>NC_087443.1:10539490-11147757 GCF_036321535.1 Camelus dromedarius
CCGGCACTAGGAAACAGACTGAGAAACCAGAGTAAAAGTTTCTCCTGCAACCCGTTCCATTAATGCTAGATGAAAAAGCGTCAGTCAACATGCTCAGTTCTGAGAGATCACTGTGTGTGTAAGCCGTCCTTCAACTAGTTTGTTGGGAACACAAAGTTCTTTTCCAGTTGCAAACTACACTCCATACATATATATGGGGAGGTACTAGCTCCAACTCGGTTTTACAGTGAAAACTGCAGGAACATCAAACCGGCACTAGGAAACAAACTGAGAAACCAGAGTAAAAGTTTCTCATGCAACCCGTTCCTTTGTGCTAGATGAACGAACATCTCCCCACATGCTCAGTTCTGAGAGAAAAGTGTGTGTGAAAGCCGTCCTTCACCTAGCTTTTTGGGAACACATAGATCTTTTCCAGTTGCAAACTACACTCCATATATATATATGGGGTGGTACTACTCCAAATCTGTTTTATAGTGAAAACTGCAGGAACTGCAAACCGGCACTAGGGGACAGACTGAGTAACCACAGTAAAATTTTTCCTGCAAAACGTTCCATTTGTGCTAGGTGAACGAACATCTCTCCATATGCTCAGTTCTGAGAGATCAGTGTGTGTGAAAGCCGTCCTCCCCCTAGCTTGTTGGGAACACAAATTTCCTTTTAAATTGCAAACTACACTCCATACAAATATATTGGTAGGTACTAGCTCCAACTCGGTTTTACAGGGAAAACTGCAGGAACTTCAAACCGGCACTAGTAAACAGACTGAGAAACCAGAGTAAAAGTTTATGTTGCAACCCGTTCCCTTTGTGCTAAATGAACGAACGTCTCTCCACATGCTCACTTCTGAGAGATCAGTGTGTGTGAAAGCCGTAATTCACCTATCTTGTTGGGAACACAAAGTTCCTTTTCAGATGCAAACTACACTCCATACATTCATATGGGGAAGTACTAGCTCCAAATCTGTTTTACAGGGAAAACTGCAGGAACTTCAAACCGGCACTAGGAACCAGACTGAGAAACCAGAGTAAAAGTTTCTCCTGCAACCTGTTCCCTTTGTGCTAGACGAAAAAACGTCTGTCAACATGCTCAGATCTGAGAGAACAGTGTGTGTGAATGCCGTCCTTGAACTAGCTTGTTGGGAACACAAATTTCCTTTTAAATTGCAAAATCCACTCCATACATACATATGGGGAGGTACTAGCTCCAACTCTGTTTTACAGGGAAAACTGCAGGAACTTCAAACCGGCACAAGGAAACAGACTGAGAAACCAGAGTAAAAGTTTCCCTGCAACCTGTTCCCTTTGTGCTAGATGAACAAACGTCTGTCAACATGCTCAGATCTGAGAGATCAGTGTGTGTGAAAGCCGTCCTTCAACCAGCTTGTTGGG
The DNA here is from genome assembly GCF_036321535.1 of Camelus dromedarius. Taxonomy (NCBI): domain Eukaryota; kingdom Metazoa; phylum Chordata; class Mammalia; order Artiodactyla; family Camelidae; genus Camelus; species Camelus dromedarius. The sequence goes on from NC_087443.1 coordinate 10,540,879, forward strand.
AACACAAAGTTCCTTTTAAATTGCAAACTCCACTCCATACATATATATGGGGTGGTACTAGCTCCAACTCGGTTTTCAGTGAAAACTGTAGGAACTTCAACCCGGCACTAGGAAGCAGACTGAGAAACCAGAGTAAAAGTTTGTCCTCAAACCATTCCCATTGTGCTAGATGAACGAATGTCTCTCCACATGCTCAGTTCTGAGACATATGTGTGTGTGAAAGCCGACCTTCACGTAGCTTGTTGGGAACACAAAGTTCCTTTCCAGGTGCAAACTACACTCCATACATATATAAGGGGAGGTACTAGCTCCAACTCGGTTTTACAGTGAAAACTGCAGGAACATCATACCGGCACTAGGAAACAGTCTGAGAAACCAGAGTAAATGTTTCTCATGCAACCCGTTCCTTTGTGCTAGATGAACGAACGTCTCCCCACATGCTCAGTTCTGAGAGAAAAGTGTGTGTGAAAGCCGTCCTTCCCCTAGCTTGTTGGGAACACAAATTTCCTTTTAAATTGCAAACTACACTCCATACAAATATATTGGTAGGTACTAGATCCAACTCGGTTTTACAGGGAAAACTGCAGGAACTTCAAACCGGCACTAGGAAACAGACTGAGAAACCACAGTAAAATTTCTCCTGCAAAACGTTCCATTTGTGCTAGATGAACGAACGTCTCTCCACAGGCTCAGTTCTGAGAGATAAGTGTGTGTGAAAGCCGTCCTTCACCTAGCTTTTTGGGAACACAAAGTTCCTTTCCAGGTGCAAACTACACTCCATACATATATAATGGGTTGTACTAGCTCCAACTCTGTTTTAAAGGGAAAACTGCAGGAACTTCAATCCGGCAGTAGGAAACAGACTGAGAAACCAGAGTAAAAGTTTCTCCTGCAACCCGTTCCCCTTGTGCTAGATGAACAAACGTCTGTCAACATGCTCAGATCTGAGAGATCAGTGTGTGTGAAAGCCGTCCTTCAACTAGCTTGTTTGGAACACATAGTTCCTTTTCAGTTGCAAACTACACTGCTTACATATATATGGGGAGGTACTAGCTCCAACTCTGTTTACAGTGAAAACTGCAGGAACTTCAACCCGGCACTAGGAAGCAGACTGTGAATCCAGAGTAAAAGTTTGTCCTCAAACCGTTCCCATTGTGCTAGATGAAGGAACGTCTCTCCAAATGCTCAGTTCTGAGAAATAATTGTGTGTGAAAGAGGGCCTTCAACTAGCTTGTTGTGAACCCAAAGTTCCTTTTCAGTTGCAAACTACACTCCATACATATATATGGGGAAGTACTAGCTCCAACTCGGTTTTCAGTGAAAATTGCAGGAACTTCAACCCGGCACTAGGAAGCAGACTGAGAAACCAGAGTAAAAGTTTGTCCTTGAAACCTTTCCCATTGTGCTACATGAACGAAAGTCTCACCACATGCTCAGTTCTGAGAGAACAGTGTGTGATAAAACCGTACTTCACCTAGATTGTTGGGAACACAAAGTAACTTTCCAATTGCAAACTACACTCCATACAATACATGGGGAGGTTCTAGCTCCAACTCGGTTTTACAGTGAAAACTGCAGGAAATTAATATCGGCACTAAGAAACAGAATGAGAATCCAGAGTAAAATTTTCTCCTGCAACCCTTTTATATTGTGCTAGATGAACGAACGTCGCTCCACATGCTCTCTTTTGAGAGATTAGTTTGTTTGAAAGCCGTAATTCACTTAGCTTGTTGGGAACACAAAATTAATTTTCAGATGCAAACTACACTCCATACATATATAAGGGGAAGTACTAGCTCCAACCCGGTTTTACAGGGAAACTGCAGGAACTTCAAACCGGCACTAGGAACCAGACTGAGAAACCAGAGTAAAAGTTTATGTTGCAACCCGTTCCCTTTGTGCTAAATGAACGAACGTCTCTCCACATGCTCACTTCTGAGAGATCAGTGTGTGTGAAAGCCGTAATTCACCTATCTTATTGGGAACACAAAGTTCCATTTCAGATGCAAACTACACTCCATACATTCATATGGGGAAGTACTAGCTCCAAATCGGTTTTACAGGGAAAACTGCAGGAACTTCAATCCGGCAGTAGGAAACAGACTGAGAAACCAGAGTAAAAGTTTCTCCTGCAAACCGTTCCCCTTGTGCTAGATGAACAAACGTCTGTCAACATGCTCAGATCTGAGAGATCAGTGTGTGTGAAAGCCGTCCTTCAACTAGCTTGTTGGGATCACAAAGTTCCTTTCCAGTTGCAAACTACACTCCATACATATATAATGGGTTTTACTAGCTCCAACTCTGTTTTACAGGGAAAACTGCAGGAACTTCAATCCGGCAGTAGGAAACAGACTGAGAAACCAGAGTAAAAGTTTCTCCTGCAACCCGTTCCACTTGTGCTAGACGAAAAAACGTCTGTCAACATGCTCAGATCTGAGAGATCAGTGTGTGTGAAAGCCGTCCTTGAACTAGCTTGTTGGGAACACACATTTCCTTTTAAATTGCAAAATCCACTCCATACATACATATGGGGAGGTACTAGCTCCAACTCTGTTTTACAGGGAAAACTGCAGGAACTTCAAACCGGCACAAGGAAACAGACTGAGAAACCAGAGTAAAAGTTTCCCTGCAACCTGTTCCCTTTGTGCTAGATGAACAAACGTCTGTCAACATGCTCAGATCTGAGAGATCAGTGTGTGTGAAAGCCGTCCTGCAACCAACTTGTTGGGAACACAAAGTTCCTTTTAAATTGCAAACTCCAATCCATACATATATATGGGGTGGTACTAGCTCCAACTCGGTTTTCAGTGAAAACTGCAGGAACTTCAACCCGGCACTAGGAAGCAGACTGAGAAACCAGAGTAAAAGTTTGTCCTCAAACCATTCCCATTGTGCTAGATGAAGGAACTTCTCTCCAAATGCTCAGTTCTGAGAAATATTTGTGTGGGAAAGAGGGCCTTCAACTAGCTTGTTGGGAACACAAATTTCCTTTTCATTTGCAAACTTCACTCCATAAATATATATGGGGAGGTACTAGCTCCAACTCAGTTTTCAGTGAAATCTGCAGGAAATTCAACCCGGCACTAGGAAGCAGACTGAGAAACCAGAATAAAAGTTTGTCCTTGAAACCTTTCCCATTGTGCTACATGAACGAAAGTCTCACCACATGCTCAGTTCTGAGAGATCAGTGTGTGATAAAACCGTCCTTCACCTAGATTGTTGGGAACACAAAGTAACTTTCCAATTGCAAACTACACTCCATACAATACATGGGGAGGTTCTAGCTCCAACTCGGTATTACAGTGAAAACTGCAGGTACTTCATATCGGCACTAAGAAACAGAATGAGAATCCAGAGTAAAATTTTCTCCTGCAAACCTTTTATATTGTGCTAGATGAACGAACGTCGCTCCACATGCTCTCTTTTGAGAGATTAGTTTGTTTGAAAGCCGTAATTCACTTAGCTTGTTGGGAACACAAAATTAATTTTCAGATGCAAACTACACTCCATACATATATAAGGGGAAGTACTAGCTCCAACCCGGTTTTACAGGGAAACTGCAGGAACTTCAAACCGGCACTAGGAACCAGACTGAGAAACCAGAGTAAAAGTTTCTCCTGCAACCTGTTCCCTTTGTGCTAGACGAAAAAACGTCTGTCAACATGCTCAGATCTGAGAGAACAGTGTGTGTGAATGCCGTCCTTCAACCAGCTTGTTGGGAACACAAAGTTCCTTTTAAATTGCAAACTCCACTCCATACATATATATGGGGTGGTACTAGCTCCAACTCGGTTTTCAGTGAAAACTGTAGGAACTTCAACCCGGCACTAGGAAGCAGACTGAGAAACCAGAGTAAAAGTTTGTCCTCAAACCATTCCCATTGTGCTAGATGAACGAATGTCTCTCGACATGCTCAGTTCTGAGACATATGTGTGTGTGAAAGCCGACCTTCACGTAGCTTGTTGGGAACACAAAGTTCCTTTCCAGGTGCAAACTACACTCCATACATATATAAGGGGAGGTACTAGCTCCAACTCGGTTTTACAGTGAAAACTGCAGGAACATCATACCGGCACTAGGAAACAGTCTGAGAAACCAGAGTAAATGTTTCTCATGCAACCCGTTCCTTTGTGCTAGATGAACGAACGTCTCCCCACATGCTCAGTTCTGAGAGAAAAGTGTGTGTGAAAGCCGTCCTTCCCCTAGCTTGTTGGGAACACAAATTTCCTTTTAAATTGCAAACTACACTCCATACAAATATATTGGTAGGTACTAGCTCCAACTCGGTTTTACAGGGAAAACTGCAGGAACTTCAAACTGGCACTAGGAAACAGACTGAGAAACCACAGTAAAATTTCTCCTGCAAAACGTTCCATTTGTGCTAGATGAACGAACGTCTCTCCACAGGCTCAGTTCTGAGAGATAAGTGTGTGTGAAAGCCGTCCTTCACCTAGCTTTTTGGGAACACAAAGTTCCTTTCCAGGTGCAAACTACACTCCATACATATATAATTGGTGGTACTAGCTCCAACTCTGTTTTACAGGGAAAACTGCAGGAACTTCAATCCGGCAGTAGGAAACAGACTGAGAAACCAGAGTAAAAGTTTCTCCTGCAACCCGTTCCCCTTGTGCTAGATGAACAAACGTCTGTCAACATGCTCAGATCTGAGAGATCAGTGTGTGTGAAAGCCGTCCTTCAACTAGCTTGTTTGGAACACATAGTTCCTTTTCAGTTGCAAACTACACTGCTTACATATATATGGGGAGGTACTAGCTCCAACTCTGTTTACAGTGAAAACTGCAGGAACTTCAACCCGGCACTAGGAAGCAGACTGTGAATCCAGAGTAAAAGTTTGTCCTCAAACCGTTCCCATTGTGCTAGATGAAGGAACGTCTCTCCAAATGCTCAGTTCTGAGAAATAATTGTGTGTGAAAGAGGGCCTTCAACTAGCTTGTTGTGAACCCAAAGTTCCTTTTCAGTTGCAAACTACACTCCATACATATATATGGGGAAGTACTAGCTCCAACTCGGTTTTCAGTGAAAATTGCAGGAACTTCAACCCGGCACTAGGAAGCAGACTGAGAAACCAGAGTAAAAGTTTGTCCTTGAAACCTTTCCCATTGTGCTACATGAACGAAAGTCTCACCACATGCTCAGTTCTGAGAGAACAGTGTGTGATAAAACCGTCCTTCACCTAGATTGTTGGGAACACAAAGTAACTTTCCAATTGCAAACTACACTCCATACAATACATGGGGAGGTTCTAGCTCCAACTCGGTTTTACAGTGAAAACTGCAGGAAATTAATATCGGCACTAAGAAACAGAATGAGAATCCAGAGTAAAATTTTCTCCTGCAAACCTTTTATATTGTGCTAGATGAACGAACGTCGCTCCACATGCTCTCTTTTGAGAGATTAGTTTGTTTGAAAGCCGTAATTCACTTAGCTTGTTGGGAACACAAAATTAATTTTCAGATGCAAACTACACTCCATACATATATAAGGGGAAGTACTAGCTCCAACCCGGTTTTACAGGGAAACTGCAGGAACATCAAACCGGCACTAGGAACCAGACTGAGAAACCAGAGTAAAAGTTTCTCCTGCAACCTGTTCCCTTTGTGCTAGACGAAAAAACGTCTGTCAACATGCTCAGATCTGAGAGAACAGTGTGTGTGAATGCCGTCCTTGAACTAGCTTGTTGGGAACACAAATTTCCTTTTAAATTGCAAAATCCACTCCATACATACATATGGGGAGGTACTAGCTCCAACTCGTTTTTCAGTGAAAACTGTAGGAACCCCAACCCGGCACTAGGAAGCAGACTGAGAAACCAGAGTAAAAGTTTGTCCTCAAACCATTCCCATTGTGCTAGATGAACGAATGTCTCTCCACATGCTCAGTTCTGAGACATATGTGTGTGTGAAAGCCGACCTTCACGTAGCTTGTTGGGAACACAAAGTTCCTTTCCAGGTGCAAACTACACTCCATACATATATAAGGGGAGGTACTAGCTCCAACTCGGTTTTACAGTGAAAACTGCAGGAACATCATACCGGCACTAGGAAACAGTCTGAGAAACCAGAGTAAATGTTTCTCATGCAACCCGTTCCTTTGTGCTAGATGAACGAACGTCTCCCCACATGCTCAGTTCTGAGAGAAAAGTGTGTGTGAAAGCCGTCCTTCCCCTAGCTTGTTGGGAACACAAATTTCCTTTTAAATTGCAAACTACACTCCATACAAATATATTGGTAGGTACTAGCTCCAACTCGGTTTTACAGGGAAAACTGCAGGAACTTCAAACCGGCACTAGGAAACAGACTGAGAAACCACAGTAAAATTTCTCCTGCAAAACGTTCCATTTGTGCTAGATGAACGAACGTCTCTCCACAGGCTCAGTTCTGAGAGATAAGTGTGTGTGAAAGCCGTCCTTCACCTAGCTTTTTGGGAACACAAAGTTCCTTTCCAGGTGCAAACTACACTCCATACATATATAATGGGTGGTACTAGCTCCAACTCTGTTTTACAGGGAAAACTGCAGGAACTTCAATCCGGCAGTAGGAAACAGACTGAGAAACCAGAGTAAAAGTTTCTCCTGCAACCCGTTCCCCTTGTGCTAGATGAACAAACGTCTGTCAACATGCTCAGATCTGAGAGATCAGTGTGTGTGAAAGCCGTCCTTCAACTAGCTTGTTGGGAACACAAAGTTCCTTTCCAGTTGCAAACTACACTCCATACATATATATGGGGAGGTTCTAGCTCCAACTCGGTTTTACAGTGAAAACTGCAGGAACTTCAAACCGGCACTAGGAAACAGACTGAGAAACCAGATAAAAGATTTTCCTGCCACCCGTTCCTTAGTGCTAAATGAACGAACGTCTCCCCTCATGCTCTGTTCTGAGAGAAGAGTGTGAGTGAAAGCCGTCCTTCACCTAGCTTGTTGGGAACACAAAGTTCCATTTAAGTTGTAAACTACAATCCTTACGTATATTTGGGGAGGTACTAGCTCCAACTCGGTTTTCAGTGAAAACTGCAGGAACTTCCACCCGGCACTAGGAAGCAGACTGAGAAACCAGAGTAAAAGTTTGTCCTTCAAACCGTTCCCATTGTGCTACATGAACGAAAGTCTCACCACATGCTCAGTTCTGAGATATAAGTTTGTGTGAAAGCCGTCCTTCAACTAGCTTGTTGGGAACACAAAGTTCCTTTTAAATTGCAAAATCCACTCCATACATACATATGGGGAGGTACTAGCTCCAACTCTGTTTTACAGGGAAAACTGCAGGAACTTCAATCCGGCACTAGGAAACAGACTGAGGAACCAGAGTAAAAGTTTCTCCTGCAACCTTTTCCCTTTGTGCTAGATGAACAAACGTCTCTCCACATGCTCAGTTCTGAGAGATCAGTGTGTGTGAAAGCCGTCCTCCAACTAGCTTGTTGGGAACACAAAGTTCGTTTTAAATTGCAAACTCCACTCCATACATATATATGGGGAGGTACTAGATCCAACTCGGTTTTCAGTGAAAACTGCAGGAACTTCAACACGGCATTAGGAAGCAGACTGAGAAACCAGAGTAAAAGTTTGTAATCAAACCATTCCCATTGTGCTAAATGAATGAACATCTCTCCAAATGCTCAGTTCTGAGAAATATTTGTGTGTGAAAGAGGGCCTTCAACTAGCTTGTTGGGAACACAAAGTTCCTTTTCATTTGCAAACTTCACTCCATACATATATATCGGGTGGTACTAGCTCCAACTCGGTTTTCAGTGAAAACTGCAGGAACTTCAACCCGGCACTAGGAAGCAGACTGAGAAACCAGAGTAAAAGTTTGTCCTTCAAACCGTTCCCATTGTGCTACATGAACGAAAGTCTCACCACATGCTCAGTTCTGAGAGATAAGTGTGTGTGAAAGCCTTTCTTCACCTAGCTTGTTGGGAACACAAATTTCCTTTTCAGTTGCAAACTACACTCCATACATATATATGGGGAAGTACTAGCACAAACTCGGTTTTACAGTGAAAACTGCAGGAACTTCAAACCGGCACTAGGAAACAGACTGAGAAACCAGAGTAAAATTCCTCCTGCAACCCATTCCATTTGACCTAGTTGAACGAACGTCTTCCACATGCTCCCTTCTAAGAGATTAGTGTGTGTGAAAGCCATAATTCACCTAGCTTTTTGGGAACAAAAAATTAATTTTCAGTTGCCAACTACACTCCATACATATATATGTGGAAGTACTAGCTCCAACCCGGTTTTACATGGAAAACTGCAGGAACTTCAAACCGGCACTAGGAAACAGACTGAGAAACCAGAGTAAATGTTTCTCCTGCAACCAGTTCCCTTTGTGCTAGATGAAAAAACATCTGTCAACATGCTCAGATCTGAGAGATCAGTGTGTGTGAAAGCCGTCATTCAACTACCTTGTTGGGAACACAAATTTCCTTTTAAATTGCAAAATCCACTCCATACATACATATGGGGAGGTACTAGCTCCAACTCTGTTTTACAGGGAAAACTGCAGGAACTTCAATCCGGCACTAGGAAACAGACTGAGAAACCAGAGTAAAATTTTCCCCTGCAACCATTTCCCTTTGTGCTAGATGAACAAACGTCTGTCAACATGATCAGATCTGAGAGACCAGTGTGTGTGAAAGCCGTCCTTCAACTAGCTTGTTGGGAACACAAAGTTCCTTTTAAATTGCAAACTCCACTCCATACATATATATGGGGAGGTACTAGCTCCAATTCTGTTTTCAGTGAAACCTGCATGAACTTCAACCCGGCACTAGGAAGCAGACTGAGAAACCACAGTAAAAGTTTGTCCTCAAACCATTCCCATTGTGCTAGATGACGGAACGTCTCTCCAAATGCTCAGTTCTGAGAAATATTTGTGTGTGAAAGAGGGCCTTCAACTAGCTTGTTTGGAACACAAAGTTCCTTTTCATTTGCAAACTTCACTCCATACATATATATGGGGTAGTACTAGCTCCAACTCGGTTTTCAGTGAAAACTGCAAGAACTTCAACCCGGCACTAGGAAGCAGACTGAGAAACCAGAGTAAAAGTTTGTCCTTCAAACCGTTCCAGTTGTGCTACATGAACGAAAGTCTCACCACATGCTCAGTTCTGAGAGATAAGTGTGTGTGAAAGCTGTTCTTCACCTAGCTTGTTGGGAACACATAGTTCCTTTTCAGTTGCAAACTACACTCCTTACATATATATGGGGAAGTACTAGTTCCAACTCGGTTTTACAGTGAAAACAGCAGGAACTTCAAACCGGCACTAGGAAACAGTCTGAGAAACCAGAGTAAATGTTTCTCATGCAACCCGTTCCTTTGTGCTAGATGAACGAACGTCTCCCCACATGCTCAGTTCTGAGAGAAAAGTGTGTGTGAAAGCCGTCCTTCCCCTAGCTTGTTGGGAACACAAATTTCCTTTTAAATTGCAAACTACACTCCATACAAATATATTGGTAGGTACTAGCTCCAACTCGGTTTTACAGGGAAAACTGCAGGAACTTCAAACCGGCACTAGGAAACAGACTGAGAAACCACAGTAAAATTTCTCCTGCAAAACGTTCCATTTGTGCTAGATGAACGAACGTCTCTCCACAGGCTCAGTTCTGAGAGATAAGTGTGTGTGAAAGCCGTCCTTCACCTAGCTTTTTGGGAACACAAAGTTCCTTTCCAGGTGCAAACTACACTCCATACATATATAATGGGTGGTACTAGCTCCAACTCTGTTTTACAGGGAAAACTGCAGGAACTTCAATCCGGCAGTAGGAAACAGACTGAGAAACCAGAGTAAAAGTTTCTCCTGCAACCCGTTCCCCTTGTGCTAGATGAACAAACGTCTGTCAACATGCTCAGATCTGAGAGATCAGTGTGTGTGAAAGCCGTCCTTCAACTAGCTTGTTGGGAACACAAAGTTCCTTTCCAGTTGCAAACTACACTCCATACATATATATGGGGAGGTTCTAGCTCCAACTCGGTTTTACAGTGAAAACTGCAGGAACTTCAAACCGGCACTAGGAAACAGACTGAGAAACCAGATAAAAGATTTTCCTGCCACCCGTTCCTTAGTGCTAAATGAACAAACGTCTCCCCTCATGCTCTGTTCTGAGAGAAGAGTGTGAGTGAAAGCCGTCCTTCACCTAGCTTGTTGGGAACACAAAGTTCCATTTAAGTTGTAAACTACAATCCTTACGTATATTTGGGGAGGTACTAGCTCCAACTCGGTTTTCAGTGAAAACTGCAGGAACTTCCACCCGGCACTAGGAAGCAGACTGAGAAACCAGAGTAAAAGTTTGTCCTTCAAACCGTTCCCATTGTGCTACATGAACGAAAGTCTCACCACATGCTCAGTTCTGAGATATAAGTTTGTGTGAAAGCCGTCCTTCAACTAGCTTGTTGGGAACACAAAGTTCCTTTTAAATTGCAAAATCCACTCCATACATACATATGGGGAGGTACTAGCTCCAACTCTGTTTTACAGGGAAAACTGCAGGAACTTCAATCCGGCACTAGGAAACAGACTGAGGAACCAGAGTAAAAGTTTCTCCTGCAACCTTTTCCCTTTGTGCTAGATGAACAAACGTCTCTCCACATGCTCAGTTCTGAGAGATCAGTGTGTGTGAAAGCCGTCCTCCAACTAGCTTGTTGGGAACACAAAGTTCGTTTTAAATTGCAAACTCCACTCCATACATATATATGGGGAGGTACTAGATCCAACTCGGTTTTCAGTGAAAACTGCAGGAACTTCAACACGGCATTAGGAAGCAGACTGAGAAACCAGAGTAAAAGTTTGTAATCAAACCATTCCCATTGTGCTAAATGAATGAACATCTCTCCAAATGCTCAGTTCTGAGAAATATTTGTGTGTGAAAGAGGGCCTTCAACTAGCTTGTTGGGAACACAAAGTTCCTTTTCATTTGCAAACTTCACTCCATACATATATATCGGGTGGTACTAGCTCCAACTCGGTTTTCAGTGAAAACTGCAGGAACTTCAACCCGGCACTAGGAAGCAGACTGAGAAACCAGAGTAAAAGTTTGTCCTTCAAACCGTTCCCATTGTGCTACATGAACGAAAGTCTCACCACATGCTCAGTTCTGAGAGATAAGTGTGTGTGAAAGCCTTTCTTCACCTAGCTTGTTGGGAACACAAATTTCCTTTTCAGTTGCAAACTACACTCCATACATATATATGGGGAGGTACTAGCACAAACTCGGTTTTACAGTGAAAACTGCAGGAACTTCAAACCGGCACTAGGAAACAGACTGAGAAACCAGAGTAAAATTCCTCCTGCAACCCATTCCATTTGACCTAGTTGAACGAACGTCTTCCACATGCTCCCTTCTAAGAGATTAGTGTGTGTGAAAGCCATAATTCACCTAGCTTTTTGGGAACAAAAAATTAATTTTCAGTTGCCAACTACACTCCATACATATATATGTGGAAGTACTAGCTCCAACCCGGTTTTACATGGAAAACTGCAGGAACTTCAAACCGGCACTAGGAAACAGACTGAGAAACCAGAGTAAATGTTTCTCCTGCAACCAGTTCCCTTTGTGCTAGATGAAAAAACATCTGTCAACATGCTCAGATCTGAGAGATCAGTGTGTGTGAAAGCCGTCATTCAACTACCTTGTTGGGAACACAAATTTCCTTTTAAATTGCAAAATCCACTCCATACATACATATGGGGAGGTACTAGCTCCAACTCTGTTTTACAGGGAAAACTGCAGGAACTTCAATCCGGCACTAGGAAACAGACTGAGAAACCAGAGTAAAATTTTCCCCTGCAACCATTTCCCTTTGTGCTAGATGAACAAACGTCTGTCAACATGATCAGATCTGAGAGACCAGTGTGTGTGAAAGCCGTCCTTCAACTAGCTTGTTGGGAACACAAAGTTCCTTTTAAATTGCAAACTCCACTCCATACATATATATGGGGAGGTACTAGCTCCAATTCTGTTTTCAGTGAAACCTGCATGAACTTCAACCCGGCACTAGGAAGCAGACTGAGAAACCACAGTAAAAGTTTGTCCTCAAACCATTCCCATTGTGCTAGATGACGGAACGTCTCTCCAAATGCTCAGTTCTGAGAAATATTTGTGTGTGAAAGAGGGCCTTCAACTAGCTTGTTTGGAACACAAAGTTCCTTTTCATTTGCAAACTTCACTCCATACATATATATGGGGTAGTACTAGCTCCAACTCGGTTTTCAGTGAAAACTGCAAGAACTTCAACCCGGCACTAGGAAGCAGACTGAGAAACCAGAGTAAAAGTTTGTCCTTCAAACCGTTCCAGTTGTGCTACATGAACGAAAGTCTCACCACATGCTCAGTTCTGAGAGATAAGTGTGTGTGAAAGCTGTTCTTCACCTAGCTTGTTGGGAACACATAGTTCCTTTTCAGTTGCAAACTACACTCCTTACATATATATGGGGAAGTACTAGTTCCAACTCGGTTTTACAGTGAAAACAGCAGGAACTTCAAACCGGCACTAGGAAACAGACTGAGAAAGCAGAGTAAAATTTTCTCCTGTAACCCGTTTACTTTGTGCTAGATCAAGGAACGTCTCTCCACATGCTCAGTTCTGAGAGATAAGTGTGTGTGAAAGCCGTCATTCACCTAGCTTGTTGGGAACACAAAGTTCCTTTTCAGTTGCAAACTACACTCCATACATATATATGGGGAGGTACTAGCTCCAACTCGGTTTTACAGTGAAAAATTCAGGAACTTCATACCGGCACTATGATGCAGACTGAGAGACAAGTGTAAAATTTTCTTCTACAAACCATTCCCATTTTGCTAGATGAAGGAAGTCTCTCCACATGCTAAGATCTGAGAAATAATTGTGGGTGAAAATGGTCATACACCTAGCTTGTTGGGAACACAAAGTTCCTTTTCAGTTGCAAACTACACTCCATACATATATATGGGGAAGTACTAGCTCCAACTCGGTTTTCAGTGAAAACTTCAGGAAATTCATACCGGCACTATGAAGCAGACTGAGAGACCAGAGTAAAAGTTTCTCCTGCAAACCATTCCCATTTTGCTAGATGAAGGGAAGTCTCTCCACAAGCTAAGATCTGAGGAATAATTATGTGTGAAAGTGGTCCTTCACCTAGCTTGTTGGGAACACAAAGTTCCTTTTCAGTTCCAAACTACACTCCATACATATATATGGGGAGGTACTAGCACCAACTCGGGTTTAGAGTGAAAACTGCAGGAACTTCAAACCGGCACTAGGAAACAGACTGAGAAACCAGAGTAAAAGTTTCTACTGCAAACCAGTCCCATTTGGCTAGATGAACGAACGTCTCTCCACATGCTACTTTCTGAGTGGAAAGTGTGTGTGAAAGCCATGCTTCACCTAGCTTGTTTTGAACACAAAGTTCCTTTCCAGTTGCAAACTACACTCCATACATATATATGGGGTGGTACAACCTCCAACTCCGTTTTACAGTGAAAACTGCAGGAACTTCAAACCGGCACTAGGAAACAGACTGAGAAACCAGAGAAAAGTTTGTCCTTCAAACCGTTCCAATTGTGCTACATGAACGAAAGTCTCACCACATGCTCAGTTCTGAGAGATAAGTGTGTGTGAAAGCCGTTCTTCACCTAACTTGTTGGGAACACATAGTTCCTTTTCAGTTGCAAACTACATTCCTTACATATATATGGGGAAGTACTTGTTCCAACTCGGTTTTACAGTGAAAACAGCAGGAACTTCAAACCGGCACTAGGAAACAGACTGAGAAAGCAGAGTAAAATTTTCTCCTGTAACCCGTTTACTTTGTGCTAGATCAACGAACGTCTCTCCACATGCTCAGTTCTGAGAGATAAGTGTGTGTGAAAGCCGTCCTTCACCTAGCTTATTAGGAACAAAAAGTTCCTATTCAGTTGCAAAGTACACTCCTTACATATATATGGGGAGGTACTCGCTCCAACTCGGTTTTACCGTGAAAAATTCAGGAACTTCATACCGGCACTATGATGCAGACTGAGAGACAAGTGTAAAATTTTCTCCTACAAACCATTCCCATTTTGCTAGATGAAGGGAAGTCTCTCCACAAGCTAAGATCTGAGAAATAATTGTGGGTGAAAGTGGTCCTTCACCTAGCTTGTTGGGAACACAAAGTTCCTTTTCAGATCCAAACTACACTCCATACATATATATGGGGAGGTACTAGCACCAACTCGGGTTTAGAGTGAAAACTGCAGGAACTTCAAACCGGCACTAGGAAACAGACTGGGAAACCAGAGTAAAAGTTTCTACTGCAAACCAGTCCCATTTTGCTAGATGAACGAACGTCTCTCCACATGCTACTTTCTGAGTGAAAAGTGTGTGTGAAAGCCATGCTTCACCTAGCTTGTTTTGAACACAAAGTTCCTTTCCAGTTGCAAACTACACTCCATACATATATATGGGGAGGTACAAGCTCCAACTCCGTTTTACAGTGAAAACTGCAGGAACTTCAAACCGGCACTAGGAAACAGACTGAGAAACCAGATAAAAGTTATTCCTGCAACCCGTTCCTTTGTGCTAAATGAACGAACGTCTCCCCTCATGCTCAGTTCTGAGAGAAAAGTGTGTGTGAAAGCCGTCCTTCAACTAGCTTTTTGGGAACACAAAGTTCCTTTTAAGTTGTAAACAACAATCCTTACATATATATGGGGAGGTACTAGCTCCAACTCGGTTTTCAGTGAAAACTGCAGGAACTTCAACCCGGCACTAGGAAGCAGACTGAGAAACCAGAGAAAAGTTTGTCCTTCAAACCGTTCCAATTGTGCTACATGAACGAAAGTCTCACCACATGCTCAGTTCTGAGAGATAAGTGTGTGTGAAAGCCTTTCTTCACCTAGCTTGTTGGGAACACATAGTTCCTTTTCAGTTGCAAACTACACTCCTTACATATATATGGGGAAGTACTTGTTCCAACTCTGTTTTACAGTGAAAACAGCAGGAACTTCAAACCGGCACTAGGAAACAGACTGAGAAAGCAGAGTAAAATTTTCTCCTGTAACCCGTTTACTTTGTGCTAGATCAACGAACGTCTCTCCACATGCTCAGTTCTGAGAGATAAGTGTGTGTGAAAGCCGTCCTTCACCTAGCTTGTTGGGAACACAAAGTTCCTTTTCAGTTGCAAACTACACTCCATACATATATATGGGGAGGTACTAGCTCCAACTCGGTTTTCAGTGAAAACTGCAGGAACTTCAACCCGGGACTAGGAAGCCGACTGAGAGACCAGAGTAAAAGTTTCTCCTGCAAACCATTCCCATTTTCCTAGATGAAGGAAAGTCACTCCACATGCTAAGATCTGAGAAATAATTGTGTGTGAAAGTGGTCCTACACCTAGCTTTTTGGGAACATAAAGTTCCTTTTCAGTTGCAAACTACACTCCATACATATATATGGGGAGGTACTAGCACCAACTCGGGTTTAGAGTGAAAACTGCAGGAACTTCAAACCGGCACTAGGAAACAGACTGAGAAACCAGAGTAAAAGTTTCTACTGAAAAATAGTCCCATTTTGCTAGATGAACGAACGTCTCTCCACATGATAATTTCTGAGTGAAAAGTGTGTGTTAAAGCCATGCTTCACATAGCTTGTTGGGAACACAAAGTTCCTTTCCAGTTGCAAACTACACTCCATACATATATATGGGGAGGTACTAGCTCCAACTCGGTTTTACAGTGAAAACTGCAGGAACTTCAAACCGGCACTAGGAAACAGACTGAGAAACCAGATAAAAGTTTTTCCTGCAATCCGTTCCTTTGTGCTAAATGAACAAACGTCTATCCTCATGCTCAGTTCTGAGAGAAAAGTTTGTGTGAAAGCCGTCCTTCACCTAGCTTGTTGGGAACACAAAGTTCCTTTTAAGTTGTAAACTACAATCCTTACATATTTATGGGGAGGTACTACTCCAAATCGGTTTTACAGTGAAAACAGCAGGAACTTCAAACCGGCACTAGGAAACAGACTGAGAAACCAGAGTAAATTTTCTCCTGCAACCCAATCCATTTCAGCTAGATGAACGAACGCCTTCCACATGCTCCCTTCTAAGAGATTAGTGTGTGTGAAAGCCATAATTCACCTAGGTTTTTGGGAACACAAAATTAATTTTCAGTAGCCAACTACACTCCATACATATGTATGGGGAAATACTAGCTCCAACCCGGTTTTACAGGGAAAACTGCAGGAACATCAAACCGGAACTAGGAAACAGACTGAGAATCCAGAGTAAATGTTTCTAATGCAAACCGTTCCTGTTGTGCTAGATGAACGAACGTCTCTCCACATGCTCAGTTCTGAGACATATGTGTGTCTGAAAGCCGTCTTTCACCTAGCTTGTTGGGAACACAAAGTTCCTTTAAAGATGCAAACTACACTCCATACATATATATGGGGTGGTACTTGCCCCAGCTCTGTTTTACAGTGAAAACTGCAGGAACTTCTAACCGGCACTAGGAAGCAGACTGAGAATCCAGAGTATAAGTTTCCCCTGGAAACCGTTCCCATTGTGCTAGATGAAGGAACTTATCTCCACATGCTCATTTCTGAGAAATATTTGTGGGTGAAAGCCGTCCTTCACCTTTCTTCTTGGGAAAAGAAAGTTACTTTTCAGTTTCCAACTACACTCCATACATATATATGGGGAGGTACTAGCTCCAACTCGGTTTTACAGTGAAAACTGCAGGAACTTCAAACCGGCACTAGGAAACAGACTGAGAAACCAGAGTAAAAGTTTGTCCTGCAACCCGTTCCCTTTGTGCTAGATGAACGAAAGTCTCTCCACATGCTCAGTTCTGAGAGATAAGTGCGTGTGAAAGCCTTCCTTCACCTACCTTGTTGCGAACACAAAGTTCCTTTCCAGTTGCCAACTACACTCCATACATATATATAGGGAGGTACTAGGTCCAACTCGGTTTTACAGTGAAAATTGCAGGAACTTCAAACCGGAACTAGGAAACAGACTGAGAAACCACAGTAAAATTATCTCCTGCAAACCATTTTCTTTGTTCTAGATGAACGAACGTCTCTCCAAATGCTCAGTTCTGAAAGATAAGTGTGTGTGAAAGCCGCCCTTCACCTAGCTTGTTGGGAACACAAAGTTCCTTTTCAGTTCCAAACTACACTCCATACATATATATGGGGTGATTCTAGCACCAACTCGGTTTTACGGTGAAAACTGCAGGAACTTCAAACCGGCACTAGTAAACAGACTGAGAAACCAGATAAAAGTTTTTCCTGCAACCCGTTCCTTTGTGCTAGATGAACGAACGTCTCCCCTCATGCTCAGTTCTGAGAGAAAAGTGTGTGTGAAAGCCGTCCTTCAGCTAGCTTGTTGGGAACACAAAATTCCTTTTAAGTTGTAAACTACAATCCTTACATATATATGGGGAGGTACTAGCTCCAAATCGGTTTTACAGTGAAAACTGCAGGAACTTCAAACCGGCACTAGGAAACAGACTGAGAAACCAGAGTAAAATTCCTCCTGCAACCCATTCCATTTGACCTAGTTGAACGAACGTCTTCCACATGCTCCCTTCTAAGAGATTAGTGTGTGTGAAAGCCATAATTCACCTAGCTTTTTGGGAACAAAAAATTAATTTTCAGTTGCCAACTACACTCCATACATATATATGTGGAAGTACTAGCTCCAACCCGGTTTTACATGGAAAACTGCAGGAACTTCAAACCGGCACTAGGAAACAGACTGAGAAACCAGAGTAAATGTTTCTCCTGCAACCAGTTCCCTTTGTGCTAGATGAAAAAACATCTGTCAACATGCTCAGATCTGAGAGATCAGTGTGTGTGAAAGCCGTCATTCAACTACCTTGTTGGGAACACAAAGTTCCTTTTAAATTGCAAACTCCACTCCATACATATATATGGGGAGGTACTAGCTCCAATTCTGTTTTCAGTGAAACCTGCATGAACTTCAACCCGGCACTAGGAAGCAGACTGGGAAACCACAGTAAAAGTTTGTCCTCAAACCATTCCCATTGTGCTAGATGACGGAACGTCTCTCCAAATGCTCAGTTCTGAGAAATATTTGTGTGTGAAAGAGGGCCTTCAACTAGCTTGTTCGGAACACAAAGTTCCTTTTCATTTGCAAACTTCACTCCATACATATATATGGGGTAGTACTAGCTCCAACTCGGTTTTCAGTGAAAACTGCAAGAACTTCAACCCGGCACTAGGAAGCAGACTGAGAAACCAGAGTAAAAGTTTGTCCTTCAAACCGTTCCAGTTGTGCTACATGAACGAAAGTCTCACCACATGCTCAGTTCTGAGAGATAAGTGTGTGTGAAAGCTGTTCTTCACCTAGCTTGTTGGGAACACATAGTTCCTTTTCAGTTGCAAACTACACTCCTTACATATATATGGGGAAGTACTAGTTCCAACTCGGTTTTACAGTGAAAACAGCAGGAACTTCAAACCGGCACTAGGAAACAGACTGAGAAAGCAGAGTAAAATTTTCTCCTGTAACCCGTTTACTTTGTGCTAGATCAAGGAACGTCTCTCCACATGCTCAGTTCTGAGAGATAAGTGTGTGTGAAAGCCGTCATTCACCTAGCTTGTTGGGAACACAAAGTTCCTTTTCAGTTGCAAACTACACTCCATACATATATATGGGGAGGTACTAGCTCCAACTCGGTTTTACAGTGAAAAATTCAGGAACTTCATACCGGCACTATGAAGCAGACTGAGAGACAAGAGTAAAATTTTCTCCTGCAAACCATTCCCATTTTGCTAGATGAAGGAAGTCTCTCCACATGCTAAGATCTGAGAAATAATTGTGGGTGAAAGTGGTCATACACCTAGCTTGTTGGGAACACAAAGTTCCTTTTCAGTTGCAAACTACACTCCATACATATATATGGGGAAGTACTAGCTCCAACTCGGTTTTCAGTGAAAACTTCAGGAACTTCATACCGGCACTATGAAGCAGACTGAGAGACCAGAGTAAAAGTTTCTCCTGCAAACCATTCCCATTTTGCTAGATGAAGGGAAGTCTCTCCACAAGCTAAGATCTGAGGAATAATTGTGTGTGAAAGTGGTCCTTCACCTAGCTTGTTGGGAACACAAAGTTCCTTTTCAGTTCCAAACTACACTCCATACATATATATGGGGAGGTACTAGCACCAACTCGGGTTTAGAGTGAAAACTGCAGGAACTTCAAACCGGCACTAGGAAACAGACTGAGAAACCAGAGTAAAAGTTTCTACTGCAAACCAGTCCCATTTTGCTAGATGAACGAACGTCTCTCCACATGCTACTTTCTGAGTGGAAAGTGTGTGTGAAAGCCATGCTTCACCTAGCTTGTTTTGAACACAAAGTTCCTTTCCAGTTGCAAACTACACTCCATACATATATATGGGGTGGTACAACCTCCAACTCCGTTTTACAGTGAAAACTGCAGGAACTTCAAACCGGCACTAGGAAACAGACTGAGAAACCAGATAAAAGTTTTTCCTGCAACCCGTTCCTTTGTGCTAAATGAACGAACGTCTCCCGTCATGCTCAGTTCTGAGAGAAAAGTGTGTGTGAAAGCCGTCCTTCAACTAGCTTTTTGGGAACACAAAGTTCCTTTTAAGTTGTAAACAACAATCCTTACATATATATGGGGAGGTACTAGCTCCAACTCGGTTTTCAGTGAAAACTGCAGGAACTTCAACCCGGCACTAGGAAGCAGACTGAGAAACCAGAGAAAAGTTTGTCCTTCAAACCGTTCCAATTGTGCTACATGAACGAAAGTCTCACCACATGCTCAGTTCTGAGAGATAAGTGTGTGTGAAAGCCGTTCTTCACCTAACTTGTTGGGAACACATAGTTCCTTTTCAGTTGCAAACTACATTCCTTACATATATATGGGGAAGTACTTGTTCCAACTCGGTTTTACAGTGAAAACAGCAGGAACTTCAAACCGGCACTAGGAAACAGACTGAGAAAGCAGAGTAAAATTTTCTCCTGTAACCCGTTTACTTTGTGCTAGATCAACGAACGTCTCTCCACATGCTCAGTTCTGAGAGATAAGTGTGTGTGAAAGCCGTCCTTCACCTAGCTTATTAGGAACAAAAAGTTCCTATTCAGTTGCAAAGTACACTCCTTACATATATATGGGGAGGTACTCGCTCCAACTCGGTTTTACCGTGAAAAATTCAGGAACTTCATACCGGCACTATGATGCAGACTGAGAGACAAGTGTAAAATTTTCTCCTACAAACCATTCCCATTTTGCTAGATGAAGGGAAGTCTCTCCACAAGCTAAGATCTGAGAAATAATTGTGTGTGAAAGTGGTCCTTCACCTAGCTTGTTGGGAACACAAAGTTCCTTTTCAGATACAAACTACACTCCATACATATATATGGGGAGGTACTAGCACCAACTCGGGTTTAGAGTGAAAACTGCAGGAACTTCAAACCGGCACTAGGAAACAGACTGAGAAACCAGAGTAAAAGTTTCTACTGCAAACCAGTCCCATTTTGCTAGATGAACGAACGTCTCTCCACATGCTACTTTCTGAGTGAAAAGTGTGTGTGAAAGCCATGCTTCACCTAGCTTGTTTTGAACACAAAGTTCCTTTCCAGTTGCAAACTACACTCCATACATATATATGGGGAGGTACAAGCTCCAACTCCGTTTTACAGTGAAAACTGCAGGAACTTCAAACCGGCACTAGGAAACAGACTGAGAAACCAGATAAAAGTTATTCCTGCAACCCGTTCCTTTGTGCTAAATGAACGAACGTCTCCCCTCATGCTCAGTTCTGAGAGAAAAGTGTGTGTGAAAGCCGTCCTTCAACTAGCTTTTTGGGAACACAAAGTTCCTTTTAAGTTGTAAACAACAATCCTTACATATATATGGGGAGGTACTAGCTCCAACTCGGTTTTCAGTGAAAACTGCAGGAACTTCAACCCGGCACTAGGAAGCAGACTGAAAAACCAGAGAAAAGTTTGTCCTTCAAACCGTTCCAATTGTGCTACATGAACGAAAGTCTCACCACATGCTCAGTTCTGAGAGATAAGTGTGTGTGAAAGCCTTTCTTCACCTAGCTTGTTGGGAACACATAGTTCCTTTTCAGTTGCAAACTACACTCCTTACATATATATGGGGAAGTACTTGTTCCAACTCTGTTTTACAGTGAAAACAGCAGGAACTTCAAACCGGCACTAGGAAACAGACTGAGAAAGCAGAGTAAAATTTTCTCCTGTAACCCGTTTATTTTGTGCTAGATCAACGAACGTCTCTCCACATGCTCAGTTCTGAGAGATAAGTGTGTGTGAAAGCCGTCCTTCACCTAGCTTGTTGGGAACACAAAGTTCCTTTTCAGTTGCAATCTACACTCCATACATATATATGGGGAGGTACTAGCTCCAACTCGGTTTTCAGTGAAAACTGCAGGAACTTCAACCCGGGACTAGGAAGCCGACTGAGAGACCAGAGTAAAAGTTTCTCCTGCAAACCATTCCCATTTTCCTAGATGAAGGAAAGTCACTCCACATGCTAAGATCTGAGAAATAATTGTGTGTGAAAGTGGTCCTACACCTAGCTTTTTGGGAACATAAAGTTCCTTTTCAGTTGCAAACTACACTCCATACATATATATGGGGAGGTACTAGCACCAACTCGGGTTTACAGTGAAAACTGCAGGAACTTCAAACCGGCACTAGGAAACAGACTGAGAAACCAGAGTAAAAGTTTCTACTGAAAAATAGTCCCATTTTGCTAGATGAACGAACGTCTCTCCACATGATAATTTCTGAGTGAAAAGTGTGTGTTAAAGCCATGCTTCACATAGCTTGTTGGGAACACAAAGTTCCTTTCCAGTTGCAAACTACACTCCATACATATATATGGGGAGGTACTAGCTCCAACTCGGTTTTACAGTGAAAACTGCAGGAACTTCAAACTGGCACTAGGAAACAGACTGAGAAACCAGATAAAAGTTTTTCCTGCAATCCGTTCCTTTGTGCTAAATGAACAAACGTCTATCCTCATGCTCAGTTCTGAGAGAAAAGTTTGTGTGAAAGCCGTCCTTCACCTAGCTTGTTGGGAACACAAAGTTCCTTTTAAGTTGTAAACTACAATCCTTACATATTTATGGGGAGGTACTACTCCAAATCGGTTTTACAGTGAAAACAGCAGGAACTTCAAACCGGCACTAGGAAACAGACTGAGAAACCAGAGTAAATTTTCTCCTGCAACCCAATCCATTTCAGCTAGATGAACGAACGCCTTCCACATGCTCCCTTCTAAGAGATTAGTGTGTGTGAAAGCCATAATTCACCTAGGTTTTTGGGAACACAAAATTAATTTTCAGTAGCCAACTACACTCCATACATATATATGGGGAAATACTAGCTCCAACCCGGTTTTACAGGGAAAACTGCAGGAACATCAAACCGGAACTAGGAAACAGACTGAGAATCCAGAGTAAATGTTTCTAATGCAACCCGTTCCTGTTGTGCTAGATGAACGAACGTCTCTCCACATGCTCAGTTCTGAGACATATGTGTGTCTGAAAGCCGTCTTTCACCTAGCTTGTTGGGAACACAAAGTTCCTTTAAAGATGCAAACTACACTCCATACATATATATGGGGTGGTACTTGCCCCAGCTCTGTTTTACAGTGAAAACTGCAGGAACTTCTAACCGGCACTAGGAAGCAGACTGAGAATCCAGAGTATAAGTTTCCCTGGAAACCGTTCCCATTGTGCTAGATGAAGGAACTTATCTCCACATGCTCATTTCTGAGAAATATTTGTGGGTGAAAGCCGTCCTTCACCTTTCTTCTTGGGAAAAGAAAGTTACTTTTCAGTTTCCAACTACACTCCATACATATATATGGGGAGGTACTAGCTCCAACTCGGTTTTACAGTGAAAACTGCAGGAACTTCAAACCGGCACTAGGAAACAGACTGAGAAACCAGAGTAAAAGTTTGTCCTGCAACCCGTTCCCTTTGTGCTAGATGAACGAAAGTCTCTCCACATGCTCAGTTCTGAGAGATAAGTGTGTGTGAAAGCCTTCCTTCACCTACCTTGTTGCGAACACAAAGTTCCTTTCCAGTTGCCAACTACACTCCATACATATATATAGGGAGGTACTAGGTCCAACTCGGTTTTACAGTGAAAATTGCAGGAACTTCAAACCGGAACTAGGAAACAGACTGAGAAACCACAGTAAAATTATCTCCTGCAAACCATTTTCTTTGTTCTAGATGAACGAACGTCTCTCCAAATGCTCAGTTCTGAAAGATAAGTGTGTGTGAAAGCCGCCCTTCACCTAGCTTGTTGGGAACACAAAGTTCCTTTTCAGTTCCAAACTACACTCCATACATATATATGGGGTGATTCTAGCACCAACTCGGTTTTACGGTGAAAACTGCAGGAACTTCAAACCGGCACTAGTAAACAGACTGAGAAACCAGATAAAAGTTTTTCCTGCAACCCGTTCCTTTGTGCTAGATGAACGAACGTCTCCCCTCATGCTCAGTTCTGAGAGAAAAGTGTGTGTGAAAGCCGTCCTTCAGCTAGCTTGTTGGGAACACAAAATTCCTTTTAAGTTGTAAACTACAATCCTTACATATATATGGGGAGGTACTAGCTCCAAATCGGTTTTACAGTGAAAACTGCAGGAACTTCAAACCGGCACTAGGAAACAGACTGAGAAACCAGAGTAAAAGTTTCTCCTGCAACGCAATCCATTTGAGCTAGATGAACGAACGTCTCTCCACATGCTCCCTTTTGAGAGATTAATTTGTGTGAAAGCCGTAATTCACATAGCTTGTTGGGAACACAAAATTAATTTTCAGATGCAAATTACACTCCATACATATATATGGGGAATTACTAGCTCCAACCCGGTTTTACAGGGAAAACTGCAGGAATTTCAAACCGGCACTAGGAAACAGACTGAGAAACCAGAGTAAAAGTTTCTCCTGCAACCCGTTCCCTTTGTGCTAGCTGAAAAAACGTCTTTCAACATGCTCAGAACTGAGAGATCAGTGTGTGTGAAAGCCGTCCTTCAACTAGCTTGTTGGGAACACAAAGTTCCTTTTAAATTGCAAAATCCACTCCATACATACATATGGGGAGATAGTAGCTCCAACTCCTTTTACAGGGAAAACTGCAGGATCTTCAAACCGGCAGTAGGAAACAGACTGAGAAACCAGAATAAATGTATCTCCTGCAATCTTTTCCCATTTTGCTAAATGAACGAACGTCTCTCCACATTCTCACTTCCGACAGATTATTGTGTGTGAAAGCCATCCTTCACCTAGCTTGTTGGGAATACCAAGTTCCTTTTAAATTGCCAATTACACTCCATATATATATATGTGGTGGTACTAGCTCGAACTCGGTTTTAAAGGGAAAAGTGCAGGAACTTCAAAAGGGCACTAGTAAACAGACTGAGAATCCAGAGTAAAATTTTTACCTTCAACATTTTTACTTTGTGCTAGATGAAGGAACATCTCTCCACATGCTCAGTTCTGAGAGATAAGTGTGTGTGAAAGCCGTCCTTCACATAGCTTGTTGGGAACACAAAGTTCCTTTTAAATTGCAAACTCCACTCCATACATACATATGGGGAGGTACTAGCTCCAACTCGGTATTACAGTGAAAACTGCAGGAAATTCATACAGGCACTAAGAAACAGACTGAGAATCCAGAGTAAAATTTTCTCCTGCAACCAGTTTACTTTGTACTAGATGAACGAACGTCTCTCCACGTGCTCACTTCTGAGTGATAAGTGTGTGTGAAAGCCGTACTTCACCTAGCTTGTTGGGAAAACAAAGTTCCTTTTCAGTTGCAAACTACAATCCTTACATATATATGGGGAGGTACTAGCTTCAACTCGGTTTTACAGTGAAAACTGCAGGAATTTCAAACCGGCACTAGGAAACAGACTGAGAAAACAGAGTAAAAGTTTTTCCTGCAAACCATTCCCTTTGTGCTAGATGAACGAACGTCTCTCCACATGCTCAGTTTTGAGAGATATGTGTGTGTGAAAGCCGTCATTCACCTAGCTTGTTGGGAACACATAGTTCCTTTCCAGTTGCAAACTACAATGCATACATATATATGGGGATGTAATAGCTCCAACTCGGTTTTACAGTGAAAACTGCAGGAACTTCAAACCGGCACTAGGAAACAGACTGAGAAACCAGAGTAAAAGTTTTTTTTCAACCCGTTCCCTTTGTGCTAGATGAACGAACGTCTCTCCACATGCTCATTTCTGAGAGATATTTGTGTGTGAAAGCCGTCCTTCACCTAGCTTGTTGGGAATACAAAGTTATTTTTCAGTTGCAAACTACACTCCATACATATATATGTTTGGTACAAGCTCTAACTCGGTTTTACAGTGAAAACTGCAGGAACGTCAAACCGGCAGTAGGAAACAGACTGAGAAACCAGAGTAAAATTTTCTCCTGCAACCCGTTATATTTGTGCTAGATGAACGAATGTCTCTCCACATGCACAGTTCTGATAGATAAGTGTGTGTGAAAGCCGTACTTCACCTAGGTGTTTGGAACACAAAGATCCTTTACAGTTGCAAACTACACTCCATACATATATTTGGTGTTGTACTAGCTCCAACTCGGTTTTAGAGTAAAAACTGCAGGAACTTCAAACCGGCACTAGGAAGCAGACTGAGAATCCAGAGTAAAAGTTTCTCCTTCAAACCGTTCCCATTGTCCTAGATGAAGGAACGTCTCTCTACATGCTCAGTTCTAAGAAATAATTGTGTGTGAAAGAGGCCCTGCACCTAGCTTGTTGGGAACACAAAGTTCCTTTTCAGTTGAAAACTACACTCCATACATATTTATGGGGATGTACTAGCTCCAAATCGGTTTTACAGTGAAAACTGCCGGATCTTCAATCCGGCACTAGGAAACAGAATGAGAAAACAGAGTAAAAGTTTTTCCTGCAACCCGTTTACTTTTTGCTAGATGAACGAACGTCTCTCTACATGCTAGTTCTCAGAGAAAACTGTGTGTGAAAGCCGTCCTTCAACTAGCTTGTTGGGAACGCATAGTTACTTTTAAGTAGCAATCTACACTCCTTACATATATATGGGGAGGTACTAGCTCCAACTCGGTTTTACACGGAAAATTGCAGGAACTTCAACCCGGCACTAGGAAGCAGACTGAGAAACCAGAGTAAAAGTTTCTCCTTCAAACATTTCCCATTGTGCTAGATGAAGGAACGTCTCTCCACATGCTCAGTTCTGAGAAATAATTGTGTGTGAAACAGGCCCTTCACCTAGCTTGTTCGGAACACAAATTTCCTTTTCAGTTCCAAACTACACTCCATATATATATATGGGGATGTACTAGCTCCAACTCGGTTTTACAGTGAAAAGTGCAGGAACTTCAAACCGGCACAAGGAAACAGACAGAGAAACCAGAGTAAAATTTTCTACTGCAACCCGTTTTTTTTGTGCTAGATGAACGAACGTCTCCCCTCATGCTCAGTTCTGAGAGAAAAGTGTGTGTGAAAGCCGTCCTTCACCTAGCTTGTTGGGAACACAAAGTTCCTTTTAAGTTGTAAACTACAATCCTTACATATATATGGGGAGGTACTAGCTCCAACTCGGTTTTACAGTGAAAACTGCAGGAACTTCAAACCGGCACTAGGAAACAGACTGAGAAACCAGAGTAAATGTTTCTCCTACAACGCAATCCATTTGAGCTAGATGAACGAACGTCTCTCCACATGCTCCCTTTTGAGAGATTAGTGTGTGTGAAAGCCGTAATTCACCTAGCTTGTTGGGAACACAAAATTAATTTTCAGATGCAAACTACACTCCATACATTTATATGGGGAATTACAAGCTCCAACCCGGTTTTACAGGGAAAACTGCAGAAATTTCTAACCGGCACTAGGAAACAGACTGAGAAACCAGAGTAAATGTTTCTCCTGCAACCCGTTCCCTTTGTGCTAGCTGAAAAAACGTCTTTCAACATGCTCAGATCTGAGGGATCAGTGTGTGTGAAAGCCGTCCTCCAAATAGCTTGTTGGGAACACAAATTTCCTTTTAAATTGCAAAATCCACTCCATACATACATATGGGGAGATACTAGCTCCAACTCTGTTTTACAGGGAAAACTGCAGGAAGTTCAATCTGGCACTAGGAAACAGACTGAGAAACCAGAGTAAAAGTTTCTCCTGCAACACTTTCCATTTGTGCTAGATGAACAAATGTCTGTCAATATGCTCAGATCTGAGAGATCAGTGTGTGTGAAAGCCGTCCTTCAACTAGCTTGTTGGGAACACAAAGTTCCTTTTAAATTGCAAACTCCACTCCATACATATATATGGCGAGGTACTAGCTCCAAATCGGTTTTCAGTGAACACTGCAGGAACTTCAACCCGGCACTAGGAAGCAGACTGAGAAACCAGAGTAAAAGTTTGTCCTCAAACCATTCCCATTGTGCTAGATGAAGGAACGTCTCTCCAAAAGCTCAGTTCTGAGAAATATTTGTGTGTGAAAGAGGGCCTTCAACTAGCTTGTGGGGAACACAATGTTTCTTTTAATTTGCAAACTTCACTCCATACATATATATGGGGAGTTACTAGCTCCAACTCGGTTTTCAGTGAAAACTGCAGGAACTTCAACCCGGCACTAGGAAGCAGACTGAGAAACCAGAGTAAAAGTTTGTCCTTCAAACCGTTCCCATTGTGCTACATGAACGAAAGTCTCACCACATGCTCAGTTCTGAGAGATAAGTGTGTGTGAAAGCCGTACTTCACCTAGCTTGTTGGGAACACATATTTCCTTTTCAGTTGCATATTACACTCCTTACACATATATGGGGAGGTACTAGTTCCAACTCGGTTTTACAGTGAAAACAGCAGGAACTTCAAACCGGCACTAGGAAACAGACTGAGAAACCTGATAAAAGTTTTTTCTTCAACCCGTTCCTTTGTGCTAAATGAACGAACGTCTCCACTCATGCTGAGTTCTTAGAGAAAAGTGTGTGTGAAACCGTCTTTCACCTAGCTTGTTGGGAACACAAAGTTCCTTTTAAGTTGTAAACTACAATCCTTACATATATATGGGGAGGTAATAGCTCCAAATCGATTTTACAGTGAAAACTGCAGGAACTTCAAACCGGCACTAGGAAACAGACTGAGAAACCAGAGTAAATTTTCTCCTGCAACCCATTACATTTGAGGTAGATGAACGAACGTCTTCCACATGCTCCCTTCTAAGAGATTAGTGTGTGTGAAAGCCATAATTCACCTAGGTTTTTGGGAACACCAAATTAATTTTCAGTTGCCAACTACACTCCATACATATATATGGAGAAGTACTAGCTCCAACCCGGTTTTACAGGGAAAACTGCAGGAACTTCAAACCGGCACTAGGTAACAGACTGAGAAACTAGAGTAATAGTTTCTCCTACAAACCGTTCCCATTTTGCTAGATGAAGGAACATCACTCCACATGCTCAGTTCTGAGAAATAATTGTGTGTGAAAGCCGACCTTCACCTATCTTGTTGGGAAAACAAAGTTACTTTTCAGTTGCAAACTACACTCCATACATACATATGGGGAAGTAATAGCTCCAACTAGTTTTACAGGGAAAACTGCAGGAACATGAAACCGGCAGTAGGAAACAGACTGAGAAACCAGAGTAAAAGTATCTCCTGCAATCTTTTCCCATTGTGCTAAATGAACGAACGTCTCTCCACATTCTCACTTCTGAGAGATAATTGTGTGTGAAAGCCATCCTACACCTAGCTTGTTGGGAATACAAAGTTCCTTTTAAATTGCCAATTACACTCCATATATATATATGGGGTGGTACTAGCTCGAACTCGGTTTTACAGGGAAAACTGCAGGAACTTCAAAAGGGCACTAGTAAACAGACTGAGAAACCAGAGTAAAATTTTCCCCTGCAACATTTTTACTTTGTTCTAGATGAACGAACATCTCTCCACATGCTCAGTTCTGAGAGATAAGTGTCTTTGAAAGCTGTCCTTCACATAACTTGTTGGGAACACAAAGTTCCTTTTAAATTGCAAACTCCACTCCATACATACATATGGGGAGGTAGTAGCTCCAACTCGGTTTTACAGTGAAAACTGCAGGAAATTCATACCGGCACTAAGAAACAGACTGAGAATCCAGAGTAAAATTTTCTCCTGCAACCAGTTTACTTTGTGCTAGATGAACGAACGTCTCTCCACGTGCTCACTTCTGAGTGATAAGTGTGTGTGAAAGCCATACTTCACCTAGCTTGTTGGGAAAACAAAGTTCCTTTTCAGTTGCAAACTACAATCCTTACATATATATGGGGAGGTACTAGCTCCAACTCGGTTTTACAGTGAAAACTGCAGGAACTTCAAACCGGCACTAGGAAACAGACTGAGAAACCAGAGATAAAGTTTCTGCTGCAAAGCTTTCCCTTTGTGCTAGATGAACGAACGTCTCTCCACATGCTCAGTTCTGAGAAATAATTGTGTGTGAAAGACGACCTTCACCTATCTTGTTGGGAACACAGAGTCCCTTTTCAGTTGAAACTACACACCTTTCATATATATGGGTAGGTACAAGCTCAAAGTCGATTTTACAGTGAAAACTGCAGGAACATCAAACCGGCACTAGGAAACAGACTGAGAAACCAGAGATAAAGTTTCTCCTGCAAAGCTTTCCCTTTGTGCTAGATGAACGAACGTCTCTCCACATGCTCAGTTCTGAGAGATAAGTGTGTGTGAAAGCCGCCCCTCACGTAGCTTGTTGGGAACACAAAGTTCCTTTCCAGTTGTAAACTCCAATGCATACATATATATGGGGATGTCCAAGCTCCAACTCGGTTTTACAGTGAAAACTGCAGGAAATTCAAACCGGCACTAGGAAACAGACTGAGAAACCAGAGTAAAAGTTTTTCCTGTAACCCGTTCCTTTTGTGCTAGATGAACGAACGTCTCTCCACATGCTCAGTTTTGAGAGATATGTGTGTGTGAAAGCCGTCCTTCACCTAGCTTGTTGGGAATACAAAGTTATTTTTCAGTTGCAAACTACACTCCACACATATATATGTTTGGTACAAGCTCCAACTCGGTTTTACAGTGAAAACTGCAGGAACGTCAAATCGGCAGTAGGAAACAGACTGAGAAACCAGAGTAAAAGTTTCTCCTGCAACCCGTTAACTTTGTGCTAGATGAACGTAAGTCTCTCCACATGCACAGTTCTGATAGATAAGTGTGTGTGAAAGCCGTACTTCACCTAGGTGTTTGGAACACAAAGATCCTTTACAGTTGCAAACTACACTCCATACATACATTTGGTGTTGTACTAGCTCCAACTCGGTTTTACAGTAAAAACTGCAGGAACTTCAAACCGGCACTAGGAAACAGTCTGAGAAACCACAGTAAAAGTTTTTCTGCAATCCGTTCCCTTTGTTCTAGATGAACGAAAGTCTCTCCACATGCTCAGTTTTTAGGGATAATTGTGTGCGAAAGCCGAAATTCACCTAGCTTGTTCGGAACACAAAGTTCCTTTACAGTTGCAAACTACAATCCATACATATATATGGTGATGTATTAGCTCCAACTCAGTTTTTCAGTGAAAACTGCAGGAACTTCAAACCGGCACTAGGAAACAGAATGAGAAACCAGAGTAAAATTTTCTCCTGCAACCCGTTTATTTTGTGCTAGATGAACGAACGTCTCTCCACATGCTCAGTTCTGAGATAAAAGTATGTGTAAAAGCCGTCCTTCACCTAGCTTGTTAGGAACACAAAGTTCCTATTCAGTTGCAAACTACACTCCTTACATATATATGAGGAGGTACTACCTCTTACTCGCTTTTCAGTGAAAACTGCAGGAACTTCAACCCGGCACTAGGAAGCAGACTGAGAAACCAGAATAAAAGTTTCTCCTTCAAACCGTTCCCATTGTGCTAGATGAAGGAACGTCTCTCTACATGCTCAATTCTAAGAAATAATTGTGTGTGAAAGAGGCCCGTAACCTAGCTTGTTAGGAACACAAAGTTCCTTTTCAGTTGAAAACTACACTCCATACATATATATGGGGATGTACTAGCTCCAAATCGGTTTTACAGTGAAAACTGCCGGATCTTCAATCCGGCACTAGGAAACAGAATGAGAAAACAGAGTAAAAGTTTTTCCTGCAACCCGTTTACTTTGTGCTAGATGAACGAACGTCTCTCCACATGCTAGTTCTCAGAGAAAAATGTGTGTGAAAGCCGTCCTTCAACTAGCTTGTTGGGAACGCAAAGTTATTTTAAGTAGCAATCTACACTCCTTACATATATATGGG
The DNA here is from genome assembly GCF_036321535.1 of Camelus dromedarius. Classification (NCBI taxonomy): domain Eukaryota; kingdom Metazoa; phylum Chordata; class Mammalia; order Artiodactyla; family Camelidae; genus Camelus; species Camelus dromedarius. The sequence goes on from NC_087443.1 coordinate 10,572,192, forward strand.
GATGTACTAGCTCCAACTCGGTTTTACACGGAAAACTGCAGGAACTTCAACCCGGCACTAGGAAGCAGACTGAGAAACCAGAGTAAAAGTTTCTCCTTCAAACCGTTCCCATTGTGCTAGATGAAGGAACGTCTCTCCACATGCTCAGTTCTGAGAAATAATTGTGTGTGAAACAGGCCCTTCACCTAGCTTGTTCGGAACACAGAGTTCCTTTTCAGTTGCAAACTACACTCCATATTTATATATGGGGAAGTACTAGCTCCAACTCGGTTTTACAGGGAAAACTGCAGGAACTTCAAACCGACACTAGGAAAGAGACTGAGAAACCAGAGTATAATTTCTCCTGCTACCCGTTTACTTTTTGCTAGATGAACGAACGTCTCTCCACATGCTCAGTTCTGAGAGATAAATGTGTGTGAATGCCGTACATCACCTAGCTTGTTGGGAACACATAGTTCCTTTTCAGTTGCAAACTACAATCCTTAAATATATATGGGGAGGTACTAGTTCCAACTCGGTTTTCAGTGAAAACTGCAGTAACTTCATACCGGTACTAGGAAACAGACTGAGAAACCAGAGAAAAGTTTCTCCTGCAACCCGTTCCCTTTGTGCTAGCTGAATGAAAGTCTCTCCACATGCTTAGTTTTGAGAGATAATTTTGTGTGAAAGCCGTCCTTCACCTAGCTTGTTGGGAACACAAAGTAACTTTCAAGTTGCAAGCTACACTCCATACAATATATGGGGAGGTACTAGCTCCAACTCAGTTTTACATTGAAAACTGCAGGAACATCAAACCGGCACTAGAAAAACAGACAGAGAAACCAGAGAAAAAGTTTTTCCTGCAACCCGTTCCCTTTGTGCTAATTGAACAAACGTCTGTCAACATGCTAAGATCTGAGAGATCAGTGTGTGTGAAAGCCGTCCTTCAAATAGCTTGTTGGGAACACAAAGTTCCTTTTAAATTGCAAACTCCACTCCATACATATATATGGGGAGGTACTAGCTCCAACTCTGTTTTACAGGGAAAACGGCAGGAACTTCACACCGGCACAAGGAAACAGACTGAGATACAAGTGTAAAATTTTCTCCTGCAACCCGTTTACTTTGTGCTAGATGAACGAACGTCTCTTCAGATGCTCAGTTTTGAGAGATAATTGTGTGTGAAAGCCGTACTTCACCTAACTTGTTGGGAACACAAAGTTCCTTTTCAGTTGCAAACTACACTGCTTACATATATATGGGTAGGAACTAGCTCCAAATCGGTTTCACAGTAAAAACTGTAAGAACTTCAAAACGTCACTAGGAAACAGACTGAGAAACCACAGTAAAAGTTTCTTCTGAAACCCGTTCCCTTTGTGCTAGATGAACAAAATTCTCTCCACATGCTCAGTTTTGAGAGATAAGTGTGTGTGAAAGGCGTCATTCACCTAGCTTGTTGGGAACACAAAGTTCCTAACCAGTTGCAAAGTACACTCCATACAATATATGGGGAGGTACTACCTCCAACTCGGTTTTACATTGAAAACTGCAGGAACTTCAAACCGGCACTAGGAAACACACTGAGAAACCACAGTAAAAGTTTTTTCTGCAACCCGTTCCCTTTGTTCTAGATGAACGAACGTCTCTCCACATGCTCAGTTCTGAGAGATAATTGTGTGTGAAAGCCGTCCCTCACGTAGCTTGTTGGGAACACAAAGTTCCTTTTCATTTGGAAAATACACTCCACACATATAGATGTGTGGTACTAGCTCCAACTAGTTTTTACAGTGAAAACTGCAGGAACTTCAAACCGGCAGTAGGAAACAGACTGAGAAACCAGAGTAAAAGTTTCCCCTGCAACCCGTTAACTTTGTGCTAGATGAACGAAAGTCTCTCCACATGCACAGTTCTGATAGATAAGTGTGTGTGAAAGCCGTCCTTCACCTAGGTGTTTGGAACACAAAGTTCCTTTACAGTTGCATACTACACTCCATACATATATATTGGGTTGTACTAGCTCCAACTCGGTTTTACAGTGAAAACTGCAGGAACTTCAAACCGGCACTAGGAAACAGACTGAGAAACCAGAGATAAAGTTTCCCCTGCAAAGCTTTCCCTTTGTGCTAGATGAACGAAAGTCTCTCCACATGCTCAGTTCTGAGAGATAAGTGTGTGTGAAAGCCGTCCCTCACGTAGCTTGTTGGGAACACAAAGTTCCTTTTCATTTGGAAAATACCCTCCACACATATAGATGTGTGGTACTAGCTCCAACTAGTTTTTACAGTGAAAACTGCAGGAACTTCAAACCGGCAGTAGGAAACAGAGTGAGAAACCACAGAAAAAATTTCTCCTGCAAACCGTTCCCTTTGTGCTAGATGAACGAACGTCTCTCCACCTGCTCAGTACTGATAGATAAGTGTGTGTGAAAGCCGCCCTTCACCTAGGTGTTTGGAACTCAAAGTTCCTTTCCAGTTGCAAACTACACTCCATACAAATATATGGGGATGTACTAGCTCCAACTAGGTTTTAGAGTAAAAACTGCAGGAACTTCAAACCGGCATTAGGAAACAGACTGAGAAACCACAGTAAAAGTTTCTTCTGCAAACCGTTCCCTTTGTGCTAGATGAATGAACGTCTCTCCACATGCACAGTTCTGATAGATAAGTGTGTGTGAAAGCCGTCCTTCACCTAGGAGTTTGGAACACAAAGATCCTTTACAGTTGCAAACTACACTCCAAACTTATATATGGTGTTGTACTAGCTCCAAATCGGTTTTACAGTAAAAAGTGCAGGAACTTCAAACCGGCACTAGGAAACAGACTGAGAAACCTCAGTAAAAGTTTTTTCTGCAACCTGTTCCCTTTGTTCTAGATGAACGAACGTCTCTCCACATGATCAGTTTTGAGAGATAATTGTGTGTGAAAGCCGACCTTCACATAGCTTGTTCGGAACACAAAGTTCCTTTACAGTTGCAAACTACAATCCATACATATATATGGTGATGTATTAGCTCCAACTCGGTTTTTCAGTGAAAACTGCAGGAACTTCAAACCGGCACTAGGAAACAGAATGAGAAACCAGAGTAAAATTTTTTCCTGCAACCCGTTTACTTTGTGCTAGATGAACGAACGTCTCTCCACATGCTCAGTTCTGAGAGATAAGTGTGTGTGAAAGCCGTCCTTCACCTAGCTTGTTAGGAACAAAAAGTTCCTATTCAGTTGCAAAGTACACTCCTTACATATATATGGGGAGGTTCTAGCTCCTAATCGCTTTTCAGTGAAAACTGCAGGAACTTCAAACCGGCACTAGGAAGCACACTGAGAAACCAGAGTAAAAGTTTCTCCTTCAAACCGTTCCCATTGTGCTAGATGAAGGAACGTCTCTCCACATGCTCAGTTCTGAGAATTAATTGTGTGTTAAAGAGGCCCTTCACCTAGCTTGTTGGGAACACAAAGTTCCTTTTCAGTTGAAAACTACACTCCATACATATATATGGGGAGGTACTACCTCCAACTCGGTTTTACATTGAAAACTGCAGGAACTTCAAACCGGCACTAGGAACAGTCTGAGAAACCAGAGATAAAGTTTCTCCTGCAAACCTTTCCCTTTGTGCTAGATGAACGAACGTCTCTCCACATGGCCAGTTCTGAAAGTTAAGTGTGTGTGAAAGCCGTACCTCACGTAGCTTGTTGGGAACACAAATTTTCTTTTCAGTTGCAAACTACACTCCACACATATAGATGTGTGGAACTAGCTCCAACTCGGTTTTACAGTGAAAACTGCAGGAACTTCAAACCGGCAGTAGGAAACAGAGTGAGAAACCACAGAAAAAATTTCTCCTGCAAACCGTTCCCTTTGTGCTAGATGAACGAAAGTCTCTCCACCTGCTCAGTACTGATAGATAAGTGAGTGTGAAAACCGCCCTTCACCTAGGTGTTTGGAACACAAAGTTTCTTACCTGTTGCAAACTACACTCCATACAAATATATGGGAATGTACTAGCTCCAACTCGGTTTTATAGTAAAAACTGCAGGAACTTCATACCGGCATTAGGAAACAGACTGAGAAACCACAGTAAAAGTTTCTTCTGCAAACCGTTCCCTTTGTTCTAGATGAACGAACGTCTCTCCACATGCTCAGTTTTGAGAGCTAAGTGTGTGTGTAAGCCGTCATTCTACTAGCTTGTTGGAAACACAAAGTTCCTTTCTAGTTGCAAACTACAATGCATACATTTATATGGGGATGTACTAGCTCCAACTCGGTTTTACAGTGAAAACTGCCGGAAATTCATACCGGAACTAAGAAACAGACTGAGAAACCAGAGTAAAATTTTCTCCTGCAACCCGTTTATTTTGTGCTAGATGAACGAACGTCTCTCCACGTGCTCACTTCTGAGAGATAAGTGTGTGTGAAAGGCGTTCTTCACATAGCTTGTTGGGAAAACAAAGCTCCTTTTCAGTTGCAAACTACAATCCTTACATATATATGGGGTGGTACTCGTTCCAATTCGGTTTTACAGTGAAAACTGCAGGAACTTCAAACCGGCACTAGGAAACAGACTGAGAAACCAGAGTAAAATATTCTCCTGCAACCCTTTCCTTTGTGCTAGATGAACGAACGTCTCTCCACATGCACAGTTCTGATAGATAAGTGTGTGTGAAAGCCGTCCTTCACCTAGGTGTTTGGAACACAAAGATCTTTTACAGTTGCCAACTACACTCCTTACATATATATGGTGATGTATTAGCTCCAACTCGGTTTTTCAGTGAAAACTGCAGGAACTTCAAACCGGCACTAGGAAACAGATTGAGAAACCAGAGTAAAAGTTTTTCCTGCAACCCGTTTACTTTGTGCTAGATGAACGAACGTCTCTACACATGCTAGTTCTCAGAGAAAAATGTGTGTGAAAGCCGTCCTTCAACTAGCTTGTTGGGAACGCAAAGTTATTTTAAGTAGCAATCTACACTCCTTACATATATATGGGGATGTACTAGCTCCAACTCGGTTTTACACGGAAAACTGCAGGAACTTCAACCCGGCACTAGGAAGCAGACTGAGAAACCAGAGTAAAAGTTTCTCCTTCAAACCGTTCCCATTGTGCTAGATGAAGGAACGTCTCTCCACATGCTCAGTTCTGAGAAATAATTGTGTGTGAAACAGGCCCTTCACCTAGCTTGTTCGGAACACTGAGTTCCTTTTCAGTTGCTAACTACACTCCATACTTATATATGGGGAAGTTAGCTCCAACTCGGTTTTACAGGGTAAACTGCAGGAACTTGAAACCGACACTAGGAAAGAGACTGAGAAACCAGAGTATAATTTCTCCTGCTACCCGTTTACTTGTTGCTAGATGAACGAAAGTCTCTCCACATGCTCAGTTCTGAGAGATAAATGTGTGTGAATGCCGTACATCACCTAGCTTGTTGGGAACACATAGTTCCTTTTCAGTTGCAAACTACAATCCTTAAATATATATGGGGAGGTTCTAGTTCCAACTCGGTTTTCAGTGAAAACTGCAGTAACTTCATACCGGTACTAGGAAACAGACTGAGAAACCAGAGAAAAGTTTCTCCTGCAACCCGTTCCCTTTGTGCTAGATGAATGAAAGTCTCTCCACATGCTTAGTTTTGAGAGATAATTTTGTGTGAAAGCCGTCCTTCACCTAGCTTGTTGGGAACACAAAGTAACTTTCAAGTTGCAAGCTACACTCCATACAATATATGGGGAGGTACTAGCTCCAACTCAGTTTTACATTGAAAACTGCAGGAACATCAAACCGGCACTAGGAAACAGACAGAGAAACCAGAGAAAAAGTTTTTCCTGCAACCCGTTCCCTTTGTGCTAATTGAACAAACGTCTGTCAACATGCTAAGATCTGAGAGATCAGTGTGTGTGAAAGCCGTCCTTCAAATAGCTTGTTGGGAACACAAAGTTCCTTTTAAATTGCAAACTCCACTCCATACATATATATGGGGAGGTACTAGCTCCAACTCTGTTTTACAGGGAAAACGGCAGGAACTTCACTCCGGCACAAGGAAACAGACTGAGATACAAGTGTAAAATTTTCTCCTGCAACCCGTTTACTTTGTGCTAGATGAACGAACGTCTCTTCAGATGCTCAGTTTTGAGAGATAATTGTGTGTGAAAGCCGTACTTCACATAACTTGTTGGGAACACAAAGTTCCTTTTCAGTTGCAAACTACACTCCTTACATATATATGGGTAGGAACTAGCTCCAAATCGGTTTCACATTAAAAACTGTAGGAACTTCAAAACGTCACTAGGAAACAGACTGAGAAACCACAGTAAAAGTTTCCCCTGCAACCCGTTCCCTTTGTGCTACATGAACGAACGTCTCTCCACATGCTCAGTTCTGAGAGATAAGTGTGTGTGAAAGCCGTCCTTCACCTAGCTTATTAGGAACAAAAAGTTCCTATTCAGTTGCAAAGTACACTCCTTACATATATATCGGGAGGTACTCGCTCCTAATCGCTTTTCAGTGAAAACTGCAGGAACTTCAAACCGGCACTAGGAATCACACTGAGAAACCAGGGTAAAAGTTTCTCCTTCAAACCGTTCCCATTGTGCTAGATGAAGGAACGTCTCTCCACATGCTCAGTTCTGAGAATTAATTGTGTGTGAAAGAGGCCCTTCACCTAGCTTGTTGGGAACACAAAGTTCCTTTTCAGTTGAAAACTACACTCCATACATATATATGGGGAGGTACTACCTCCAACTCGGTTTTACATTGAAAACTGCAGGAACTTCAAACCGGCACTAGGAACAGTCTGAGAAACCAGAGATAAAGTTTCTCCTGCAAACCTTTCCCTTTGTGCTAGATGAACGAACGTCTCTCCACATGGCCAGTTCTGAAAGTTAAGTGTGTGTGAAAGCCGTACTTCACGTAGCTTGTTGGGAACACAAATTTTCTTTTCAGTTGCAAACTACACTCCACACATATAGATGTGTGGAACTAGCTCCAACTCGGTTTTACAGTGAAAACTGCAGGAACTTCAAACCGGCAGTAGGAAACAGAGTGAGAAACCACAGAAAAAATTTCTCCTGCAAACTTTTCCCTTTGTGCTAGATGAACGAACGTCTCTCCACAGTTTCAGTACTGATAGATAAGTGTGTGTTAAAGCCGCCCTTCACCAAGGTGTTTGGAACACAAATTTTCTTACCTGTTGCAAACTACACTCCTTACATATATATGGGAATGTACTAGCTCCAACTGGGTTTTATAGTAAAAACTGCAGGAACTTCATACCGGCAGTAGGAAACAGACTGAGAAACCAGAGTAAAAGTTTTTCCTGCAACCCGTTAACTTTGTGCTAGATGAACGAAAGTCTCTCCACATGCACAGTTCTGATAGATAAGTGTGTGTGAAAGCCGTCCTTCACCTAGGTGTTTGGAACACAAAGTTCCTTTCCAGTTCCAAACTACACTCCATACAAATATATGGGGATGTACTAGCTCCAACTCGGTTTTAGAGTAAAAACTGCAGGAACTTCAAACCGGCATTAGGAAACAGACTGAGAAACCACAGTAAAAGTTTCTTCTGCAAACCGTTCCCTTTGTGCTAGATGAATGAACGTCTCTCCACATGCACAGTTCTGATAGATAAGTGTGTGTGAAAGCCGTCCTTCACCTAGGTGTTTGGAACACAAAGATCCTTTACAGTTGCAAACTACACTCCATATATATATATGGTGTTGTACTAGCTCCAAATCTGTTTTACAGTGAAAACTGCAGGAACTTCAATCTGGCACTAGGAAGCACACTGAGAAACCAGAGTAAAAGTTTCTCCTTCAAACCGTTCCCATTGTGCTAGATGAAGGAACGTCTCTCCACATGCTCAGTTCTGAGAATTAATTGTGTGTGAAAGAGGCCCTTCACCTAGCTTGTTGGGAACACAAAGTTCCTTTTCAGTTGAAAACTACACTCCATACATATATATGGGGAGGTACTACCTCCAACTCGGTTTTACATTGAAAACTGCAGGAACTTCAAACCGGCACTAGGAACAGTCTGAGAAACCAGAGATAAAGTTTCTCCTGCAAACCTTTCCCTTTGTGCTAGATGAACGTACGTCTCTCCACATGGCCAGTTCTGAAAGTTAAGTGTGTGTGAAAGCCGTACCTCACGTAGCTTGTTGGGAACACAAATTTTCTTTTCAGTTGCAAACTACACTCCACACATATAGATGTGTGGAACTAGCTCCAACTCGGTTTTACAGTGAAAACTGCAGGAACTTCAAACCGGCAGTAGGAAACAGAGTGAGAAACCACAGAAAAAATTTCTCCTGCAAACTTTTCCCTTTGTGCTAGATGAACGAACGTCTCTCCACAGTTTCAGTACTGATAGATAAGTGTGTGTTAAAGCCGCCCTTCACCAAGGTGTTGGGAACACAAATTTTCTTACCTGTTGCAAACTACACTCCTTACATATATATGGGAATGTACTAGCTCCAACTGGGTTTTATAGTAAAAACTGCAGGAACTTCATACCGGCACTAGGAAACAGACTGAGAAACCAGAGTAAAAGATTCTCCTGCAACCCTTTCCCTTTGTGCTAGATGAACGAACGTCTCTCCACATGCTCAGTTCTTAGAGATATGTGTGTGTGAAAGCCGTCCTTCACCTAGTTAGTTGGGAATACAAAGTTCCTTTTCAGTTGCAAACTACACTCCACACATATATATGTGTGGTACTAGCTCCAACTCGGTTTTACAGTGAAAACTGCAGGAACTTCAAACCGGCAGTAGGAAACAGACTGAGAAACCAGAGTAAAAGTTTCCCCTGCAACCCGTTAACTTTGTGCTAGATGAACGAAAGTCTCTCCACATGCACAGTTCTGATAGATAAGTGTGTGTGAAAGCCGTCCTTCACCTAGGTGTTTGGAACACAAAGTTCCTTTACAGTTGCATACTACACTCCATACATATATATGGGGTTGTACTAGCTCCAACTCGGTTTTACAGTGAAAACTGCAGGAACTTCAAACCGGCACTAGGAAACAGACTGAGAAACCAGAGATAAAGTTTCCCCTGCAAAGCTTTCCCTTTGTGCTAGATGAACGAAAGTCTCTCCACATGCTCAGTTCTGAGAGATAAGTGTGTGTGAAAGCCGTCCCTCACGTAGCTTGTTGGGAACACAAAGTTCCTTTTCATTTGGAAAATACACTCCACACATATAGATGTGTGGTACTAGCTCCAACTAGTTTTTACAGTGAAAACTGCAGGAACTTCAAACCGGCAGTAGGAAACAGAGTGAGAAACCACAGAAAAAATTTCTCCTGCAAACCGTTCCCTTTGTGCTAGATGAACGAACGTCTCTCCACCTGCTCAGTACTGATAGATAAGTGTGTGTGAAAGCCGCCCTTCACCTAGGTGTTTGGAACTCAAAGTTCCTTTCCAGTTGCAAACTACACTCCATACAAATATATGGGGATGTACTAGCTCCAACTCGGTTTTAGAGTTAAAACTGCAGGAACTTCAAACCGGCATTAGGAAACAGACTGAGAAACCACAGTAAAAGTTTCTTCTGCAAACCGTTCACTTTGTGCTAGATGAATGAACGTCTCTCCACATGCACAGTTCTGATAGATAAGTGTGTGTGAAAGCCGTCCTTCACCTAGGAGTTTGGAACACAAAGATCCTTTACAGTTGCAAACTACACTCCAAACTTATATATGGTGTTGTACTAGCTCCAAATCGGTTTTACAGTAAAAAGTGCAGGAACTTCAAACCGGCACTAGGAAACAGACTGAGAAACCTCAGTAAAAGTTTTTTCTGCAACCCGTTCCCTTTGTTCTAGATGAACGAACGTCTCTCCACATGATCAGTTTTGAGAGATAATTGTGTGTGAAAGCCGACCTTCACATAGCTTGTTCGGAACACAAAGTTCCTTTACAGTTGCAAACTACAATCCATACATATATATGGTGATGTATTAGCTCCAACTCGGTTTTTCAGTGAAAACTGCAGGAACTTCAAACCGGCACTAGGAAACAGAATGAGAAACCAGAGTAAAATTTTTTCCTGCAACCCGTTTACTTTGTGCTAGATGAACGAACGTCTCTCCACATGCTCAGTTCTGAGAGATAAGTGTGTGTGAAAGCCGTCCTTCACCTAGCTTGTTAGGAACAAAAAGTTCCTATTCAGTTGCAAAGTACACTCCTTACATATATATGGGGAGGTTCTAGCTCCTAATCGCTTTTCAGTGAAAACTGCAGGAACTTCAAACCGGCACTAGGAAGCACACTGAGAAACCAGAGTAAAAGTTTCTCCTTCAAACCGTTCCCATTGTGCTAGATGAAGGAACGTCTCTCCACATGCTCAGTTCTGAGAATTAATTGTGTGTTAAAGAGGCCCTTCACCTAGCTTGTTGGGAACACAAAGTTCCTTTTCAGTTGAAAACTACACTCCATACATATATATGGGGAGGTACTACCTCCAACTCGGTTTTACATTGAAAACTGCAGGAACTTCAAACCGGCACTAGGAACAGTCTGAGAAACCAGAGATAAAGTTTCTCCTGCAAACCTTTCCCTTTGTGCTAGATGAACGAACGTCTCTCCACATGGCCAGTTCTGAAAGTTAAGTGTGTGTGAAAGCCGTACCTCACGTAGCTTGTTGGGAACACAAATTTTCTTTTCAGTTGCAAACTACACTCCACACATATAGATGTGTGGAACTAGCTCCAACTCGGTTTTACAGTGAAAACTGCAGGAACTTCAAACCGGCAGTAGGAAACAGAGTGAGAAACCACAGAAAAAATTTCTCCTGCAAACCGTTCCCTTTGTGCTAGATGAACGAAAGTCTCTCCACCTGCTCAGTACTGATAGATAAGTGAGTGTGAAAGCCGCCCTTCACCTAGGTGTTTGGAACACAAAGTTTCTTACCTGTTGCAAACTACACTCCATACAAATATATGGGAATGTACTAGCTCCAACTCGGTTTTATAGTAAAAACTGCAGGAACTTCATACCGGCATTAGGAAACAGACTGAGAAACCACAGTAAAAGTTTCTTCTGCAAACCGTTCCCTTTGTTCTAGATGAACGAACGTCTCTCCACATGCTCAGTTTTGAGAGCTAAGTGTGTGTGTAAGCCGTCATTCTACTAGCTTGTTGGAAACACAAAGTTCCTTTCTAGTTGCAAACTACAATGCATACATTTATATGGGGATGTACTAGCTCCAACTCGGTTTTACAGTGAAAACTGCCGGAAATTCATACCGGAACTAAGAAACAGACTGAGAAACCAGAGTAAAATTTTCTCCTGCAACCCGTTTACTTTGTGCTAGATGAACGAACGTCTCTCCACGTGCTCACTTCTGAGAGATAAGTGTGTGTGAAAGGCGTTCTTCACATAGCTTGTTGGGAAAACAAAGCTCCTTTTCAGTTGCAAACTACAATCCTTACATATATATGGGGTGGTACTCGTTCCAATTCGGTTTTACAGTGAAAACTGCAGGAAATTCAAACCGGCACTAGGAAACAGACTGAGAAACCAGAGTAAAATATTCTCCTGCAACCCTTTCCTTTGTGCTAGATGAACGAACGTCTCTCCACATGCACAGTTCTGATAGATAAGTGTGTGTGAAAGCCGTCCTTCACCTAGGTGTTTGGAACACAAAGATCTTTTACAGTTGCCAACTACACTCCTTACATATATATGGTGATGTATTAGCTCCAACTCGGTTTTACAGTAAAAACTGCAGGAACTTGAAACCGGCACTAGGGAACAGACTGAGAAACCACAGTAAAAGTTTCTTCTGCAACCCGTTCCCTTTGTTCTAGATGAACGAACGTCTCTCCACATGATCAGTTTTGAGAGATAATTGTGTGTGAAAGCCGACCTTCACATAGCTTGTTCGGAACACAGAGTTCCTTTAGAGTTGCAAACTACAATCCATACATATATATGGTGATGTATTAGCTCCAACTCGGTTTTTCAGTGAAAACTGCAGGAACTTCAAACCGGCACTAGGAAACAGATTGAGAAACCAGAGTAAAAGTTTTTCCTGCAACCCGTTTACTTTGTGCTAGATGAACGAACGTCTCTACACATGCTAGTTCTCAGAGAAAAATGTGTGTGAAAGCCGTCCTTCAACTAGCTTGTTGGGAACGCAAAGTTATTTTAAGTAGCAATCTACACTCCTTACATATATATGGGGATGTACTAGCTCCAACTCGGTTTTACACGGAAAACTGCAGGAACTTCAACCCGGCACTAGGAAGCAGACTGAGAAACCAGAGTAAAAGTTTCTCCTTCAAACCGTTCCCATTGTGCTAGATGAAGGAACGTCTCTCCACATGCTCAGTTCTGAGAAATAATTGTGTGTGAAACAGGCCCTTCACCTAGCTTGTTCGGAACACTGAGTTCCTTTTCAGTTGCTAACTACACTCCATACTTATATATGGGGAAGTTAGCTCCAACTCGGTTTTACAGGGAAAACTGCAGGAACTTGAAACCGACACTAGGAAAGAGACTGAGAAACCAGAGTATAATTTCTCCTGCTACCCGTTTACTTGTTGCTAGATGAACGAAAGTCTCTCCACATGCTCAGTTCTGAGAGATAAATGTGTGTGAATGCCGTACATCACCTAGCTTGTTGGGAACACATAGTTCCTTTTCAGTTGCAAACTACAATCCTTAAATATATATGGGGAGGTTCTAGTTCCAACTCGGTTTTCAGTGAAAACTGCAGTAACTTCATACCGGTACTAGGAAACAGACTGAGAAACCAGAGAAAAGTTTCTCCTGCAACCCGTTCCCTTTGTGCTAGATGAATGAAAGTCTCTCCACATGCTTAGTTTTGAGAGATAATTTTGTGTGAAAGCCGTCCTTCACCTAGCTTGTTGGGAACACAAAGTAACTTTCAAGTTGCAAGCTACACTCCATACAATATATGGGGAGGTACTAGCTCCAACTCAGTTTTACATTGAAAACTGCAGGAACATCAAACCGGCACTAGGAAACAGACAGAGAAACCAGAGAAAAAGTTTTTCCTGCAACCCGTTCCCTTTGTGCTAATTGAACAAACGTCTGTCAACATGCTAAGATCTGAGAGATCAGTGTGTGTGAAAGCCGTCCTTCAAATAGCTTGTTGGGAACACAAAGTTCCTTTTAAATTGCAAACTCCACTCCATACATATATATGGGGAGGTACTAGCTCCAACTCTGTTTTACAGGGAAAACGGCAGGAACTTCACTCCGGCACAAGGAAACAGACTGAGATACAAGTGTAAAATTTTCTCCTGCAACCCGTTTACTTTGTGCTAGATGAACGAACGTCTCTTCAGATGCTCAGTTTTGAGAGATAATTGTGTGTGAAAGCCGTACTTCACCTAACTTGTTGGGAACACAAAGTTCCTTTTCAGTTGCAAACTACACTGCTTACATATATATGGGTAGGAACTAGCTCCAAATCGGTTTCACAGTAAAAACTGTAAGAACTTCAAAACGTCACTAGGAAACAGACTGAGAAACCACAGTAAAAGTTTCTTCTGAAACCCGTTCCCTTTGTGCTAGATGAACAAAATTCTCTCCACATGCTCAGTTTTGAGAGATAAGTGTGTGTGAAAGGCGTCATTCACCTAGCTTGTTGGGAACACAAAGTTCCTAACCAGTTGCAAAGTACACTCCATACAATATATGGGGAGGTACTACCTCCAACTCGGTTTTACATTGAAAACTGCAGGAACTTCAAACCGGCACTAGGAAACACACTGAGAAACCACAGTAAAAGTTTTTTCTGCAACCCGTTCCCTTTGTTCTAGATGAACGAACGTCTCTCCACATGCTCAGTTCTGAGAGATAATTGTGTGTGAAAGCCGTCCCTCACGTAGCTTGTTGGGAACACAAAGTTCCTTTTCATTTGGAAAATACACTCCACACATATAGATGTGTGGTACTAGCTCCAACTAGTTTTTACAGTGAAAACTGCAGGAACTTCAAACCGGCAGTAGGAAACAGACTGAGAAACCAGAGTAAAAGTTTCCCCTGCAACCCGTTAACTTTGTGCTAGATGAACGAAAGTCTCTCCACATGCACAGTTCTGATAGATAAGTGTGTGTGAAAGCCGTCCTTCACCTAGGTGTTTGGAACACAAAGTTCCTTTACAGTTGCATACTACACTCCATACATATATATGGGGTTGTACTAGCTCCAACTCGGTTTTACAGTGAAAACTGCAGGAACTTCAAACCGGCACTAGGAAACAGACTGAGAAACCAGAGATAAAGTTTCCCCTGCAAAGCTTTCCCTTTGTGCTAGATGAACGAAAGTCTCTCCACATGCTCAGTTCTGAGAGATAAGTGTGTGTGAAAGCCGTCCCTCACGTAGCTTGTTGGGAACACAAAGTTCCTTTTCATTTGGAAAATACCCTCCACACATATAGATGTGTGGTACTAGCTCCAACTAGTTTTTACAGTGAAAACTGCAGGAACTTCAAACCGGCAGTAGGAAACAGAGTGAGAAACCACAGAAAAAATTTCTCCTGCAAACCTTTCCCTTTGTGCTAGATGAACGAACGTCTCTCCACCTGCTCAGTACTGATAGATAAGTGTGTGTGAAAGCCGCCCTTCACCTAGGTGTTTGGAACTCAAAGTTCCTTTCCAGTTGCAAACTACACTCCATACAAATATATGGGGATGTACTAGCTCCAACTCGGTTTTAGAGTAAAAACTGCAGGAACTTCAAACCGGCATTAGGAAACAGACTGAGAAACCACAGTAAAAGTTTCTTCTGCAAACCGTTCCCTTTGTGCTAGATGAATGAACGTCTCTCCACATGCACAGTTCTGATAGATAAGTGTGTGTGAAAGCCGTCCTTCACCTAGGAGTTTGGAACACAAAGATCCTTTACAGTTGCAAACTACACTCCAAACTTATATATGGTGTTGTACTAGCTCCAAATCGGTTTTACAGTAAAAAGTGCAGGAACTTCAAACCGGCACTAGGAAACAGACTGAGAAACCTCAGTAAAAGTTTTTTCTGCAACCCGTTCCCTTTGTTCTAGATGAACGAACGTCTCTCCACATGATCAGTTTTGAGAGATAATTGTGTGTGAAAGCCGACCTTCACATAGCTTGTTCGGAACACAAAGTTCCTTTACAGTTGCAAACTACAATCCATACATATATATGGTGATGTATTAGCTCCAACTCGGTTTTTCAGTGAAAACTGCAGGAACTTCAAACCGGCACTAGGAAACAGAATGAGAAACCAGAGTAAAATTTTTTCCTGCAACCCGTTTACTTTGTGCTAGATGAACGAACGTCTCTCCACATGCTCAGTTCTGAGAGATAAGTGTGTGTGAAAGCCGTCCTTCACCTAGCTTGTTAGGAACAAAAAGTTCCTATTCAGTTGCAAAGTACACTCCTTACATATATATGGGGAGGTTCTAGCTCCTAATCGCTTTTCAGTGAAAACTGCAGGAACTTCAAACCGGCACTAGGAAGCACACTGAGAAACCAGAGTAAAAGTTTCTCCTTCAAACCGTTCCCATTGTGCTAGATGAAGGAACGTCTCTCCACATGCTCAGTTCTGAGAATTAATTGTGTGTTAAAGAGGCCCTTCACCTAGCTTGTTGGGAACACAAAGTTCCTTTTCAGTTGAAAACTACACTCCATACATATATATGGGGAGGTACTACCTCCAACTCGGTTTTACATTGAAAACTGCAGGAACTTCAAACCGGCACTAGGAACAGTCTGAGAAACCAGAGATAAAGTTTCTCCTGCAAACCTTTCCCTTTGTGCTAGATGAACGAACGTCTCTCCACATGGCCAGTTCTGAAAGTTAAGTGTGTGTGAAAGCCGTACCTCACGTAGCTTGTTGGGAACACAAATTTTCTTTTCAGTTGCAAACTACACTCCACACATATAGATGTGTGGAACTAGCTCCAACTCGGTTTTACAGTGAAAACTGCAGGAACTTCAAACCGGCAGTAGGAAACAGAGTGAGAAACCACAGAAAAAATTTCTCCTGCAAACTTTTCCCTTTGTGCTAGATGAACGAACGTCTCTCCACAGTTTCAGTACTGATAGATAAGTGTGTGTTAAAGCCGCCCTTCACCAAGGTGTTTGGAACACAAATTTTCTTACCTGTTGCAAACTACACTCCTTACATATATATGGGAATGTACTAGCTCCAACTGGGTTTTATAGTAAAAACTGCAGGAACTTCATACCGGCACTAGGAAACAGACTGAGAAACCAGAGTAAAAGATTCTCCTGCAACCCTTTCCCTTTGTGCTAGATGAACGAACGTCTCTCCACATGCTCAGTTCTTAGAGATATGTGTGTGTGAAAGCCGTCCTTCACCTAGTTAGTTGGGAATACAAAGTTCCTTTTCAGTTGCAAACTACACTCCACACATATATATGTGTGGTACTAGCTCCAACTCGGTTTTACAGTGAAAACTGCAGGAACTTCAAACCGGCAGTAGGAAACAGACTGAGAAACCAGAGTAAAAGTTTCCCCTGCAACCCGTTAACTTTGTGCTAGATGAACGAAAGTCTCTCCACATGCACAGTTCTGATAGATAAGTGTGTGTGAAAGCCGTACTTCACCTAGGTGTTTGGAACACAAAGTTCCTTTACAGTTGCATACTACACTCCATACATATATATGGGGTTGTACTAGCTCCAACTCGGTTTTACAGTGAAAACTGCAGGAACTTCAAACCGGCACTAGGAAACAGACTGAGAAACCAGAGATAAAGTTTCCCCTGCAAAGCTTTCCCTTTGTGCTAGATGAACGAAAGTCTCTCCACATGCTCAGTTCTGAGAGATAAGTGTGTGTGAAAGCCGTCCCTCACGTAGCTTGTTGGGAACACAAAGTTCCTTTTCATTTGGAAAATACACTCCACACATATAGATGTGTGGTACTAGCTCCAACTAGTTTTTACAGTGAAAACTGCAGGAACTTCAAACCGGCAGTAGGAAACAGAGTGAGAAACCACAGAAAAAATTTCTCCTGCAAACTTTTCCCTTTGTGCTAGATGAACGAACGTCTCTCCACAGTTTCAGTACTGATAGATAAGTGTGTGTTAAAGCCGCCCTTCACCAAGGTGTTTGGAACACAAATTTTCTTACCTGTTGCAAACTACACTCCTTACATATATATGGGAATGTACTAGCTCCAACTGGGTTTTATAGTAAAAACTGCAGGAACTTCATACCGGCATTAGGAAACAGACTGAGAAACCAGAGTAAAAGTTTTTCCTGCAACCCGTTCCCTTTGTTCTAGATGAACGAACGTCTCTCCACATGCTCAGTTCTGAGGGAAAATTGTGTGTGAAAGCCGTCCTTCACCTAGCTTGTTGGGAACACAGTGTTCCTTTTCAGTTACAAACTACACACCTTTCATATATATGGGTAGGTACAAGCTCAAAGTCGGTTTTACAGTGAAAAATGCAGGAACTTCAAACCGGCACTAGGAAACAGACTGAGAAACCAGAGTAAAAGATTCTCCTGCAACCCTTCCCCTTTGTGCTAGATGAACGAACGTCTCTCCACATGCTCAGTTCTTAGAGATATGTGTGTGTGAAAGCCGTCCTTCACCTAGTTAGTTGGGAATACAAAGTTCCTTTTCAGTTGCAAACTACACTCCACACATATATATGTGTGGTACTAGCTCCAACTCGGTTTTACAGTGAAAACTGCAGGAACTTCAAACCGGCAGTAGGAAACAGACTGAGAAACCAG
The DNA here is from genome assembly GCF_036321535.1 of Camelus dromedarius. Taxonomy (NCBI): domain Eukaryota; kingdom Metazoa; phylum Chordata; class Mammalia; order Artiodactyla; family Camelidae; genus Camelus; species Camelus dromedarius. The sequence goes on from NC_087443.1 coordinate 10,589,886, forward strand.
AGTAAAAGTTTCCCCTGCAACCCGTTAACTTTGTGCTAGATGAACGAAAGTCTCTCCACATGCACAGTTCTGATAGATAAGTGTGTGTGAAAGCCGTCCTTCACCTAGGTGTTTGGAACACAAAGTTCCTTTACAGTTGCATACTACACTCCATACATATATATGGGGTTGTACTAGCTCCAACTCGGTTTTACAGTGAAAACTGCAGGAACTTCAAACCGGCACTAGGAAACAGACTGAGAAACCATAGATAAAGTTTCCCCTGCAAAGATTTCCCTTTGTGCTAGATGAACGAAAGTCTCTCCACATGCTCAGTTCTGAGAGATAAGTGTGTGTGAAAGCCGTCCCTCACGTAGCTTGTTGGGAACACAAAGTTCCTTTTCATTTGGAAAATACACTCCACACATATAGATGTGTGGTACTAGCTCCAACTAGTTTTTACAGTGAAAACTGCAGGAACTTCAAACCGGCAGTAGGAAACAGAGTGAGAAACCACAGAAAAAATTTCTCCTGCAAACCGTTCCCTTTGTGCTAGATGAACGAACGTCTCTCCACCTGCTCAGTACTGATAGATAAGTGTGTGTGAAAGCCGCCCTTCACCTAGGTGTTTGGAACTGAAAGTTCCTTTCCAGTTCCAAACTACACTCCATACAAATATATGGGGATGTACTAGCTCCAACTCGGTTTTAGAGTAAAAACTGCAGGAACTTCAAACCGGCATTAGGAAACAGACTGAGAAACCACAGTAAAAGTTTCTTCTGCAAACCGTTCCCTTTGTGCTAGATGAATGAACGTCTCTCCACATGCACAGTTCTGATAGATAAGTGTGTGTGAAAGCCGTCCTTCACCTAGGTGTTTGGAACACAAAGATCCTTTACAGTTGCAAACTACACTCCATATATATATATGGTGTTGTACTAGCTCCAAATCTGTTTTACAGTGAAAACTGCAGGAACTTCAATCTGGCACTAGGAAGCACACTGAGAAACCAGAGTAAAAGTTTCTCCTTCAAACCGTTCCCATTGTGCTAGATGAAGGAACGTCTCTCCACATGCTCAGTTCTGAGAATTAATTGTGTGTGAAAGAGGCCCTTCACCTAGCTTGTTGGGAACACAAAGTTCCTTTTCAGTTGAAAACTACACTCCATACATATATATGGGGAGGTACTACCTCCAACTCGGTTTTACATTGAAAACTGCAGGAACTTCAAACCGGCACTAGGAACAGTCTGAGAAACCAGAGATAAAGTTTCTCCTGCAAACCTTTCCCTTTGTGCTAGATGAACGTACGTCTCTCCACATGGCCAGTTCTGAAAGTTAAGTGTGTGTGAAAGCCGTACCTCACGTAGCTTGTTGGGAACACAAATTTTCTTTTCAGTTGCAAACTACACTCCACACATATAGATGTGTGGAACTAGCTCCAACTCGGTTTTACAGTGAAAACTGCAGGAACTTCAAACCGGCAGTAGGAAACAGAGTGAGAAACCACAGAAAAAATTTCTCCTGCAAACTTTTCCCTTTGTGCTAGATGAACGAACGTCTCTCCACAGTTTCAGTACTGATAGATAAGTGTGTGTTAAAGCCGCCCTTCACCAAGGTGTTTGGAACACAAATTTTCTTACCTGTTGCAAACTACACTCCTTACATATATATGGGAATGTACTAGCTCCAACTGGGTTTTATAGTAAAAACTGCAGGAACTTCATACCGGCACTAGGAAACAGACTGAGAAACCAGAGTAAAAGATTCTCCTGCAACCCTTTCCCTTTGTGCTAGATGAACGAACGTCTCTCCACATGCTCAGTTCTTAGAGATATGTGTGTGTGAAAGCCGTCCTTCACCTAGTTAGTTGGGAATACAAAGTTCCTTTTCAGTTGCAAACTACACTCCACACATATATATGTGTGGTACTAGCTCCAACTCGGTTTTACAGTGAAAACTGCAGGAACTTCAAACCGGCAGTAGGAAACAGACTGAGAAACCAGAGTAAAAGTTTCCCCTGCAACCCGTTAACTTTGTGCTAGATGAACGAAAGTCTCTCCACATGCACAGTTCTGATAGATAAGTGTGTGTGAAAGCCGTACTTCACCTAGGTGTTTGGAACACAAAGTTCCTTTACAGTTGCATACTACACTCCATACATATATATGGGGTTGTACTAGCTCCAACTCGGTTTTACAGTGAAAACTGCAGGAACTTCAAACCGGCACTAGGAAACAGACTGAGAAACCAGAGATAAAGTTTCCCCTGCAAAGCTTTCCCTTTGTGCTAGATGAACGAAAGTCTCTCCACATGCTCAGTTCTGAGAGATAAGTGTGTGTGAAAGCCGTCCCTCACGTAGCTTGTTGGGAACACAAAGTTCCTTTTCATTTGGAAAATACACTCCACACATATAGATGTGTGGTACTAGCTCCAACTAGTTTTTACAGTGAAAACTGCAGGAACTTCAAACCGGCAGTAGGAAACAGAGTGAGAAACCACAGAAAAAATTTCTCCTGCAAACTTTTCCCTTTGTGCTAGATGAACGAACGTCTCTCCACAGTTTCAGTACTGATAGATAAGTGTGTGTTAAAGCCGCCCTTCACCAAGGTGTTTGGAACACAAATTTTCTTACCTGTTGCAAACTACACTCCTTACATATATATGGGAATGTACTAGCTCCAACTGGGTTTTATAGTAAAAACTGCAGGAACTTCATACCGGCATTAGGAAACAGACTGAGAAACCAGAGTAAAAGTTTTTCCTGCAACCCGTTCCCTTTGTTCTAGATGAACGAACGTCTCTCCACATGCTCAGTTCTGAGGGAAAATTGTGTGTGAAAGCCGTCCTTCACCTAGCTTGTTGGGAACACAGTGTTCCTTTTCAGTTACAAACTACACACCTTTCATATATATGGGTAGGTACAAGCTCAAAGTCGGTTTTACAGTGAAAAATGCAGGAACTTCAAACCGGCACTAGGAAACAGACTGAGAAACCAGAGTAAAAGATTCTCCTGCAACCCTTCCCCTTTGTGCTAGATGAACGAACGTCTCTCCACATGCTCAGTTCTTAGAGATATGTGTGTGTGAAAGCCGTCCTTCACCTAGTTAGTTGGGAATACAAAGTTCCTTTTCAGTTGCAAACTACACTCCACACATATATATGTGTGGTACTAGCTCCAACTCGGTTTTACAGTGAAAACTGCAGGAACTTCAAACCGGCAGTAGGAAACAGACTGAGAAACCAGAGTAAAAGTTTCCCCTGCAACCCGTTAACTTTGTGCTAGATGAACGAAAGTCTCTCCACATGCACAGTTCTGATAGATAAGTGTGTGTGAAAGCCGTCCTTCACCTAGGTGTTTGGAACACAAAGTTCCTTTACAGTTGCATACTACACTCCATACATATATATGGGGTTGTACTAGCTCCAACTCGGTTTTACAGTGAAAACTGCAGGAACTTCAAACCGGCACTAGGAAACAGACTGAGAAACCATAGATAAAGTTTCCCCTGCAAAGATTTCCCTTTGTGCTAGATGAACGAAAGTCTCTCCACATGCTCAGTTCTGAGAGATAAGTGTGTGTGAAAGCCGTCCCTCACGTAGCTTGTTGGGAACACAAAGTTCCTTTTCATTTGGAAAATACACTCCACACATATAGATGTGTGGTACTAGCTCCAACTAGTTTTTACAGTGAAAACTGCAGGAACTTCAAACCGGCAGTAGGAAACAGAGTGAGAAACCACAGAAAAAATTTCTCCTGCAAACCGTTCCCTTTGTGCTAGATGAACGAACGTCTCTCCACCTGCTCAGTACTGATAGATAAGTGTGTGTGAAAGCCGCCCTTCACCTAGGTGTTTGGAACTGAAAGTTCCTTTCCAGTTCCAAACTACACTCCATACAAATATATGGGGATGTACTAGCTCCAACTCGGTTTTAGAGTAAAAACTGCAGGAACTTCAAACCGGCATTAGGAAACAGACTGAGAAACCACAGTAAAAGTTTCTTCTGCAAACCGTTCCCTTTGTGCTAGATGAATGAACGTCTCTCCACATGCACAGTTCTGATAGATAAGTGTGTGTGAAAGCCGTCCTTCACCTAGGTGTTTGGAACACAAAGATCCTTTACAGTTGCAAACTACACTCCATATATATATATGGTGTTGTACTAGCTCCAAATCTGTTTTACAGTGAAAACTGCAGGAACTTCAATCTGGCACTAGGAAGCACACTGAGAAACCAGAGTAAAAGTTTCTCCTTCAAACCGTTCCCATTGTGCTAGATGAAGGAACGTCTCTCCACATGCTCAGTTCTGAGAATTAATTGTGTGTGAAAGAGGCCCTTCACCTAGCTTGTTGGGAACACAAAGTTCCTTTTCAGTTGAAAACTACACTCCATACATATATATGGGGAGGTACTACCTCCAACTCGGTTTTACATTGAAAACTGCAGGAACTTCAAACCGGCACTAGGAACAGTCTGAGAAACCAGAGATAAAGTTTCTCCTGCAAACCTTTCCCTTTGTGCTAGATGAACGTACGTCTCTCCACATGGCCAGTTCTGAAAGTTAAGTGTGTGTGAAAGCCGTACCTCACGTAGCTTGTTGGGAACACAAATTTTCTTTTCAGTTGCAAACTACACTCCACACATATAGATGTGTGGAACTAGCTCCAACTCGGTTTTACAGTGAAAACTGCAGGAACTTCAAACCGGCAGTAGGAAACAGAGTGAGAAACCACAGAAAAAATTTCTCCTGCAAACTTTTCCCTTTGTGCTAGATGAACGAACGTCTCTCCACAGTTTCAGTACTGATAGATAAGTGTGTGTTAAAGCCGCCCTTCACCAAGGTGTTTGGAACACAAATTTTCTTACCTGTTGCAAACTACACTCCTTACATATATATGGGAATGTACTAGCTCCAACTGGGTTTTATAGTAAAAACTGCAGGAACTTCATACCGGCACTAGGAAACAGACTGAGAAACCAGAGTAAAAGATTCTCCTGCAACCCTTTCCCTTTGTGCTAGATGAACGAACGTCTCTCCACATGCTCAGTTCTTAGAGATATGTGTGTGTGAAAGCCGTCCTTCACCTAGTTAGTTGGGAATACAAAGTTCCTTTTCAGTTGCAAACTACACTCCACACATATATATGTGTGGTACTAGCTCCAACTCGGTTTTACAGTGAAAACTGCAGGAACTTCAAACCGGCAGTAGGAAACAGACTGAGAAACCAGAGTAAAAGTTTCCCCTGCAACCCGTTAACTTTGTGCTAGATGAACGAAAGTCTCTCCACATGCACAGTTCTGATAGATAAGTGTGTGTGAAAGCCGTCCTTCACCTAGGAGTTTGGAACACAAAGATCCTTTACAGTTGCAAACTACACTCCAAACTTATATATGGTGTTGTACTAGCTCCAAATCGGTTTTACAGTAAAAAGTGCAGGAACTTCAAACCGGCACTAGGAAACAGACTGAGAAACCTCAGTAAAAGTTTTTTCTGCAACCCGTTCCCTTTGTTCTAGATGAACGAACGTCTCTCCACATGATCAGTTTTGAGAGATAATTGTGTGTGAAAGCCGACCTTCACATAGCTTGTTCGGAACACAAAGTTCCTTTACAGTTGCAAACTACAATCCATACATATATATGGTGATGTATTAGCTCCAACTCGGTTTTTTAGTGAAAACTGCAGGAACTTCAAACCGGCACTAGGAACAGTCTGAGAAACCAGAGATAAAGTTTCTCCTGCAAACCTTTCCCTTTGTGCTAGATGAACGTACGTCTCTCCACATGGCCAGTTCTGAAAGTTAAGTGTGTGTGAAAGCCGTACCTCACGTAGCTTGTTGGGAACACAAATTTTCTTTTCAGTTGCAAACTACACTCCACACATATAGGTGTGTGGAACTAGCTCCAACTCGGTTTTACAGTGAAAACTGCAGGAACTTCAAACCGGCAGTAGGAAACAGAGTGAGAAACCACAGAAAAAATTTCTCCTGCAAACTTTTCCCTTTGTGCTAGATGAACGAACGTCTCTCCACAGTTTCAGTACTGATAGATAAGTGTGTGTTAAAGCCGCCCTTCACCAAGGTGTTTGGAACACAAATTTTCTTACCTGTTGCAAACTACACTCCTTACATATATATGGGAATGTACTAGCTCCAACTGGGTTTTATAGTAAAAACTGCAGGAACTTCATACCGGCACTAGGAAACAGACTGAGAAACCAGAGTAAAAGATTCTCCTGCAACCCTTTCCCTTTGTGCTAGATGAACGAACGTCTCTCCACATGCTCAGTTCTTAGAGATATGTGTGTGTGAAAGCCGTCCTTCACCTAGTTAGTTGGGAATACAAAGTTCCTTTTCAGTTGCAAACTACACTCCACACATATATATGTGTGGTACTAGCTCCAACTCGGTTTTACAGTGAAAACTGCAGGAACTTCAAACCGGCAGTAGGAAACAGACTGAGAAACCAGAGTAAAAGTTTCCCCTGCAACCCGTTAACTTTGTGCTAGATGAACGAAAGTCTCTCCACATGCACAGTTCTGATAGATAAGTGTGTGTGAAAGCCGTACTTCACCTAGGTGTTTGGAACACAAAGTTCCTTTACAGTTGCATACTACACTCCATACATATATATGGGGTTGTACTAGCTCCAACTCGGTTTTACAGTGAAAACTGCAGGAACTTCAAACCGGCACTAGGAAACAGACTGAGAAACCAGAGATAAAGTTTCCCCTGCAAAGCTTTCCCTTTGTGCTAGATGAACGAAAGTCTCTCCACATGCTCAGTTCTGAGAGATAAGTGTGTGTGAAAGCCGTCCCTCACGTAGCTTGTTGGGAACACAAAGTTCCTTTTCATTTGGAAAATACACTCCACACATATAGATGTGTGGTACTAGCTCCAACTAGTTTTTACAGTGAAAACTGCAGGAACTTCAAACCGGCAGTAGGAAACAGAGTGAGAAACCACAGAAAAAATTTCTCCTGCAAACTTTTCCCTTTGTGCTAGATGAACGAACGTCTCTCCACAGTTTCAGTACTGATAGATAAGTGTGTGTTAAAGCCGCCCTTCACCAAGGTGTTTGGAACACAAATTTTCTTACCTGTTGCAAACTACACTCCTTACATATATATGGGAATGTACTAGCTCCAACTGGGTTTTATAGTAAAAACTGCAGGAACTTCATACCGGCATTAGGAAACAGACTGAGAAACCAGAGTAAAAGTTTTTCCTGCAACCCGTTCCCTTTGTTCTAGATGAATGAACGTCTCTCCACATGCTCAGTTCTGAGGGAAAATTGTGTGTGAAAGCCGTCCTTCACCTAGCTTGTTGGGAACACAGTGTTCCTTTTCAGTTACAAACTACACACCTTTCATATATATGGGTAGGTACAAGCTCAAAGTCGGTTTTACAGTGAAAAATGCAGGAACTTCAAACCGGCACTAGGAAACAGACTGAGAAACCAGAGTAAAAGATTCTCCTGCAACCCTTCCCCTTTGTGCTAGATGAACGAACGTCTCTCCACATGCTCAGTTCTTAGAGATATGTGTGTGTGAAAGCCGTCCTTCACCTAGTTAGTTGGGAATACAAAGTTCCTTTTCAGTTGCAAACTACACTCCACACATATATATGTGTGGTACTAGCTCCAACTCGGTTTTACAGTGAAAACTGCAGGAACTTCAAACCGGCAGTAGGAAACAGACTGAGAAACCAGAGTAAAAGTTTCCCCTGCAACCCGTTAACTTTGTGCTAGATGAACGAAAGTCTCTCCACATGCACAGTTCTGATAGATAAGTGTGTGTGAAAGCCGTCCTTCACCTAGGTGTTTGGAACACAAAGTTCCTTTACAGTTGCATACTACACTCCATACATATATATGGGGTTGTACTAGCTCCAACTCGGTTTTACAGTGAAAACTGCAGGAACTTCAAACCGGCACTAGGAAACAGACTGAGAAACCATAGATAAAGTTTCCCCTGCAAAGATTTCCCTTTGTGCTAGATGAACGAAAGTCTCTCCACATGCTCAGTTCTGAGAGATAAGTGTGAGTGAAAGCCGTCCCTCACGTAGCTTGTTGGGAACACAAAGTTCCTTTTCATTTGGAAAATACACTCCACACATATAGATGTGTGGTACTAGCTCCAACTAGTTTTTACAGTGAAAACTGCAGGAACTTCAAACCGGCAGTAGGAAACAGAGTGAGAAACCACAGAAAAAATTTCTCCTGCAAACCGTTCCCTTTGTGCTAGATGAACGAACGTCTCTCCACCTGCTCAGTACTGATAGATAAGTGTGTGTGAAAGCCGCCCTTCACCTAGGTGTTTGGAACTGAAAGTTCCTTTCCAGTTCCAAACTACACTCCATACAAATATATGGGGATGTACTAGCTCCAACTCGGTTTTAGAGTAAAAACTGCAGGAACTTCAAACCGGCATTAGGAAACAGACTGAGAAACCACAGTAAAAGTTTCTTCTGCAAACCGTTCCCTTTGTGCTAGATGAATGAACGTCTCTCCACATGCACAGTTCTGATAGATAAGTGTGTGTGAAAGCCGTCCTTCACCTAGGTGTTTGGAACACAAAGATCCTTTACAGTTGCAAACTACACTCCATATATATATATGGTGTTGTACTAGCTCCAAATCTGTTTTACAGTGAAAACTGCAGGAACTTCAATCTGGCACTAGGAAGCACACTGAGAAACCAGAGTAAAAGTTTCTCCTTCAAACCGTTCCCATTGTGCTAGATGAAGGAACGTCTCTCCACATGCTCAGTTCTGAGAATTAATTGTGTGTGAAAGAGGCCCTTCACCTAGCTTGTTGGGAACACAAAGTTCCTTTTCAGTTGAAAACTACACTCCATACATATATATGGGGAGGTACTACCTCCAACTCGGTTTTACATTGAAAACTGCAGGAACTTCAAACCGGCACTAGGAACAGTCTGAGAAACCAGAGATAAAGTTTCTCCTGCAAACCTTTCCCTTTGTGCTAGATGAACGTACGTCTCTCCACATGGCCAGTTCTGAAAGTTAAGTGTGTGTGAAAGCCGTACCTCACGTAGCTTGTTGGGAACACAAATTTTCTTTTCAGTTGCAAACTACACTCCACACATATAGATGTGTGGAACTAGCTCCAACTCGGTTTTACAGTGAAAACTGCAGGAACTTCAAACCGGCAGTAGGAAACAGAGTGAGAAACCACAGAAAAAATTTCTCCTGCAAACTTTTCCCTTTGTGCTAGATGAACGAACGTCTCTCCACAGTTTCAGTACTGATAGATAAGTGTGTGTTAAAGCCGCCCTTCACCAAGGTGTTTGGAACACAAATTTTCTTACCTGTTGCAAACTACACTCCTTACATATATATGGGAATGTACTAGCTCCAACTGGGTTTTATAGTAAAAACTGCAGGAACTTCATACCGGCACTAGGAAACAGACTGAGAAACCAGAGTAAAAGATTCTCCTGCAACCCTTTCCCTTTGTGCTAGATGAACGAACGTCTCTCCACATGCTCAGTTCTTAGAGATATGTGTGTGTGAAAGCCGTCCTTCACCTAGTTAGTTGGGAATACAAAGTTCCTTTTCAGTTGCAAACTACACTCCACACATATATATGTGTGGTACTAGCTCCAACTCGGTTTTACAGTGAAAACTGCAGGAACTTCAAACCGGCAGTAGGAAACAGACTGAGAAACCAGAGTAAAAGTTTCCCCTGCAACCCGTTAACTTTGTGCTAGATGAACGAAAGTCTCTCCACATGCACAGTTCTGATAGATAAGTGTGTGTGAAAGCCGTCCTTCACCTAGGAGTTTGGAACACAAAGATCCTTTACAGTTGCAAACTACACTCCAAACTTATATATGGTGTTGTACTAGCTCCAAATCGGTTTTACAGTAAAAAGTGCAGGAACTTCAAACCGGCACTAGGAAACAGACTGAGAAACCTCAGTAAAAGTTTTTTCTGCAACCCGTTCCCTTTGTTCTAGATGAACGAACGTCTCTCCACATGATCAGTTTTGAGAGATAATTGTGTGTGAAAGCCGACCTTCACATAGCTTGTTCGGAACACAAAGTTCCTTTACAGTTGCAAACTACAATCCATACATATATATGGTGATGTATTAGCTCCAACTCGGTTTTTCAGTGAAAACTGCAGGAACTTCAAACCGGCACTAGGAACAGTCTGAGAAACCAGAGATAAAGTTTCTCCTGCAAACCTTTCCCTTTGTGCTAGATGAACGTACGTCTCTCCACATGGCCAGTTCTGAAAGTTAAGTGTGTGTGAAAGCCGTACCTCACGTAGCTTGTTGGGAACACAAATTTTCTTTTCAGTTGCAAACTACACTCCACAAATATAGGTGTGTGGAACTAGCTCCAACTCGGTTTTACAGTGAAAACTGCAGGAACTTCAAACCGGCAGTAGGAAACAGAGTGAGAAACCACAGAAAAAATTTCTCCTGCAAACTTTTCCCTTTGTGCTAGATGAACGAACGTCTCTCCACAGTTTCAGTACTGATAGATAAGTGTGTGTTAAAGCCGCCCTTCACCAAGGTGTTTGGAACACAAATTTTCTTACCTGTTGCAAACTACACTCCTTACATATATATGGGAATGTACTAGCTCCAACTGGGTTTTATAGTAAAAACTGCAGGAACTTCATACCGGCACTAGGAAACAGACTGAGAAACCAGAGTAAAAGATTCTCCTGCAACCCTTTCCCTTTGTGCTAGATGAACGAAAGTCTCTCCACATGCTCAGTTCTTAGAGATATGTGTGTGTGAAAGCCGTCCTTCACCTAGTTAGTTGGGAATACAAAGTTCCTTTTCAGTTGCAAACTACACTCCACACATATATATGTGTGGTACTAGCTCCAACTCGGTTTTACAGTGAAAACTGCAGGAACTTCAAACCGGCAGTAGGAAACAGACTGAGAAACCAGAGTAAAAGTTTCCCCTGCAACCCGTTAACTTTGTGCTAGATGAACGAAAGTCTCTCCACATGCACAGTTCTGATAGATAAGTGTGTGTGAAAGCCGTCCTTCACCTAGGAGTTTGGAACACAAAGATCCTTTACAGTTGCAAACTACACTCCAAACTTATATATGGTGTTGTACTAGCTCCAAATCGGTTTTACAGTAAAAAGTGCAGGAACTTCAAACCGGCACTAGGAAACAGACTGAGAAACCTCAGTAAAAGTTTTTTCTGCAACCCGTTCCCTTTGTTCTAGATGAACGAACGTCTCTCCACATGATCAGTTTTGAGAGATAATTGTGTGTGAAAGCCGACCTTCACATAGCTTGTTCGGAACACAAAGTTCCTTTACAGTTGCAAACTACAATCCATACATATATATGGTGATGTATTAGCTCCAACTCGGTTTTTCAGTGAAAACTGCAGGAACTTCAAACCGGCACTAGGAAACAGAATGAGAAACCAGAGTAAAATTTTTTCCTGCAACCCGTTTACTTTGTGCTAGATGAACGAACGTCTCTCCACATGCTCAGTTCTGAGAGATAAGTGTGTGTGAAAGCCGTCCTTCACCTAGCTTGTTAGGAACAAAAAGTTCCTATTCAGTTGCAAAGTACACTCCTTACATATATATGGGGAGGTTCTAGCTCCTAATCGCTTTTCAGTGAAAACTGCAGGAACTTCAAACCGGCACTAGGAAGCACACTGAGAAACCAGAGTAAAAGTTTCTCCTTCAAACCGTTCCCATTGTGCTAGATGAAGGAACGTCTCTCCACATGCTCAGTTCTGAGAATTAATTGTGTGTTAAAGAGGCCCTTCACCTAGCTTGTTGGGAACACAAAGTTCCTTTTCAGTTGAAAACTACACTCCATACATATATATGGGGAGGTACTACCTCCAACTCGGTTTTACATTGAAAACTGCAGGAACTTCAAACCGGCACTAGGAACAGTCTGAGAAACCAGAGATAAAGTTTCTCCTGCAAACCTTTCCCTTTGTGCTAGATGAACGAACGTCTCTCCACATGGCCAGTTCTGAAAGTTAAGTGTGTGTGAAAGCCGTACTTCACGTAGCTTGTTGGGAACACAAATTTTCTTTTCAGTTGCAAACTACACTCCACACATATAGATGTGTGGAACTAGCTCCAACTCGGTTTTACAGTGAAAACTGCAGGAACTTCAAACCGGCAGTAGGAAACAGAGTGAGAAACCACAGAAAAAATTTCTCCTGCAAACTTTTCCCTTTGTGCTAGATGAACGAACGTCTCTCCACAGTTTCAGTACTGATAGATAAGTGTGTGTTAAAGCCGCCCTTCACCAAGGTGTTTGGAACACAAATTTTCTTACCTGTTGCAAACTACACTCCTTACATATATATGGGAATGTACTAGCTCCAACTGGGTTTTATAGTAAAAACTGCAGGAACTTCATACCGGCATTAGGAAACAGACTGAGAAACCAGAGTAAAAGTTTTTCCTGCAACCCGTTCCCTTTGTTCTAGATGAACGAACGTCTCTCCACATGCTCAGTTCTGAGGGAAAATTGTGTGTGAAAGCCGTCGTTCACCTAGCTTGTTGGGAACACAGTGTTCCTTTTCAGTTACAAACTACACACCTTTCATATATATGGGTAGGTACAAGCTCAAAGTCGGTTTTACAGTGAAAAATGCAGGAACTTCAAACCGGCACTAGGAAACAGACTGAGAAACCAGAGTAAAAGATTCTCCTGCAACCCTTCCCCTTTGTGCTAGATGAACGAACGTCTCTCCACATGCTCAGTTCTTAGAGATATGTGTGTGTGAAAGCCGTCCTTCACCTAGTTAGTTGGGAATACAAAGTTCCTTTTCAGTTGCAAACTACACTCCACACATATATATGTGTGGTACTAGCTCCAACTCGGTTTTACAGTGAAAACTGCAGGAACTTCAAACCGGCAGTAGGAAACAGACTGAGAAACCAGAGTAAAAGTTTCCCCTGCAACCCGTTAACTTTGTGCTAGATGAACGAAAGTCTCTCCACATGCACAGTTCTGATAGATAAGTGTGTGTGAAAGCCGTCCTTCACCTAGGTGTTTGGAACACAAAGTTCCTTTACAGTTGCATACTACACTCCATACATATATATGGGGTTGTACTAGCTCCAACTCGGTTTTACAGTGAAAACTGCAGGAACTTCAAACCGGCACTAGGAAACAGACTGAGAAACCATAGATAAAGTTTCCCCTGCAAAGATTTCCCTTTGTGCTAGATGAACGAAAGTCTCTCCACATGCTCAGTTCTGAGAGATAAGTGTGTGTGAAAGCCGTCCCTCACGTAGCTTGTTGGGAACACAAAGTTCCTTTTCATTTGGAAAATACACTCCACACATATAGATGTGTGGTACTAGCTCCAACTAGTTTTTACAGTGAAAACTGCAGGAACTTCAAACCGGCAGTAGGAAACAGAGTGAGAAACCACAGAAAAAATTTCTCCTGCAAACCGTTCCCTTTGTGCTAGATGAACGAACGTCTCTCCACCTGCTCAGTACTGATAGATAAGTGTGTGTGAAAGCCGCCCTTCACCTAGGTGTTTGGAACTGAAAGTTCCTTTCCAGTTCCAAACTACACTCCATACAAATATATGGGGATGTACTAGCTCCAACTCGGTTTTAGAGTAAAAACTGCAGGAACTTCAAACCGGCATTAGGAAACAGACTGAGAAACCACAGTAAAAGTTTCTTCTGCAAACCGTTCCCTTTGTGCTAGATGAATGAACGTCTCTCCACATGCACAGTTCTGATAGATAAGTGTGTGTGAAAGCCGTCCTTCACCTAGGTGTTTGGAACACAAAGATCCTTTACAGTTGCAAACTACACTCCATATATATATATGGTGTTGTACTAGCTCCAAATCTGTTTTACAGTGAAAACTGCAGGAACTTCAATCTGGCACTAGGAAGCACACTGAGAAACCAGAGTAAAAGTTTCTCCTTCAAACCGTTCCCATTGTGCTAGATGAAGGAACGTCTCTCCACATGCTCAGTTCTGAGAATTAATTGTGTGTGAAAGAGGCCCTTCACCTAGCTTGTTGGGAACACAAAGTTCCTTTTCAGTTGAAAACTACACTCCATACATATATATGGGGAGGTACTACCTCCAACTCGGTTTTACATTGAAAACTGCAGGAACTTCAAACCGGCACTAGGAACAGTCTGAGAAACCAGAGATAAAGTTTCTCCTGCAAACCTTTCCCTTTGTGCTAGATGAACGTACGTCTCTCCACATGGCCAGTTCTGAAAGTTAAGTGTGTGTGAAAGCCTTACCTCACGTAGCTTGTTTGGAACACAAATTTTCTTTTCAGTTGCAAACTACACTCCACACATATAGATGTGTGGAACTAGCTCCAACTCGGTTTTACAGTGAAAACTGCAGGAACTTCAAACCGGCAGTAGGAAACAGAGTGAGAAACCACAGAAAAAATTTCTCCTGCAAACTTTTCCCTTTGTGCTAGATGAACGAACGTCTCTCCACAGTTTCAGTACTGATAGATAAGTGTGTGTTAAAGCCGCCCTTCACCAAGGTGTTTGGAACACAAATTTTCTTACCTGTTGCAAACTACACTCCTTACATATATATGGGAATGTACTAGCTCCAACTGGGTTTTATAGTAAAAACTGCAGGAACTTCATACCGGCACTAGGAAACAGACTGAGAAACCAGAGTAAAAGATTCTCCTGCAACCCTTTCCCTTTGTGCTAGATGAACGAACGTCTCTCCACATGCTCAGTTCTTAGAGATATGTGTGTGTGAAAGCCGTCCTTCACCTAGTTAGTTGGGAATACAAAGTTCCTTTTCAGTTGCAAACTACACTCCACACATATATATGTGTGGTACTAGCTCCAACTCGGTTTTACAGTGAAAACTGCAGGAACTTCAAACCGGCAGTAGGAAACAGACTGAGAAACCAGAGTAAAAGTTTCCCCTGCAACCCGTTAACTTTGTGCTAGATGAACGAAAGTCTCTCCACATGCACAGTTCTGATAGATAAGTGTGTGTGAAAGCCGTACTTCACCTAGGTGTTTGGAACACAAAGTTCCTTTACAGTTGCATACTACACTCCATACATATATATGGGGTTGTACTAGCTCCAACTCGGTTTTACAGTGAAAACTGCAGGAACTTCAAACCGGCACTAGGAAACAGACTGAGAAACCAGAGATAAAGTTTCCCCTGCAAAGCTTTCCCTTTGTGCTAGATGAACGAAAGTCTCTCCACATGCTCAGTTCTGAGAGATAAGTGTGTGTGAAAGCCGTCCCTCACGTAGCTTGTTGGGAACACAAAGTTCCTTTTCATTTGGAAAATACACTCCACACATATAGATGTGTGGTACTAGCTCCAACTAGTTTTTACAGTGAAAACTGCAGGAACTTCAAACCGGCAGTAGGAAACAGAGTGAGAAACCACAGAAAAAATTTCTCCTGCAAACTTTTCCCTTTGTGCTAGATGAACGAACGTCTCTCCACAGTTTCAGTACTGATAGATAAGTGTGTGTTAAAGCCGCCCTTCACCAAGGTGTTTGGAACACAAATTTTCTTACCTGTTGCAAACTACACTCCTTACATATATATGGGAATGTACTAGCTCCAACTGGGTTTTATAGTAAAAACTGCAGGAACTTCATACCGGCATTAGGAAACAGACTGAGAAACCAGAGTAAAAGTTTTTCCTGCAACCCGTTCCCTTTGTTCTAGATGAACGAACGTCTCTCCACATGCTCAGTTCTGAGGGAAAATTGTGTGTGAAAGCCGTCCTTCACCTAGCTTGTTGGGAACACAGTGTTCCTTTTCAGTTACAAACTACACACCTTTCATATATATGGGTAGGTACAAGCTCAAAGTCGGTTTTACAGTGAAAAATGCAGGAACTTCAAACCGGCACTAGGAAACAGACTGAGAAACCAGAGTAAAAGATTCTCCTGCAACCCTTCCCCTTTGTGCTAGATGAACGAACGTCTCTCCACATGCTCAGTTCTTAGAGATATGTGTGTGTGAAAGCCGTCCTTCACCTAGTTAGTTGGGAATACAAAGTTCCTTTTCAGTTGCAAACTACACTCCACACATATATATGTGTGGTACTAGCTCCAACTCGGTTTTACAGTGAAAACTGCAGGAACTTCAAACCGGCAGTAGGAAACAGACTGAGAAACCAGAGTAAAAGTTTCCCCTGCAACCCGTTAACTTTGTGCTAGATGAACGAAAGTCTCTCCACATGCACAGTTCTGATAGATAAGTGTGTGTGAAAGCCGTCCTTCACCTAGGTGTTTGGAACACAAAGTTCCTTTACAGTTGCATACTACACTCCATACATATATATGGGGTTGTACTAGCTCCAACTCGGTTTTACAGTGAAAACTGCAGGAACTTCAAACCGGCACTAGGAAACAGACTGAGAAACCATAGATAAAGTTTCCCCTGCAAAGATTTCCCTTTGTGCTAGATGAACGAAAGTCTCTCCACATGCTCAGTTCTGAGAGATAAGTGTGTGTGAAAGCCGTCCCTCACGTAGCTTGTTGGGAACACAAAGTTCCTTTTCATTTGGAAAATACACTCCACACATATAGATGTGTGGTACTAGCTCCAACTAGTTTTTACAGTGAAAACTGCAGGAACTTCAAACCGGCAGTAGGAAACAGAGTGAGAAACCACAGAAAAAATTTCTCCTGCAAACCGTTCCCTTTGTGCTAGATGAACGAACGTCTCTCCACCTGCTCAGTACTGATAGATAAGTGTGTGTGAAAGCCGCCCTTCACCTAGGTGTTTGGAACTGAAAGTTCCTTTCCAGTTCCAAACTACACTCCATACAAATATATGGGGATGTACTAGCTCCAACTCGGTTTTAGAGTAAAAACTGCAGGAACTTCAAACCGGCATTAGGAAACAGACTGAGAAACCACAGTAAAAGTTTCTTCTGCAAACCGTTCCCTTTGTGCTAGATGAATGAACGTCTCTCCACATGCACAGTTCTGATAGATAAGTGTGTGTGAAAGCCGTCCTTCACCTAGGTGTTTGGAACACAAAGATCCTTTACAGTTGCAAACTACACTCCATATATATATATGGTGTTGTACTAGCTCCAAATCTGTTTTACAGTGAAAACTGCAGGAACTTCAATCTGGCACTAGGAAGCACACTGAGAAACCAGAGTAAAAGTTTCTCCTTCAAACCGTTCCCATTGTGCTAGATGAAGGAACGTCTCTCCACATGCTCACTTCTGAGAATTAATTGTGTGTGAAAGAGGCCCTTCACCTAGCTTGTTGGGAACACAAAGTTCCTTTTCAGTTGAAAACTACACTCCATACATATATATGGGGAGGTACTACCTCCAACTCGGTTTTACATTGAAAACTGCAGGAACTTCAAACCGGCACTAGGAACAGTCTGAGAAACCAGAGATAAAGTTTCTCCTGCAAACCTTTCCCTTTGTGCTAGATGAACGTACGTCTCTCCACATGGCCAGTTCTGAAAGTTAAGTGTGTGTGAAAGCCGTACCTCACGTAGCTTGTTGGGAACACAAATTTTCTTTTCAGTTGCAAACTACACTCCACACATATAGATGTGTGGAACTAGCTCCAACTAGTTTTTACAGTGAAAACTGCAGGAACTTCAAACCGGCAGTAGGAAACAGAGTGAGAAACCACAGAAAAAATTTCTCCTGCAAACTTTTCCCTTTGTGCTAGATGAACGAACGTCTCTCCACAGTTTCAGTACTGATAGATAAGTGTGTGTTAAAGCCGCCCTTCACCAAGGTGTTTGGAACACAAATTTTCTTACCTGTTGCAAACTACACTCCTTACATATATATGGGAATGTACTAGCTCCAACTGGGTTTTATAGTAAAAACTGCAGGAACTTCATACCGGCACTAGGAAACAGACTGAGAAACCAGAGTAAAAGATTCTCCTGCAACCCTTTCCCTTTGTGCTAGATGAACGAACGTCTCTCCACATGCTCAGTTCTTAGAGATATGTGTGTGTGAAAGCCGTCCTTCACCTAGTTAGTTGGGAATACAAAGTTCCTTTTCAGTTGCAAACTACACTCCACACATATATATGTGTGGTACTAGCTCCAACTCGGTTTTACAGTGAAAACTGCAGGAACTTCAAACCGGCAGTAGGAAACAGACTGAGAAACCAGAGTAAAAGTTTCCCCTGCAACCCGTTAACTTTGTGCTAGATGAACGAAAGTCTCTCCACATGCACAGTTCTGATAGATAAGTGTGTGTGAAAGCCGTACTTCACCTAGGTGTTTGGAACACAAAGTTCCTTTACAGTTGCATACTACACTCCATACATATATATGGGGTTGTACTAGCTCCAACTCGGTTTTACAGTGAAAACTGCAGGAACTTCAAACCGGCACTAGGAAACAGACTGAGAAACCAGAGATAAAGTTTCCCCTGCAAAGCTTTCCCTTTGTGCTAGATGAACGAAAGTCTCTCCACATGCTCAGTTCTGAGAGATAAGTGTGTGTGAAAGCCGTCCCTCACGTAGCTTGTTGGGAACACAAAGTTCCTTTTCATTTGGAAAATACACTCCACACATATAGATGTGTGGTACTAGCTCCAACTAGTTTTTACAGTGAAAACTGCAGGAACTTCAAACCGGCAGTAGGAAACAGAGTGAGAAACCACAGAAAAAATTTCTCCTGCAAACTTTTCCCTTTGTGCTAGATGAACGAACGTCTCTCCACAGTTTCAGTACTGATAGATAAGTGTGTGTTAAAGCCGCCCTTCACCAAGGTGTTTGGAACACAAATTTTCTTACCTGTTGCAAACTACACTCCTTACATATATATGGGAATGTACTAGCTCCAACTGGGTTTTATAGTAAAAACTGCAGGAACTTCATACCGGCATTAGGAAACAGACTGAGAAACCAGAGTAAAAGTTTTTCCTGCAACCCGTTCCCTTTGTTCTAGATGAACGAACGTCTCTCCACATGCTCAGTTCTGAGGGAAAATTGTGTGTGAAAGCCGTCCTTCACCTAGCTTGTTGGGAACACAGTGTTCCTTTTCAGTTACAAACTACACACCTTTCATATATATGGGTAGGTACAAGCTCAAAGTCGGTTTTACAGTGAAAAATGCAGGAACTTCAAACCGGCACTAGGAAACAGACTGAGAAACCAGAGTAAAAGATTCTCCTGCAACCCTTCCCCTTTGTGCTAGATGAACGAACGTCTCTCCACATGCTCAGTTCTTAGAGATATGTGTGTGTGAAAGCCGTCCTTCACCTAGTTAGTTGGGAATACAAAGTTCCTTTTCAGTTGCAAACTACACTCCACACATATATATGTGTGGTACTAGCTCCAACTCGGTTTTACAGTGAAAACTGCAGGAACTTCAAACCGGCAGTAGGAAACAGACTGAGAAACCAGAGTAAAAGTTTCCCCTGCAACCCGTTAACTTTGTGCTAGATGAACGAAAGTCTCTCCACATGCACAGTTCTGATAGATAAGTGTGTGTGAAAGCCGTCCTTCACCTAGGTGTTTGGAACACAAAGTTCCTTTACAGTTGCATACTACACTCCATACATATATATGGGGTTGTACTAGCTCCAACTCGGTTTTACAGTGAAAACTGCAGGAACTTCAAACCGGCACTAGGAAACAGACTGAGAAACCATAGATAAAGTTTCCCCTGCAAAGATTTCCCTTTGTGCTAGATGAACGAAAGTCTCTCCACATGCTCAGTTCTGAGAGATAAGTGTGTGTGAAAGCCGTCCCTCACGTAGCTTGTTGGGAACACAAAGTTCCTTTTCATTTGGAAAATACACTCCACACATATAGATGTGTGGTACTAGCTCCAACTAGTTTTTACAGTGAAAACTGCAGGAACTTCAAACCGGCAGTAGGAAACAGAGTGAGAAACCACAGAAAAAATTTCTCCTGCAAACCGTTCCCTTTGTGCTAGATGAACGAACGTCTCTCCACCTGCTCAGTACTGATAGATAAGTGTGTGTGAAAGCCGCCCTTCACCTAGGTGTTTGGAACTGAAAGTTCCTTTCCAGTTCCAAACTACACTCCATACAAATATATGGGGATGTACTAGCTCCAACTCGGTTTTAGAGTAAAAACTGCAGGAACTTCAAACCGGCATTAGGAAACAGACTGAGAAACCACAGTAAAAGTTTCTTCTGCAAACCGTTCCCTTTGTGCTAGATGAATGAACGTCTCTCCACATGCACAGTTCTGATAGATAAGTGTGTGTGAAAGCCGTCCTTCACCTAGGTGTTTGGAACACAAAGATCCTTTACAGTTGCAAACTACACTCCATATATATATATGGTGTTGTACTAGCTCCAAATCTGTTTTACAGTGAAAACTGCAGGAACTTCAATCTGGCACTAGGAAGCACACTGAGAAACCAGAGTAAAAGTTTCTCCTTCAAACCGTTCCCATTGTGCTAGATGAAGGAACGTCTCTCCACATGCTCAGTTCTGAGAATTAATTGTGTGTGAAAGAGGCCCTTCACCTAGCTTGTTGGGAACACAAAGTTCCTTTTCAGTTGAAAACTACACTCCATACATATATATGGGGAGGTACTACCTCCAACTCGGTTTTACATTGAAAACTGCAGGAACTTCAAACCGGCACTAGGAACAGTCTGAGAAACCAGAGATAAAGTTTCTCCTGCAAACCTTTCCCTTTGTGCTAGATGAACGTACGTCTCTCCACATGGCCAGTTCTGAAAGTTAAGTGTGTGTGAAAGCCGTACCTCACGTAGCTTGTTGGGAACACAAATTTTCTTTTCAGTTGCAAACTACACTCCACACATATAGATGTGTGGAACTAGCTCCAACTCGGTTTTACAGTGAAAACTGCAGGAACTTCAAACCGGCAGTAGGAAACAGAGTGAGAAACCACAGAAAAAATTTCTCCTGCAAACTTTTCCCTTTGTGCTAGATGAACGAACGTCTCTCCACAGTTTCAGTACTGATAGATAAGTGTGTGTTAAAGCCGCCCTTCACCAAGGTGTTTGGAACACAAATTTTCTTACCTGTTGCAAACTACACTCCTTACATATATATGGGAATGTACTAGCTCCAACTGGGTTTTATAGTAAAAACTGCAGGAACTTCATACCGGCACTAGGAAACAGACTGAGAAACCAGAGTAAAAGATTCTCCTGCAACCCTTTCCCTTTGTGCTAGATGAACGAACGTCTCTCCACATGCTCAGTTCTTAGAGATATGTGTGTGTGAAAGCCGTCCTTCACCTAGTTAGTTGGGAATACAAAGTTCCTTTTCAGTTGCAAACTACACTCCACACATATATATGTGTGGTACTAGCTCCAACTCGGTTTTACAGTGAAAACTGCAGGAACTTCAAACCGGCAGTAGGAAACAGACTGAGAAACCACAGTAAAAGTTTCTTCTGCAAACCGTTCCCTTTGTGCTAGATGAATGAACGTCTCTCCACATGCACAGTTCTGATAGATAAGTGTGTGTGAAAGCCGTCCTTCACCTAGGAGTTTGGAACACAAAGATCCTTTACAGTTGCAAACTACACTCCAAACTTATATATGGTGTTGTACTAGCTCCAAATCGGTTTTACAGTAAAAAGTGCAGGAACTTCAAACCGGCACTAGGAAACAGACTGAGAAACCTCAGTAAAAGTTTTTTCTGCAACCCGTTCCCTTTGTTCTAGATGAACGAACGTCTCTCCACATGATCAGTTTTGAGAGATAATTGTGTGTGAAAGCCGACCTTCACATAGCTTGTTCGGAACACAAAGTTCCTTTACAGTTGCAAACTACAATCCATACATATATATGGTGATGTATTAGCTCCAACTCGGTTTTTCAGTGAAAACTGCAGGAACTTCAAACCGGCACTAGGAAACAGAATGAGAAACCAGAGTAAAATTTTTTCCTGCAACCCGTTTACTTTGTGCTAGATGAACGAACGTCTCTCCACATGCTCAGTTCTGAGAGATAAGTGTGTGTGAAAGCCGTCCTTCACCTAGCTTGTTAGGAACAAAAAGTTCCTATTCAGTTGCAAAGTACACTCCTTACATATATATGGGGAGGTTCTAGCTCCTAATCGCTTTTCAGTGAAAACTGCAGGAACTTCAAACCGGCACTAGGAAGCACACTGAGAAACCAGAGTAAAAGTTTCTCCTTCAAACCGTTCCCATTGTGCTAGATGAAGGAACGTCTCTCCACATGCTCAGTTCTGAGAATTAATTGTGTGTTAAAGAGGCCCTTCACCTAGCTTGTTGGGAACACAAAGTTCCTTTTCAGTTGAAAACTACACTCCATACATATATATGGGGAGGTACTACCTCCAACTCGGTTTTACATTGAAAACTGCAGGAACTTCAAACCGGCACTAGGAACAGTCTGAGAAACCAGAGATAAAGTTTCTCCTGCAAACCTTTCCCTTTGTGCTAGATGAACGAACGTCTCTCCACATGGCCAGTTCTGAAATTTAAGTGTGTGTGAAAGCCGTACCTCACGTAGCTTGTTGGGAACACAAATTTTCTTTTCAGTTGCAAACTACACTCCACACATATAGATGTGTGGAACTAGCTCCAACTCGGTTTTACAGTGAAAACTGCAGGAACTTCAAACCGGCAGTAGGAAACAGAGTGAGAAACCACAGAAAAAATTTCTCCTGCAAACCGTTCCCTTTGTGCTAGATGAACGAAAGTCTCTCCACCTGCTCAGTACTGATAGATAAGTGAGTGTGAAAGCCGCCCTTCACCTAGGTGTTTGGAACACAAAGTTTCTTACCTGTTGCAAACTACACTCCATACAAATATATGGGAATGTACTAGCTCCAACTCGGTTTTATAGTAAAAACTGCAGGAACTTCATACCGGCATTAGGAAACAGACTGAGAAACCACAGTAAAAGTTTCTTCTGCAAACCGTTCCCTTTGTTCTAGATGAACGAACGTCTCTCCACATGCTCAGTTTTGAGAGCTAAGTGTGTGTGTAAGCCGTCATTCTACTAGCTTGTTGGAAACACAAAGTTCCTTTCTAGTTGCAAACTACAATGCATACATTTATATGGGGATGTACTAGCTCCAACTCGGTTTTACAGTGAAAACTGCCGGAAATTCATACCGGAACTAAGAAACAGACTGAGAAACCAGAGTAAAATTTTCTCCTGCAACCCGTTTACTTTGTGCTAGATGAACGAACGTCTCTCCACGTGCTCACTTCTGAGAGATAAGTGTGTGTGAAAGGCGTTCTTCACATAGCTTGTTGGGAAAACAAAGCTCCTTTTCAGTTGCAAACTACAATCCTTACATATATATGGGGTGGTACTCGTTCCAATTCGGTTTTACAGTGAAAACTGCAGGAAATTCAAACCGGCACTAGGAAACAGACTGAGAAACCAGAGTAAAATATTCTCCTGCAACCCTTTCCTTTGTGCTAGATGAACGAACGTCTCTCCACATGCACAGTTCTGATAGATAAGTGTGTGTGAAAGCCGTCCTTCACCTAGGTGTTTGGAACACAAAGATCTTTTACAGTTGCCAACTACACTCCATACATATATATGGTGTTGTACTAGCTCCAACTCTGTTTTACAGTAAAAACTGCAGGAACTTGAAACCGGCACTAGGGAACAGACTGAGAAACCACAGTAAAAGTTTCTTCTGCAACCCGTTCCCTTTGTTCTAGATGAACGAACGTCTCTCCACATGATCAGTTTTGAGAGATAATTGTGTGTGAAAGCCGACCTTCACATAGCTTGTTCGGAACACAGAGTTCCTTTAGAGTTGCAAACTACAATCCATACATATATATGGTGATGTATTAGCTCCAACTCGGTTTTTCAGTGAAAACTGCAGGAACTTCAAACCGGCACTAGGAAACAGATTGAGAAACCAGAGTAAAAGTTTTTCCTGCAACCCGTTTACTTTGTGCTAGATGAACGAACTTCTCTACACATGCTAGTTCTCAGAGAAAAATGTGTGTGAAAGCCGTCCTTCAACTAGCTTGTTGGGAACGCAAAGTTATTTTAAGTAGCAATCTACACTCCTTACATATATATGGGGATGTACTAGCTCCAACTCGGTTTTACACGGAAAACTGCAGGAACTTCAACCCGGCACTAGGAAGCAGACTGAGAAACCAGAGTAAAAGTTTCTCCTTCAAACCGTTCCCATTGTGCTAGATGAAGGAACGTCTCTCCACATGCTCAGTTCTGAGAAATAATTGTGTGTGAAACAGGCCCTTCACCTAGCTTGTTCGGAACACTGAGTTCCTTTTCAGTTGCTAACTACACTCCATACTTATATATGGGGAAGTTAGCTCCAACTCGGTTTTACAGGGAAAACTGCAGGAACTTGAAACCGACACTAGGAAAGAGACTGAGAAACCAGAGTATAATTTCTCCTGCTACCCGTTTACTTGTTGCTAGATGAACGAAAGTCTCTCCACATGCTCAGTTCTGAGAGATAAATGTGTGTGAATGCCGTACATCACCTAGCTTGTTGGGAACACATAGTTCCTTTTCAGTTGCAAACTACAATCCTTAAATATATATGGGGAGGTTCTAGTTCCAACTCGGTTTTCAGTGAAAACTGCAGTAACTTCATACCGGTACTAGGAAACAGACTGAGAAACCAGAGAAAAGTTTCTCCTGCAACCCGTTCCCTTTGTGCTAGATGAATGAAAGTCTCTCCACATGCTTAGTTTTGAGAGATAATTTTGTGTGAAAGCCGTCCTTCACCTAGCTTGTTGGGAACACAAAGTAACTTTCAAGTTGCAAGCTACACTCCATACAATATATGGGGAGGTACTAGCTCCAACTCAGTTTTACATTGAAAACTGCAGGAACATCAAACCGGCACTAGGAAACAGACAGAGAAACCAGAGAAAAAGTTTTTCCTGCAACCCGTTCCCTTTGTGCTAATTGAACAAACGTCTGTCAACATGCTAAGATCTGAGAGATCAGTGTGTGTGAAAGCCGTCCTTCAAATAGCTTGTTGGGAACACAAAGTTCCTTTTAAATTGCAAACTCCACTCCATACATATATATGGGGAGGTACTAGCTCCAACTCTGTTTTACAGGGAAAACGGCAGGAACTTCACTCCGGCACAAGGAAACAGACTGAGATACAAGTGTAAAATTTTCTCCTGCAACCCGTTTACTTTGTGCTAGATGAACGAACGTCTCTTCAGATGCTCAGTTTTGAGAGATAATTGTGTGTGAAAGCCGTACTTCACATAACTTGTTGGGAACACAAAGTTCCTTTTCAGTTGCAAACTACACTCCTTACATATATATGGGTAGGAACTAGCTCCAAATCGGTTTCACATTAAAAACTGTAGGAACTTCAAAACGTCACTAGGAAACAGACTGAGAAACCACAGTAAATGTTTCTTCTGAAACCCGTTCCCTTTGTGCTAGATGAACAAAATTCTCTCCACATGCTCAGTTTTGAGAGATAAGTGTGTGTGAAAGGCGTCATTCACCTAGCTTGTTGGGAACACAAAGTTCCTAACCAGTTGCAAAGTACACTCCATACAATATATGGGGAGGTACTACCTCCAACTCGGTTTTACATTGAAAACTGCAGGAACTTCAAACCGGCACTAGGAAACAGACTGAGAAACCACAGTAAAAGTTTTTTCTGCAACCCGTTCCCTTTGTTCTAGATGAACGAACGTCTCTCCACATGCTCAGTTCTGAGAGATAATTGTGTGTGAAAGCCGTCCCTCACATAGCTTGTTGGGAACACAAAGTTCCTTTTCATTTGGAAAATACAGTCCACACATATAGATGTGTGGTACATGCTCCAACTAATTTTTACAGTGAAAACTACAGGAACTTCAAACTGGCAGTAGGAAACAGATTGAGAAACCACAGAAAAAATTTCTCCTGCAAACCGTTCCCTTTGTGCTAGATGAACGAACGTCTCTCCACCTGCTCAGTACTGATAGATAAGTGTGTTTGAAAGCCGCCCTTCACCTAGGTGTTTGGAACTCAAAGTTCCTTTCCAGTTGCAAACTACACTCCATACAAATATATGGGAATGTACTAGCTCCAACTCGGTTTTAGAGTTAAAACTGCAGGAACTTCAAACCGGCATTAGGAAACAGACTGAGAAACCACAGTAAAAGATTCTTCTGCAAACCGTTCCCTTTGTGCTAGATGAACGAACGTCTCTCCACATGCACAGTTCTGATAGATAAGTGTGTGTGAAAGCCGTCCTTCACCTAGGTGTTTGGAACACAAAGATCCTTTACAGTTGCAAACTACACTCCATACATATATATGGTGTTGTACTAGCTCCAACTCGGTTTTACAGTAAAAACTGCAGGAACTTCAAACCGGCACTAGGAAACAGACTGAGAAACCACAGTAATAGTTTCTTCTGCAACCCGTTCCCTTTGTTCTAGATGAACGAACGTCTCTCCACATGATCAGTTTTGAGAGATAATTGTGTGTGAAAGCCGACCTTCACATAGCTTGTTCGGAACACAGAGTTGCTTTACAGTTGCAAACTAGAATCCATACATATATATGGTGATGTATTAGCTCCAACTCGGTTTTTCAGTGAAAACTGCTGAAACTTCAAACCGGCACTAGGGAACAGACTGAGAAACCAGAGTAAAATTTTCTCCTGAAACCCGTTTACTTTGTGCTAGATGAACGAACGTCTCTCCACATGCTCAGTTCTGAGAGATAAGTGTGTGTGAAAGCCGTCCTTCACCTAGCTTATTAGGAACAAAAAGTTCCTATTCAGTTGCAAAGTACACTCCTTACATATATATCGGGAGGTACTCGCTCCTAATCGCTTTTCAGTGAAAACTGCAGGAACTTCAAACCGGCACTAGGAATCACACTGAGAAACCAGAGTAAAAGTTTCTCCTTCAAACCGTTCCCATTGTGCTAGATGAAGGAACGTCTCTCAACATGCTCAGTTCTGAGAATTAATTGTGTGTGAAAGAGGCCCTTCACCTAGCTTGTTGGGAACACAAAGTTCCTTTTCAGTTGAAAACTACACTCCATACATATATATGGGGAGGTACTACCTCCAACTCGGTTTTACATTGAAAACTGCAGGAACTTCAAACCGGCACTAGGAACAGTCTGAGAAACCAGAGATAAAGTTTCTCCTGCAAACCTTTCCCTTTGTGCTAGATGAACGAACGTCTCTCCACATGGCCAGTTCTGAAAGTTAAGTGTGTGTGAAAGCCGTACCTCACGTAGCTTGTTGGGAACACAAATTTTCTTTTCAGTTGCAAACTACACTCCACACATATAGATGTGTGGAACTAGCTCCAACTCGGTTTTACAGTGAAAACTGCAGGAACTTCAAACCGGCAGTAGGAAACAGAGTGAGAAACCACAGAAAAAATTTCTCCTGCGAACTTTTCCCTTTGTGCTAGATGAACGAACGTCTCTCCACAGTTTCAGTACTGATAGATAAGTGTGTGTTAAAGCCGCCCTTCACCAAGGTGTTTGGAACACAAATTTTCTTACATGTTGCAAACTACACTCCTTACATATATATGGGAATGTACTAGCTCCAACTGGGTTTTATAGTAAAAACTGCAGGAACTTCATACCGGCATTAGGAAACAGACTGAGAAACCAGAGTAAAAGTTTTTCCTGCAACCCGTTCCCTTTGTTCTAGATGAACGAACGTCTCTCCACATGCTCAGTTCTGAGGGAAAATTGTGTGTGAAAGCCGTCCTTCACCTAGCTTGTTGGGAACACAGTGTTCCTTTTCAGTTACAAACTACACTCCTTTCATATATATGGGTAGGTACAAGCTCAAAGTCGGTTTTACAGTGAAAAATGCAGGAACTTCAAACCGGCACTAGGAAACAGACTGAGAAACCAGAGTAAAAGATTCTCCTGCAACCCTTCCCCTTTGTGCTAGATGAACGAACGTCTCTCCACATGCTCAGTTCTTAGAGATATGTGTGTGTGAAAGCCGTCCTTCACCTAGTTAGTTGGGAATACAAAGTTCCTTTTCAGTTGCAAACTACACTCCACACATATATATGTGTGGTACTAGCTCCAACTCGGTTTTACAGTGAAAACTGCAGGAACTTCAAACCGGCAGTAGGAAACAGACTGAGAAACCAGAGTAAAAGTTTCCCCTGCAACCCGTTAACTTTGTGCTAGATGAACGAAAGTCTCTCCACATGCACAGTTCTGATAGATAAGTGTGTGTGAAAGCCGTCCTTCACCTAGGTGTTTGGAACACAAAGTTCCTTTACAGTTGCATACTACACTCCATACATATATATGGGGTTGTACTAG
Organism: Camelus dromedarius; assembly: GCF_036321535.1. Lineage (NCBI taxonomy): Eukaryota > Metazoa > Chordata > Mammalia > Artiodactyla > Camelidae > Camelus > Camelus dromedarius. Next base: position 10,618,096 of record NC_087443.1, read on the forward strand.
CTCCAACTCGGTTTTACAGTGAAAACTGCAGGAACTTCAAACCGGCACTAGGAAACAGACTGAGAAACCATAGATAAAGTTTCCCCTGCAAAGATTTCCCTTTGTGCTAGATGAACGAAAGTCTCTCCACATGCTCAGTTCTGAGAGATAAGTGTGTGTGAAAGCCGTCCCTCACGTAGCTTGTTGGGAACACAAAGTTCCTTTACATTTGGAAAATACACTCCACACATATAGATGTGTGGTACTAGCTCCAACTAGTTTTTACAGTGAAAACTGCAGGAACTTCAAACCGGCAGTAGGAAACAGAGTGAGAAACCACAGAAAAAATTTCTCCTGCAAACCGTTCCCTTTGTGCTAGATGAACGAACGTCTCTCCACCTTCTCAGTACTGATAGATAAGAGTGTGTGAAAGCCGCCCTTCACCTAGGTGTTTGGAACTGAAAGTTCCTTTCCAGTTCCAAACTACACTCCATACAAATATATGGGGATGTACTAGCTCCAACTCGGTTTTAGAGTAAAAACTGCAGGAACTTCAAACCGGCATTAGGAAACAGACTGAGAAACCACAGTAAAAGTTTCTTCTGCAAACCGTTCCCTTTGTGCTAGATGAATGAACGTCTCTCCACATGCACAGTTCTGATAGATAAGTGTGTGTGAAAGCCGTCCTTCACCTAGGTGTTTGGAACACAAAGATCCTTTACAGTTGCAAACTACACTCCATACATATATATGGTGTTGTACTAGCTCCAAATCTGTTTTACAGTGAAAACTGCAGGAACTTCAAACCGGCACTAGGAAGCACACTGAGAAACCAGAGTAAAAGTTTCTCCTTCAAACCGTTCCCATTGTGCTAGATGAAGGAACGTCTCTCCACATGCTCAGTTCTGAGAATTAATTGTGTGTGAAAGAGGCCCTTCACCTAGCTTGTTGGGAACACAAAGTTCCTTTTCAGTTGAAAACTACACTCCATACATATATATGGGGAGGTACTACCTCCAACTCGGTTTTACATTGAAAACTGCAGGAACTTCAAACCGGCACTAGGAACAGTCTGAGAAACCAGAGATAAAGTTTCTCCTGCAAACCTTTCCCTTTGTGCTAGATGAACGTACGTCTCTCCACATGGCCAGTTCTGAAAGTTAAGTGTGTGTGAAAGCCGTACCTCACGTAGCTTGTTGGGAACACAAATTTTCTTTTCAGTTGCAAACTACACTCCACACATATAGATGTGTGGAACTAGCTCCAACTCGGTTTTACAGTGAAAACTGCAGGAACTTCAAACCGGCAGTAGGAAACAGAGTGAGAAACCACAGAAAAAATTTCTCCTGCAAACCGTTCCCTTTGTGCTAGATGAACGAACGTCTCTCCACCTGCTCAGTACTGATAGATAAGTGAGTGTGAAAGCCGCCCTTCACCTAGGTGTTTGGAACACAAAGTTTCTTACCTGTTGCAAACTACACTCCATACAAATATATGGGAATGTACTAGCTCCAACTGGGTTTTATAGTAAAAACTGCAGGAACTTCATACCGGCATTAGGAAACAGACTGAGAAACCACAGTAAAAGTTTCTTCTGCAAACCGTTCCCTTTGTTCTAGATGAACGAACGTCTCTCCACATGCTCAGTTTTGAGAGCTAAGTGTGTGTGAAAGCCGTCATTCTACTAGCTTGTTGGAAACACAAAGTTCCTTTCCAGTTGCAAACTACAATGCATACATATATATGGGGATGTACTAGCTCCAACTCGGTTTTACATTGAAAACTGCCGGAAATTCATACCGGAACTAAGAAACAGACTGAGAAACCAGAGTAAAATTTTCTCCTGCAACCCGTTTACTTTGTGCTAGATGAACGAACGTCTCTCCACGTGCTCACTTCTGAGAGATAAGTGTGTGTGAAAGGCGTTCTTCACATAGCTTGTTGGGAAAACAAAGCTCCTTTTCAGTTGCAAACTACAGTCCTTACATATATATGGGGAGGTACTCGTTCCAATTCGGTTTTACAGTGAAAACTGCAGGAACTTCAAACCGGCACTAGGAAACAGACTGAGAAACCAGAGTAAAATATCCTCCTGCAACCCTTTCCTTTGTGCTAGATGAACGAACGTCTCCCCACATGCACAGTTCTGATAGATAAGTGTGTGTGAATGCCGACCTTAACCTAGGTGTTTGGAACACAAAGATCTTTTACAGTTGCCAACTATACTCCATACATATATATGGTGTTGTACTAGCTCCAACTCTGTTTTACAGTAAAAACTGCAGGAACTTCAAACCGGCACTAGGGAACAGACTGAGAAACCACAGTAAAAGTTTCTCCTGCAAAGCTTTCCCTTTGTGCTAGATGAAAGAACGTCTCTCCACTTGCTCAGTTCTGAGAGATAAGTGTGTGTGAAAGCCGCCTCTCACATAGCTTGTTGGGAACACAAAGTTCCTTTTCAGTTGCAAAATACACTCCACACATATAGATGTGTGGTACTAGCTCCAACTCGGTTTTACAGTGAAAGCTGCAGGAACTTCAAACCGGCAGTAGGAAACAGAGTGAGAAACCACAGATAAAATTTCTCCTTAAAACCGTTCCCTTTGTGCTAGATGAACGAATGTCTCTCCACCTCCTCAGTGTTGATAGATAATTGTGTGTGAAAGCCGCCCTACACCTAGGTGTTTGGAACTCAAAGTTCCTTTCCAGTTGCAAACTACACTCCATACAAATATATGGGGATGTACTAGCACCAACTCGGTTTTATAGTAAAAACTGCAGGAACTTCAAACCTGCATTAGGAAACAGACTGAGAAACCACAGTAAAAGTTTCTTTTGAAAACAGTTCCCTTTGTGCTAGATGAACGAACGTCTCTCCACATAGTCAGTTCTGAGAGATATGTGTGTGTGAAAGCCGACCTTCACATAGCTTGTTCGGAACACAAAGTTCCTTTACAGTTGAAAACTAGAATCCATACATATGTATGGTGATGTATTAGCTCCAACTCGGTTTTTCAGTGTAAACTGCAGGAACTTCAAACCGGCGCTAGGAAACAGAATGAGAAACCAGAGTAAAATTTTCTCCTGCAACCCGTTTATTTGTGCTAGATGAACGAACGTCTCTCCACATGCTCAGTTCTGAGAGATAAGTGTGCGTGAAAGCCGTCCTTCACCTAACTTGTTAGGAACAAAAAGTTTCTATTCAGTTGCAAACTACAATCCTTACATATATATGGGGAGGTACTAGTTCCTACTAGCTTTTCAGTGAAAAATGCAGGAACATCAAACCGGCAAGAGGAAGCACACTGAGAAACCAGAGTAAAAGTTTCTCCTGTAACCCGTTCCCTTTGTGCTAGATGAAAGATGTTCTCTCCTAATTATCAGTTCTGAGATATACGTGTGTGTGAAAGCAGTCCTTTACCTTGCTTGTTGAGAACACAAAGTTCCTTTCCAGTTGCAAACTACAATCCATACATATATATTGTGAGGTACTAGCTCCAACTATGTTTTACAGTGAAAACTGCCGGATCTTCAAACCGGCACTAGGAAACAGACTGAGATAACAGAGTAAAAGTTTTTCCTGCAACCCGTTTAATTTTTGCTAGATGAACGAACGTCTCTCCACATGCTAGTTCTCAGAGACAAATGTGTGTGAAAGCCGTCCTTTAACTAGCTTGTTTGGAACACAAAGTTACTTTTAAGTAGCAATCTACACTCCTTACATATATATGGGGAGGTACTAGCTCCAACTCTGTTTTACACGGAAAATTGCAGGAACTTCAAACCGGCACTAGGAAACAGACTGAGAAAACAGAGTAAAAGTATCCCCTGCAAACCGTTCCCTTTGTGCTAGATGAACAAACGTCTGTCTACATGCTAAGATAGGAGAGATCTCTGTGTGTGAAAGCCTTCCTTCATCTAGCTTGTTGGAACACAAAGATCCTTTCCAGTTCCAAACTACAATCCATACATATATATGGTGATGTACATGCTCCAACTCGGTTTTACAGTGAAAACTGCAATAACTTCAACCCGGCACTAGGAAACAGACTGAGAAACCAGAGTAAAATTTTCACCTGTAACCCGTTTACTTTGTGCTGAATGAACGAACGTCTCTCCACATGCTCAGCTCTGAGAGATATGTGTGTGTGAAAGCCGTACTTCACCTAGCTTGTTGGGAACACAAATTTCCTTTTCATTTGCAAACTACACTCCTTACATATATATTGGGAGGTACTAGCTCCAACTCGCTTTTCAGTGAAAACTGCAGGAACTTCAACCCGGCACTAGGAAGGAGACTGAGAAACCAGAGTAAAAGTTTCTCTTTCAAACCGTTCCCATTGTGCTAGGTGAAGGAACGTCTCTCCACATGCTCAGTTCTGAGAAATAATTGTGTGTGAAAGAGGCCCTTCACCTAGCTTGTTCGGAACACAAAGTTCCTTTTCAGTTGCAAACTACACTCCATACATATATATGGGGATGTACTAGCTCCAACTCGGTTTTACAGTGAAAACTGCAGGAACTTCAAACTGGCACTAGGAAAAAGACTGAGAAAACAGAGTAAAAGTTTCTCCTGAAACCCTTTCCCTTTTTGCTAGATGAAAGAACGTCTCTCCAAATGATCAGTTCTGAGAAATAAGTGTGTGTGAATGCCGTCCTTCAACTAGCTTGTTGAGAACACAAAGTTCCTTTCCAGTTGCAAACTACAATCCATACATATATATGGGGAGTTACTAGCTCCAACTCGTTTTCACAGGGAAAACTGCAGGAACTTCAAAACGGCAGTAGGAAAGAGACTGAGAAACCAGAGTATAATTTCTCCTGCTAACCGTTTACTTTTTGCTAGATGAACGAACGTCTCTCCACATGCTCAGTTCTGAGAGATAAATGTGTGTGAATGCCATACATCACCTAGCTTGTTGGGAACACATAGTTCCTTTTCATTTGCAAACTACAATCCTTAAATATATATGGGGAGGTACTAATTCCAACTCGGTTTTCAGTGAAAACTGCAGTAACTTCATAACGGCACTAGGAAACAGACTGAGAAACGAGAGATAAGTTTCTCCTGCAACCCGTTCCCTTTGTGCTAGATGAATGAAATTCTCTCCACATGCTTAGTTTTGAGAGATAATTTTGTGTGAATGCCGTCCTTCACCTAGCTTGTTGGGAACAGAAAGTAACTTTGAAGTTGTAAACTACACTCCATACAAAATATGGGGAGGTACTAGCTCCAACTCGGTTTTACAGTGAAAACTGCAGGAACTTCAAACCGGCACTAGGAAACAGACAGAGAAAGCAGAGTAAAAGTTTTACCTGCAAAACGTTCCATTTGTGCTAGATGAACAAACGTCTCTCAACATGCTCATATCTGAGAGAACAGTGTGTGTGAAAGCCGTCCTTCATCTAGCTTGTTGGGAACACAAAGTTCCTTTTAAATTGCAAACTCCACTCCATACATATATATGGGAAGGTACTAGCTCCAACTCTGTTTTACAGGGAAAACGGCAGGAACTTCACACCGGCATTAGGAAACAGACTGAGAATCAAGTGTAAAATTTTCTCCTGCAACCCGTTTAATTTGTGCTAGATGAACGAACGTCTCTTCACATGCTCAGTTTTGAGAAATAATTGTGTGTGAAAGCCGTACTTCACCTAACTTGTTGGGAACACAAAGTTCCTTTTCAATTGCAAACTACACTCGTTACATATATATGGGGAGGAACTAGCTCCAAATCGGTTTTACAGTAAAAACTGCAGGAACTTCAAACCGTCACTAGGAAACAGACTGACAAACCACAGTAAAAGTTTCTTCTGCAACCCGTTCCCTTTGTGCTAGATGAACAAAATTCTCTCCACATGCTCAGTTTTGAGAGATAAGTGTGTGAAAGGCGTCATTCACCTAGCTTGTTGGGAACACAAAGTTCCTTACCAGTTGCAAAGTACACTCCATACAAATATAAGGGGAGGTACTACCTCCAACACGGTTTTACATTGAAAACTGCAGGAACTTCAAAACGGCACTAGGAAACAGTCTGAGAATCCAGAGATAAAGTTTCTCCTGCATACCTTTCCCTTTGTGCTAGATGAACGAACGTCTCTCCACATGCACAGTTCTGATAGATAAGTGTGTGTGAAAGCCGTCCTTCACCTACGTGTTTGGAACACAAAGTTCCTTTACAGTTGCATACTACACTCCATACATATATATGGGTTTGTACTAGCTCCAACTCGGTTTTACAGTAAAAACTGCAGGAACTTCAAAGCGGCACTAGGAAACAGACTGAGAAACCACAGTAAAAGTTTCTTCTGCAACCCGTTCCCTTTTTTCTAGATGAACGAACGTCTCTCCACATGCTCAGTTTTGAGAGATAATTGTGTGTGAAAGACGTCCTTCACATAGCTTGTTCGGAACACAAAGTTCCTTTACAGTTGCAAGCTACAATTCATACATATATATGGTGATGTATTAGCTCCAACTCGGTTTTACCATGAAAACTGCAGGAACTTCAAACCGGCACTAGGAAACAGACTGAGAAACCAGAGATAAAGTTTCTCCTGCAAAGCTTTCCCTTTGTGCTAGATGAAAGAACGTCTCTCCACATGCTCAGTTCTGAGAGATAAGTGTGTGTGAAAGCCGCCTCTCACGTAGCTTGTTGGGAACACAAAGTTCCTTCAGTTGCAAAATACACTCCACACATATAGATATGTGGTACTAGCTCCAACTCGGTTTTACAGTGAAAGCTGCAGGAACTTCAAACCGGCAGTAGGAAACAGAGTGAGAAACCACAGAAAAAATTTCTCCTTAAAACCGTTCCCTTTGTGCTAGATGAACGAATGTCTCTCCACCTCCTCAGTACTGATAGATAAGTGTGTGTGAAAGCCGCCCTACACCTAGGTGTTTGGAACTCAAAGTTCCTTTCCAGTTGCAAACTACACTCCATACAAATATATGGGGATGTACTAGCACCAACTCGGTTTTATAGTAAAAACTGCAGGAACTTCAAACCGGCATTAGGAAACAGACTGAGAAACCACAGTAAAAGTTTCTTCTGAAAACAGTTCCCTTTGTGCTAGATGAACGAACGTCTCTCCACATGCTCAGTTCTGAGAGATATGTGTGTGTGAAAGCCGACCTTCACATAGCTTGTTCGGAACACAAAGTTCCTTTACAGTTGAAAACTAGAATCCATACATATATATGGTGATGTATTAGCTCCAACTCGGTTTTTCAGTGAAAACTGCAGGAACTTCAAACCGGCACTAGGAAACAGAATGAGTAACCAGAGTAAAATTTTCTACTGCAACCCGTTTATTTGTGCTAGATGAACGAACGTCTCTCCACATGCTCAGTTCTGAGAGATAAGTGTGTGTGAAAGCCGTCCTTCACCTAGCTTGTTAGGAACAAATAGTTCCTCTTCAGTTGCAAACTACAATCCTTACATATATATGGGGAGGTACTAGTTCCTACTAGCTTTACAGTGAAAAATGCAGGAACATCAAACCGGCAAGAGGAAGCACACTGAGAAACCAGAGTAAAAGTTTCTCCTGTAACCCGTTCCCTTTGTGCTAGATGAAAGAAGTTCTCTCCTAATTATCAGTTCTGAGATATACGTGTGTGTGAAAGCAGTCCTTTACCTAGCTTGTTGAGAACACAAAGTTCCTTTCCAGTTGCAAACTACAATCCATACATATATATTGGGAGGTACTAGCTCCAACTATGTTTTACAGTGAAAACTGCCGGATCTTCAAACCGGCACTAGGAAACAGACTGAGATAACAGAGTAAAAGTTTTTCCTGCAACCCGTTTACTTTTTGCTAGATGAACGAACGTCTCTCCACATGCTAGTTCTCAGAGACAAATGTGTGTGAAAGCGTCCTTCAACTAGCTTGTTTGGAACACAAAGTTACTTTTAAGTAGCAATCTACACTCCTTACATATATATGGGGACGTACTAGCTCCAACTCGGTTTTACAGGGAAAATTGCAGGAACATCAAACTGGCACTAGGAAACAGACTGAGAATACAGAGTAAAAGTTTCCCCTGCAAACCGTTCCCTTTTTGCTAGATGTACAAACGTCTGTCAACATGCTGTGATCAGAGAGGTCTGTGTGTGTGAAAGCCGTCCTTCAACTAGCTTGTTGGGAACACAAAGTTCCTTTCCAGTTGCAAACTACAATCCATACATATATATGTAGAGGTACTAGCTCCAACTAAATTTCACAGTGAAAATTGCAGGAACTTCAAACCAGAACTAGGAAACAGACTGAGAAAACAGAGTAAAAGTTTTTCCTGCAACCCGTTTACATTGTGCTAGATGAACGAACGTCTCTCCACAAGCTAGTTCTCAGAGAAAAGTGTGTGTGAAAGCCGTCCTTCAACTAGCTTGTTGGGAACACAAAGTTACTTTTCAGTTGCAAACTATACTCCATACATATATATGGGGAGGTAATAGCTCCAACTCGGTTTTACAGTGAAAATTGCAGGAACTTCAAACCGGCACTAGGAAAAAGACTGAGAAAACAGAGTAAAAGCTTCTCCTGTATTCCTTTCCCTTTTTGCCAAATGGAAGAATGCCTCTCCAAATGATCAGTTCTGAGAAATAAGTGTGTGTGAATGCCGTCCTTCAACTAGCTTCTTGGGAAGAGAAAGTTCCTTTCCAGTTGCAAACTACAATCCATACATTTATATGGGGAGGTACTAGCTCCAACTAAGTTTTACAGTGAAAACCGCAGGAATTTCAAACCGGCACTAGGAAACAGACTGAGAAAACACAGTAAAAGTTTTTCCTGCAACCCGTTTAATTTGTGCTAGATGAACGAAAGTCTCTCAACATGCTCAGTTCTGAGAGATAAGTGTGTGTGAAAGCCGAACATCACCTAGCTTGTTGGGAACACATAGTTCCTTTTCAGTTGCAAACTACACTCCTTACATCTATATGGGGAGGTACTAGCTCCAAATCCGTTTTACAGTGAAAACTGCAGGAACTTCAAACCAGCACTAGGAAACAGACTGAGAAACCAGAGTAAAAGTTTCTCCTGTAAACCGTTCCCTTTGTGCTAGATGAAAAAACGTCTGTCTACATGCTCACTTCTGAGAAATCAGTGTGTGTGAAAGCCGTCCTTCACCTAGCTTGTTGGGAACACAAAGTTCCTTTTGAGTTTCAAACTACACTCCTTACATATATATGGGGAGGTACTAGCTCCAACTCGATTTTACAGGGAAAACTGCAGGAACTTCAAACTGGCACTAGGAAAGAGACTGAGAAACCAGAGTAAAATTTTCTCCTGCAACCCGTTTACTTTTTGCTAGATGAACGAACATCTCTCCACATGGTCAGTTCTGAGAGATAAGTGTGTGTGAATGCCGTACATCACCTAGATTGTTGGGAACACATAGTTCCTTTTCAGTTGCAAACTACACTCCTTACATATATATGGGGAGGTACTAGTTCCAACTCGGTTTTCAGTGAAAACTACAGGATCTTCAAACTGGCACTAGGAAGAAGACTGAGAAACCAGAGTAAAATTTTTTCCTTCAACCTTTCCCATTGTGCTAGATGAAGGAAAGTTTCTCCACATGCTCAGATGTAAGAGATAATTCTGTGTGAATGCCATCCTTCACCTAGGTTGTTGGGAACACAAAGTAACTTTCAAGTTGCAAAATACACTCCATAAACTATATGGGGAGGTACTAGCTCCAACTCGGTTTTACAGTGAAAATGGCAGGAACTTCACACCGGCACTAGGAAACAGACTGAGAAAACAGAGTAAAAGTATTTCCTGCAAACCTTTCCCTTTGTGCTAGATGAACAAACGTCTCTCACATGCTCAGATGTGAGACATCAGTGTGTGTGAAAGCCGTCCTTCAACTAGCTTGTTGGGAACACAAAGTTCCTTTTAAATAGCAAACTCCACTCCCTATATATATATGGGGAGGTACTAGCTCCAAATCTGTTTTACAGGGAAATCCACAGGAACTTCACACCGGCACTAGGAAACAGACTGAGAAACCAGAGTAAAATTTTCTCCTGCAACCCGTTTATTTTGTGCTAGATGAACGAACGTCTCTTCACATGTTCAGTTTTGAGAGATAATTGTGTGTGAAAGACGTAGTTCACCTAGCTTGTTGGGAACACAAAGTTCCTTTCCAGGTGCAAACTGCACTCCTTACATATATATGGGAAGTACTAGCTCCAACTCGGTTTTACAGTAAAGACTGCAGGAACTTCAAACAGGCAGTAGGAAACAGACTGAGAAACCAGAGTAAAAGTGTCTCCTGCAACCCGTTAAATTTGTGCTAGATGAACGAACGTCTCTCCACATGCACAGTTCTGATAGATAAGTGTGTGTGAAAGCCGTCCTTCACCTAGGTGTTTGGAACACAAAGATCCTTTACAGTTGAAACTACACTCCATACATATATATGGTGTTGTACTAGCTCCTACTCGGTTTTACAGTAAAAACTGCAGGAACTTCAAACCGGCACTATGAAACAGACTGAGAAACCACAGTAAAAGTTTCTTCTGCAACCCGTTCCCTTTGTTCTAGATGAACGAACGTCTCTCCACATGATCAGTTTTGAGAGATAATTGTGTGTGAAAGCCGACCTTCACATATATTGTTCGGAACACAAAGTTCCTTTACAGTTGCAAACTACAATCCATACATATATATGGTGATGTATTAGCTCCAACTCGGATTTACAGTGAAAACTGCAGGAACTTCAAACCGGCACTAGGAAATAGAATGAGAAACCAGAGTAAAATTTTCTCCTGCAACCCGTTTAATTTGTGCTAGATGAACGAACGTCTCTACACATGCTAAGTTCTGATAGAAATGTGTGTGTGAAAGCCGTCCTTCACCTAGCTTGTTAGTAACAAAAATTTCCTATTCAGTTGCAAACTACACTCCTTACATATATATGGGGAGGTACTAGCTCCGACTCGCTTTTCAGTGAAAATTGCATTAACTTCAAACCGGCACTAGGAAGCACACTGAGAAACCAGAGTAAAAGTTTCTCCTTCAAACCGTTCCCATAGTGCTAGATGAAGGAACGTCTCTCCACATGCTCAGTTCTGAGAATTAATTGTGTGTGAAAGAGGAGCTTCACCTAGCTTGTTGGGAACACAAAGTTCCTTTCCAGTTGAAAACTACACACGTTTCATATATATGGGTAGGTACAAGCACAAAGTCGGTTTTTCAGTGAAAACTGCAGGAACTTCAAACCGGCACTAGGAAACAGACTGAGAAACCAGAGTAAAAGATTCTCCTGCAACCCTTTCCCTTTGTGCTAGATGAACGAACGTCTCTCCACATGCTCAGTTCTTAGAGATATGTGTGTGAAAGCCGTCCTTCACCTAGGTTGTTGGGAATACAAAGTTCCTTTTCAGTTGCAAACTACACTCCACACACATATATGTGTGGTACTAGCTCCAACTCGGTTTTACAGTGAAAACTGCAGGAACTTCAAACCGGCAGTAGGAAACAGACTGAGAAACCAGAGTAAAAGTTTCTCCTGCAACCTGTTAACTTTGTGCTAGATGAACGAACGTCTCTCCACATGCACAGTTCTGATAGATAAGTGTGTGTGAAAGTTGTCCTTCACCTAGGTGTTTGGAACACAAAGTTCCTTTTCAGATGCAAACTACACTCCATACATATATATGGGGATGTACTAGCTCCAACTCGGTTTTAAAGTGAAAACTGCAGGAACTTCAAACTGGCACTAGGAAAAAGACTGAGAAAACAGAGTAAATGTTTTACCTGCAACCCATTCCCTTTGTGCTAGATGAACAAACTTCTGTGAACATGCTCAGATCTGAGAGATCAGTGTGTGTGAAAGCCGTCCTTCAACTAGCTTGTTGGGAACACAAAGTTCCTTTACAGTTGCAAACTACAATTCATACATATATATGGTGATGTATTAGCTCCAACTCGGATTTACAGTGAAAACTGCAGGAACTTCAAACCGGCACTAGGAAACAGACTGAGAAACCAGAGATAAAGTTTGTCCTGTAAAGCTTTCCCTTTGTGCTAGATGAACGAACGTCTCTCCACATGCTCAGTTCTGAGAGATAAGTGTGTGTGAAAGCCGTCCCTCACGTAGCTTGTTGGGAACACAAAGTTCCGTTTCAGTTGCAAAATACAATCCACACATAGAGATGTGTGGTACTAGCTCCAACTCGGTTTTACAGTGAAAACTGCAGGAATTTCAAACCGGCAGTAGGAAACAGAGTGAGAAACCACAGAAAAAATTTCTCCTGCAAACTGTTCCCTTTGTGCTAGATGAACGAATGTCTCTCCACCTGCTCAGTACTGATAGATAAGTGTGTGTGAAAGCCGCCCTACACCTAGGTGTTTGGAACTCAAAGTTCCTTTCCAGTTGCAAACTACACTCCATACAAATATATGGGGATGTACTAGCACCAACTCGGTTTTATAGTAAAAACTGCAGGAACTTCAAACCTGCATTAGGAAACAGACTGAGAAACCACAGTAAAAGTTTCTTTTGAAAACAGTTCCCTTTGTGCTAGATGAACGAACGTCTCTCCACATAGTCAGTTCTGAGAGATATGTGTGTGTGAAAGCCGACCTTCACATAGCTTGTTCGGAACACAAAGTTCCTTTACAGTTGAAAACTAGAATCCATACATATATATGGTGATGTATTAGCTCCAACTCGGTTTTTCAGTGTAAACTGCAGGAACTTCAAACCGGCGCTAGGAAACAGAATGAGAAACCAGAGTAAAATTTTCTCCTGCAACCCGTTTATTTGTGCTAGATGAACGAACGTCTCTCCACATGCTCAGTTCTGAGAGATAAGTGTGCGTGAAAGCCGTCCTTCACCTAACTTGTTAGGAACAAAAAGTTTCTATTCAGTTGCAAACTACAATCCTTACATATATATGGGGAGGTACTAGTTCCTACTAGCTTTTCAGTGAAAAATGCAGGAACATCAAACCGGCAAGAGGAAGCACACTGAGAAACCAGAGTAAAAGTTTCTCCTGTAACCCGTTCCCTTTGTGCTAGATGAAAGATGTTCTCTCCTAATTATCAGTTCTGAGATATACGTGTGTGTGAAAGCAGTCCTTTACCTTGCTTGTTGAGAACACAAAGTTCCTTTCCAGTTGCAAACTACAATCCATACATATATATTGTGAGGTACTAGCTCCAACTATGTTTTACAGTGAAAACTGCCGGATCTTCAAACCGGCACTAGGAAACAGACTGAGATAACAGAGTAAAAGTTTTTCCTGCAACCCGTTTAATTTTTGCTAGATGAACGAACGTCTCTCCACATGCTAGTTCTCAGAGACAAATGTGTGTGAAAGCCGTCCTTTAACTAGCTTGTTTGGAACACAAAGTTACTTTTAAGTAGCAATCTACACTCCTTACATATATATGGGGAGGTACTAGCTCCAACTCTGTTTTACACGGAAAATTGCAGGAACTTCAAACCGGCACTAGGAAACAGACTGAGAAAACAGAGTAAAAGTATCCCCTGCAAACCGTTCCCTTTGTGCTAGATGAACAAACGTCTGTCTACATGCTAAGATAGGAGAGATCTCTGTGTGTGAAAGCCTTCCTTCATCTAGCTTGTTGGAACACAAAGATCCTTTCCAGTTCCAAACTACAATCCATACATATATATGGTGATGTACATGCTCCAACTCGGTTTTACAGTGAAAACTGCAATAACTTCAACCCGGCACTAGGAAACAGACTGAGAAACCAGAGTAAAATTTTCACCTGTAACCCGTTTACTTTGTGCTGAATGAACGAACGTCTCTCCACATGCTCAGCTCTGAGAGATATGTGTGTGTGAAAGCCGTACTTCACCTAGCTTGTTGGGAACACAAATTTCCTTTTCATTTGCAAACTACACTCCTTACATATATATTGGGAGGTACTAGCTCCAACTCGCTTTTCAGTGAAAACTGCAGGAACTTCAACCCGGCACTAGGAAGGAGACTGAGAAACCAGAGTAAAAGTTTCTCTTTCAAACCGTTCCCATTGTGCTAGGTGAAGGAACGTCTCTCCACATGCTCAGTTCTGAGAAATAATTGTGTGTGAAAGAGGCCCTTCACCTAGCTTGTTCGGAACACAAAGTTCCTTTTCAGTTGCAAACTACACTCCATACATATATATGGGGATGTACTAGCTCCAACTCGGTTTTACAGTGAAAACTGCAGGAACTTCAAACTGGCACTAGGAAAAAGACTGAGAAAACAGAGTAAAAGTTTCTCCTGAAACCCTTTCCCTTTTTGCTAGATGAAAGAACGTCTCTCCAAATGATCAGTTCTGAGAAATAAGTGTGTGTGAATGCCGTCCTTCAACTAGCTTGTTGAGAACACAAAGTTCCTTTCCAGTTGCAAACTACAATCCATACATATATATGGGGAGTTACTAGCTCCAACTCGTTTTCACAGGGAAAACTGCAGGAACTTCAAAACGGCAGTAGGAAAGAGACTGAGAAACCAGAGTATAATTTCTCCTGCTAACCGTTTACTTTTTGCTAGATGAACGAACGTCTCTCCACATGCTCAGTTCTGAGAGATAAATGTGTGTGAATGCCGTACATCACCTAGCTTGTTGGGAACACATAGTTCCTTTTCATTTGCAAACTACAATCCTTAAATATATATGGGGAGGTACTAATTCCAACTCGGTTTTCAGTGAAAACTGCAGTAACTTCATAACGGCACTAGGAAACAGACTGAGAAACGAGAGATAAGTTTCTCCTGCAACCCGTTCCCTTTGTGCTAGATGAATGAAATTCTCTCCACATGCTTAGTTTTGAGAGATAATTTTGTGTGAATGCCGTCCTTCACCTAGCTTGTTGGGAACAGAAAGTAACTTTGAAGTTGTAAACTACACTCCATACAAAATATGGGGAGGTACTAGCTCCAACTCGGTTTTACAGTGAAAACTGCAGGAACTTCAAACCGGCACTAGGAAACAGACAGAGAAAGCAGAGTAAAAGTTTTACCTGCAAAACGTTCCATTTGTGCTAGATGAACAAACGTCTCTCAACATGCTCATATCTGAGAGAACAGTGTGTGTGAAAGCCGTCCTTCATCTAGCTTGTTGGGAACACAAAGTTCCTTTTAAATTGCAAACTCCACTCCATACATATATATGGGAAGGTACTAGCTCCAACTCTGTTTTACAGGGAAAACGGCAGGAACTTCACACCGGCATTAGGAAACAGACTGAGAATCAAGTGTAAAATTTTCTCCTGCAACCCGTTTAATTTGTGCTAGATGAACGAACGTCTCTTCACATGCTCAGTTTTGAGAAATAATTGTGTGTGAAAGCCGTACTTCACCTAACTTGTTGGGAACACAAAGTTCCTTTTCAATTGCAAACTACACTCGTTACATATATATGGGGAGGAACTAGCTCCAAATCGGTTTTACAGTAAAAACTGCAGGAACTTCAAACCGTCACTAGGAAACAGACTGACAAACCACAGTAAAAGTTTCTTCTGCAACCCGTTCCCTTTGTGCTAGATGAACAAAATTCTCTCCACATGCTCAGTTTTGAGAGATAAGTGTGTGAAAGGCGTCATTCACCTAGCTTGTTGGGAACACAAAGTTACTTTTAAGTAGCAATCTACACTCCTTACATATATATGGGGACGTACTAGCTCCAACTCGGTTTTACAGGGAAAATTGCAGGAACATCAAACTGGCACTAGGAAACAGACTGAGAATACAGAGTAAAAGTTTCCCCTGCAAACCGTTCCCTTTTTGCTAGATGTACAAACGTCTGTCAACATGCTATGATCAGAGAGGTCTGTGTGTGTGAAAGCCGTCCTTCAACTAGCTTGTTGGGAACACAAAGTTCCTTTCCAGTTGCAAACTACAATCCATACATATATATGTAGAGGTACTAGCTCCAACTAAATTTCACAGTGAAAATTGCAGGAACTTCAAACCAGAACTAGGAAACAGACTGAGAAAACAGAGTAAAAGTTTTTCCTGCAACCCGTTTACATTGTGCTAGATGAACGAACGTCTCTCCACAAGCTAGTTCTCAGAGAAAAGTGTGTGTGAAAGCCGTCCTTCAACTAGCTTGTTGGGAACACAAAGTTACTTTTCAGTTGCAAACTATACTCCATACATATATATGGGGAGGTAATAGCTCCAACTCGGTTTTACAGTGAAAATTGCAGGAACTTCAAACCGGCACTAGGAAAAAGACTGAGAAAACAGAGTAAAAGCTTCTCCTGTATTCCTTTCCCTTTTTGCCAAATGGAAGAATGCCTCTCCAAATGATCAGTTCTGAGAAATAAGTGTGTGTGAATGCCGTCCTTCAACTAGCTTCTTGGGAAGAGAAAGTTCCTTTCCAGTTGCAAACTACAATCCATACATTTATATGGGGAGGTACTAGCTCCAACTAAGTTTTACAGTGAAAACCGCAGGAATTTCAAACCGGCACTAGGAAACAGACTGAGAAAACACAGTAAAAGTTTTTCCTGCAACCCGTTTAATTTGTGCTAGATGAACGAAAGTCTCTCAACATGCTCAGTTCTGAGAGATAAGTGTGTGTGAAAGCCGAACATCACCTAGCTTGTTGGGAACACATAGTTCCTTTTCAGTTGCAAACTACACTCCTTACATCTATATGGGGAGGTACTAGCTCCAAATCCGTTTTACAGTGAAAACTGCAGGAACTTCAAACCAGCACTAGGAAACAGACTGAGAAACCAGAGTAAAAGTTTCTCCTGTAAACCGTTCCCTTTGTGCTAGATGAAAAAACGTCTGTCTACATGCTCACTTCTGAGAAATCAGTGTGTGTGAAAGCCGTCCTTCACCTAGCTTGTTGGGAACACAAAGTTCCTTTTGAGTTTCAAACTACACTCCTTACATATATGTGGGGAGGTACTAGCTCCAACTCGATTTTACAGGGAAAACTGCAGGAACTTCAAACTGGCACTAGGAAAGAGACTGAGAAACCAGAGTAAAATTTTCTCCTGCAACCCGTTTACTTTTTGCTAGATGAACGAACATCTCTCCACATGGTCAGTTCTGAGAGATAAGTGTGTGTGAATGCCGTACATCACCTAGATTGTTGGGAACACATAGTTCCTTTTCAGTTGCAAACTACACTCCTTACATATATATGGGGAGGTACTAGTTCCAACTCGGTTTTCAGTGAAAACTACAGGATCTTCAAACTGGCACTAGGAAGAAGCCTGAGAAACCAGAGTAAAATTTTTTCCTTCAACCTTTCCCATTGTGCTAGATGAAGGAAAGTTTCTCCACATGCTCAGATGTAAGAGATAATTCTGTGTGAATGCCATCCTTCACCTAGGTTGTTGGGAACACAAAGTAACTTTCAAGTTGCAAAATACACTCCATAAACTATATGGGGAGGTACTAGCTCCAACTCGGTTTTACAGTGAAAATGGCAGGAACTTCACACCGGCACTAGGAAACAGACTGAGAAAACAGAGTAAAAGTATTTCCTGCAAACCTTTCCCTTTGTGCTAGATGAACAAACGTCTCTCACATGCTCAGATGTGAGACATCAGTGTGTGTGAAAGCCGTCCTTCAACTAGCTTGTTGGGAACACAAAGTTCCTTTTAAATAGCAAACTCCACTCCCTATATATATATGGGGAGGTACTAGCTCCAAATCTGTTTTACAGGGAAATCCACAGGAACTTCACACCGGCACTAGGAAACAGACTGAGAAACCAGAGTAAAATTTTCTCCTGCAACCCGTTTATTTTGTGCTAGATGAACGAACGTCTCTTCACATGTTCAGTTTTGAGAGATAATTGTGTGTGAAAGACGTAGTTCACCTAGCTTGTTGGGAACACAAAGTTCCTTTCCAGGTGCAAACTGCACTCCTTACATATATATGGGAAGTACTAGCTCCAACTCGGTTTTACAGTAAAGACTGCAGGAACTTCAAACAGGCAGTAGGAAACAGACTGAGAAACCAGAGTAAAAGTGTCTCCTGCAACCCGTTAAATTTGTGCTAGATGAACGAACGTCTCTCCACATGCACAGTTCTGATAGATAAGTGTGTGTGAAAGCCGTCCTTCACCTAGGTGTTTGGAACACAAAGATCCTTTACAGTTGAAACTACACTCCATACATATATATGGTGTTGTACTAGCTCCTACTCGGTTTTACAGTAAAAACTGCAGGAACTTCAAACCGGCACTATGAAACAGACTGAGAAACCACAGTAAAAGTTTCTTCTGCAACCCGTTCCCTTTGTTCTAGATGAACGAACGTCTCTCCACATGATCAGTTTTGAGAGATAATTGTGTGTGAAAGCCGACCTTCACATATATTGTTCGGAACACAAAGTTCCTTTACAGTTGCAAACTACAATCCATACATATATATGGTGATGTATTAGCTCCAACTCGGATTTACAGTGAAAACTGCAGGAACTTCAAACCGGCACTAGGAAATAGAATGAGAAACCAGAGTAAAATTTTCTCCTGCAACCCGTTTAATTTGTGCTAGATGAACGAACGTCTCTACACATGCTAAGTTCTGATAGAAATGTGTGTGTGAAAGCCGTCCTTCACCTAGCTTGTTAGTAACAAAAATTTCCTATTCAGTTGCAAACTACACTCCTTACATATATATGGGGAGGTACTAGCTCCGACTCGCTTTTCAGTGAAAATTGCATTAACTTCAAACCGGCACTAGGAAGCACACTGAGAAACCAGAGTAAAAGTTTCTCCTTCAAACCGTTCCCATAGTGCTAGATGAAGGAACGTCTCTCCACATGCTCAGTTCTGAGAATTAATTGTGTGTGAAAGAGGAGCTTCACCTAGCTTGTTGGGAACACAAAGTTCCTTTTCAGTTGAAAACTACACACGTTTCATATATATGGGTAGGTACAAGCACAAAGTCGGTTTTTCAGTGAAAACTGCAGGAACTTCAAACCGGCACTAGGAAACAGACTGAGAAACCAGAGTAAAAGATTCTCCTGCAACCCTTTCCCTTTGTGCTAGATGAACGAACGTCTCTCCACATGCTCAGTTCTTAGAGATATGTGTGTGAAAGCCGTCCTTCACCTAGGTTGTTGGGAATACAAAGTTCCTTTTCAGTTGCAAACTACACTCCACACACATATATGTGTGGTACTAGCTCCAACTCGGTTTTACAGTGAAAACTGCAGGAACTTCAAACCGGCAGTAGGAAACAGACTGAGAAACCAGAGTAAAAGTTTCTCCTGCAACCTGTTAACTTTGTGCTAGATGAACGAACGTCTCTCCACATGCACAGTTCTGATAGATAAGTGTGTGTGAAAGTTGTCCTTCACCTAGGTGTTTGGAACACAAAGTTCCTTTTCAGATGCAAACTACACTCCATACATATATATGGGGATGTACTAGCTCCAACTCGGTTTTAAAGTGAAAACTGCAGGAACTTCAAACTGGCACTAGGAAAAAGACTGAGAAAACAGAGTAAATGTTTTACCTGCAACCCATTCCCTTTGTGCTAGATGAACAAACTTCTGTGAACATGCTCAGATCTGAGAGATCAGTGTGTGTGAAAGCCGTCCTTCAACTAGCTTGTTGGGAACACAAAGTTCCTTTACAGTTGCAAACTACAATTCATACATATATATGGTGATGTATTAGCTCCAACTCGGATTTACAGTGAAAACTGCAGGAACTTCAAACCGGCACTAGGAAACAGACTGAGAAACCAGAGATAAAGTTTGTCCTGTAAAGCTTTCCCTTTGTGCTAGATGAACGAACGTCTCTCCACATGCTCAGTTCTGAGAGATAAGTGTGTGTGAAAGCCGTCCCTCACGTAGCTTGTTGGGAACACAAAGTTCCGTTTCAGTTGCAAAATACAATCCACACATAGAGATGTGTGGTACTAGCTCCAACTCGGTTTTACAGTGAAAACTGCAGGAATTTCAAACCGGCAGTAGGAAACAGAGTGAGAAACCACAGAAAAAATTTCTCCTGCAAACTGTTCCCTTTGTGCTAGATGAACGAATGTCTCTCCACCTGCTCAGTACTGATAGATAAGTGTGTGTGAAAGCCGCCCTACACCTAGGTGTTTGGAACTCAAAGTTCCTTTCCAGTTGCAAACTACACTCCATACAAATATATGGGGATGTACTAGCACCAACTCGGTTTTATAGTAAAAACTGCAGGAACTTCAAACCTGCATTAGGAAA
This sequence comes from Camelus dromedarius, assembly GCF_036321535.1. Classification (NCBI taxonomy): domain Eukaryota; kingdom Metazoa; phylum Chordata; class Mammalia; order Artiodactyla; family Camelidae; genus Camelus; species Camelus dromedarius. The sequence continues at coordinate 10,638,249 of NC_087443.1, forward strand.
CAGACTGAGAAACCACAGTAAAAGTTTCTTTTGAAAACAGTTCCCTTTGTGCTAGATGAACGAACGTCTCTCCACATAGTCAGTTCTGAGAGATATGTGTGTGTGAAAGCCGTCCCTCACGTAGCTTGTTGGGAACACAAAGTTCCTTTTCATTTGGAAAATACACTCCACACATATAGATGTGTGGTACTAGCTCCAACTAGTTTTTACAGTGAAAACTGCAGGAACTTCAAACCGGCAGTAGGAAACAGAGTGAGAAACCACAGAAAAAATTTCTCCTGCAAACTTTTCCCTTTGTGCTAGATGAACGAACGTCTCTCCACAGTTTCAGTACTGATAGATAAGTGTGTGTTAAAGCCGCCCTTCACCAAGGTGTTTGGAACACAAATTTTCTTACCTGTTGCAAACTACACTCCTTACATATATATGGGAATGTACTAGCTCCAACTGGGTTTTATAGTAAAAACTGCAGGAACTTCATACCGGCATTAGGAAACAGACTGAGAAACCAGAGTAAAAGTTTTTCCTGCAACCCGTTCCCTTTGTTCTAGATGAACGAACGTCTCTCCACATGCTCAGTTCTGAGGGAAAATTGTGTGTGAAAGCCGTCCTTCACCTAGCTTGTTGGGAACACAGTGTTCCTTTTCAGTTACAAACTACACACCTTTCATATATATGGGTAGGTACAAGCTCAAAGTCGGTTTTACAGTGAAAAATGCAGGAACTTCAAACCGGCACTAGGAAACAGACTGAGAAACCAGAGTAAAAGATTCTCCTGCAACCCTTCCCCTTTGTGCTAGATGAACGAACGTCTCTCCACATGCTCAGTTCTTAGAGATATGTGTGTGTGAAAGCCGTCCTTCACCTAGTTAGTTGGGAATACAAAGTTCCTTTTCAGTTGCAAACTACACTCCACACATATATATGTGTGGTACTAGCTCCAACTCGGTTTTACAGTGAAAACTGCAGGAACTTCAAACCGGCAGTAGGAAACAGACTGAGAAACCAGAGTAAAAGTTTCCCCTGCAACCCGTTAACTTTGTGCTAGATGAACGAAAGTCTCTCCACATGCACAGTTCTGATAGATAAGTGTGTGTGAAAGCCGTCCTTCACCTAGGTGTTTGGAACACAAAGTTCCTTTACAGTTGCATACTACACTCCATACATATATATGGGGTTGTACTAGCTCCAACTCGGTTTTACAGTGAAAACTGCAGGAACTTCAAACCGGCACTAGGAAACAGACTGAGAAACCATAGATAAAGTTTCCCCTGCAAAGATTTCCCTTTGTGCTAGATGAACGAAAGTCTCTCCACATGCTCAGTTCTGAGAGATAAGTGTGTGTGAAAGCCGTCCCTCACGTAGCTTGTTGGGAACACAAAGTTCCTTTTCATTTGGAAAATACACTCCACACATATAGATGTGTGGTACTAGCTCCAACTAGTTTTTACAGTGAAAACTGCAGGAACTTCAAACCGGCAGTAGGAAACAGAGTGAGAAACCACAGAAAAAATTTCTCCTGCAAACCGTTCCCTTTGTGCTAGATGAACGAACGTCTCTCCACCTGCTCAGTACTGATAGATAAGTGTGTGTGAAAGCCGCCCTTCACCTAGGTGTTTGGAACTGAAAGTTCCTTTCCAGTTCCAAACTACACTCCATACAAATATATGGGGATGTACTAGCTCCAACTCGGTTTTAGAGTAAAAACTGCAGGAACTTCAAACCGGCATTAGGAAACAGACTGAGAAACCACAGTAAAAGTTTCTTCTGCAAACCGTTCCCTTTGTGCTAGATGAATGAACGTCTCTCCACATGCACAGTTCTGATAGATAAGTGTGTGTGAAAGCCGTCCTTCACCTAGGTGTTTGGAACACAAAGATCCTTTACAGTTGCAAACTACACTCCATATATATATATGGTGTTGTACTAGCTCCAAATCTGTTTTACAGTGAAAACTGCAGGAACTTCAATCTGGCACTAGGAAGCACACTGAGAAACCAGAGTAAAAGTTTCTCCTTCAAACCGTTCCCATTGTGCTAGATGAAGGAACGTCTCTCCACATGCTCACTTCTGAGAATTAATTGTGTGTGAAAGAGGCCCTTCACCTAGCTTGTTGGGAACACAAAGTTCCTTTTCAGTTGAAAACTACACTCCATACATATATATGGGGAGGTACTACCTCCAACTCGGTTTTACATTGAAAACTGCAGGAACTTCAAACCGGCACTAGGAACAGTCTGAGAAACCAGAGATAAAGTTTCTCCTGCAAACCTTTCCCTTTGTGCTAGATGAACGTACGTCTCTCCACATGGCCAGTTCTGAAAGTTAAGTGTGTGTGAAAGCCGTACCTCACGTAGCTTGTTGGGAACACAAATTTTCTTTTCAGTTGCAAACTACACTCCACACATATAGATGTGTGGAACTAGCTCCAACTCGGTTTTACAGTGAAAACTGCAGGAACTTCAAACCGGCAGTAGGAAACAGAGTGAGAAACCACAGAAAAAATTTCTCCTGCAAACTTTTCCCTTTGTGCTAGATGAACGAACGTCTCTCCACAGTTTCAGTACTGATAGATAAGTGTGTGTTAAAGCCGCCCTTCACCAAGGTGTTTGGAACACAAATTTTCTTACCTGTTGCAAACTACACTCCTTACATATATATGGGAATGTACTAGCTCCAACTGGGTTTTATAGTAAAAACTGCAGGAACTTCATACCGGCACTAGGAAACAGACTGAGAAACCAGAGTAAAAGATTCTCCTGCAACCCTTTCCCTTTGTGCTAGATGAACGAACGTCTCTCCACATGCTCAGTTCTTAGAGATATGTGTGTGTGAAAGCCGTCCTTCACCTAGTTAGTTGGGAATACAAAGTTCCTTTTCAGTTGCAAACTACACTCCACACATATATATGTGTGGTACTAGCTCCAACTCGGTTTTACAGTGAAAACTGCAGGAACTTCAAACCGGCAGTAGGAAACAGACTGAGAAACCACAGTAAAAGTTTCTTCTGCAAACCGTTCCCTTTGTGCTAGATGAATGAACGTCTCTCCACATGCACAGTTCTGATAGATAAGTGTGTGTGAAAGCCGTCCTTCACCTAGGAGTTTGGAACACAAAGATCCTTTACAGTTGCAAACTACACTCCAAACTTATATATGGTGTTGTACTAGCTCCAAATCGGTTTTACAGTAAAAAGTGCAGGAACTTCAAACCGGCACTAGGAAACAGACTGAGAAACCTCAGTAAAAGTTTTTTCTGCAACCCGTTCCCTTTGTTCTAGATGAACGAACGTCTCTCCACATGATCAGTTTTGAGAGATAATTGTGTGTGAAAGCCGACCTTCACATAGCTTGTTCGGAACACAAAGTTCCTTTACAGTTGCAAACTACAATCCATACATATATATGGTGATGTATTAGCTCCAACTCGGTTTTTCAGTGAAAACTGCAGGAACTTCAAACCGGCACTAGGAAACAGAATGAGAAACCAGAGTAAAATTTTTTCCTGCAACCCGTTTACTTTGTGCTAGATGAACGAACGTCTCTCCACATGCTCAGTTCTGAGAGATAAGTGTGTGTGAAAGCCGTCCTTCACCTAGCTTGTTAGGAACAAAAAGTTCCTATTCAGTTGCAAAGTACACTCCTTACATATATATGGGGAGGTTCTAGCTCCTAATCGCTTTTCAGTGAAAACTGCAGGAACTTCAAACCGGCACTAGGAAGCACACTGAGAAACCAGAGTAAAAGTTTCTCCTTCAAACCGTTCCCATTGTGCTAGATGAAGGAACGTCTCTCCACATGCTCAGTTCTGAGAATTAATTGTGTGTTAAAGAGGCCCTTCACCTAGCTTGTTGGGAACACAAAGTTCCTTTTCAGTTGAAAACTACACTCCATACATATATATGGGGAGGTACTACCTCCAACTCGGTTTTACATTGAAAACTGCAGGAACTTCAAACCGGCACTAGGAACAGTCTGAGAAACCAGAGATAAAGTTTCTCCTGCAAACCTTTCCCTTTGTGCTAGATGAACGAACGTCTCTCCACATGGCCAGTTCTGAAATTTAAGTGTGTGTGAAAGCCGTACCTCACGTAGCTTGTTGGGAACACAAATTTTCTTTTCAGTTGCAAACTACACTCCACACATATAGATGTGTGGAACTAGCTCCAACTCGGTTTTACAGTGAAAACTGCAGGAACTTCAAACCGGCAGTAGGAAACAGAGTGAGAAACCACAGAAAAAATTTCTCCTGCAAACCGTTCCCTTTGTGCTAGATGAACGAAAGTCTCTCCACCTGCTCAGTACTGATAGATAAGTGAGTGTGAAAGCCGCCCTTCACCTAGGTGTTTGGAACACAAAGTTTCTTACCTGTTGCAAACTACACTCCATACAAATATATGGGAATGTACTAGCTCCAACTCGGTTTTATAGTAAAAACTGCAGGAACTTCATACCGGCATTAGGAAACAGACTGAGAAACCACAGTAAAAGTTTCTTCTGCAAACCGTTCCCTTTGTTCTAGATGAACGAACGTCTCTCCACATGCTCAGTTTTGAGAGCTAAGTGTGTGTGTAAGCCGTCATTCTACTAGCTTGTTGGAAACACAAAGTTCCTTTCTAGTTGCAAACTACAATGCATACATTTATATGGGGATGTACTAGCTCCAACTCGGTTTTACAGTGAAAACTGCCGGAAATTCATACCGGAACTAAGAAACAGACTGAGAAACCAGAGTAAAATTTTCTCCTGCAACCCGTTTACTTTGTGCTAGATGAACGAACGTCTCTCCACGTGCTCACTTCTGAGAGATAAGTGTGTGTGAAAGGCGTTCTTCACATAGCTTGTTGGGAAAACAAAGCTCCTTTTCAGTTGCAAACTACAATCCTTACATATATATGGGGTGGTACTCGTTCCAATTCGGTTTTACAGTGAAAACTGCAGGAAATTCAAACCGGCACTAGGAAACAGACTGAGAAACCAGAGTAAAATATTCTCCTGCAACCCTTTCCTTTGTGCTAGATGAACGAACGTCTCTCCACATGCACAGTTCTGATAGATAAGTGTGTGTGAAAGCCGTCCTTCACCTAGGTGTTTGGAACACAAAGATCTTTTACAGTTGCCAACTACACTCCATACATATATATGGTGTTGTACTAGCTCCAACTCTGTTTTACAGTAAGAACTGCAGGAACTTGAAACCGGCACTAGGGAACAGACTGAGAAACCACAGTAAAAGTTTCTTCTGCAACCCGTTCCCTTTGTTCTAGATGAACGAACGTCTCTCCACATGATCAGTTTTGAGAGATAATTGTGTGTGAAAGCCGACCTTCACATAGCTTGTTCGGAACACAGAGTTCCTTTAGAGTTGCAAACTACAATCCATACATATATATGGTGATGTATTAGCTCCAACTCGGTTTTTCAGTGAAAACTGCAGGAACTTCAAACCGGCACTAGGAAACAGATTGAGAAACCAGAGTAAAAGTTTTTCCTGCAACCCGTTTACTTTGTGCTAGATGAACGAACTTCTCTACACATGCTAGTTCTCAGAGAAAAATGTGTGTGAAAGCCGTCCTTCAACTAGCTTGTTGGGAACGCAAAGTTATTTTAAGTAGCAATCTACACTCCTTACATATATATGGGGATGTACTAGCTCCAACTCGGTTTTACACGGAAAACTGCAGGAACTTCAACCCGGCACTAGGAAGCAGACTGAGAAACCAGAGTAAAAGTTTCTCCTTCAAACCGTTCCCATTGTGCTAGATGAAGGAACGTCTCTCCACATGCTCAGTTCTGAGAAATAATTGTGTGTGAAACAGGCCCTTCACCTAGCTTGTTCGGAACACTGAGTTCCTTTTCAGTTGCTAACTACACTCCATACTTATATATGGGGAAGTTAGCTCCAACTCGGTTTTACAGGGAAAACTGCAGGAACTTGAAACCGACACTAGGAAAGAGACTGAGAAACCAGAGTATAATTTCTCCTGCTACCCGTTTACTTGTTGCTAGATGAACGAAAGTCTCTCCACATGCTCAGTTCTGAGAGATAAATGTGTGTGAATGCCGTACATCACCTAGCTTGTTGGGAACACATAGTTCCTTTTCAGTTGCAAACTACAATCCTTAAATATATATGGGGAGGTTCTAGTTCCAACTCGGTTTTCAGTGAAAACTGCAGTAACTTCATACCGGTACTAGGAAACAGACTGAGAAACCAGAGAAAAGTTTCTCCTGCAACCCGTTCCCTTTGTGCTAGATGAATGAAAGTCTCTCCACATGCTTAGTTTTGAGAGATAATTTTGTGTGAAAGCCGTCCTTCACCTAGCTTGTTGGGAACACAAAGTAACTTTCAAGTTGCAAGCTACACTCCATACAATATATGGGGAGGTACTAGCTCCAACTCAGTTTTACATTGAAAACTGCAGGAACATCAAACCGGCACTAGGAAACAGACAGAGAAACCAGAGAAAAAGTTTTTCCTGCAACCCGTTCCCTTTGTGCTAATTGAACAAACGTCTGTCAACATGCTAAGATCTGAGAGATCAGTGTGTGTGAAAGCCGTCCTTCAAATAGCTTGTTGGGAACACAAAGTTCCTTTTAAATTGCAAACTCCACTCCATACATATATATGGGGAGGTACTAGCTCCAACTCTGTTTTACAGGGAAAACGGCAGGAACTTCACTCCGGCACAAGGAAACAGACTGAGATACAAGTGTAAAATTTTCTCCTGCAACCCGTTTACTTTGTGCTAGATGAACGAACGTCTCTTCAGATGCTCAGTTTTGAGAGATAATTGTGTGTGAAAGCCGTACTTCACATAACTTGTTGGGAACACAAAGTTCCTTTTCAGTTGCAAACTACACTCCTTACATATATATGGGTAGGAACTAGCTCCAAATCGGTTTCACATTAAAAACTGTAGGAACTTCAAAACGTCACTAGGAAACAGACTGAGAAACCACAGTAAATGTTTCTTCTGAAACCCGTTCCCTTTGTGCTAGATGAACAAAATTCTCTCCACATGCTCAGTTTTGAGAGATAAGTGTGTGTGAAAGGCGTCATTCACCTAGCTTGTTGGGAACACAAAGTTCCTAACCAGTTGCAAAGTACACTCCATACAATATATGGGGAGGTACTACCTCCAACTCGGTTTTACATTGAAAACTGCAGGAACTTCAAACCGGCACTAGGAAACAGACTGAGAAACCACAGTAAAAGTTTTTTCTGCAACCCGTTCCCTTTGTTCTAGATGAACGAACGTCTCTCCACATGCTCAGTTCTGAGAGATAATTGTGTGTGAAAGCCGTCCCTCACATAGCTTGTTGGGAACACAAAGTTCCTTTTCATTTGGAAAATACAGTCCACACATATAGATGTGTGGTACATGCTCCAACTAATTTTTACAGTGAAAACTACAGGAACTTCAAACTGGCAGTAGGAAACAGATTGAGAAACCACAGAAAAAATTTCTCCTGCAAACCGTTCCCTTTGTGCTAGATGAACGAACGTCTCTCCACCTGCTCAGTACTGATAGATAAGTGTGTTTGAAAGCCGCCCTTCACCTAGGTGTTTGGAACTCAAAGTTCCTTTCCAGTTGCAAACTACACTCCATACAAATATATGGGAATGTACTAGCTCCAACTCGGTTTTAGAGTTAAAACTGCAGGAACTTCAAACCGGCATTAGGAAACAGACTGAGAAACCACAGTAAAAGATTCTTCTGCAAACCGTTCCCTTTGTGCTAGATGAACGAACGTCTCTCCACATGCACAGTTCTGATAGATAAGTGTGTGTGAAAGCCGTCCTTCACCTAGGTGTTTGGAACACAAAGATCCTTTACAGTTGCAAACTACACTCCATACATATATATGGTGTTGTACTAGCTCCAACTCGGTTTTACAGTAAAAACTGCAGGAACTTCAAACCGGCACTAGGAAACAGACTGAGAAACCACAGTAATAGTTTCTTCTGCAACCCGTTCCCTTTGTTCTAGATGAACGAACGTCTCTCCACATGATCAGTTTTGAGAGATAATTGTGTGTGAAAGCCGACCTTCACATAGCTTGTTCGGAACACAGAGTTGCTTTACAGTTGCAAACTAGAATCCATACATATATATGGTGATGTATTAGCTCCAACTCGGTTTTTCAGTGAAAACTGCTGAAACTTCAAACCGGCACTAGGGAACAGACTGAGAAACCAGAGTAAAATTTTCTCCTGAAACCCGTTTACTTTGTGCTAGATGAACGAACGTCTCTCCACATGCTCAGTTCTGAGAGATAAGTGTGTGTGAAAGCCGTCCTTCACCTAGCTTATTAGGAACAAAAAGTTCCTATTCAGTTGCAAAGTACACTCCTTACATATATATCGGGAGGTACTCGCTCCTAATCGCTTTTCAGTGAAAACTGCAGGAACTTCAAACCGGCACTAGGAATCACACTGAGAAACCAGAGTAAAAGTTTCTCCTTCAAACCGTTCCCATTGTGCTAGATGAAGGAACGTCTCTCAACATGCTCAGTTCTGAGAATTAATTGTGTGTGAAAGAGGCCCTTCACCTAGCTTGTTGGGAACACAAAGTTCCTTTTCAGTTGAAAACTACACTCCATACATATATATGGGGAGGTACTACCTCCAACTCGGTTTTACATTGAAAACTGCAGGAACTTCAAACCGGCACTAGGAACAGTCTGAGAAACCAGAGATAAAGTTTCTCCTGCAAACCTTTCCCTTTGTGCTAGATGAACGAACGTCTCTCCACATGGCCAGTTCTGAAAGTTAAGTGTGTGTGAAAGCCGTACCTCACGTAGCTTGTTGGGAACACAAATTTTCTTTTCAGTTGCAAACTACACTCCACACATATAGATGTGTGGAACTAGCTCCAACTCGGTTTTACAGTGAAAACTGCAGGAACTTCAAACCGGCAGTAGGAAACAGAGTGAGAAACCACAGAAAAAATTTCTCCTGCGAACTTTTCCCTTTGTGCTAGATGAACGAACGTCTCTCCACAGTTTCAGTACTGATAGATAAGTGTGTGTTAAAGCCGCCCTTCACCAAGGTGTTTGGAACACAAATTTTCTTACCTGTTGCAAACTACACTCCTTACATATATATGGGAATGTACTAGCTCCAACTGGGTTTTATAGTAAAAACTGCAGGAACTTCATACCGGCATTAGGAAACAGACTGAGAAACCAGAGTAAAAGTTTTTCCTGCAACCCGTTCCCTTTGTTCTAGATGAACGAACGTCTCTCCACATGCTCAGTTCTGAGGGAAAATTGTGTGTGAAAGCCGTCCTTCACCTAGCTTGTTGGGAACACAGTGTTCCTTTTCAGTTACAAACTACACTCCTTTCATATATATGGGTAGGTACAAGCTCAAAGTCGGTTTTACAGTGAAAAATGCAGGAACTTCAAACCGGCACTAGGAAACAGACTGAGAAACCAGAGTAAAAGATTCTCCTGCAACCCTTCCCCTTTGTGCTAGATGAACGAACGTCTCTCCACATGCTCAGTTCTTAGAGATATGTGTGTGTGAAAGCCGTCCTTCACCTAGTTAGTTGGGAATACAAAGTTCCTTTTCAGTTGCAAACTACACTCCACACATATATATGTGTGGTACTAGCTCCAACTCGGTTTTACAGTGAAAACTGCAGGAACTTCAAACCGGCAGTAGGAAACAGACTGAGAAACCAGAGTAAAAGTTTCCCCTGCAACCCGTTAACTTTGTGCTAGATGAACGAAAGTCTCTCCACATGCACAGTTCTGATAGATAAGTGTGTGTGAAAGCCGTCCTTCACCTAGGTGTTTGGAACACAAAGTTCCTTTACAGTTGCATACTACACTCCATACATATATATGGGGTTGTACTAGCTCCAACTCGGTTTTACAGTGAAAACTGCAGGAACTTCAAACCGGCACTAGGAAACAGACTGAGAAACCATAGATAAAGTTTCCCCTGCAAAGATTTCCCTTTGTGCTAGATGAACGAAAGTCTCTCCACATGCTCAGTTCTGAGAGATAAGTGTGTGTGAAAGCCGTCCCTCACGTAGCTTGTTGGGAACACAAAGTTCCTTTACATTTGGAAAATACACTCCACACATATAGATGTGTGGTACTAGCTCCAACTAGTTTTTACAGTGAAAACTGCAGGAACTTCAAACCGGCAGTAGGAAACAGAGTGAGAAACCACAGAAAAAATTTCTCCTGCAAACCGTTCCCTTTGTGCTAGATGAACGAACGTCTCTCCACCTTCTCAGTACTGATAGATAAGAGTGTGTGAAAGCCGCCCTTCACCTAGGTGTTTGGAACTGAAAGTTCCTTTCCAGTTCCAAACTACACTCCATACAAATATATGGGGATGTACTAGCTCCAACTCGGTTTTAGAGTAAAAACTGCAGGAACTTCAAACCGGCATTAGGAAACAGACTGAGAAACCACAGTAAAAGTTTCTTCTGCAAACCGTTCCCTTTGTGCTAGATGAATGAACGTCTCTCCACATGCACAGTTCTGATAGATAAGTGTGTGTGAAAGCCGTCCTTCACCTAGGTGTTTGGAACACAAAGATCCTTTACAGTTGCAAACTACACTCCATACATATATATGGTGTTGTACTAGCTCCAAATCTGTTTTACAGTGAAAACTGCAGGAACTTCAAACCGGCACTAGGAAGCACACTGAGAAACCAGAGTAAAAGTTTCTCCTTCAAACCGTTCCCATTGTGCTAGATGAAGGAACGTCTCTCCACATGCTCAGTTCTGAGAATTAATTGTGTGTGAAAGAGGCCCTTCACCTAGCTTGTTGGGAACACAAAGTTCCTTTTCAGTTGAAAACTACACTCCATACATATATATGGGGAGGTACTACCTCCAACTCGGTTTTACATTGAAAACTGCAGGAACTTCAAACCGGCACTAGGAACAGTCTGAGAAACCAGAGATAAAGTTTCTCCTGCAAACCTTTCCCTTTGTGCTAGATGAACGTACGTCTCTCCACATGGCCAGTTCTGAAAGTTAAGTGTGTGTGAAAGCCGTACCTCACGTAGCTTGTTGGGAACACAAATTTTCTTTTCAGTTGCAAACTACACTCCACACATATAGATGTGTGGAACTAGCTCCAACTCGGTTTTACAGTGAAAACTGCAGGAACTTCAAACCGGCAGTAGGAAACAGAGTGAGAAACCACAGAAAAAATTTCTCCTGCAAACCGTTCCCTTTGTGCTAGATGAACGAACGTCTCTCCACCTGCTCAGTACTGATAGATAAGTGAGTGTGAAAGCCGCCCTTCACCTAGGTGTTTGGAACACAAAGTTTCTTACCTGTTGCAAACTACACTCCATACAAATATATGGGAATGTACTAGCTCCAACTGGGTTTTATAGTAAAAACTGCAGGAACTTCATACCGGCATTAGGAAACAGACTGAGAAACCACAGTAAAAGTTTCTTCTGCAAACCGTTCCCTTTGTTCTAGATGAACGAACGTCTCTCCACATGCTCAGTTTTGAGAGCTAAGTGTGTGTGAAAGCCGTCATTCTACTAGCTTGTTGGAAACACAAAGTTCCTTTCCAGTTGCAAACTACAATGCATACATATATATGGGGATGTACTAGCTCCAACTCGGTTTTACATTGAAAACTGCCGGAAATTCATACCGGAACTAAGAAACAGACTGAGAAACCAGAGTAAAATTTTCTCCTGCAACCCGTTTACTTTGTGCTAGATGAACGAACGTCTCTCCACGTGCTCACTTCTGAGAGATAAGTGTGTGTGAAAGGCGTTCTTCACATAGCTTGTTGGGAAAACAAAGCTCCTTTTCAGTTGCAAACTACAGTCCTTACATATATATGGGGAGGTACTCGTTCCAATTCGGTTTTACAGTGAAAACTGCAGGAACTTCAAACCGGCACTAGGAAACAGACTGAGAAACCAGAGTAAAATATCCTCCTGCAACCCTTTCCTTTGTGCTAGATGAACGAACGTCTCCCCACATGCACAGTTCTGATAGATAAGTGTGTGTGAATGCCGACCTTAACCTAGGTGTTTGGAACACAAAGATCTTTTACAGTTGCCAACTATACTCCATACATATATATGGTGTTGTACTAGCTCCAACTCTGTTTTACAGTAAAAACTGCAGGAACTTCAAACCGGCACTAGGGAACAGACTGAGAAACCACAGTAAAAGTTTCTCCTGCAAAGCTTTCCCTTTGTGCTAGATGAAAGAACGTCTCTCCACTTGCTCAGTTCTGAGAGATAAGTGTGTGTGAAAGCCGCCTCTCACATAGCTTGTTGGGAACACAAAGTTCCTTTTCAGTTGCAAAATACACTCCACACATATAGATGTGTGGTACTAGCTCCAACTCGGTTTTACAGTGAAAGCTGCAGGAACTTCAAACCGGCAGTAGGAAACAGAGTGAGAAACCACAGATAAAATTTCTCCTTAAAACCGTTCCCTTTGTGCTAGATGAACGAATGTCTCTCCACCTCCTCAGTGTTGATAGATAATTGTGTGTGAAAGCCGCCCTACACCTAGGTGTTTGGAACTCAAAGTTCCTTTCCAGTTGCAAACTACACTCCATACAAATATATGGGGATGTACTAGCACCAACTCGGTTTTATAGTAAAAACTGCAGGAACTTCAAACCTGCATTAGGAAACAGACTGAGAAACCACAGTAAAAGTTTCTTTTGAAAACAGTTCCCTTTGTGCTAGATGAACGAACGTCTCTCCACATAGTCAGTTCTGAGAGATATGTGTGTGTGAAAGCCGACCTTCACATAGCTTGTTCGGAACACAAAGTTCCTTTACAGTTGAAAACTAGAATCCATACATATGTATGGTGATGTATTAGCTCCAACTCGGTTTTTCAGTGTAAACTGCAGGAACTTCAAACCGGCGCTAGGAAACAGAATGAGAAACCAGAGTAAAATTTTCTCCTGCAACCCGTTTATTTGTGCTAGATGAACGAACGTCTCTCCACATGCTCAGTTCTGAGAGATAAGTGTGCGTGAAAGCCGTCCTTCACCTAACTTGTTAGGAACAAAAAGTTTCTATTCAGTTGCAAACTACAATCCTTACATATATATGGGGAGGTACTAGTTCCTACTAGCTTTTCAGTGAAAAATGCAGGAACATCAAACCGGCAAGAGGAAGCACACTGAGAAACCAGAGTAAAAGTTTCTCCTGTAACCCGTTCCCTTTGTGCTAGATGAAAGATGTTCTCTCCTAATTATCAGTTCTGAGATATACGTGTGTGTGAAAGCAGTCCTTTACCTTGCTTGTTGAGAACACAAAGTTCCTTTCCAGTTGCAAACTACAATCCATACATATATATTGTGAGGTACTAGCTCCAACTATGTTTTACAGTGAAAACTGCCGGATCTTCAAACCGGCACTAGGAAACAGACTGAGATAACAGAGTAAAAGTTTTTCCTGCAACCCGTTTAATTTTTGCTAGATGAACGAACGTCTCTCCACATGCTAGTTCTCAGAGACAAATGTGTGTGAAAGCCGTCCTTTAACTAGCTTGTTTGGAACACAAAGTTACTTTTAAGTAGCAATCTACACTCCTTACATATATATGGGGAGGTACTAGCTCCAACTCTGTTTTACACGGAAAATTGCAGGAACTTCAAACCGGCACTAGGAAACAGACTGAGAAAACAGAGTAAAAGTATCCCCTGCAAACCGTTCCCTTTGTGCTAGATGAACAAACGTCTGTCTACATGCTAAGATAGGAGAGATCTCTGTGTGTGAAAGCCTTCCTTCATCTAGCTTGTTGGAACACAAAGATCCTTTCCAGTTCCAAACTACAATCCATACATATATATGGTGATGTACATGCTCCAACTCGGTTTTACAGTGAAAACTGCAATAACTTCAACCCGGCACTAGGAAACAGACTGAGAAACCAGAGTAAAATTTTCACCTGTAACCCGTTTACTTTGTGCTGAATGAACGAACGTCTCTCCACATGCTCAGCTCTGAGAGATATGTGTGTGTGAAAGCCGTACTTCACCTAGCTTGTTGGGAACACAAATTTCCTTTTCATTTGCAAACTACACTCCTTACATATATATTGGGAGGTACTAGCTCCAACTCGCTTTTCAGTGAAAACTGCAGGAACTTCAACCCGGCACTAGGAAGGAGACTGAGAAACCAGAGTAAAAGTTTCTCTTTCAAACCGTTCCCATTGTGCTAGGTGAAGGAACGTCTCTCCACATGCTCAGTTCTGAGAAATAATTGTGTGTGAAAGAGGCCCTTCACCTAGCTTGTTCGGAACACAAAGTTCCTTTTCAGTTGCAAACTACACTCCATACATATATATGGGGATGTACTAGCTCCAACTCGGTTTTACAGTGAAAACTGCAGGAACTTCAAACTGGCACTAGGAAAAAGACTGAGAAAACAGAGTAAAAGTTTCTCCTGAAACCCTTTCCCTTTTTGCTAGATGAAAGAACGTCTCTCCAAATGATCAGTTCTGAGAAATAAGTGTGTGTGAATGCCGTCCTTCAACTAGCTTGTTGAGAACACAAAGTTCCTTTCCAGTTGCAAACTACAATCCATACATATATATGGGGAGTTACTAGCTCCAACTCGTTTTCACAGGGAAAACTGCAGGAACTTCAAAACGGCAGTAGGAAAGAGACTGAGAAACCAGAGTATAATTTCTCCTGCTAACCGTTTACTTTTTGCTAGATGAACGAACGTCTCTCCACATGCTCAGTTCTGAGAGATAAATGTGTGTGAATGCCATACATCACCTAGCTTGTTGGGAACACATAGTTCCTTTTCATTTGCAAACTACAATCCTTAAATATATATGGGGAGGTACTAATTCCAACTCGGTTTTCAGTGAAAACTGCAGTAACTTCATAACGGCACTAGGAAACAGACTGAGAAACGAGAGATAAGTTTCTCCTGCAACCCGTTCCCTTTGTGCTAGATGAATGAAATTCTCTCCACATGCTTAGTTTTGAGAGATAATTTTGTGTGAATGCCGTCCTTCACCTAGCTTGTTGGGAACAGAAAGTAACTTTGAAGTTGTAAACTACACTCCATACAAAATATGGGGAGGTACTAGCTCCAACTCGGTTTTACAGTGAAAACTGCAGGAACTTCAAACCGGCACTAGGAAACAGACAGAGAAAGCAGAGTAAAAGTTTTACCTGCAAAACGTTCCATTTGTGCTAGATGAACAAACGTCTCTCAACATGCTCATATCTGAGAGAACAGTGTGTGTGAAAGCCGTCCTTCATCTAGCTTGTTGGGAACACAAAGTTCCTTTTAAATTGCAAACTCCACTCCATACATATATATGGGAAGGTACTAGCTCCAACTCTGTTTTACAGGGAAAACGGCAGGAACTTCACACCGGCATTAGGAAACAGACTGAGAATCAAGTGTAAAATTTTCTCCTGCAACCCGTTTAATTTGTGCTAGATGAACGAACGTCTCTTCACATGCTCAGTTTTGAGAAATAATTGTGTGTGAAAGCCGTACTTCACCTAACTTGTTGGGAACACAAAGTTCCTTTTCAATTGCAAACTACACTCGTTACATATATATGGGGAGGAACTAGCTCCAAATCGGTTTTACAGTAAAAACTGCAGGAACTTCAAACCGTCACTAGGAAACAGACTGACAAACCACAGTAAAAGTTTCTTCTGCAACCCGTTCCCTTTGTGCTAGATGAACAAAATTCTCTCCACATGCTCAGTTTTGAGAGATAAGTGTGTGAAAGGCGTCATTCACCTAGCTTGTTGGGAACACAAAGTTCCTTACCAGTTGCAAAGTACACTCCATACAAATATAAGGGGAGGTACTACCTCCAACACGGTTTTACATTGAAAACTGCAGGAACTTCAAAACGGCACTAGGAAACAGTCTGAGAATCCAGAGATAAAGTTTCTCCTGCATACCTTTCCTTTTGTGCTAGATGAACGAACGTCTCTCCACATGCACAGTTCTGATAGATAAGTGTGTGTGAAAGCCGTCCTTCACCTACGTGTTTGGAACACAAAGTTCCTTTACAGTTGCATACTACACTCCATACATATATATGGGTTTGTACTAGCTCCAACTCGGTTTTACAGTAAAAACTGCAGGAACTTCAAAGCGGCACTAGGAAACAGACTGAGAAACCACAGTAAAAGTTTCTTCTGCAACCCGTTCCCTTTTTTCTAGATGAACGAACGTCTCTCCACATGCTCAGTTTTGAGAGATAATTGTGTGTGAAAGACGTCCTTCACATAGCTTGTTCGGAACACAAAGTTCCTTTACAGTTGCAAGCTACAATTCATACATATATATGGTGATGTATTAGCTCCAACTCGGTTTTACCATGAAAACTGCAGGAACTTCAAACCGGCACTAGGAAACAGACTGAGAAACCAGAGATAAAGTTTCTCCTGCAAAGCTTTCCCTTTGTGCTAGATGAAAGAACGTCTCTCCACATGCTCAGTTCTGAGAGATAAGTGTGTGTGAAAGCCGCCTCTCACGTAGCTTGTTGGGAACACAAAGTTCCTTCAGTTGCAAAATACACTCCACACATATAGATATGTGGTACTAGCTCCAACTCGGTTTTACAGTGAAAGCTGCAGGAACTTCAAACCGGCAGTAGGAAACAGAGTGAGAAACCACAGAAAAAATTTCTCCTTAAAACCGTTCCCTTTGTGCTAGATGAACGAATGTCTCTCCACCTCCTCAGTACTGATAGATAAGTGTGTGTGAAAGCCGCCCTACACCTAGGTGTTTGGAACTCAAAGTTCCTTTCCAGTTGCAAACTACACTCCATACAAATATATGGGGATGTACTAGCACCAACTCGGTTTTATAGTAAAAACTGCAGGAACTTCAAACCGGCATTAGGAAACAGACTGAGAAACCACAGTAAAAGTTTCTTCTGAAAACAGTTCCCTTTGTGCTAGATGAACGAACGTCTCTCCACATGCTCAGTTCTGAGAGATATGTGTGTGTGAAAGCCGACCTTCACATAGCTTGTTCGGAACACAAAGTTCCTTTACAGTTGAAAACTAGAATCCATACATATATATGGTGATGTATTAGCTCCAACTCGGTTTTTCAGTGAAAACTGCAGGAACTTCAAACCGGCACTAGGAAACAGAATGAGTAACCAGAGTAAAATTTTCTACTGCAACCCGTTTATTTGTGCTAGATGAACGAACGTCTCTCCACATGCTCAGTTCTGAGAGATAAGTGTGTGTGAAAGCCGTCCTTCACCTAGCTTGTTAGGAACAAATAGTTCCTCTTCAGTTGCAAACTACAATCCTTACATATATATGGGGAGGTACTAGTTCCTACTAGCTTTACAGTGAAAAATGCAGGAACATCAAACCGGCAAGAGGAAGCACACTGAGAAACCAGAGTAAAAGTTTCTCCTGTAACCCGTTCCCTTTGTGCTAGATGAAAGAAGTTCTCTCCTAATTATCAGTTCTGAGATATACGTGTGTGTGAAAGCAGTCCTTTACCTAGCTTGTTGAGAACACAAAGTTCCTTTCCAGTTGCAAACTACAATCCATACATATATATTGGGAGGTACTAGCTCCAACTATGTTTTACAGTGAAAACTGCCGGATCTTCAAACCGGCACTAGGAAACAGACTGAGATAACAGAGTAAAAGTTTTTCCTGCAACCCGTTTACTTTTTGCTAGATGAACGAACGTCTCTCCACATGCTAGTTCTCAGAGACAAATGTGTGTGAAAGCGTCCTTCAACTAGCTTGTTTGGAACACAAAGTTACTTTTAAGTAGCAATCTACACTCCTTACATATATATGGGGACGTACTAGCTCCAACTCGGTTTTACAGGGAAAATTGCAGGAACATCAAACTGGCACTAGGAAACAGACTGAGAATACAGAGTAAAAGTTTCCCCTGCAAACCGTTCCCTTTTTGCTAGATGTACAAACGTCTGTCAACATGCTGTGATCAGAGAGGTCTGTGTGTGTGAAAGCCGTCCTTCAACTAGCTTGTTGGGAACACAAAGTTCCTTTCCAGTTGCAAACTACAATCCATACATATATATGTAGAGGTACTAGCTCCAACTAAATTTCACAGTGAAAATTGCAGGAACTTCAAACCAGAACTAGGAAACAGACTGAGAAAACAGAGTAAAAGTTTTTCCTGCAACCCGTTTACATTGTGCTAGATGAACGAACGTCTCTCCACAAGCTAGTTCTCAGAGAAAAGTGTGTGTGAAAGCCGTCCTTCAACTAGCTTGTTGGGAACACAAAGTTACTTTTCAGTTGCAAACTATACTCCATACATATATATGGGGAGGTAATAGCTCCAACTCGGTTTTACAGTGAAAATTGCAGGAACTTCAAACCGGCACTAGGAAAAAGACTGAGAAAACAGAGTAAAAGCTTCTCCTGTATTCCTTTCCCTTTTTGCCAAATGGAAGAATGCCTCTCCAAATGATCAGTTCTGAGAAATAAGTGTGTGTGAATGCCGTCCTTCAACTAGCTTCTTGGGAAGAGAAAGTTCCTTTCCAGTTGCAAACTACAATCCATACATTTATATGGGGAGGTACTAGCTCCAACTAAGTTTTACAGTGAAAACCGCAGGAATTTCAAACCGGCACTAGGAAACAGACTGAGAAAACACAGTAAAAGTTTTTCCTGCAACCCGTTTAATTTGTGCTAGATGAACGAAAGTCTCTCAACATGCTCAGTTCTGAGAGATAAGTGTGTGTGAAAGCCGAACATCACCTAGCTTGTTGGGAACACATAGTTCCTTTTCAGTTGCAAACTACACTCCTTACATCTATATGGGGAGGTACTAGCTCCAAATCCGTTTTACAGTGAAAACTGCAGGAACTTCAAACCAGCACTAGGAAACAGACTGAGAAACCAGAGTAAAAGTTTCTCCTGTAAACCGTTCCCTTTGTGCTAGATGAAAAAACGTCTGTCTACATGCTCACTTCTGAGAAATCAGTGTGTGTGAAAGCCGTCCTTCACCTAGCTTGTTGGGAACACAAAGTTCCTTTTGAGTTTCAAACTACACTCCTTACATATATATGGGGAGGTACTAGCTCCAACTCGATTTTACAGGGAAAACTGCAGGAACTTCAAACTGGCACTAGGAAAGAGACTGAGAAACCAGAGTAAAATTTTCTCCTGCAACCCGTTTACTTTTTGCTAGATGAACGAACATCTCTCCACATGGTCAGTTCTGAGAGATAAGTGTGTGTGAATGCCGTACATCACCTAGATTGTTGGGAACACATAGTTCCTTTTCAGTTGCAAACTACACTCCTTACATATATATGGGGAGGTACTAGTTCCAACTCGGTTTTCAGTGAAAACTACAGGATCTTCAAACTGGCACTAGGAAGAAGACTGAGAAACCAGAGTAAAATTTTTTCCTTCAACCTTTCCCATTGTGCTAGATGAAGGAAAGTTTCTCCACATGCTCAGATGTAAGAGATAATTCTGTGTGAATGCCATCCTTCACCTAGGTTGTTGGGAACACAAAGTAACTTTCAAGTTGCAAAATACACTCCATAAACTATATGGGGAGGTACTAGCTCCAACTCGGTTTTACAGTGAAAATGGCAGGAACTTCACACCGGCACTAGGAAACAGACTGAGAAAACAGAGTAAAAGTATTTCCTGCAAACCTTTCCCTTTGTGCTAGATGAACAAACGTCTCTCACATGCTCAGATGTGAGACATCAGTGTGTGTGAAAGCCGTCCTTCAACTAGCTTGTTGGGAACACAAAGTTCCTTTTAAATAGCAAACTCCACTCCCTATATATATATGGGGAGGTACTAGCTCCAAATCTGTTTTACAGGGAAATCCACAGGAACTTCACACCGGCACTAGGAAACAGACTGAGAAACCAGAGTAAAATTTTCTCCTGCAACCCGTTTATTTTGTGCTAGATGAACGAACGTCTCTTCACATGTTCAGTTTTGAGAGATAATTGTGTGTGAAAGACGTAGTTCACCTAGCTTGTTGGGAACACAAAGTTCCTTTCCAGGTGCAAACTGCACTCCTTACATATATATGGGAAGTACTAGCTCCAACTCGGTTTTACAGTAAAGACTGCAGGAACTTCAAACAGGCAGTAGGAAACAGACTGAGAAACCAGAGTAAAAGTGTCTCCTGCAACCCGTTAAATTTGTGCTAGATGAACGAACGTCTCTCCACATGCACAGTTCTGATAGATAAGTGTGTGTGAAAGCCGTCCTTCACCTAGGTGTTTGGAACACAAAGATCCTTTACAGTTGAAACTACACTCCATACATATATATGGTGTTGTACTAGCTCCTACTCGGTTTTACAGTAAAAACTGCAGGAACTTCAAACCGGCACTATGAAACAGACTGAGAAACCACAGTAAAAGTTTCTTCTGCAACCCGTTCCCTTTGTTCTAGATGAACGAACGTCTCTCCACATGATCAGTTTTGAGAGATAATTGTGTGTGAAAGCCGACCTTCACATATATTGTTCGGAACACAAAGTTCCTTTACAGTTGCAAACTACAATCCATACATATATATGGTGATGTATTAGCTCCAACTCGGATTTACAGTGAAAACTGCAGGAACTTCAAACCGGCACTAGGAAATAGAATGAGAAACCAGAGTAAAATTTTCTCCTGCAACCCGTTTAATTTGTGCTAGATGAACGAACGTCTCTACACATGCTAAGTTCTGATAGAAATGTGTGTGTGAAAGCCGTCCTTCACCTAGCTTGTTAGTAACAAAAATTTCCTATTCAGTTGCAAACTACACTCCTTACATATATATGGGGAGGTACTAGCTCCGACTCGCTTTTCAGTGAAAATTGCATTAACTTCAAACCGGCACTAGGAAGCACACTGAGAAACCAGAGTAAAAGTTTCTCCTTCAAACCGTTCCCATAGTGCTAGATGAAGGAACGTCTCTCCACATGCTCAGTTCTGAGAATTAATTGTGTGTGAAAGAGGAGCTTCACCTAGCTTGTTGGGAACACAAAGTTCCTTTTCAGTTGAAAACTACACACGTTTCATATATATGGGTAGGTACAAGCACAAAGTCGGTTTTTCAGTGAAAACTGCAGGAACTTCAAACCGGCACTAGGAAACAGACTGAGAAACCAGAGTAAAAGATTCTCCTGCAACCCTTTCCCTTTGTGCTAGATGAACGAACGTCTCTCCACATGCTCAGTTCTTAGAGATATGTGTGTGAAAGCCGTCCTTCACCTAGGTTGTTGGGAATACAAAGTTCCTTTTCAGTTGCAAACTACACTCCACACACATATATGTGTGGTACTAGCTCCAACTCGGTTTTACAGTGAAAACTGCAGGAACTTCAAACCGGCAGTAGGAAACAGACTGAGAAACCAGAGTAAAAGTTTCTCCTGCAACCTGTTAACTTTGTGCTAGATGAACGAACGTCTCTCCACATGCACAGTTCTGATAGATAAGTGTGTGTGAAAGTTGTCCTTCACCTAGGTGTTTGGAACACAAAGTTCCTTTTCAGATGCAAACTACACTCCATACATATATATGGGGATGTACTAGCTCCAACTCGGTTTTAAAGTGAAAACTGCAGGAACTTCAAACTGGCACTAGGAAAAAGACTGAGAAAACAGAGTAAATGTTTTACCTGCAACCCATTCCCTTTGTGCTAGATGAACAAACTTCTGTGAACATGCTCAGATCTGAGAGATCAGTGTGTGTGAAAGCCGTCCTTCAACTAGCTTGTTGGGAACACAAAGTTCCTTTACAGTTGCAAACTACAATTCATACATATATATGGTGATGTATTAGCTCCAACTCGGATTTACAGTGAAAACTGCAGGAACTTCAAACCGGCACTAGGAAACAGACTGAGAAACCAGAGATAAAGTTTGTCCTGTAAAGCTTTCCCTTTGTGCTAGATGAACGAACGTCTCTCCACATGCTCAGTTCTGAGAGATAAGTGTGTGTGAAAGCCGTCCCTCACGTAGCTTGTTGGGAACACAAAGTTCCGTTTCAGTTGCAAAATACAATCCACACATAGAGATGTGTGGTACTAGCTCCAACTCGGTTTTACAGTGAAAACTGCAGGAATTTCAAACCGGCAGTAGGAAACAGAGTGAGAAACCACAGAAAAAATTTCTCCTGCAAACTGTTCCCTTTGTGCTAGATGAACGAATGTCTCTCCACCTGCTCAGTACTGATAGATAAGTGTGTGTGAAAGCCGCCCTACACCTAGGTGTTTGGAACTCAAAGTTCCTTTCCAGTTGCAAACTACACTCCATACAAATATATGGGGATGTACTAGCACCAACTCGGTTTTATAGTAAAAACTGCAGGAACTTCAAACCTGCATTAGGAAACAGACTGAGAAACCACAGTAAAAGTTTCTTTTGAAAACAGTTCCCTTTGTGCTAGATGAACGAACGTCTCTCCACATAGTCAGTTCTGAGAGATATGTGTGTGTGAAAGCCGACCTTCACATAGCTTGTTCGGAACACAAAGTTCCTTTACAGTTGAAAACTAGAATCCATACATATATATGGTGATGTATTAGCTCCAACTCGGTTTTTCAGTGTAAACTGCAGGAACTTCAAACCGGCGCTAGGAAACAGAATGAGAAACCAGAGTAAAATTTTCTCCTGCAACCCGTTTATTTGTGCTAGATGAACGAACGTCTCTCCACATGCTCAGTTCTGAGAGATAAGTGTGCGTGAAAGCCGTCCTTCACCTAACTTGTTAGGAACAAAAAGTTTCTATTCAGTTGCAAACTACAATCCTTACATATATATGGGGAGGTACTAGTTCCTACTAGCTTTTCAGTGAAAAATGCAGGAACATCAAACCGGCAAGAGGAAGCACACTGAGAAACCAGAGTAAAAGTTTCTCCTGTAACCCGTTCCCTTTGTGCTAGATGAAAGATGTTCTCTCCTAATTATCAGTTCTGAGATATACGTGTGTGTGAAAGCAGTCCTTTACCTTGCTTGTTGAGAACACAAAGTTCCTTTCCAGTTGCAAACTACAATCCATACATATATATTGTGAGGTACTAGCTCCAACTATGTTTTACAGTGAAAACTGCCGGATCTTCAAACCGGCACTAGGAAACAGACTGAGATAACAGAGTAAAAGTTTTTCCTGCAACCCGTTTAATTTTTGCTAGATGAACGAACGTCTCTCCACATGCTAGTTCTCAGAGACAAATGTGTGTGAAAGCCGTCCTTTAACTAGCTTGTTTGGAACACAAAGTTACTTTTAAGTAGCAATCTACACTCCTTACATATATATGGGGAGGTACTAGCTCCAACTCTGTTTTACACGGAAAATTGCAGGAACTTCAAACCGGCACTAGGAAACAGACTGAGAAAACAGAGTAAAAGTATCCCCTGCAAACCGTTCCCTTTGTGCTAGATGAACAAACGTCTGTCTACATGCTAAGATAGGAGAGATCTCTGTGTGTGAAAGCCTTCCTTCATCTAGCTTGTTGGAACACAAAGATCCTTTCCAGTTCCAAACTACAATCCATACATATATATGGTGATGTACATGCTCCAACTCGGTTTTACAGTGAAAACTGCAATAACTTCAACCCGGCACTAGGAAACAGACTGAGAAACCAGAGTAAAATTTTCACCTGTAACCCGTTTACTTTGTGCTGAATGAACGAACGTCTCTCCACATGCTCAGCTCTGAGAGATATGTGTGTGTGAAAGCCGTACTTCACCTAGCTTGTTGGGAACACAAATTTCCTTTTCATTTGCAAACTACACTCCTTACATATATATTGGGAGGTACTAGCTCCAACTCGCTTTTCAGTGAAAACTGCAGGAACTTCAACCCGGCACTAGGAAGGAGACTGAGAAACCAGAGTAAAAGTTTCTCTTTCAAACCGTTCCCATTGTGCTAGGTGAAGGAACGTCTCTCCACATGCTCAGTTCTGAGAAATAATTGTGTGTGAAAGAGGCCCTTCACCTAGCTTGTTCGGAACACAAAGTTCCTTTTCAGTTGCAAACTACACTCCATACATATATATGGGGATGTACTAGCTCCAACTCGGTTTTACAGTGAAAACTGCAGGAACTTCAAACTGGCACTAGGAAAAAGACTGAGAAAACAGAGTAAAAGTTTCTCCTGAAACCCTTTCCCTTTTTGCTAGATGAAAGAACGTCTCTCCAAATGATCAGTTCTGAGAAATAAGTGTGTGTGAATGCCGTCCTTCAACTAGCTTGTTGAGAACACAAAGTTCCTTTCCAGTTGCAAACTACAATCCATACATATATATGGGGAGTTACTAGCTCCAACTCGTTTTCACAGGGAAAACTGCAGGAACTTCAAAACGGCAGTAGGAAAGAGACTGAGAAACCAGAGTATAATTTCTCCTGCTAACCGTTTACTTTTTGCTAGATGAACGAACGTCTCTCCACATGCTCAGTTCTGAGAGATAAATGTGTGTGAATGCCGTACATCACCTAGCTTGTTGGGAACACATAGTTCCTTTTCATTTGCAAACTACAATCCTTAAATATATATGGGGAGGTACTAATTCCAACTCGGTTTTCAGTGAAAACTGCAGTAACTTCATAACGGCACTAGGAAACAGACTGAGAAACGAGAGATAAGTTTCTCCTGCAACCCGTTCCCTTTGTGCTAGATGAATGAAATTCTCTCCACATGCTTAGTTTTGAGAGATAATTTTGTGTGAATGCCGTCCTTCACCTAGCTTGTTGGGAACAGAAAGTAACTTTGAAGTTGTAAACTACACTCCATACAAAATATGGGGAGGTACTAGCTCCAACTCGGTTTTACAGTGAAAACTGCAGGAACTTCAAACCGGCACTAGGAAACAGACAGAGAAAGCAGAGTAAAAGTTTTACCTGCAAAACGTTCCATTTGTGCTAGATGAACAAACGTCTCTCAACATGCTCATATCTGAGAGAACAGTGTGTGTGAAAGCCGTCCTTCATCTAGCTTGTTGGGAACACAAAGTTCCTTTTAAATTGCAAACTCCACTCCATACATATATATGGGAAGGTACTAGCTCCAACTCTGTTTTACAGGGAAAACGGCAGGAACTTCACACCGGCATTAGGAAACAGACTGAGAATCAAGTGTAAAATTTTCTCCTGCAACCCGTTTAATTTGTGCTAGATGAACGAACGTCTCTTCACATGCTCAGTTTTGAGAAATAATTGTGTGTGAAAGCCGTACTTCACCTAACTTGTTGGGAACACAAAGTTCCTTTTCAATTGCAAACTACACTCGTTACATATATATGGGGAGGAACTAGCTCCAAATCGGTTTTACAGTAAAAACTGCAGGAACTTCAAACCGTCACTAGGAAACAGACTGACAAACCACAGTAAAAGTTTCTTCTGCAACCCGTTCCCTTTGTGCTAGATGAACAAAATTCTCTCCACATGCTCAGTTTTGAGAGATAAGTGTGTGAAAGGCGTCATTCACCTAGCTTGTTGGGAACACAAAGTTCCTTACCAGTTGCAAAGTACACTCCATACAAATATAAGGGGAGGTACTACCTCCAACACGGTTTTACATTGAAAACTGCAGGAACTTCAAAACGGCACTAGGAAACAGTCTGAGAATCCAGAGATAAAGTTTCTCCTGCATACCTTTCCCTTTGTGCTAGATGAACGAACGTCTCTCCACATGCACAGTTCTGATAGATAAGTGTGTGTGAAAGCCGTCCTTCACCTACGTGTTTGGAACACAAAGTTCCTTTACAGTTGCATACTACACTCCATACATATATATGGGTTTGTACTAGCTCCAACTCGGTTTTACAGTAAAAACTGCAGGAACTTCAAAGCGGCACTAGGAAACAGACTGAGAAACCACAGTAAAAGTTTCTTCTGCAACCCGTTCCCTTTTTTCTAGATGAACGAACGTCTCTCCACATGCTCAGTTTTGAGAGATAATTGTGTGTGAAAGACGTCCTTCACATAGCTTGTTCGGAACACAAAGTTCCTTTACAGTTGCAAGCTACAATTCATACATATATATGGTGATGTATTAGCTCCAACTCGGTTTTACCATGAAAACTGCAGGAACTTCAAACCGGCACTAGGAAACAGACTGAGAAACCAGAGATAAAGTTTCTCCTGCAAAGCTTTCCCTTTGTGCTAGATGAAAGAACGTCTCTCCACATGCTCAGTTCTGAGAGATAAGTGTGTGTGAAAGCCGCCTCTCACGTAGCTTGTTGGGAACACAAAGTTCCTTCAGTTGCAAAATACACTCCACACATATAGATATGTGGTACTAGCTCCAACTCGGTTTTACAGTGAAAGCTGCAGGAACTTCAAACCGGCAGTAGGAAACAGAGTGAGAAACCACAGAAAAAATTTCTCCTTAAAACCGTTCCCTTTGTGCTAGATGAACGAATGTCTCTCCACCTCCTCAGTACTGATAGATAAGTGTGTGTGAAAGCCGCCCTACACCTAGGTGTTTGGAACTCAAAGTTCCTTTCCAGTTGCAAACTACACTCCATACAAATATATGGGGATGTACTAGCACCAACTCGGTTTTATAGTAAAAACTGCAGGAACTTCAAACCGGCATTAGGAAACAGACTGAGAAACCACAGTAAAAGTTTCTTCTGAAAACAGTTCCCTTTGTGCTAGATGAACGAACGTCTCTCCACATGCTCAGTTCTGAGAGATATGTGTGTGTGAAAGCCGACCTTCACATAGCTTGTTCGGAACACAAAGTTCCTTTACAGTTGAAAACTAGAATCCATACATATATATGGTGATGTATTAGCTCCAACTCGGTTTTTCAGTGAAAACTGCAGGAACTTCAAACCGGCACTAGGAAACAGAATGAGTAACCAGAGTAAAATTTTCTACTGCAACCCGTTTATTTGTGCTAGATGAACGAACGTCTCTCCACATGCTCAGTTCTGAGAGATAAGTGTGTGTGAAAGCCGTCCTTCACCTAGCTTGTTAGGAACAAATAGTTCCTCTTCAGTTGCAAACTACAATCCTTACATATATATGGGGAGGTACTAGTTCCTACTAGCTTTACAGTGAAAAATGCAGGAACATCAAACCGGCAAGAGGAAGCACACTGAGAAACCAGAGTAAAAGTTTCTCCTGTAACCCGTTCCCTTTGTGCTAGATGAAAGAAGTTCTCTCCTAATTATCAGTTCTGAGATATAGGTGTGTGTGAAAGCAGTCCTTTACCTAGCTTGTTGAGAACACAAAGTTCCTTTCCAGTTGCAAACTACAATCCATACATATATATTGGGAGGTACTAGCTCCAACTATGTTTTACAGTGAAAACTGCCAGATCTTCAAACCGGCACTAGGAAACAGACTGAGATAACAGAGTAAAAGTTTTTCCTGCAACCCGTTTACTTTTTGCTAGATGAACGAACGTCTCTCCACATGCTAGTTCTCAGAGACAAATGTGTGTGAAAGCCGTCCTTCAACTAGCTTGTTTGGAACACAAAGTTACTTTTAAGTAGCAATCTACACTCCTTACATATATATGGGGAGGTACTAGCTCCAACTCTGTTTTACAGGGAAAATTGCAGGAACATCAAACTGGCACTAGGAAACAGACTGAGAATACAGAGTAAAAGTTTCCCCTGCAAACCGTTCCCTTTTTGCTAGATGTACAAACGTCTGTCAACATGCTATGATCAGAGAGGTCTGTGTGTGTGAAAGCCGTCCTTCAACTAGCTTGTTGGGAACACAAAGTTCCTTTCCAGTTGCAAACTACAATCCATACATATATATGTAGAGGTACTAGCTCCAACTAAATTTCACAGTGAAAATTGCAGGAACTTCAAACCAGAACTAGGAAACAGACTGAGAAAACAGAGTAAAAGTTTTTCCTGCAACCCGTTTACATTGTGCTAGATGAACGAACGTCTCTCCACAAGCTAGTTCTCAGAGAAAAGTGTGTGTGAAAGCCGTCCTTCAACTAGCTTGTTGGGAACACAAAGTTACTTTTCAGTTGCAAACTATACTCCATACATATATATGGGGAGGTAATAGCTCCAACTCGGTTTTACAGTGAAAATTGCAGGAACTTCAAACCGGCACTAGGAAAAAGACTGAGAAAACAGAGTAAAAGCTTCTCCTGTATTCCTTTCCCTTTTTGCCAAATGGAAGAATGCCTCTCCAAATGATCAGTTCTGAGAAATAAGTGTGTGTGAATGCCGTCCTTCAACTAGCTTCTTGGGAAGAGAAAGTTCCTTTCCAGTTGCAAACTACAATCCATACATTTATATGGGGAGGTACTAGCTCCAACTAAGTTTTACAGTGAAAACCGCAGGAATTTCAAACCGGCACTAGGAAACAGACTGAGAAAACACAGTAAAAGTTTTTCCTGCAACCCGTTTAATTTGTGCTAGATGAACGAAAGTCTCTCAACATGCTCAGTTCTGAGAGATAAGTGTGTGTGAAAGCCGAACATCACCTAGCTTGTTGGGAACACATAGTTCCTTTTCAGTTGCAAACTACACTCCTTACATCTATATGGGGAGGTACTAGCTCCAAATCCGTTTTACAGTGAAAACTGCAGGAACTTCAAACCAGCACTAGGAAACAGACTGAGAAACCAGAGTAAAAGTTTCTCCTGTAAACCGTTCCCTTTGTGCTAGATGAAAAAACGTCTGTCTACATGCTCACTTCTGAGAAATCAGTGTGTGTGAAAGCCGTCCTTCACCTAGCTTGTTGGGAACACAAAGTTCCTTTTGAGTTTCAAACTACACTCCTTACATATATATGGGGAGGTACTAGCTCCAACTCGATTTTACAGGGAAAACTGCAGGAACTTCAAACTGGCACTAGGAAAGAGACTGAGAAACCAGAGTAAAATTTTCTCCTGCAACCCGTTTACTTTTTGCTAGATGAACGAACATCTCTCCACATGGTCAGTTCTGAGAGATAAGTGTGTGTGAATGCCGTACATCACCTAGATTGTTGGGAACACATAGTTCCTTTTCAGTTGCAAACTACACTCCTTACATATATATGGGGAGGTACTAGTTCCAACTCGGTTTTCAGTGAAAACTGCAGGATCTTCAAACTGGCACTAGGAAGAAGCCTGAGAAACCAGAGTAAAATTTTTTCCTTCAACCTTTCCCATTGTGCTAGATGAAGGAAAGTTTCTCCACATGCTCAGATGTAAGAGATAATTCTGTGTGAATGCCGTCCTTCACCTAGGTTGTTGGGAACACAAAGTAACTTTCAAGTTGCAAAATACACTCCATAAACTATATGGGGAGGTACTAGCTCCAACTCGGTTTTACAGTGAAAATGGCAGGAACTTCACACCGGCACTAGGAAACAGACTGAGAAAACAGAGTAAAAGTATTTCCTGCAAACCTTTCCCTTTGTGCTAGATGAACAAACGTCTCTCACATGCTCAGATGTGAGACATCAGTGTGTGTGAAAGCCGTCCTTCAACTAGCTTGTTGGGAACACAAAGTTCCTTTTAAATAGCAAACTCCACTCCCTATATATATATGGGGAGGTACTAGCTCCAAATCTGTTTTACAGGGAAATCCACAGGAACTTCACACCGGCACTAGGAAACAGACTGAGAAACCAGAGTAAAATTTTCTCCTGCAACCCGTTTATTTTGTGCTAGATGAACGAACGTCTCTTCACATGTTCAGTTTTGAGAGATAATTGTGTGTGAAAGACGTAGTTCACCTAGCTTGTTGGGAACACAAAGTTCCTTTCCAGGTGCAAACTGCACTCCTTACATATATATGGGAAGTACTAGCTCCAACTCGGTTTTACAGTAAAGACTGCAGGAACTTCAAACAGGCAGTAGGAAACAGACTGAGAAACCAGAGTAAAAGTGTCTCCTGCAACCCGTTAAATTTGTGCTAGATGAACGAACGTCTCTCCACATGCACAGTTCTGATAGATAAGTGTGTGTGAAAGCCGTCCTTCACCTAGGTGTTTGGAACACAAAGATCCTTTACAGTTGAAACTACACTCCATACATATATATGGTGTTGTACTAGCTCCTACTCGGTTTTACAGTAAAAACTGCAGGAACTTCAAACCGGCACTATGAAACAGACTGAGAAACCACAGTAAAAGTTTCTTCTGCAACCCGTTCCCTTTGTTCTAGATGAACGAACGTCTCTCCACATGATCAGTTTTGAGAGATAATTGTGTGTGAAAGCCGACCTTCACATATATTGTTCGGAACACAAAGTTCCTTTACAGTTGCAAACTACAATCCATACATATATATGGTGATGTATTAGCTCCAACTCGGATTTACAGTGAAAACTGCAGGAACTTCAAACCGGCACTAGGAAATAGAATGAGAAACCAGAGTAAAATTTTCTCCTGCAACCCGTTTAATTTGTGCTAGATGAACGAACGTCTCTACACATGCTAAGTTCTGATAGAAATGTGTGTGTGAAAGCCGTCCTTCACCTAGCTTGTTAGTAACAAAAATTTCCTATTCAGTTGCAAACTACACTCCTTACATATATATGGGGAGGTACTAGCTCCGACTCGCTTTTCAGTGAAAATTGCATTAACTTCAAACCGGCACTAGGAAGCACACTGAGAAACCAGAGTAAAAGTTTCTCCTTCAAACCGTTCCCATAGTGCTAGATGAAGGAACGTCTCTCCACATGCTCAGTTCTGAGAATTAATTGTGTGTGAAAGAGGAGCTTCACCTAGCTTGTTGGGAACACAAAGTTCCTTTTCAGTTGAAAACTACACACGTTTCATATATATGGGTAGGTACAAGCACAAAGTCGGTTTTTCAGTGAAAACTGCAGGAACTTCAAACCGGCACTAGGAAACAGACTGAGAAACCAGAGTAAAAGATTCTCCTGCAACCCTTTCCCTTTGTGCTAGATGAACGAACGTCTCTCCACATGCTCAGTTCTTAGAGATATGTGTGTGAAAGCCGTCCTTCACCTAGGTTGTTGGGAATACAAAGTTCCTTTTCAGTTGCAAACTACACTCCACACACATATATGTGTGGTACTAGCTCCAACTCGGTTTTACAGTGAAAACTGCAGGAACTTCAAACCGGCAGTAGGAAACAGACTGAGAAACCAGAGTAAAAGTTTCTCCTGCAACCTGTTAACTTTGTGCTAGATGAACGAACGTCTCTCCACATGCACAGTTCTGATAGATAAGTGTGTGTGAAAGTTGTCCTTCACCTAGGTGTTTGGAACACAAAGTTCCTTTTCAGATGCAAACTACACTCCATACATATATATGGGGATGTACTAGCTCCAACTCGGTTTTAAAGTGAAAACTGCAGGAACTTCAAACTGGCACTAGGAAAAAGACTGAGAAAACAGAGTAAATGTTTTACCTGCAACCCATTCCCTTTGTGCTAGATGAACAAACTTCTGTGAACATGCTCAGATCTGAGAGATCAGTGTGTGTGAAAGCCGTCCTTCAACTAGCTTGTTGGGAACACAAAGTTCCTTTACAGTTGCAAACTACAATTCATACATATATATGGTGATGTATTAGCTCCAACTCGGATTTACAGTGAAAACTGCAGGAACTTCAAACCGGCACTAGGAAACAGACTGAGAAACCAGAGATAAAGTTTGTCCTGTAAAGCTTTCCCTTTGTGCTAGATGAACGAACGTCTCTCCACATGCTCAGTTCTGAGAGATAAGTGTGTGTGAAAGCCGTCCCTCACGTAGCTTGTTGGGAACACAAAGTTCCTTTTCAGTTGCAAAATACAATCCACACATAGAGATGTGTGGTACTAGCTCCAACTCGGTTTTACAGTGAAAACTGCAGGAATTTCAAACCGGCAGTAGGAAACAGAGTGAGAAACCACAGAAAAAATTTCTCCTGCAAACTGTTCCCTTTGTGCTAGATGAACGAATGTCTCTCCACCTGCTCAGTACTGATAGATAAGTGTGTGTGAAAGCCGCCCTTCACCTAGGTGTTTGGAACTCAAAGTTCCTTTCCAGTTGCAAACTACACTCCATACAAATATATGGGAAAGTACTAGCTCCAACTCGGTTTTATAGTAAAAACTGCAGGAACTTCAAACCGGCACTAGGAAACAGACTGAGAAACCAGAGTAAAATTTTCTCTTGTAACCCGTTTACTTTGTGCTAAATGAACGAACGTCTCTCCACAAGCTCAGTTCTGAGAGATATATGTGTGTGAATGCCGTACTTCACTTAGCTTGTTAGGAACACAAAGTTCCTTTTCATTTGCAAACTACACTCCTTACATATATATGGGGAGCTACTAGCTCCAACTCGCTTTTCAGTGAAAACTGCAGGAACT
Organism: Camelus dromedarius; assembly: GCF_036321535.1. Lineage (NCBI taxonomy): Eukaryota > Metazoa > Chordata > Mammalia > Artiodactyla > Camelidae > Camelus > Camelus dromedarius. Next base: position 10,670,484 of record NC_087443.1, read on the forward strand.
TCAACCAGGCACTAGGAAGGAGACAGAGAAACCAGTGTAAAAGTTTCTCCTTCAAACCGTTCCCATTGTGCTCGATGAATGAACGTCTCTGCACATGCTCAGTTCTGAGAAATAATTGTGTGTGAAAGAGGCCCTTCACCTAGCTTGTTCGGAACACAAATTTCCTTTTCAGATGCAAACTACACTCCATACATATATATGGGTATGTACTAGCTCCAACTCGGTTTTAAAGTGAAAACTGCAGGAACTTCAAACTGGCACTAGGAAAAAGACTGAGAAAACAGAGTAAATGTTTTACCTGCAACCCGTTCCCTTTGTGCTAGATGAACAAACTTCTGTCAACATGCTCAGATCTGAGAGATCAGTGTGTGTGAAAGCCGTCCTTCAACTAGCTTGTTGGGAACACAAAGTTCCTTTTAAATTGCAAACTCCACTCCATACATATATATGGGGTGGTACTAGCTCCAACCCTGTTTTACAGGGAAAACGGCAGGAACTTCAAACCGGCATTAGGAAACAGACTGAGAAACCACAGTAAAAGTTTCTTCTGCAAACCTTTCCCTTTGTTCTAGATGAACGAACGTCTCTCCACATGCTCAGTTTTGAGAGCTAAGTGTGTGTGAAAGCCGTCATTCTCCTAGCTTGTTGGAAACACAAAGTTCCTTTCCAGTTGCAAACTACACACCTTTCATATATATGGGTAGGTACAAGCTCAAAGTCGGTTTTTCAGTGAAAACTGCAGGAACTTCAAACCGGCACTAGGAAACAGACTGAGAAACCAGAGTAAAAGATTCTCCTGCAACCCTTTCCCTTTGTGCTAGATGAACGAACGTCTCTCCACATGCTCAGTTCTTAGAGATATGTGTGTTAAAGCCGTCCTTCACCTAGGTTGTTGGGAATACAAAGTTCCTTTTCAGTTGCAAACTACACTCCACACATATATATGTGTGGTACTAGCTCCAACTCGGTTTTACAGTGAAAACTGCAGGAACTTCAAACCGGCAGTAGGAAACAGACTGAGAAACCACAGTAAAAGTTTCTTGTGCAACCCGTTCCCTTTGTTCTAGATGAACGAACGTCTCTCCACATGCTCAGTTTTGAGAGATAATTGTGTGTGAAAGCCGTCCTTCACCTAGCTTGTTCGGAACACAAAGTTCCTTTAGAGTTGCAAACTACAATTCATACATATATATGGTGATTTATTAGCTCCAACTCGGTTTTACAGTGAAAACTGCAGGAACTTCAAACCGGCACTAGGAAACAGACTGAGAAACCAGAGATAAATTTTCTCCTGCAAAGCTTTCCCTTTGTGCTAGATGAACGAACGTCTCTCCACATGCTCAGTTCTGAGAGATAAGTGTGTGTGAAAGCCGTCACTCACGTAGCTTGTTGGGAACACAAAGTTCCTTTTCAGTTGCAAAATACACTCCACACATATAGATGTGTGGTACTAGCTCCAAATCGGTTTTACAGTGAAAACTGCAGGAACTTCAAACCGGCAGTAGGAAACAGAGTGAGAAACCACAGAAAAAATTTCTCCTGGAAACCGTTCCCTATGTGCTAGATGAACGAATGTCTCTCCACCTGCTCAGTACTGATAGATAAGTGTGTGTGAAAGCCGCCCTTCACCTAGGTGTTTGGAACTCAAAGTTCCTTTCCAGTTGCAAACTACACTCCATAAAAATATATGGGGATGTACTAGCTCCATCTCGGTTTTATAGTAAAAACTGCAGGAACTTCAAACCGGCATTAGGAAACAGACTGAGAAACCACAGTAAAAGTTTATTCTGAAAACTGTTCCCTTTTTGCTAGATGAACAAACGTCTGTCAACATGCTCTGATCGGATAGAACTGTGTGTGTGAAAGCCGTCCTTCAACTAGCTTGTTGGGAACACAAAGTTCCTTTTCATTTGCAAACTATACTCCATACATATATATGGGGAGGTACAAGCTCCAACTCGGTTTTACAGTGAAAACTGTAGGAACTTCAAACCGGCACTAGGAAACAGACTGAGAGACTAGAGTAAAAATTTCTCATGCAACCCGTTCCCACTGTGCTAGATGAAGGAACGTCTCTCCACATGCTCAGTTCTGAGAAATAATTGTGTGTGAAAGAGGCCCTTCACCTAGCTTGTTCGGAACACAAATTTCCTTTTCAGTTGCAAACTACACTCCATACATATATATGGGGATGTACTAGCTCCAACTCGGTTTTACAGTGAAAACTGCAGGAACTTCAAACCGGCACTTGGAAACAGACTGAGAAAACAGAGTAAAAGCTTCTCCTGTAAACCTTTCCCTTTTTGCCAAATGGAAGAACACCTCTCCAAATGATCAGTTCTGAGAAATAAGTGTGTGTGAATGCCGTCCTTCAACTAGCTTGTTGGGAACACAAAGTTCCTTTCCAGTTGCAAACTACAATCCATACATTTATATGGGGAGGTACTAGCTCCAACTAGGTTTTACAGGGAAAACTGCAGGAACTTCAAAACGGCACTAGGAAAGAGACTGAGAAACCAGAGTATAATTTCTCCTGCTACCCGTTTACTTTTTGCTAGATGAACGAACGTCTCTCCACATTCTCAGTTCTGAGAGATAAATGTGTGTGAATGCCGTACATCACCTAGCTTGTTGGGAACACATAGTTCCTTTTCATTTGCAAACTACAATCCTTAAATATATATGGGGAGGTACTAGTTCCAACTCGGTTTTCAGTGAAAACTGCAGTAACTTCATACCGGCACTAGGAAACAGACTGAGAAACGAGAGATAAGTTTTTCCTGCAACCCGTTCCCTTTGTGCTAGATGAATGAAAGTCTCTCCACATGCTTAGTTTTGAGAGATAATTTTGTGTGAAAGCCGTCCTTCACCTAGCTTGTTGGGAACAGAAAGTAACTTTCAAGTTGCAAAGTACACTCCATAAAATATATGGGGAGGTACTAGCTCCAACTCGATTTTTCAGTGAAAACTGCAGGAACTTCAAACCGGCACTAGGAAACAGACAGAGAAACCAGAGTAAAAGTTTTACCTGCAACCCGTTCAATTTGTGCTAGATGAACAAACGTCTGTCAACATGCTCAGATCTGAGAGATCAGTGTGTGTGAAAGCCGTCCTTCTACTAGCTTGTTGGGAACACAAAGTTCCTTTTAAATTGCAAACTCCACTCCATACATATATATGGGGAGGTACTAGCTCCAACTCTGTTTTACAGGGAAATTGGCAGGAACTTCACACCGGCATTAGGAAACAGACTGAGAATCAAGAGTAAAATTTTCTCCTGCAACCCGTTTACTTTGTGCTAGATGAACGAACTTCTCTTCACATGCTCAGTTTTGAGAGATAATTGTGTGTGAAAGCCGTACTTCACCTAACTTGTTGGGAACACAAAGTTCCTTTTCAGTTGCAAACTACACTCCTTACATATATATGGGGAGGAACTAGCTCCAAATCGGTTTTACAGTAAAAACTGCAGGAACTTCAAACCGTCACTAGGAAACAGACTGAGAAACCACAGTAAAAGTTTCTTCTGCAAACCGTTCCCTTTGTGCTAGATGAACAAAATTCTCTCCACATGCTCAGTTTTGAGAGATAAGTGTGTGTGAAAGGCGTCATTCACCTAGCTTGTTGGGAACACAAAGTTCCTTACCAGTTGCAAACTACACTCCATAAAAATATATGGGGAGGTACTACCTCCAACTCGGTTTTACATTGAAAACTGCAGGAACTTCAAACCAGCACTAGGAAACAGTCTGAGAAACCAGAGATAAAGTTTCTCCTGCAAACCTTTCCCTTTGAGCTAGATGAACGAACGTCTCTCCACATGGCCAGTTCTGAGAGATAAGTGTGTGTTAAAGCCGTACCTCACGTAGCTTGTTGGGAACACAAAGTTCCTTTTCAGTTGCAAACTACACTGCACACATAAAGATGTGTGGAACTAGCTCCAACTCGGTTTTACGGTGAAAACTGCAGGAACTTCAAACCGGCAGTAGGAAACAGAGTGAGAAACCACAGAATAATTTCTCCTGCAAACCGTTCCCTTTGTGCTAGATGAACGAACGTCTCTCCACCTGCTCAGTACTGATAGATAAGTGTGTGTGAAAGCCGCCCTTCACCTAGGTGATTGGAACTCAAAGTTCCTTTCCAGTTGCAAACTACACTCCATACAAATATATGGGGATGTACTAGCTCCAACTCGGTTTTATAGTAAAAACTGCAGGAACTTCAAAGCGGCACTAGGAAACAGACTGAGAAACCAGAGTAAAATTTTCTCCTGTAACCCGTTTACTTTGTGCTAGATGAAAGAACGTCTCTCCACAAGCTCAGTTCTGAGAGATATGTGTGTGTGAAAGCCGTACTTCACCTAGCTTGTTGTGAACACAAAGTTCCTTTTCATTTGCAAACTACAATCCTTACATATATATGGGGAGGTACTAGCTCCAACTCGCTTTTCAGTGAAAACTGCAGGAACTTCAATCCGGCACTAGTAAGGAGACTGAGAAACCAGAGTAAAAGTTTCTCCTTCATACCGTTCCCATTGTGCTCGATGAAGGAACGTCTCTCCACATGCTCAGTTCTGAGAAATAATTGTGTGTGAAAGAGGCCCTTCACCTAGCTTGTTCTGAACACAAAGATCCTTTTCAGATGCAAACTACACTCCATACATATATATGGGGATGTACTATCTCCAACTCGGTTTTACAGTGAAAACTGCAGGAACTTCAAACCGGCACTAGGAAAAAGACTGAGAAAACAGAGTAAAAGTTTCTCCTGCAACCCTTTCCCTTTGTGCTAGATAAACGAACGTCTCTCCACATGCTCAGTTTTAGAGATATGTGTGTGAAAGCCGTCCTTCACCTAGGTTGTTGGGAATACAAAGTTCCTTTTCGGTTGCAAACTACACTCCACACATATATATGTGTGCTACTAGCTCCAACTCGGTTTTACAGTGAAAACTGCCGGAACTTCAAACCGGCAGTAGGAAACAGACTGAGAAACCAGAGTAAAAGTTTCTCCTGCAACCTGTTAAATTTGTGCTAGATGAACGAACGTCTCTCCACATGCACAGTTCTGATAGATAAGTGTGTGTTAAAGCCGTCCTTCAACTAGGTGTTTGGAACACAAAGTTCCTTTACAGTTGCATACTACACTCCATACATATATATGGGGTTGTACTAGCTCCAACTCGGTTTTACAGTAAAAAATGCAGGAACTTCAAACCGGCACTAGGAAACAGACTGAGAAACCACAGAAAAAGTTTCTTCTGCAACCCGTTCCCTTTGTTCTAGATGAACGAATGTCTCTCCACCTGCTCAGTACTGATAGATAAGTGTGTGTGAAAGCCGCCCTTCACCTAGGTGTTTGGAACTCAAAGTTCTTTTCCAGTTGCAAACTACACTCCATACAAATATATGGGGATGTACTAGCTCCAACTCGGTTTTATAGTAAAAACTGCAGGAACTTCAAACCGGCATTAGGAAACAGACTGAGAAACCACAGTAAAAGTTTCTTCTGAAAACCGTTCCATTTTTGCTAGATGAACAAACGTCTGTCAACATGCTCTGATCGGAGAGATCAGTGTGTGTGAAAGCCGTCCTTCAACTAGCTTGTTGGGAACACAAAGTTCCTTTTCAGTTGCAAACTATACTCCATACATATATATGGGGAGGTACTAGCTCCAACTCGGTTTTACAGTGAAAACTGCAGGAACTTCAAACCGGCACTAGGAAACAGACTGAGAGACCAGAGTAAAAATTTCTCATGCAACCCGTTCCCATTGTGCTCGATGAAGGAACGTCTCTCCACATGCTCAGTTCTGAGAGATATGTGTATGTGAATGCCGTACTTCACCTAGCTTGTTGGGAACACAAAGTTCCTTTTCATTTGCAAACTACACTCCTTACATATATATGGGGAAGTACTAGCTCCAACTCGCTTTTCAGTGAAAACTGCAGGAACTTCAACCCGGCACTAGGAAGCAGAATGAGAAACCAGAGATAAAGTTTCTCCTGCAAACCTTTCCCTTTGAGCTAGATGAACGAACGTCTCTCCACATGGCCAGTTCTGAGAGATAAGTGTGTGTTAAAGCCGTACCTCACGTAGCTTGTTGGGAACACAAAGTTCCTTTTCAGTTGCTAACTACACTGCACACATAAAGATGTGTGGAACTAGCTCCAACTCGGTTTTACGGTGAAAACTGCAGGAACTTCAAACCGGCAGTAGGAAACAGAGTGAGAAACCACAGAATAATTTCTCCTGCAAACCGTTCCCTTTGTGCTAGATGAACGAACGTCTCTCCACCTGCTCAGTACTGATAGATAAGTGTGTGTGAAAGCCGCCCTTCACCTAGGTGATTGGAACTCAAAGTTCCTTTCCAGTTGCAAACTACACTCCATACAAATATATGGGGATGTACTAGCTCCAACTCGGTTTTATAGTAAAAACTGCAGGAACTTCAAAGCGGCACTAGGAAACAGACTGAGAAACCAGAGTAAAATTTTCTCCTGTAACCCGTTTACTTTGTGCTAGATGAACGAACGTCTCTCCACAAGCTCAGTTCTGAGAGATATGTGTGTTTGAAAGCCGTACTTCACCTAGCTTGTTATGAACACAAAGTTCCTTTTCATTTGCAAACTACACTCCTTACATATATATGGGGAGGTACTAGCTCCAACTCGCTTTTCAGTGAAAACTGCAGGAACTTCAATCCGGCACTAGTAAGGAGACTGAGAAACCAGAGTAAAAGTTTCTCCTTCATACCGTTCCCATTGTGCTCGATGAAGGAACGTCTCTCCACATGCTCAGTTCTGAGAAATAATTGTGTGTGAAAGAGGCCCTTCACCTAGCTTGTTCTGAAGACAAAGATCCTTTTCAGATGCAAACTACACTCCATACATATATATGGGGATGTACTAGCTCCAACTCGGTTTTACAGTGAAAACTGCAGGAACTTCAAACCGGCACTAGGAAAAAGACTGAGAAAACAGAGTAAAAGTTTGTCCTGCAACCCTTTCCCTTTGTGCTAGATGAACGAACGTCTCTCCACATGCTCAGTTCTTAGAGATATGTGTGTGAAAGCCGTCCTTCACCTAGGTTGTTGGGAATACAAAGTTCCTTTTCGGTTGCAAACTACACTCCACACATATATATGTGTGCTACTAGCTCCAACTCGGTTTTACAGTGAAAACTGCAGGAACTTCAAACCGGCAGTAGGAAACAGACTGAGAAACCAGAGTAAAAGTTTCTCCTGCAACCTGTTAAATTTGTGCTAGATGAACGAACGTCTCTCCACATGCACAGTTCTGATAGATAAGTGTGTGTGAAAGCCGTCCTTCAACTAGGTGTTTGGAACACAAAGTTCCTTTACAGTTGCATACTACACTCCATACATATATATGGGGTTGTACTAGCTCCAACTCGGTTTTACAGTAAAAAATGCAGGAACTTCAAACCGGCACTAGGAAACAGACTGAGAAACCACAGAAAAAGTTTCTTCTGCAACCCGTTCCCTTTGTTCTAGATGAACGAATGTCTCTCCACCTGCTCAGTACTGATAGATAAGTGTGTGTGAAAGCCGCCCTTCACCTAGGTGTTTGGAACTCAAAGTTCTTTTCCAGTTGCCAACTACACTCCATACAAATATATGGGGATGTACTAGCTCCAACTCGGTTTTATAGTAAAAACTGCAGGAACTTCAAACCGGCATTAGGAAACAGACTGAGAAACCACAGTAAAAGTTTCTTCTGAAAACCGTTCCATTTTTGCTAGATGAACAAACGTCTGTCAACATGCTCTGATCGGAGAGATCAGTGTGTGTGAAAGCCGTCCTTCAACTAGCTTGTTGGGAACACAAAGTTCCTTTTCAGTTGCAAACTATACTCCATACATATATATGGGGAGGTACTAGCTCCAACTCGGTTTTACAGTGAAAACTGCAGGAACTTCAAACCGGCACTAGGAAACAGACTGAGAGACCAGAGTAAAAATTTCTCATGCAACCCGTTCCCATTGTGCTCGATGAAGGAACGTCTCTCCACATGCTCAGTTCTGAGAGATATGTGTATGTGAATGCCGTACTTCACCTAGCTTGTTGGGAACACAAAGTTCCTTTTCATTTGCAAACTACACTCCTTACATATATATGGGGAAGTACTAGCTCCAACTCGCTTTTCAGTGAAAACTGCAGGAACTTCAACCCGGCACTAGGAAGCAGAATGAGAAACCAGAGATAAAGTTTCTCCTGCAAACCTTTCCCTTTGAGCTAGATGAACGAACGTCTCTCCACATGGCCAGTTCTGAGAGATAAGTGTGTGTTAAAGCCGTACCTCACGTAGCTTGTTGGGAACACAAAGTTCCTTTTCAGTTGCAAACTACACTGCACACATAAAGATGTGTGGAACTAGCTCCAACTCGGTTTTACGGTGAAAACTGCAGGAACTTCAAACCGGCAGTAGGAAACAGAGTGAGAAACCACAGAATAATTTCTCCTGCAAACCGTTCCCTTTGTGCTAGATGAACGAACGTCTCTCCACCTGCTCAGTACTGATAGATAAGTGTGTGTGAAAGCCGCCCTTCACCTAGGTGATTGGAACTCAAAGTTCCTTTCCAGTTGCAAACTACACTCCATACAAATATATGGGGATGTACTAGCTCCAACTCGGTTTTATAGTAAAAACTGCAGGAACTTCAAAGCGGCACTAGGAAACAGACTGAGAAACCAGAGTAAAATTTTCTCCTGTAACCCGTTTACTTTGTGCTAGATGAACGAACGTCTCTCCACAAGCTCAGTTCTGAGAGATATGTGTGTTTGAAAGCCGTACTTCACCTAGCTTGTTATGAACACAAAGTTCCTTTTCATTTGCAAACTACACTCCTTACATATATATGGGGAGGTACTAGCTCCAACTCGCTTTTCAGTGAAAACTGCAGGAACTTCAATCCGGCACTAGTAAGGAGACTGAGAAACCAGAGTAAAAGTTTCTCCTTCATACCGTTCCCATTGTGCTCGATGAAGGAACGTCTCTCCACATGCTCAGTTCTGAGAAATAATTGTGTGTGAAAGAGGCCCTTCACCTAGCTTGTTCTGAAGACAAAGATCCTTTTCAGATGCAAACTACACTCCATACATATATATGGGGATGTACTAGCTCCAACTCGGTTTTACAGTGAAAACTGCAGGAACTTCAAACCGGCACTAGGAAAAAGACTGAGAAAACAGAGTAAAAGTTTGTCCTGCAACCCTTTCCCTTTGTGCTAGATGAACGAACGTCTCTCCACATGCTCAGTTCTTAGAGATATGTGTGTGAAAGCCGTCCTTCACCTAGGTTGTTGGGAATACAAAGTTCCTTTTCGGTTGCAAACTACACTCCACACATATATATGTGTGCTACTAGCTCCAACTCGGTTTTACAGTGAAAACTGCAGGAACTTCAAACCGGCAGTAGGAAACAGACTGAGAAACCAGAGTAAAAGTTTCTCCTGCAACCTGTTAAATTTGTGCTAGATGAACGAACGTCTCTCCACATGCACAGTTCTGATAGATAAGTGTGTGTGAAAGCCGTCCTTCAACTAGGTGTTTGGAACACAAAGTTCCTTTACAGTTGCATACTACACTCCATACATATATATGGGGTTGTACTAGCTCCAACTCGGTTTTACAGTAAAAAATGCAGGAACTTCAAACCGGCACTAGGAAACAGACTGAGAAACCACAGAAAAAGTTTCTTCTGCAACCCGTTCCCTTTGTTCTAGATGAACGAATGTCTCTCCACCTGCTCAGTACTGATAGATAAGTGTGTGTGAAAGCCGCCCTTCACCTAGGTGTTTGGAACTCAAAGTTCTTTTCCAGTTGCAAACTACACTCCATACAAATATATGGGGATGTACTAGCTCCAACTCGGTTTTATAGTAAAAACTGCAGGAACTTCAAACCGGCATTAGGAAACAGACTGAGAAACCACAGTAAAAGTTTCTTCTGAAAACCGTTCCATTTTTGCTAGATGAACAAACGTCTGTCAACATGCTCTGATCGGAGAGATCAGTGTGTGTGAAAGCCGTCCTTCAACTAGCTTGTTGGGAACACAAAGTTCCTTTTCAGTTGCAAACTATACTCCATACATATATATGGGGAGGTACTAGCTCCAACTCGGTTTTACAGTGAAAACTGCAGGAACTTCAAACCGGCACTAGGAAACAGACTGAGAGACCAGAGTAAAAATTTCTCATGCAACCCGTTCCCATTGTGCTCGATGAAGGAACGTCTCTCCACATGCTCAGTTGTGAGAGATATGTGTATGTGAATGCCGTACTTCACCTAGCTTGTTGGGAACACAAAGTTCCTTTTCATTTGCAAACTACACTCCTTACATATATATGGGGAAGTACTAGCTCCAACTCGCTTTTCAGTGAAAACTGCAGGAACTTCAACCCGGCACTAGGAAGCAGAATGAGAAACCAGAGATAAAGTTTCTCCTGCAAACCTTTCCCTTTGAGCTAGATGAACGAACGTCTCTCCACATGGCCAGTTCTGAGAGATAAGTGTGTGTTAAAGCCGTACCTCACGTAGCTTGTTGGGAACACAAAGTTCCTTTTCAGTTGCAAACTACACTGCACACATAAAGATGTGTGGAACTAGCTCCAACTCGGTTTTACGGTGAAAACTGCAGGAACTTCAAACCGGCAGTAGGAAACAGAGTGAGAAACCACAGAATAATTTCTCCTGCAAACCGTTCCCTTTGTGCTAGATGAACGAACGTCTCTCCACCTGCTCAGTACTGATAGATAAGTGTGTGTGAAAGCCGCCCTTCACCTAGGTGATTGGAACTCAAAGTTCCTTTCCAGTTGCAAACTACACTCCATACAAATATATGGGGATGTACTAGCTCCAACTCGGTTTTATAGTAAAAACTGCAGGAACTTCAAAGCGGCACTAGGAAACAGACTGAGAAACCAGAGTAAAATTTTCTCCTGTAACCCGTTTACTTTGTGCTAGATGAACGAACGTCTCTCCACAAGCTCAGTTCTGAGAGATATGTGTGTTTGAAAGCCGTACTTCACCTAGCTTGTTATGAACACAAAGTTCCTTTTCATTTGCAAACTACACTCCTTACATATATATGGGGAGGTACTAGCTCCAACTCGCTTTTCAGTGAAAACTGCAGGAACTTCAATCCGGCACTAGTAAGGAGACTGAGAAACCAGAGTAAAAGTTTCTCCTTCATACCGTTCCCATTGTGCTCGATGAAGGAACGTCTCTCCACATGCTCAGTTCTGAGAAATAATTGTGTGTGAAAGAGGCCCTTCACCTAGCTTGTTCTGAAGACAAAGATCCTTTTCAGATGCAAACTACACTCCATACATATATATGGGGATGTACTAGCTCCAACTCGGTTTTACAGTGAAAACTGCAGGAACTTCAAACCGGCACTAGGAAAAAGACTGAGAAAACAGAGTAAAAGTTTGTCCTGCAACCCTTTCCCTTTGTGCTAGATGAACGAACGTCTCTCCACATGCTCAGTTCTTAGAGATATGTGTGTGAAAGCCGTCCTTCACCTAGGTTGTTGGGAATACAAAGTTCCTTTTCGGTTGCAAACTACACTCCACACATATATATGTGTGCTACTAGCTCCAACTCGGTTTTACAGTGAAAACTGCAGGAACTTCAAACCGGCAGTAGGAAACAGACTGAGAAACCAGAGTAAAAGTTTCTCCTGCAACCTGTTAAATTTGTGCTAGATGAACGAACGTCTCTCCACATGCACAGTTCTGATAGATAAGTGTGTGTGAAAGCCGTCCTTCAACTAGGTGTTTGGAACACAAAGTTCCTTTACAGTTGCATACTACACTCCATACATATATATGGGGTTGTACTAGCTCCAACTCGGTTTTACAGTAAAAAATGCAGGAACTTCAAACCGGCACTAGGAAACAGACTGAGAAACCACAGAAAAAGTTTCTTCTGCAACCCGTTCCCTTTGTTCTAGATGAACGAATGTCTCTCCACCTGCTCAGTACTGATAGATAAGTGTGTGTGAAAGCCGCCCTTCACCTAGGTGTTTGGAACTCAAAGTTCTTTTCCAGTTGCCAACTACACTCCATACAAATATATGGGGATGTACTAGCTCCAACTCGGTTTTATAGTAAAAACTGCAGGAACTTCAAACCGGCATTAGGAAACAGACTGAGAAACCACAGTAAAAGTTTCTTCTGAAAACCGTTCCATTTTTGCTAGATGAACAAACGTCTGTCAACATGCTCTGATCGGAGAGATCAGTGTGTGTGAAAGCCGTCCTTCAACTAGCTTGTTGGGAACACAAAGTTCCTTTTCAGTTGCAAACTATACTCCATACATATATATGGGGAGGTACTAGCTCCAACTCGGTTTTACAGTGAAAACTGCAGGAACTTCAAACCGGCACTAGGAAACAGACTGAGAGACCAGAGTAAAAATTTCTCATGCAACCCGTTCCCATTGTGCTCGATGAAGGAACGTCTCTCCACATGCTCAGTTGTGAGAGATATGTGTATGTGAATGCCGTACTTCACCTAGCTTGTTGGGAACACAAAGTTCCTTTTCATTTGCAAACTACACTCCTTACATATATATGGGGAAGTACTAGCTCCAACTCGCTTTTCAGTGAAAACTGCAGGAACTTCAACCCGGCACTAGGAAGCAGAATGAGAAACCAGAGATAAAGTTTCTCCTGCAAACCTTTCCCTTTGAGCTAGATGAACGAACGTCTCTCCACATGGCCAGTTCTGAGAGATAAGTGTGTGTTAAAGCCGTACCTCACGTAGCTTGTTGGGAACACAAAGTTCCTTTTCAGTTGCAAACTACACTGCACACATAAAGATGTGTGGAACTAGCTCCAACTCGGTTTTACGGTGAAAACTGCAGGAACTTCAAACCGGCAGTAGGAAACAGAGTGAGAAACCACAGAATAATTTCTCCTGCAAACCGTTCCCTTTGTGCTAGATGAACGAACGTCTCTCCACCTGCTCAGTACTGATAGATAAGTGTGTGTGAAAGCCGCCCTTCACCTAGGTGATTGGAACTCAAAGTTCCTTTCCAGTTGCAAACTACACTCCATACAAATATATGGGGATGTACTAGCTCCAACTCGGTTTTATAGTAAAAACTGCAGGAACTTCAAAGCGGCACTAGGAAACAGACTGAGAAACCAGAGTAAAATTTTCTCCTGTAACCCGTTTACTTTGTGCTAGATGAACGAACGTCTCTCCACAAGCTCAGTTCTAAGAGATATGTGTGTGTGAAAGCCGTACTTCACCTAGCTTGTTGTGAACACAAAGTTCCTTTTCATTTGCAAACTACACTCCTTACATATATATGGGGAGGTACTAGCTCCAACTCGCTTTTCAGTGAAAACTGCAGGAACTTCAATCCGGCACTAGTAAGGAGACTGAGAAACCAGAGTAAAAGTTTCTCCTTCATACCGTTCCCATTGTGCTCGATGAAGGAACGTCTCTCCACATGCTCAGCTCTGAGAAATAATTGTGTGTGAAAGAGGCCCTTAACCTAGCTTGTTCGGAACACAAAGTTCCTTTTCAGATGCAAACTACACTCCATACATATATATGGGAATGTACTAGCTCCAACTCGGTTTTACAGTGAAAACTGCAGGAACTTCAAACCGGCACTAGGAAAAAGACTGAGAAAACAGAGTAAAAGTTTCTCCTGCAACCCTTTCCCTTTGTGCTAGATGAACGAACGTCTCTCCACATGCACAGTTCTTAGAGATATGTGTGTGAAAGCCGTCCTTCACCTAGGTTGTTGGGAATACAAAGTTCCTTTTCGGTTGCAAACTACACTCCACACATATATATGTGTGGTACTAGCTCCAACTCGGTTTTACAGTGAAAACTGCAGGAACTTCAAACCGGCACTAGGAAACAGACTGAGAAACCAGAGTAAAATTTTCTCCTGTAACCCGTTTACTTTGTGCTAGATGAACGAACGTCTCTCTACATGCTCAGTTCTGAGAGATAAGTGTGTGTTAATGCCGTACATCACCTAGATTGTTGGGAACACAAAGTTCCTTTTCAGTTGCAAACTACAATCCATACATATATATGGGGTTGTACTAGCTCCAACTCGGTTTTACAGTAAAAAATGCAGGAACTTCAAACCGGCACTAGGAAACAGACTGAGAAACCACAGAAAAAGTTTCTTCTGCAACCCGTTCCCTTTGTTCTAGATGAACGAATGTCTCTCCACCTGCTCAGTACTGATAGATAAGTGTGTGTGAAAGCCGCCCTTCACCTATGTGTTTGGAACTCAAAGTTCTTTTCCAGTTGCAAACTACACTCCATACAAATATATGGGGATGTACTAGCTCCAACTCGGTTTTATAGTAAAAACTGCAGGAACTTCAAACCGGCATTAGGAAACAGACTGAGAAACCACAGTAAAAGTTTCTTCTGAAAACCGTTCCATTTTTGCTAGATGAACAAACGTCTGTCAACATGCTCTGATCGGAGAGATCAGTGTGTGTGAAAGCCGTCCTTCAACTAGCTTGTTGGGAACACAAAGTTCCTTTCCAGTTGCAAACTACAATCCATACATTTATATGGGGAGGTACTAGCTCCAACTAGGTTTTACAGTGAAAACTGAAGGAATTTCAAACCAGCACTAGGAAACAGACTGAGAAAACACAGTAAAAGTTTTTCCTGCACCCCGTTTAATTTGTGCTAGATGAACGAACGTCTCTCCACATGCTAGTTCTCAGAGAAATGTGTGTGTGAAAGCCCTCAATCAAATAGCTTGTTGGGAACACAAAGTTACTTTTAAGCAGCAAACTACACTCCTTACATATATATGGGGAGGTACTAGCTTCAACTCGGTTTTACAGGGAAAACTGCAGGAACATCAAAACGGCACTAGTAAACAGACTGAGAAACCAGAGAAAACTTTCCCCTGACACCCGTTCCCTTTGTGCTAGATGAACAAACGTCTGTCAACATGGTCAGATCTGAGTGATCAGTGTGTGTGAAAGCCGTCCTTCAACAAGCTTGTTGGGAACACAAAGTTCCTTTTAATTTGCAAACTCCACTCCATACAATTATATGGGGAGGAACTAGCTTCAACTCTGTTTTACAGAATAAACGGCAGGAACTTCAAACAGGCACTAGGAAACAGACTGAGAATCCAGAGTAATATTTTCTCCTGCAACGCGTTTAATTTGTGGTAGATGAAGGAACGTCTCTCCACATGCTCACATCTGAGAGATAAGTGTGTGTGAAAGCTGGGCTTCACCTAGCTTGTTGGGAACACAAAGTACCTTTTCAGTTGCAAACTACACTCCTTTCAAATATATGGGGAGGTACTAACTCAAACTCGGTTTTACAGTGAAAACTGCAGGAACTTCAAACCGGCACTAGGAAACAGACTGAGAAACCAGAGTAAAAGTTTCCCTGTAACCCGTTCCCTTTGTGCTAGATGAACAACGTCTGTCTACATGCTCAGTTCTGAGAAAACTGTGTGTGTGAAAGCCGTCCTTCACCTAGCTTGTTGGGAACACAAATTTCCTTTTCAGTTTCAAACTACACTCCTTAAATATATATGGGGAGGTACTAGCTCCAACTCGGTTTTACAGGGAAAACTGCAGGAACTTCAAACCGGCACTAGGAAGCAGTCTGAGAAACCAGAGTAAAAGTTTCTCCTTCAAACCTTTCCCATTGTGCTAGGTGAAGGAACGTCTCTCCAGATGCTCAGTTCTGAGAAATAGTTGTGTGTTATACAGGAACTTCAACTAGCTTGTTGGGAACACAAAGTTCCTTTTCAGTTGCAAACTACACTCAAAACATATATATGGATAGGTACTAGCTCCAACACGGTTTTACAGTGAAAACTGCAGGAACTTCATACCTGCACTAGGAAACAGACTGAGAAACCAGAGAAAAGTTTCTTCTGCAACCCGTTCCCTTTGTGCTAGATGAATGAATGTCTCTCCACATGCTCAGTTTTGAGAGATAATTTTGTGTGAAAGCCGTCCTTCACCTAGGTAGTTTGTTAACACAAAGTAACTTTGAAGTTGCAAACTACACTCATACAATATATGTGGAGGTACTAGCTCCAACTAAATTTTACAGAGAAAACTGCAGGAACTTCAAACCAGAACTAGGAAACAGACTGAGAAAACAGAGTAAAAGTTTTTCCTGCAACCCGTTTACTTTGTGCTAGATGAACGAACGTCTCTCCACATGCTATTTCTCAGAGAAGTGTGTGTGTGAAAGCCGTCCTTGAACTAGCTTTTTGGGAACACAAAGTTCCTTTTAAATTGCAAACTCCATTCCATACTTAAATATGGGAAGGATCTAGCTCCAACTCTGTTTTACAGGGAAAACGGCAGGAACTTCATACCGGCACTAGGAAACAGACTGAGAAACCAGAGTAAAATTTTCTCCTGCAACCCGTTTTTTTTGGTAGATGAACGAACGTCTCTCCACATGCTCAGGTCTGAGAGATAAGTGTGTGTGAAAGCCGTACATCACCTAGCGTGTTGGGAACACAAAGTTCCTTTTCAATTTCAAACTACACTCCTTACATATACATGGGGAGGTACTAACTCCAATCGATTTTACAGGGAAAACTGCAAGAACATCAATCTGGCACTAGGAAAGAGACTGAGAAACCAGAGTAACATTTTCCCCTGCAACCCGTTTACTTTTTGCTAGATGAACGAACTTCTCTCCACATGGTCAGTTCTGAGAGTTAAGTGTGTGTGAATGCCGTACATCACCTTGCTTGTTGGGAACACATAGTTTCTTTTCAGTTGCAAACTACACTCCTTACATATATATGGGGAGGTACTAGTTCCAACTCGGTTTTCATTGAAAACTGCAGGATCTTCAAACTGGCACTAGGAAGAAGACTTAGAAACCAGAGTTAAATTTTTTCCTTCAAACCTTTCCCATTGTGCTAGATGAAGGAAAGTCTCTCCACATGCTCAGATGTGAGAGATAATTCTGTGTGAAAGCCGTCCTTCACCTAGCTTGTTGGGAACACAAAGTAACTTTCAAGTTGCAAAATACACTCCATACACTATATGGGGAGGTACTAGCTCCAACTCGGTTTTACAGTGAAAACGGCAGGAACTTCACAATGGCACTAGGAAACAGACTGAGAAAACAGAGTAAAAGTATTTCCTGCAACCCTTTCCCTTTGTGCTAGATGAAGAAACGTCTCTCAACATGCTGAGTTGTGAGAGATAAGTGTGTGTGAATGCCGTCCATCAACTAGCTTGTTGGGAACACAAAGCTCCTTTTAAATTGCAAACTCCACTCGCTACATATATATGGGGAGGTACTAGCTCCAAATCTGTTTTACAGGGAAATCCACAGGAACTTCACCCCGGCACTAGGAAACAGACTTAGAAACCAGAGTAATATTTTCTCCTGCAACCCGTTTATTTTGTGCTAGAAGAACGAACGTCTCTCCACATGCTCAGTTCTGAGAGATAAGTGTGTGTGAAAGCCGTCCTTCAACAAGCTTGTTGGGAACACAAAGTTCTTTTTAAATTGCAAACTCCACTCCATACATATATATAGGGATGTACTAGCTCCAACTCGGTTTTACAGTGAAAACTGCAGGAACTTCAAACCGGCAGTAGGAAACAGACTGAGAAACCAGAGTAAAGTTTTCTCCTGCAACCCGTTTAATTTGTGCTAGATGAATGAACGTCTCTCCACATAATCACTTCTGAGAAATAAGTGTGTGTGAAAGCCGGGCTTCAGCTACCTTGTTTGGAACACAAAGTTCCTTTACAGTTGCATACTACACTCCATAAATATATATGGGGTTGTACTAGCTTCAACTCGGTTTTACAGTAAAAACTGCAGGAACTTCAAACCGGCACTAGGAAACAGACTGAGAAACCACAGAAAAAGTTTCTTCTGCAACCCGTTCCCTTTGTTCTAGATGAACGTACGTCTATCCACATGCTCAGTTTTGAGAGATAATTGTGTGTGAAAGCCGTCCTTCACCTACCTTGTTCGGAACACAAAGTTCCTTTACAGTTGCAAACTACAATTCATACATATATATGGTGATGTATTAGCTCCAACTCGGTTTTACAGTGAAAAGTGCAGGAACTTCAAACCGGCACTAGAAAACAGACTGAGAAAGCAGAGATAAAGTTTCTCCTGCAAAGCTTTCCCTTTGTGCTAGATGAACGAACGTCTCTCCACATGCTCATTTCTGAGAGATAAGTGTGTGTGAAAGCCGTCCCTCACGTAGCTTGATGGGAACACAAAGTTCCTTTTCAGTTGCAAAATACACTCCACACATATAGATGTGTGGTACTAGCTCCAACTCGGTTTTACAGTGAAAACTGCAGGAACTTCAAACCGGCAGTAGGAAACAGAGTGAGAAACCACAGAAAAAATTTCTCCTGGAAACCGTTCCCTTTGTGCTAGATGAACGAATATCTCTCCACCTGCTCAGATCTGAGAGATCAGTGTGTGTGAAAGCCGTCCTTCAACTAGCTTGTTGGGAACACAAAGTTCCTTTTCAGTTGCAAACTATACTCCATATATATATATGGGGAGGTACTAGCTCCAACTCGGTTTTACAGTGAAAACTGCAGGAACTTCAAACCGGCATTAGGAAACAGACTGAGAAACCACAGTAAATTTTCTTCTGAAAACCGTTCCATTTTTGCTAGATGAACAAACGTCTGTCAACATGCTCTGATTGGAGAGATCAGTGTGTGTGAATGCCGTACTTCACCTAGCTTGTTGGGAACACAAAGTTCCTTTTCATTTGCAAACTACACTCCTTACATATATATGGGGAAGTACTAGCTCCAACTCGCTTTTCAGTGAAAACTGCAGGAACTTCAACCCGGCACTAGGAAGCAGAATGAGAAACCAGAGTAAAAGTTTCTCCTTCAAACCGTTCCCATTGTGCTCGATGAAGGAACGTCTCTCCACATGCTCAGTTCTGAGAAATAATTGTGTGTGAAAGAGGCCCTTCACCTAGCTTGTTCGGAACACAAATTTCCTTTTCAGTTGCAAACTACACTCCATACATATATATGGGGATGTACTAGCTCCAACTCGGTTTTACAGTGAAAACTGCAGGAACTTCATACCGGCACTAGAAAACAGACTGAGAAAACACAGTAAAAGCTTCTCCTGTAAATCTTTCCCTTTTTGCCAAATGGAAGAACGCCTCTCCAAATGATCAGTTCTGAGAAATAAGTGTGTGTTAATGCCGTCCTTCAACTAGCTTGTTGGGAAGAGAAAGTTCCTTTCCAGTTGCAAACTACAATCCATACATTTATATGGGGAGGTACTAGCTCCAACTAGGTTTTACAGTGAAAACTGCAGGAATTTCAAACCGGCACTAGGAAACAGACTGAGAAAACACAGTAAAATTTTTCCTGCAACCCGTTTAATTTGTGGTAGATGAACGAACGTCTCTCCACATGCTAGTTCTCAGAGAAATGTGTGTGTGAAAGCCCTCAATCAAATACCTTGTTGGGAACACAAAGTTACTTTTAAGCAGCAAACTACACTCCTTACATATATATGGGGAGGTACTAGCTTCAAATCGGTTTTAGAGGGAAAACTGCAGGAACATCAAAACGGCACTAGTAAACAGACTGAGAAACCAGAGAAAAGTTTCCCCTGACACCCGTTCCCTTTGTGCTAGATGAACAAACATCTGTAAACATGGTCAGATCTGAGTGATCAGTGTGTGTGAAAGCCGTCCTTCAACAAGCTTGTTGGGAACACAAAGTTCCTTTTAATTTGCAAACTCCACTCCATACAATTATATGGGGAGGTACTAGCTTCAATTCTGTTTTACAGAGTAAACAGCAGGAACTTCACACCGGCACTAGGAAACAGACTGAGAATCCAGAGTAATATTTTCTCCTGCAACGCGTTTAATTTGTGGTAGATGAAGGAACGTCTCTCCACATGCTCACATCTGAGAGATATGTGTGTGTGAAAGCTGGGCTTCACCTAGCTTGTTGGGAACACAAAGTACCTTTTCAGTTGCAAACTACACTCCTTACAAATATATGGGGAGGTACTAACTCAAACTCGGTTTTACAGTGAAAACTGCAGGAACTTCAAACCGGCACTAGGAAACAGACTGAGAAACCAGAGTAAAAGTTTCCCTGTAACCCGTTCCCTTTGTGCTAGATGAACAACGTCTGTCTACATGCTCAGTTCTGAGAAATCTGTGTGTGTGAAAGCCGTCCTTCACCTAGCTTGTTGGGAACACAAATTTCCTTTTCAGTTTCAAACTACACTCCTTACATATATATGGGGAGGTACTAGCTCCAACTCGGTTTTACAGGGAAATCTGAAGGAACTTCAAACCAGCACTAGGAAGCAGTCTGAGAAACCAGAGTAAAAGTTTCTCCTTCAAACCTTTCCCATTGTGCTAGGTGAAGGAACGTCTCTCCAGATGCTCAGTTCTGAGAAATAGTTGTGTGTTATACAGGAACTTCAACTAGCTTGTTGGGAACACAAAGTTCCTTTTCAGTTGCAAACTACACTCAATACATATATATGGGGAGGTACTAGCTCCAACACGGTTTTACAGTGAAAAGTTCAGGAACTTCATACCTGCACTAGGAAACAGACTGTGAAACCAGAGAAAAGTTTCTTCTGCAACCCGTTCCCTTTGTGCTAGATGAATGAATGTCTCTCCACATGCTCAGTTTTGAGAGATACTTTTGTGTGAAGCCGTCCTTCACCTAGGTTGTTGGGAACACAAAGTAACTTTGAAGTTGCAAACTACACTCATACAATATATGTGGAGGTACTAGCTTCAACTAAATTTTAAGAGAAAACTGCAGGAACTTCAAACCAGAACTAGGAAACAGACTGAGAAAACAGAGTAAAAGTTTTTCCTGCAACCCGTTTACTTTGTGCTAGATGAACGAACGTCTCTCCACATGCTATTTCTCAGAGAAATGTGTGTGTAAAAGCCGTTCTCCAACTAGCTTGTTGGGAACACAAAGTTACTTTTAAGTAGCAAACTACACTCCTTACATATATATGGGGAAGTACTAGCTCCAACTCGATTTTACAGGGAAAATTGCAGGAACTTCAAACCGGCACTAGGAAACAGACTGAGAAACCAGAGGAAAAGTTTCCCCTGCACCCCGTTCCCTTTGTGCTTGATGAACAAACGTCTCTCAACATGCTCAGATCTGAGAGATCATTGTGTGTTAAAGCCGTCCTTGAACTAGCTTTTTGGGAACACAAAGTTCCTTTTAAATTGCAAACTCCATTCCATACTTAAATATGGGAAGGATCTAGCTCCAACTCTGTTTTACAGGGAAAACGGCAGGAACTTCATACCGGCACTAGGAAACAGACTGAGAAACCAGAGTAACATTTTCTCCTGCAACCCGTTTACTTTTTGCTAGATGAACGAACTTCTCTCCACATGGTCAGTTCTGAGAGTTAAGTGTGTGTGAATGCCGTACGTCACCTTGCTTGTTGGGAACACATAGTTTCTTTTCAGTTGCAAACTACACTCCTTACATATATATGGGGAGGTACTAGTTCTAACTCGGTTTTCAGTGAAACTGCAGGATCTTCAAACTGGCACTAGGAAGAAGACTGAGAAACCAGAGTTAAATTTTTTCCTTCAAACCTTTCCCATTGTGCTAGATGAAGGAAAGTCTCTCCACATGCTCAGATGTGAGAGATAATTCTGTGTGAAAGCCGTCCTTCACCTAGCTTGTTGGGAACACAAAGTAACTTTCAAGTTGCAAAATACACTCCATACACTATATGGGGAGGTACTAGCTCCAACTCGGTTTTACAGTGAAAACGGCAGGAACTTCACAATGGCACTAGGAAACAGACTGAGAAAACACAGTAAAAGTATTTCCTGCAACCCTTTCCCTTTGTGCTAGATGAAGAAACGTCTCTCAACATGCTGAGTTGTGAGAGATAAGTGTGTGTGAATGCCTTCCTTCAACTAGCTTGTTGGGAACACAAAGCTCCTTTTAAATTGCAAACTCCACTCGCTACATATATATGGGGAGGTACTAGCTCCAAATCTGTTTTACAGGGAAATCCACAGGAACTTCACCCCGGCACTAGGAAACAGACTTAGAAAACAGAGTAATATTTTCTCCTGCAACCCGTTTATTTTGTGCTAGAAGAACGAACGTCTCTCCACAAGCTCAGTTCTGAGAGATAAGTGTGTGTGAAAGCCGTCCTTCACCTAGCTTGTTGGGAACACAAAGTTCTTTTTAAATTGCAAACTCCACTCCATACATATATATAGGGATGTACTAGCTCCAACTCGGTTTTACTCTGAAAACTGCAGGAACTTCAAACCGGCAGTAGGAAACAGACTGAGAATCCAGAGTAAAGTTTTCTCCTGCAACCCGTTTAATTTGTGCTAGATGAACGAACGTCTCTCCACATACTCACTTCTGAGAGATAAGTGTGTGTGAAAGCCGGGCTTCAGCTTCCTTGTTGGGAACACAAAGTTCCTTTTCAGTTGCAAACTATACTCCCTACATATATATGGGGAGGTACTAGCTCCAAATCTGTTTTACAGGGAAATCCGCAGGAACTTCAAACCAGCACTAGGAAACAGACTGAGAAACCAGAGTATAAGTTTCTCCTGCAATCCGTTCCCTTTGTGCTAGGTGAACAAACGTTTGTCTACATGCTCAGTTCTGAGAAATTAGTGTGTGTGAAAGCCGCACTTCACCTATCTTGTTGGGAACACAAAGTTCATTTTCAGTTTCAAACTACACTCCTTACATATATATGGGGAGGTACAAGCTCCAACTGTATTTTACAGGGAAAACTGCAGGAACTTCAAACCGGCACTAAGACAGAGACTGAGAAACCAGAGTAAAATTTTCTCCTGCAACCCGTTTTCTTTTTGTAGATGAACGAACTTCTCTCCACATGCTCAGTTCTGAGAGATAAGTGTGTGTGAAAGCCGTACATCACTTAGCTTGTTGGGAAAACATAGTTCCTTTTCAGTTGCAAGCTACACTCCTTACATATATATGGGGATGTACTAGCTCCAAATCCGTTTTACAGTGAAATCTGCAGGAATTTCAAACCAGCACTAGGAAACAGTGTGAGAAACCAGAGTAAAAGTTTCTCCTGTAAACCGTTCCCTTTGTGCTAGATGGAAAATCGTCTGTGTACATGCTCAGTTCTGAGAAATCAGTGTGTGTGAAAGCCGTCCTTAACCTAGCTTGTTGGGAACACAAAGTTCCTTTTCAGTTTCAAACTACACTCCTTACATATATATGGGGAGTTACTAGCTCCAACTCGGTTTTACAGGGAAAACTGCAGGAAATTCAAACCGGCACTAGGAAAGAGACTGAGATACCAGAGTAAAATTTTCTCCTGCAAACCGTTGAATTTTTGCTAGATGAACGAACGTCCCTCCACATGCTCAGTTCTGAGAGATAAGTGTGTGTTAATGCCGTACAACACCTAGCTAGTTGGGAACACATAGTTCCTTTTCAGTTACAAACTACACTCCTTACATATATATGGGGAGGTACTAGTTCCAACTCTGATTGCAGTGAAAACTGCAGGATCTTCAAATTGGCACTAGGAAGCAGACTGTGAAACCAGAGTAAAAATTTCTCTTTCAAACATTTCCCATTGTGCTAGATGAAGGAAAGTCTCTCCACATGCTCAGTTGTGAGAGATAATTTTATGTGAAAGCCGTCCATCACCTAGCTTGTTGGGAACACAAGGTAACTTTCAAGTTGCAAAATTCACTCCATACAATATATGGGTAAGTACAAGCTCAAACTCGGTTTTACAGTGAAAACTGCAGGAACTTCAATCCGGCACTAGGAAACAGACTGAGAAAACAGAGTAAAAGTTTTTCCTGCAAATTTTTCCCTTTGTGCTAGATGAAAAAACGTCTGTCTACATGCTCAGATCTGAGAGATCAGTGTGTGTGAAAGCCGTCCTTCAACTAGCTTGTTGGGAACACAAAGTTCCTTTTAAATTGTAAACTCCACTCCATACATATATATGGGGACGTACTAGCTCCAACTCGATTTTACAGGGAAAACGGCAGGAACTTCAAACCGGCACTAGGAAAGAGACTGAGAAACCAGAGTAATGTTTTCTCCTGTAACCCGTTTACTTTGTGCTAGATGAACCAACGTCTCTCCACATGCTCAGTTCTGAGAGATAAGTGTGTGTGAAATCCATCCTTCACCTAGCTTGTTGGGAACACAAAGTTCCTTTTCAGTTGCAAACTACAATCCTTACATATATATGGGGAGGTACTATCTCCAACTCGCTTTTCAGTGAAAACTGCAGGAACTTCAACCCGGCACTAGGAAGTAGACTGGGAAACCAGAGAAAAGTCTCTCCTTCAAACCGTTCCCATTGTGCTAGATGAAGGAACGTCTCTCCACATGCTCAGATCAGAGAAATAATTGTGTATGAAAGAGGCCATTCACCTAGCTTGTTCGGTACACATAGTTCCTTTTCAGATGCAAACTACACTCCATACATATATATGGGGATGTACTAGCTCCAACTCGGTTTTACAGTGAATTCTGCAGGAAATTCAAACCGGCACTAGGAAACAGACTGAGAAAACAGAATAAAAGTTTTTCCTGCAACCCTTTCCCTTTGTGCTAGATGAAAAAACGTCTGTCTACATGCTCAGATCTGAGAGATCAGTGTGTGTGAAAGCCGTCCTTCACCTAGCTTGGTGGGAACACAAAGTTCCTTTTCAGTTTCAAACTACACTCCTTACATATATATGGGGAGTTACTAGCTCCAACTCGGTTTTACAGGGAAAACTGCAGGAACTTCAAACTGGCACTAGGAAAGAGACTGAGATACCAGAGTAAAATTTTCTCCTGCAACCCGTTTAATTTTTGCTAGATGAACGAACGTCTCTCCACATGCTCAGTTCTGAGAGATAAGTGTGTGTTAATGCCGTACAACACCTAGCTTGATGGGAACACATAGTTCCTTTTCAGTTACAATCTACACTCCTTACGTATATATGGGGAGGTACTAGTTCCAACTCTGATTTCAGTGAAAACTGCAGGATTTTCAAATTGGCACTAGGAAGCAGACTGTGAAACCAGAGTAAAAATTTCTCTTCCAAACATTTCCCATTGTGCTAGATGAAGGAAAGTCTCTCCACATGCTCAGTTGTGAGAGGTAATTTTATGTGAAAGCCATCCTTCACATAGCTTGTTGGGAACACAAGGTAACTTTCAAGTTGCAAAATTCACTCCATACAATATATGGGTAAGTACAAGCTCAAACTCGGTTTTACAGTGAAAACTGCAGGAACTTCAATCCGGCACTAGGAAACAGACTGAGAAAACAGAGTAAAAGTTTTTCCTGCAAACCTTTCCCTTTGTGCTAGATGAAAAAACGTCTGTCTACATGCTCAGATCTGAGAGATCAGTGTGTGTGAAAGCCGTCCTTCAACTAGCTTGTTGGGAACACAAAGTTCCTTTTAAATTGTAAACTCCACTCCATACATATATATGGGGAGGTACTAGGTCCAACTCTGTTTTACAGGGAAAACGGCAGGAACTTCACACCGGCACTAGGAAACAGACTGAGAAACCAGAGTAAAATTTTCTCCTGCAAACCGTTTACTTTGTGCTAGATGAACGAACGTCTCATCAAATGCTCAGTTTTGAGAGATAATTGTGTGTGAAAGCCGTACTTCACCTAGCTTGTAGGGAACACAAAGTTCCTTTTCAGTTGCAAACTACACTCCATACATATATAAGGGGAGGTACTAGCTCCAACTCGATTTTACAGTGAAAACTGCAGGAACTTCAAACCGGAACTAGGAAACAGACTGAGAAACCACAGTAAAAGTTTCTTCTGCAACCCGTTCCCATTGTGCTAGATGAACGAAATTCTCTCCACATGCTCAGGTTTGAGAGATAAGTGTGTGTGAAAGGCGTCATTCACCTAGCTTGTTGGGAACACAAAGTTCTTTCCAGTTGCAAACTACAATCCATACATATATATGGTGATGTACAAGCTCCAACTCGATTTTACAGTGAAAACGGCAGGAACTTCAAACCGGCAGTAGGAAAAAGCCTGAGAAACCACATTAAAAGTTACTTCTGCAACCCGTTCCCTTTGTGCTACATGAACGGACGTCTCTCCACATGCTAAGTTTTGAGAGATATTTGTGAGTGAAAGCCGTCCTTCAACTAGCTTGTTGGGAACACAAAGTTCGTTTACAGTTGCAAACTACAATCCATATATTTATATTGTGATGTACTAGCTCCAACTCGGTTTTACAGTGAAAACTGCAGGAACTTCAAACCGGCACTAGGAAACAGACTGAGAAACCAGAGTAAAATTTTCTCCTGTAACCCGTTTACTTTGTGCTAGATGAACGAACGTCTCTCTACATGCTCAGTTCTGAGAGATAAGTGTGTGTTAATGCCGTACATCACCTAGATTGTTGGGAACACAAAGTTCCTTTTCAGTTGCAAACTACAATCCTTACATATATATGGGGACGTACTAGCTCCAACTCGATTTTACAGGGAAAACTGCAGGAACTTCAAACCGGCACTAGGAAAGAGACTGAGAAACCAGAGTAATGTTTTCTCCTGTAACCCGTTTACTTTGTGCTAGATGAACCAACGTCTCTCCACATGCTCAGTTCTGAGAGATAAGTGTGTGTGAAATCCATCCTTCACCTAGCTTGTTGGGAACACAAAGTTCCTTTTCAGTTGCAAACTACAATCCTTACATATATATGGGGAGGTACTATCTCCAACTCGCTTTTCAGTGAAAACTGCAGGAACTTCAACCCGGCACTAGGAAGTAGACTGGGAAACCAGAGAAAAGTCTCTCCTTCAAACCGTTCCCATTGTGCTAGATGAAGGAACGTCTCTCCACATGCTCAGATCAGAGAAATAATTGTGTATGAAAGAGGCCATTCACCTAGCTTGTTCGGTACACATAGTTCCTTTTCAGATGCAAACTACACTCCATACATATATATGGGGATGTACTAGCTCCAACTCGGTTTTACAGTGAATTCTGCAGGAAATTCAAACCGGCACTAGGAAACAGACTGAGAAAACAGAATAAAAGTTTTTCCTGCAACCCTTTCCCTTTGTGCTAGATGAAAAAACGTCTGTCTACATGCTCAGATCTGAGAGATCAGTGTGTGTGAAAGCCGTCCTTCACCTAGCTTGGTGGGAACACAAAGTTCCTTTTCAGTTTCAAACTACACTCCTTACATATATATGGGGAGTTACTAGCTCCAACTCGGTTTTACAGGGAAAACTGCAGGAACTTCAAACTGGCACTAGGAAAGAGACTGAGATACCAGAGTAAAATTTTCTCCTGCAACCCGTTTAATTTTTGCTAGATGAACGAACGTCTCTCCACATGCTCAGTTCTGAGAGATAAGTGTGTGTTAATGCCGTACAACACCTAGCTTGTTGGGAACACATAGTTCCTTTTCAGTTACAATCTACACTCCTTACGTAAAGATGGGGAGGTACTAGTTCCAACTCTGATTTCAGTGAAAACTGCAGGATTTTCAAATTGGCACTAGGAAGCAGACTGTGAAACCAGAGTAAAAATTTCTCTTCCAAACATTTCCCATTGTGCTAGATGAAGGAAAGTCTCTCCACATGCTCAGTTGTGAGAGGTAATTTTATGTGAAAGCCGTACTTCACCTAGCTTGAAGGGAACACAATGTTCCTTTTCAGTTGCAAACTACACTCCTTAAATATATATCGGGAGGTACTAGCTCCAACTCGTTTTTACAGTAAAAACTGCAGGAACTTCAAACCGGCACTAGGAAACAGACTGAGAAACCACAGTAAATGTTTCTTCTGCAACCCGTTCCCATTGTGCTAGATGAACGAAATTCTCTCCACATGCTCAGTTTTGAGAGATAAGTGTGTGTGAAAGGCGTCATTCACCTAGCTTGTTGGGAACACAAAGTTCCTTTCAAGTTGCAAACTACAATCCATACATATATATGGGTATGTACAAGCTCCAACTCGGTTTTACATTGAAAACTTCAGGAACATCAAACCGGCAGTAGGAAACAGACTGAGAAAGCACGTTAAAAGTTACTTCTGCAACCCGTTCCCTTTGTGCGACTTGAACGAACGTCTCTCCACATGCTCAGTTTTGAGAGATAATTGTGTGTGAAAGCCGTCTTTCAACTACCTTGTTGGGAACACAAAGTTCGTTTACAGTTGCAAACTACAATCCATATATTTATATTGTGATGTACTAGCTCCAACTCGGTTTTACAGTGAAAACTGCAGGAACTTCAAACCGGCACTAGGAAACAGACTGAGAAACCAGAGTAATAGTTTCTCCTGCAACCCGTTCCCATTGTGCTAGATGAACGAAATTCTCTCCACATACTCAGTTTTGAGTGATAAGTGTGTGTGAAAGGCGTCATTCACCTAGCTTGTTGGGAACACAAAGTTCCTTTCCAGTTGCAAACTACAATCTATACATATATATGGGGATGTACTAGCTCCAACTCGGTTTTACAGTGAAACCTGCAGGAACTTCAAACCGGCAGTAGGAAACAGACTGAGAAACCACAGTAAATTTTCTCCTGCAACCCGTTTAATTTGTGCTAGATGAATGAACTTCTCTCCACATGCTCACTTCTGAGAGATAAGTGTGTGTGAAAGCCGAGCTTCAGCTATCTTGTTGGGAACACAAAGTTCCTTTTCAGTTGCAAACTACACTCCTTTCATATATATGGGGAGGTACTAGCTCCAACTCGGTTTTACAGTGAAAACTGCAGGAACTTCAAACCAGCACTAGGAAACAGACTGAGAATCCAGAGTAAAAGTTTCTCCTGAATCCCGTTCCCTTTGTGCTAGATGAACAAACGTTTGTCTACATGCTCAGTTCTGAGAAATCAGTGTGTGTCAAAGCCGCACTTCACCTAGCTAGTTGGGAACACAAAGTTCCTTTTCAGTTTCAAACTACACGCCTTACATATATATGGGGAGGTACTAGCTCCAACTGGGTTTTACAGGGAAAACTGCAGGTACTTCAAACCGGCACTAGGAAAGTGACTGATAAACCAGAGTAAAATTTTCTCCTGCAACTAGTTTTCTTTTGCTAGATAAACGACGTCTCTCCACATGCTCAGTTATGAGAGATAAATGTGTGTGAAAGCCGTCTTTAAATTAGCTTGTTGGGAACACAAAGTTCCTTTACAGTTGCAAACTACAATCCATATATTTATATTGTGATGAACTAGCTCCAACACGGTTTTACAGTGAAAACTGCAGGAACTTCAAACCGGCACTAGGAAACAGACTGAGAAACCAGAGTAAAATTTTCCCCTGTAACCCCTTTAATTTGTGCTAGATGAACGAACGTCTCTCCACATGCTCAGTTCTGAGAGATACGTGTGTGTGAAAGCCGTCCTTCACCTAGCTTTTTGGGAACAGAAAGTTCCTTTTCAGTTGCAAACTACAATCCTTACATATATATGGGGAGGTACTAGCTCCAACTCGCTTTTCAGTGAAAACTGCAGGAACTTCAACCCGGCAATAGGAAGCAGGCTGAGAAACCAGAGTAAAAGCCTCTCCTTCAAACCGTTCCCATTGTGCTAGATGAAGGAATGTCTCTCCACATGCTCAGTTCTGAGAAATAATTGTGTGTGAAAGAAGCCATTCACCTAGCTTGTTCGGAACACAAAGTTCCTTTTCAGATGCAAACTACACTCCATACATATATATGGGGATGTACTAGCTCCAACTCGGTTTTACAGTGAATTCTGCAGGAAATTCAAACCGACACTAGGAAACTGACTAAGAAACCAGAGTAATACTTTCTCCTGCAAACCGTTCCATTTGTGCTAGATGAACAAAAGTCTGTCTACATGCTCAGATCTGAGAAATCAGTGTGTGTGAAAGCCGTCCTTCACCTAGCTTGTTGGGAACACAGAGTTCCTTTTCAGTTGCAAACTACACACCTTTCATATATATGGGGAGGTACTAGCTCCAACTCGGTTTTACAGTGAAATCTGCGGGAAATTCAACCCGGGACTAGGAAGCAGACTGAGAAACCAGAGTAAAAGTTTCTACTTCAAACCTTTCCCATTGTCCTAGATGAAGGAACGTCCCTCCACATGCTCAGTTCTGAGAAATAATTGTGTGTGAAAGAGGCCCTTCACCTAGCTTGTTGGGAAAACATAGATCCTTTTCAGATGGAAACTACACTCCATACATATATATGGGGATGTAGTAGCTCCAACTCGGTTTTAAAGTGAAAACTGCAGGAACTTCAAACCGGCACTAGGAAACAGACTGAGAAACCAGAGTAATAGTTTCTACTGCAACCCGTTCCAATTGTGCTACATGAACGAAATTCTCTCCACATGCTCAGTTTTGAGAGATAAGTGTGTGTGAAAGGCGTCATTCACCTAGCTTGTTGGGAACACAAAGTTCCTTTCCAGTTGCAAACTACAATCTATACATATATATGGGGATGTACTAGCTCCAACTCAGTTTTACAGTGAAACCTGCAGGAACTTCAAACCGCACTAGGAAACAGACTGTGATCCAGAGTAAAAGTTTCTCCTGCAACCCGTTCCATTTGTGCTAGATGAACAAACGTTTGTCTACATGCTCAGTTCTGGGAAATCAGTGTGTGTGAAAGCCGCAATTCACCTAACTTGTCGGGAACACAAAGTTCCTTTTCAGTTTCAAACTACACGCCTTACATATATATGGTGAGGTACTAGCTCCAACTGGGTTTTACAGGGATATCTGCAGGAACTTCAAACCGGCACTAGGAAAGAGACTGAGAAACCAGAGTAAAATTTTCTCATGCAACCAGTTTTCTTTTGCTAGATGAACGAACGTCTCTCCACATGCTCAGTTATGAGAGATAAATGTGTGTGAAAACCGTCTTTAAACTAGCTTGTTGGGAACACAAAGTTCCTTTACAGTTGCAAACAACAATCCATAAATTTATATTGTGATGAACTAGCTCCAAATCGGTTTTACAGTGAAAAATGCAGGAACTTCAAACCGGCACTAGGAAACAGACTGAGAAACCAGAGTAATAGTTTCTTCTGCAACCCGTTCCCATTGTGCTAGATGAACGAAATTCTCTCCACATGCTCAGTTTTGAGAGATAAGAGTGTGTGAAAGGCGTCATTCACCTAGCTTGTTGGGAACACAAAGTTCCTTTCCAGTTGCAAACTACAATCCATAAAATTATATTGTGATGAACTAGCTCCAACTCGGTTTTACAGTGTAAACTGCAGGAACTTCAAACCGGCACTAGGAAACAGACTGAGAAACCAGAGTAAAATTTTCTCCTGTAACCCCTTTACTTTGTGCTAGATGAACGAACGTCTCTCCACATGCTCAGTTCTGATAGATACGTGTGTGTGAAAGCCGTCTTTCACCTAGCTTGTTGGGAACAGAAAGTTCCTTTTCAGTTGCAAACTACAATCCTTACATATATATGGGGAGGTACTAGCTCCAACTCGCTTTTCATTGAAAACTGCAGGAACTTCAATCCGGCACTAGGAAACAGACTGAGAAACCAGAATAAAAGCCTCTCCTTCAAATCGTTCCCATTGTGCTAGATGAAGGAACGACTCTCCACATGCTCAGTTCTGAGAAATAATTGTGTTTGAAAGAAGCCATTCACCTACCTTGTTCGGAACACAAAGTTCCTTTTCAGATGCAAACTACACTCCATACATATATAAGGGGATGTACTAGCTCCAACTCGGTTTTACAGTGAATTCTGCAGGAAATTCAAACCGGCACTAGGAAACAGACTGAGAAACCAGAGTAAAAGTTTCCCATGCAACCCTTTCCATTTGTGCTAGATGAACAAACGTCTGTCTACATGCTCAGATCTGAGAAATCAGTGTGTGTGAAAGCCGTCCTTCACCTAGCTTGTTGGGAACACAAAGTTCCTTTTCAGTTGCAAACTACACTCCTTACATATATATGGGGAGGTACTAGCTCCAACTCGCTTTTCAGTGAAAAATGCAGGAACTTCAACCCGGCACTAGGAAGCAGACTGAGAAACCAGAGTAAAAGTTTATACTTCAAACAGTTCCCATTGTGCTAGATGAAGGAACGTCCCTCCACATGCTCAGTTCTGAGAAATAATTGTGTGTGAAAGACGCCCTTCACCTATCTTGTTGGGAAAACATAGTTCCTTTTCAGATGTAAACTACACTCCATACAAATATATGGGGATGTACTAGCTCCAACTCTGTTTTACAGTGAAAACTGCAGGAACTTCAAACCGGCACTAGGAAACCGACTGAGAAACCAGAGTAATAGTTTCTTCTGCAACCCGTTCCCATTGTGCTAGATGAACGAAATTCTCTCCACATGCTCAGTTTTGAGAGATAAGAGTGTGTGAAAGGCGTCATTCACCTAGCTTGTTGGGAACACAAAGTTCCTTTCCAGCTGCAAACTACAATCCATACGTATAAATGGGGATGTACTAGCTCCAACTCGGTTCTACAGTGAAAACTGCCGGAACTTCAACCCGGCAGTAGGAAACAGACTGAGAAACCACAGTAAATTTTCTCCTGCAACCCGTTTAATTTGTGCTAGATGAATGAACGTCTCTCCACATGCTCACTTCTGAGAGTTAAGTGTGTGTGAAAGCCGAGCTTCAGCTAGCTTGTTGGGAACGCAAAGTTACTTTTCAGTTGCAAACTACACTCCATACATATATATGGGGAGGTACTAGCTCCAACTCGGTTTTACAGTGAAAACTGCAGGAACTTCAAACCAGCACTAGGAAACAGACTGAGAAACCAGAGTAAAAGTTTCTCCTGCAACCCGTTCCCATTGTGCTAGATGAACAAACGTTTGTCTACATGCTCAGTTCTGAGAAATCAGTGTGTGTGAAAGCCGCACTTCACCTAGCTTGTTGGGAACACAAAGTTCCTTTTCAGTTTCAAACTACATGTCTTACATATATATGGGGAGGTACTAGCTCCAACTGGGTTTTACAGGGAAAACTGCAGGAACTTCAAACCGGCACTAGGAAAGAGACTGAGAAACCAGAGTAAAATTTTTTCCTGTAAACCCGTTACTTTGTGCTAGATGAACGAACGTCTCTCCACATGCTCAGTTCTGAGAGATACGTGTGTGGGAAAGCCGTACTTCACCTAGCTTGTTGGGAACAGAAAGTTACTTTTCAGTTGCAAACTACAATCGTTACATATATATGGGGAGGTACTAGCTCCAAATCGCTTTTCAGTGAAAACTGCAGGAACTTAAACCCGGCACTAGGAAGCAGACTGAGAAACCAGAATAAAAGCCTCTCCTTCAAACCGTTCCCATTGTGCTAGATGAAGGAATGTCTCTCCACATGCTCAGTTCTGAGAAATAATTGTGTGTGAAAGAAGCCATTCACCTAGATTGTTCGGAACACAAAGTTCCTTTTCAGATGCAAACTACACTCCATAAATATATATGGGGATGTACTAGCACCAACTCGGTTTTACAGTGAAAAATGTAGGTAATTCAAACCAGCACTAGGAAACAGACTGAGAAACCAGAGTAATAGTTTCTCCTGCAACCCATTTCCATTGTGCTAGATGAACGAAATTCTCTCCATATGCTCAGTTTTGAGAGATAAGTGTGTGTGAAAGGCGTTATTCAACTAGCTTGTTGGGAACACAAAGTTCCTTTCCAGTTGCCAACTACAATCCATACATATATATGGGGATGTACTAGCTCCAACTCGGTTTTACAGTGAAATCTGCAGGAACATCAAAACGACAGTAGGAAACAGACTGAGAAACCAGAGTAATGTTTTCCCCTGCAACCCGTTTAATTTGTGCTAGATGAATGAAAGACTCTCCACATGCTCACTTCTGAGAGATCAGTGTGTGTGAAAGCCGTCCTTCAAATAGCTTGTTGGGAACAAAAAGTTCCTTTTAAATTGCAAACTCCACTCCATACATATATATGGGGAGGTACTAGCTCCAACTCTGTTTTACAGGGAAAACGGCAGGAACTTCACACCGGCACTAGGAAACAGACTGAGAAACCGGAGTAAAATTTTCTCCTGCAACCCTTTTACTTTGTGCTACATGAACGAACGTCTCTTCACATGCTGTTTTGAGAGATAATTGTGTGTGAAAGCCGTACTTCACCAAGCTTGTTGGGAACAAAAAGTTCCTTTTCAGTTGCAAGCTACACTCCTTAAATATATATGGGGAGGTTATACCTCCAACTCTGTTTTACAGTAAAACTGCAGGAACTTCAAACCGGCACTAGGAAACAGACTGAGAAACCACAGTAACAGATTCCCCTGCAAACCGTTCCCTTTGTGCTACATGAACGAACGTCTCTCCACATGCTCAGTACTGAGAGATAAGTGTCTGTGAAAGCCGTCCTTCACCTAACTTGTTGGGAACACAAAGTTCCTTTTCAGTTGCAAAATACACTTCTTACATAAATATGGGGAGGTACTAGCTCCAACTCGCTTTTCAGTGAAAAATGCAGGAACTTCAACCCGGCACTAGGAAGCAGACTGAGAAACCAGAGTAAAAGCCTCTCCTTCAAAGCGTTCCCATTGTGCTAGATGAAGGAACGTCTATCCACATGCTCAGTTCTGTGAAATAATTGTGTGTGAAAGAAGCAATTCACCTAGCATGTTGGGAAAACATAGTTCCTTTTCAGTAGCAAACTACTCTCCATACATATATATGGGGATGTACTAGCTCCAACTCGGTTTTACAGTGAAAACTGCAGGAACTACAAACCGGCACTAGGAAACAGACTGAGAAACAGAGTATAAGTTTCTCCGGCAACCCATTCCATTTGTGCTAGATGAACGAAAGTCTCTCCACATGTACAGTTGTGATAGAAAAGTGTGTGTGAAAGCCGTCCTTCACCTAGCTTGTTGGGAACACAAAGTTACTTTTCAGTTGCAAACTACACTCCATACATATATATGGGGAGGTACTAGCTCCAACTCGGTTTTACAGTGAAAACTGCAGGAACTTCAAACCAGCACTAGGAAACAGACTGAGAAACCAGAGTAAAAGTTTCTCCTGCAACCCGTTCCCATTGTGCTAGATGAACAAACGTTTGTCTACATGCTCAGTTCTGAGAAATCAGTGTGTGTGAAAGCCGCACTTCACCTAGCTTGTTGGGAACACAAAGTTCCTTTTCAGTTTCAAACTACATGTCTTACATATATATGGGGAGGTACTAGCTCCAACTGGGTTTTACAGGGAAAACTGCAGGAACTTCAAACCGGCACTAGGAAAGAGACTGAGAAACCAGAGTAAAATTTTTTCCTGTAAACCCGTTACTTTGTGCTAGATGAACGAACGTCTCTCCACATGCTCAGTTCTGAGAGATACGTGTGTGGGAAAGCCGTACTTCACCTAGCTTGTTGGGAACAGAAAGTTACTTTTCAGTTGCAAACTACAATCGTTACATATATATGGGGAGGTACTAGCTCCAAATCGCTTTTCAGTGAAAACTGCAGGAACTTAAACCCGGCACTAGGAAGCAGACTGAGAAACCAGAGTAAAAGCCTCTCCTTCAAACCGTTCCCATTGTGCTAGATGAAGGAATGTCTCTCCACATGCTCAGTTCTGAGAAATAATTGTGTGTGAAAGAAGCCATTCACCTAGATTGTTCGGAACACAAAGTTCCTTTTCAGATGCAAACTACACTCCATAAATATATATGGGGATGTACTAGCACCAACTCGGTTTTACAGTGAAAAATGTAGGTAATTCAAACCAGCACTAGGAAACAGACTGAGAAACCAGAGTAATAGTTTCTCCTGCAACCCATTTCCATTGTGCTAGATGAACGAAATTCTCTCCATATGCTCAGTTTTGAGAGATAAGTGTGTGTGAAAGGCGTTATTCAACTAGCTTGTTGGGAACACAAAGTTCCTTTCCAGTTGCCAACTACAATCCATACATATATATGGGGATGTACTAGCTCCAACTCGGTTTTACAGTGAAATCTGCAGGAACATCAAAACGACAGTAGGAAACAGACTGAGAAACCAGAGTAATGTTTTCCCCTGCAACCCGTTTAATTTGTGCTAGATGAATGAAAGACTCTCCACATGCTCACTTCTGAGAGATCAGTGTGTGTGAAAGCCGTCCTTCAAATAGCTTGTTGGGAACAAAAAGTTCCTTTTAAATTGCAAACTCCACTCCATACATATATATGGGGAGGTACTAGCTCCAACTCTGTTTTACAGGGAAAACGGCAGGAACTTCACACCGGCACTAGGAAACAGACTGAGAAACCGGAGTAAAATTTTCTCCTGCAACCCTTTTACTTTGTGCTACATGAACGAACGTCTCTTCACATGCTGTTTTGAGAGATAATTGTGTGTGAAAGCCGTACTTCACCAAGCTTGTTGGGAACAAAAAGTTCCTTTTCAGTTGCAAGCTACACTCCTTAAATATATATGGGGAGGTTATACCTCCAACTCTGTTTTACAGTAAAACTGCAGGAACTTCAAACCGGCACTAGGAAACAGACTGAGAAACCACAGTAACAGATTCCCCTGCAAACCGTTCCCTTTGTGCTACATGAACGAACGTCTCTCCACATGCTCAGTACTGAGAGATAAGTGTCTGTGAAAGCCGTCCTTCACCTAACTTGTTGGGAACACAAAGTTCCTTTTCAGTTGCAAAATACACTTCTTACATAAATATGGGGAGGTACTAGCTCCAACTCGCTTTTCAGTGAAAAATGCAGGAACTTCAACCCGGCACTAGGAAGCAGACTGAGAAACCAGAGTAAAAGCCTCTCCTTCAAAGCGTTCCCATTGTGCTAGATGAAGGAACGTCTATCCACATGCTCAGTTCTGTGAAATAATTGTGTGTGAAAGAAGCAATTCACCTAGCATGTTGGGAAAACATAGTTCCTTTTCAGTAGCAAACTACTCTCCATACATATATATGGGGATGTACTAGCTCCAACTCGGTTTTACAGTGAAAACTGCAGGAACTACAAACCGGCACTAGGAAACAGACTGAGAAACAGAGTATAAGTTTCTCCGGCAACCCATTCCATTTGTGCTAGATGAACGAAAGTCTCTCCACATGTACAGTTGTGATAGAAAAGTGTGTGTGAAAGCCGTCCTTCACCTAGCTTGTTGGGAACACAAAGTTCCTTTACAGTTGCAAACTACAATCCATACATATGTATAGTGATGTACTAGCTCCAACTCGGTTTTACAGTGATAAATACAGGAACTTCAAACCGGAACTAGGAAACAGACTGAGAAACCACAGTAAAAGTTTCTTATGCAACCCTTTCCCTTTGTGCTGGATGAACGAACGTCTCTCCACATGCTCAGTTTGGAGAGATAATTGTGTGTGCAATCCGTCCTTCACATAGCTTGTTGGGAACACAAGGTTCCTTCACAGTTGCAAACTACAATCCATACATATATATAGTGATGTACTAGCTCCAACTCGGTTTTACAGTGATAAATACAGGAACTTCAAACCGGTACTAGGAAACAGACTGAGAAACCAAAGTAAAATTTTCCCCTGCATCCCGTTTATTTTGTGCTAGATGAACGAACGTCTCTCCACATGCTCAGTTCTGAGAGATAAGTGTGTGTGAAAGCCGTCCTTCACCTAACTTGTTGGGAACACAAAGTTCCTTTACTGTTGCAAACTACACTCCATACATATATATGGGGAGGTACTAGCTCCAACTCGGTTTTACAGTGAAAAGTGCAGGAACTTCAAACTGGCACTAGGAAACAGACTGAGAAACCAGAGTAAAAGTTTCTCCTGCAACCCTTTCCCTTTGTGCTAGATGAAAGAACGTCTCTCCAAATGATCAATTCTGAGAAATAAGTGTGTGTGAATGCCGTCCTTCACCTAGCTTGTTTGGAACACCAAGTTCCTTTTCAATTGCAAACTACAATCCATACATATATATGGGGAGGTTCTAGCTCCAACTAGGTTTTATAGTGAAACCTGCAGGAATTTCAAACCGGCACTAGGAAACAGACTGAGAAAACAGAGTAAAATATTTTCCTGCAACCCGTTTACTTTGTGCTAGATGAACGAACGTCTCTCCACATGCTAGTTCTCAGAGAAAAGTGTGTGTGAAAACCGTCCTTCAACTAGATTGCTGGGAACACAAATTTACTTTTAAGTAGCAAACTACACTCCTTACATATATATGGGGAGTTACTAGCTCCAACTCGGTTTTACAGTGAAAACAGCAGGAACTTCAAACCGGCAGTAGGAAACAGCTTGAGAAACCAGAGTAAAAGTTTCTCCTGCAACCGGTTCCCATTGTGCTACATGAACGAAATTCTCTCCACATGCTCAATTTTGAGAGATAATTGTGTGTGAAAGGCGTCATTCACCTAGCTTGTTTGGAACACAAAGTTCCTTTCCAGTTGCAAACTACAATCCATACATATATATGGGGATGTACAAGCTCCAAGTCGGTTTTACAGTGAAAACAGCAGGAACTTCAAAACGGCAGTAGAAAAAATACTGAGAATCGACAGTAAAAGTTACTTCTGCAAACCGTTCCCTTTGTGCTACATGAACGAACGTCTCTCCACATGCTCAGTTTTGAGAGATAATTGTGTGTGAAAGCCGTACTTCAACTAGATTGTTGGGAACACAAAGTTCGTTTACAGTTGCAAACTACAATCCATATATTTATATTGTGATGTACTAGCTCCAACTCGGTTTTACAGTGAAAACTGCAGGAACTTCAAACCGGAACTAGGAAACAGACTGAGAAACCAGAGTAAAATTTTCTCCTGTAACCCGTTTACTTTGTGCTAGATGAACGAATGTCTCTCCACATGCTCAGTCCTGAGAGATAAGTGTGTGTGAAATCCATCCTTCACCTAGCTTGTTGGGAACACAAAGTTCCTTTTCAGTTGCAAACTACAATCCTTACATATATATGGGGAGGAACTAGCTCCAACTGGCTTTTCAGTGAAAACTGCAGGAACTTCAAAACACACTAGGAAGCAGACTGAGAAACAAGAGTAAATTCTCTCCTTCAAACCGTTCCCATTGTGCTAGATGAAGGAACGTCTCTCCACATGCTCAGTTCTGAGAAATAATTGTGTGTGAAAGAGGCCATTCACCTAGCTCGTTCGGAACACAAAGTTCCTTTTCAGATGCAAACTACACTCCATACATATATATGGGGATGTACTAGCTCCAACTCGGTTTTACAGTGAATTCTGCAGGAAATTCAAACCGGCACTAGGAAACAGACTGAGAAAACAGAGTAAAAGCTTTTCCTTCAACCCATTTACTTTGTGCTAGATGAAAAAACGTCTGTCTACATGCTCAGATCTGAGAGATAATTGTGTGTGAAAGCCGTCCTTCAACTAGCTTGTTGGGAACACAAAGTTCCTTTTAAATTGCAAACTCCACTCCATACATATATATGGAGAGGTACTAGCTCCAACTCTGTTTTACAGGGAAAACGGCAGGAACTTCACACCGGCACTAGGAAACAGACTGAGAAACCAGAGTAAAATTTTCTCCTGCAACCTGTTCCCATTATGCTAGATGAACGAAATTCTCTCCACATGCTCAGTTTTGAGAGATAAATGTGTGTGAAAGGCGTCATTCACCTAGGTTGTTGGGAACACAAAGTTCCTTTCCAGTTGCAAACTACAATCCATACATATATATGGGGATGTACAAGCTCCAACTCTGTTTTACAGTGAAAACGGCAGGAACTTCAAACCGGCAGTAGGAAACAGACTGAGAAACCACAGTAAAGTTAATTCTGCAACCCGTTCCCTTTGTGCTACATGAACGAACGTTTCTCCTCATGCTTAGTTTTGAGAGATAATTGTGTGTGAAAGCCGTCCTTCAACTAGCTTGTTGGGAACACAAAGTTCGTTTACATTTGCAAACCACAATCCATATATTTAAATTGTTATGTACTAGCACCAACTCGGTTTTACAGTGAAAACTGCAGGAACTTCAAACCGGCACTACGAAACAGACTGACAAACCAGAGTAAAATTTTCTCCTGTAACCCGTTTACTTTGTGCTAGATGACCGAACGTCTCTCCACATGCTCAGTTTTGAGAGATAAGTGTGTGTGAAAGCCGTCCTTCACCTAGCTTGTTGGGAACACAAAGTTCCTTTTCAGTTGCAAACTACACTCCTTACATATATATGGGGAGGTACTAGCTCCAACTCGCTTTTCAGTGAAAACGGCAGGAACTTCAACCGGGCACTAGGAAGCAGACTGAGAAACCAGAGTAAAAGTCTCTAATTCAAACCGTTCCCATTGTGCTAGATGAAGGATCGTCTCTCCACATGCTCAGTTCTGAGAAATAATTTTGTGAGAAAGAGGACATTCACCTAGCTTGTTCGGAACACAAAGTTCCTTTTCAGATGCAAACTACACTCCATACATGTATATGGGGATGTACTAGCTCCAACTCGGTTTTACAGTGAAAACTGCAGGAACTTCAAAGCGGCAGTAGGAAACAGACTGAGAAACCAGAGTAATGTTTTCTCCTGCAACCCGTTTTATTTGTGCTTGATGAATGAACGTATCTCCACATGCTCACTTCTGAGAGATCAGTGTGTGTGAAAGCCGTCTTTCAAATAGCTTGTTTGGAACACAAAGATCCTTTTAAATTGCAAACTCCACTCCATACATATATATGGGCAGGTACTACACCAACTCTGTTTTACAGTGAAAACTGCAGGAAGTTCACACCGGCACTAGGAAACAGACTGAGAAACCAGAGTAATATTTTCTCCTGCAACCCTTTTACATTGTGCTAGATGAACGAACGTCTCTTCACATGCTGTTTTGAGAGATAATTGTGTGTGAAAGCCGTACTTCATCTAGCTTGTTGGGAACACAAAGTTCCTTTTCAGTTGCAAACTACACTCCTTAAATATATATGGGGAGGTTATACCTCCAACTCGGTTTTACAGTAAAACTGCAGGAACATCAAACCGGCACTAGGAAACAGACTGAGAATCCACAGTAAAAGTTTCTTCTGCAACCCTTTCCCATTGAGCTAGATGAACGAAAT
This sequence comes from Camelus dromedarius, assembly GCF_036321535.1. Lineage (NCBI taxonomy): Eukaryota > Metazoa > Chordata > Mammalia > Artiodactyla > Camelidae > Camelus > Camelus dromedarius. The sequence continues at coordinate 10,711,524 of NC_087443.1, forward strand.
TCTCTCCACATGCTCAGTTTTGAGAGATAAGTGTGTGTGAAATGCGTCATTCACCTAGCTTTTTGGGAACACAAAGTTCCTTTCCAGTTGCAAACTACAATCCATAAATATATAAGGGGATGTACTAGCTCCAACTCGGTTTTACAGTGAAAACTGCAGGAACTTCAAACCGGCAGTAGGAAACAGACTGAGAAACCAGAGTAAAAGTTTCTGTTGCAACCCGTTAATTTTGTGCTAGATGAACGAACTTCTCTCCACATGCACATTTCTGATAGATAAGTGTGTGTGAAAGCCGTCCTTCACCTAGGTGTTTGGAATACAAAGTTCCTTTCCAGGTTCAAACTACACTCCATACATATATATTGGGTTGTACTAGCCTCAACTCGGTTTTAAAGTAGAAACTGCAGGAACTTCAAACCGGCACTAGGAAACAGACTGAGAATCCACAGTAAAAGTTTCTTCTGCAACCCGTTCCCTTTGTGCTACATGAACGAACGTCTCTCCACATGCTCAGTTTTGAGAGATAATTGTGTGTGAAAGCCGTCTTTAAACTAGCTTGTTGGGAACACAAATTTCCTTTACATTTGCAAACTACAATCCATATATTTATATTGCGATGAACTAGCTCCAACTCGGTTTTACAGTGAAAACTGCAGGAACTTCAAACCGGCACTAGGAAACAGACTGAGAAACCAGAGTAAAATCCTCTTCTATAACCCGTTTACTTTGTGCTAGATGAACGAACGTCTCTCCACATGTACATTTCTGATAGAAAAGTGTGTGTGAAAGCCGTCCTTCACCTAGCTTGTTGGGAACACAAAGTTCCTTTCCAGTTGCAAACTACACTCCATTCATATATATGGGGATTTACTAGCTCCAACTCGGTTTTACAGTAAAAACTGCAGGAATATCAAATCGGCACTAGGAAACAGACTGAGAAACCACAGTAAAAGTTTCTTCTGCAACCCTTTCCCTTTGTGCTAGATGAACGAACGTCTCTCCACATGCTCAGTTTGGAGAGATAATTGTGTGTGAATTCCGTACTTCACCTAGCTTGTTGGGAACACAAATTTCATTTACAGTTGCAAACTAAAATCCATAAATATATATGGTGATGTACTAGCTCCAACTCGGTTTTACAGTGATAAATGCAGGAACTTCAAACCGGCAGTAGGAAACAGACTGAGAAAAAAGAGTAAAAGATTTTCCTGCAACCTGTTTACGTTGTGCTAGATGAACGAACGTCTCTCCACATGCTAGTTCTCAGAGAAATGTTTGTGTGAAAGCCGTCCTTCAACTAGCTTGTTGGGAACCCAAAGATCCTTTTCTGTTGCAAACTACCCTCCTTAAATATATATGGGGAATTAGTAGCTCCAACTCGGTTTTACAGTGAAAACTGCAGGAACTTCAAACCGGCACTAGGAAACAGACTGAGAAACCAGAGTAAAAGATTCTCCTGCAAACCGTTCCCTTTGTGCTAGATGAACGAAATTCTCTCCACATGCTCAGTTTTGAGAGATAGGTGTGTGTGAAAGCCGTCCTTCAACTAGCTTGTTGGGAACACAAAGTTCGTTTACACTTGCAAACTACAATCCATATATTTATATTGTGATGTACTAGCTCCAACTCGGTTTTACAGTGAAAACTGCAGGAAATTAAAACCGGCACTAGGAAACAGACTGAGAAACCAGAGTAAAATTTTCTCCTGTAACCCGTTTATTTTGTGCTAGATGAACGAAGGTCTCTCCACATGCTCCGTTCAGAGAGATAAGTGTGTGTGAAATCCATTCTTCACCTAGCTTGTTTGGAACACAAAGTTCCTTTTCAGTTGCAAACAACACTCCTTACATATATATGGGGAGGTACAAGCTCCAACTCGCTTTTCAGTGAAAACTGCAAGAACTTCAACCCGGCACTAGGAAGCAGACTGAGAAACCAGAGTAAAAGTCTCTCCTTCAAACCATTCCCATTGTGCTAGATGAAGGAACGTCTCTCCACATGCTCAGTTCTGAGAAATAATTGTGTGTGAAAGAGGCCATTCACCTAGCTTGTTCGGAACACAACGTTCCTTTTCAGATGCTAACTACACTCCATACATATATATCGGGATGTACTAGCTCCAACTCGGTTTTACAGTGAATTCTGCAGGAAATTCAAACCGGCACTAGGAAACAGACTGAGAAAACAGAGTAAAAGTTTTTCCTGCAACAATTTCCTTTGTGCTAGATGAAATAACGTCTGACTACATGATCAGATCTGAGAGATCAGTGTGTGTGAAAGCCGTCCTTCAACTAGATTGTTGGGAACACAAAGTTCCTTTTAAATTGCAAATTCCACTCCATACAAATATATGGGGAGGTACTAGCTCCAACTCTGTTTTACAGGGAAAACGGCAGGAATTTCACACCGGCACTAGGAAACAGCTTGAGAAACCAGAGTAAAAGTTTCTCTTGCAACCCGTTAATTTTGTGCTAGATGAACGAACTTCTCTCCACATGCACATTTCTGATAGTTAAGTGTGTGTGAAAGCCGTCCTTCACCTAGGTGTTTGGAACACAAAGTTCCTTTCCAGGTTCAAACTACACTCCATACATATATATGGGGTTGTACTAGCTTCAACTCGGTTTTACAGTAGAAATTGCAAGAACTTCAAACCGGCACTAGGAAACAGACTGAGAAACCACAGTAAAAGTTTCTTCTGCCACCCGTTCCCTTTGTGCTACATGAACGAACGTCTCTTCAAATGCTCAGTTTGGAGAGATAATTGTGTGTGAAAGCCGTCTTTAAACTAGCTTGTTGGGAACACAAATTTCCTTTACATTTGCAAACTACAATCCATATATTTATATTGTGATGAACTAGCTCCAACTCGGTTTTACAGTGAAAACTGCAGGAAATTCAAACCGGCACTAGGAAACAGACTGAGAAACCAGAGAAAAATTTTCTTCTATAACCCGTTTACTTTGTGCTAGATGAACGAACGTCTCTCCACATGTAGAGTTCTGATAAAAAAGTGTGTGTGAAAGCCGTCCTTCACCTAGCTTGTTGGGAACACAAAGTTCCTTTCCAGTTGCAAACTACACTCCATACATATATATGGGTAGGTACTAGCTCCAACTCGGTTTTACAGTAAAACTGCTGGAATTTCAAATCGGCACTAGGAAACAGACTGAGAAACCACAGTAAAAGTTTCTTCAGCAACCCGTTCCCTTTGTGTTAGATGAACGAACGTCTCTCCACATGCTCAGTTTTGAGAGATAATTGTGTGTGAATTCCGTACTTCACCTAGCTTGTTGGGAACACAAAATTCCTTTACAGTTGCAAACTAAAATCCATACATATATATGGTGATGTACTAGCTCCAACTCGGTTTTACAGTGATAAATGCAGGAACTTCAAACCGGCAGTACAAAACAGACTGAGAAAACAGAGTAAAAGATTTTCCTGCAACCCGTTTACGTTGTGCTAGATGAACGAACGTCTCTCCACATGCTAGTTCTCAGAGAAATATTTGTGTGTGAAAGAGGCCATTCACCTAGCTTGTTCGGAAACAAAGTTCCTTTTCAGATGCAAACTACACTCCATACATATATATGGGGATGTACTACCACCAACTCGGTTTTACAGTGAATTCTGCAGGAAATTCAAACCGGCACTAGGAAACAGACTGAGAAACCAGATTAAAAGTTTCTCCTGGAACCCGTTCCATTTGTGCTAGATGAACAAACGTCTGTCTACCTGCTCAGTTCTGAGAAATCAGTGTGTGTGAAAGCCGTCCTTCACCTAGCTTGTTGGGAACACAAAGTTCCTTTTCAGTTGCAAACTACACTCCTTACATATATATGGGGAAGTACTAGCTCCAACTCGCTTTTCAGTGAAAACTGCAGGAATTTCAACCCGGCAGTAGGAATCAGACTGAGAAACAAGAGTAAAATTTCTACTTCAAACCTTTCCCATTGTGCTAGATGAAGGAACGTCCCTCCATATGCTCAGTTCTGAGAAATAATTGTGTGTGAAAGAGGCCCTTCACCTAGCTTGTTGGGAAAACATAGTTCCATTTCATTTGCAAACTACACTCCATACATATATATGGGGATGTACTAGCACCAACTCGGTTTTACAATGAAAACTGCAGGAACTTCAAACCGGCACTAGGAAACAGACTGAGGAACCAGAGTAATAGTTTCTCCTGCAACCCGTTTCCATTGTGCTAGATGAACGAAATTCTCTCCACATGCGCAGTTCTGAGAGTTAAGTGTGTGTGAAAGGCGTCATTCACATAGCTTGCTGGGAACACAAATTTCCTTTCCAGTTGCAAACTACAATCCATACATATATATGGGGATGTACTAGCTCCAACTCTGTTTTACAGTGAAAACTGCAGGAACTTCAAACCGGCAGTAGGAAACAGACTGAGAAACCACAGTAAATTTTCTCCTGTAACCCGTTTATTTGTGCTAGATGAATGAACGTCTCTCCACATGCTCATTTCTGAGAGATAAGTGTGTGTGAAAGCCGAGCTTCAGCTAGTTTGTTGGGAACACAAAGTTCCTTTTCAGTTGGAAACTACACTCCTTACATATATATGGGGAGGTTCTAGCTCCAACTAGGTTTTACAGTGAAAACTGCAGGAAATTGAAACCAGCACTAGGAAACAGACTGAGAAACCAGAGTAAAAGTTTCTCCTGCAACCCGATCCCTTTGTGCTAGATGAACAAAAGTTTGTCTACATGCTCAGTTCTGAGAAATCAGTGTGTGTGAAAGCCGCACTTTACCTAGATTGTTGGGAACACAAAGTTCCTTTTCAGTTTCAAACTACACGCCTTACATATATATGGGGAGGTACTAGCACCAACTGGGTTTTACAGGGAAAACTGCAGGAACTTCAAACCTGCACTAGGAAAGAGACTGAAAAACCAGAGTAAAATTTTCTCCTGCAACCAGTTTTCTTTTGCTAGATGAACGAACGTCTCTCCACATGCTCAGATCTGAGAGATAAGTGTGTGTGAAAGCCGTCTTTAAACTAGCTTGTTGGGAACACATAGTTCCTTTACATTTTCAAACTACTATCCATATAATTATATTGTGATGAACTAGCTCCAACTAGGTTTTACAGAGAAAACTGCAGGAACTTCAAACCGGCACTAGGAAACAGACTGAGAAACCAGAGTAAAATTTTCTCCTGTAACCCGTTTACTTTGTGCTAGATGAACGAACGTCTCTCCACATGCTCAGTTCTGAGAGATAAGTGTGTGTGAAAGCCGTCCTTCACCTAGCTTGTTGGGAACAGATAGTTCCTTTTCAGTTGCAAACTAAAATCCTTACATATATATGGGGAGGTAATATCCCCAACTCAGTTTTCAGTGAAAACTGCAGGAACTTCAACCCGGCACTAGGAAGCAGACTGAGAAACCAGAGTAAAAGCCTCTCCTTCAAACCGTTCCCATTGTGCTAGATGAAGGAAAGTCTCTCCACATGCTCAGTTCTGAGAAATAATTGTGTGTTAATGAAGCCATTCACCTAGCTTGATCGGAACACAAAGTTCCTTTTCAGATGCAAACTACACTCCATAAATATATATGGGGATGTACTAGCTCCAACTCGGTTTTACAGTGAAAACTGTAGGAAATTCAAACCGGCACTAGGAAACAGACTGAGAAACCAGAGTAATAGTTTCTCCTGCAACCCGTTCCCATTGTGCTAGATGAACGAAATTCTCTCCACATGCTCAGTTTTGAGAGATATGTGTGTGTGAAAGGCGTCATTAACATAGCTTGTTGGGAACACAAAGTTCCTTTCCAGTGGCAAATTACAATCCATACATATATATGGGGATGTACTAGCTCCAACTCGGTTTTACAGTGAAAACGGCAGGAACTTCAAACCGGCAGTAGGAAACAGACTGAGAAACCAGAGTAAAGTTTTCTCCTGCAACCCGTTTAATTTGTGCTAGATGAATGAACGTCTCTCCACATGCTCACTTCTGAGAGATCAGTGTGTGTGAAAGCCGTCCTTCAAATAGCTTGTTGGGAACACAAAGTTCCTTTTAAATTCCAAACTCCACTCCATACATATATATGGGGAGGTACTAGCTCCAACTCTGTTTTACAGGGAAAACGGCAGGAACTTCACACCGGCACTAGGAAACAGACTGAGAAACCAGAGTAATATTTTCTCCTGCAACCCTTTTACTTTGTGCTAGATGAACGAACGTCTCTTCACATGCTGTTTTGAGAGATAATTGTGTGTGAATGCCGTACTTCACCTAGCTTGTTGGGAACACAAAGTTCCATTTCAGTTGCAAACTACACTCCTTAAATATATAAGGGGGGGTTATACCTCCAACTCGGTTTTACAGTAAAACTGCAGGAACTTCAAACCGGCACTAGGAAACAGACTGAGAATCCACAGTAAAAGTTTCTTCTGCAACCCGTTCCCATTGTGCTAGATGAACGAAATTCTCTCAACATGCTCAGTTTTGAGAGATAAGTGTGTGTGAAAGGCGTCATTCACCTAGCTTGTTGGTAACACAAAGTTCCTTTCCAGTTGCAAACTACAATCCATACATATATAAGGGGATGTACTAGCTCAATCTCGGTTTTACAGTGAAAACTGCAGGAACTTCAAACCGGCAGTAGGAAACAGACTGAGAAACCAGAGTAAAAGTTTCCCTTGCAACCCGTTAATTTTGTGCTAGATGAACGAACGTCTCTCCACATGCACATTTCTGATAGATAAGTGTGTGTTAAAGCCGTCCTTCAACTAGGGGTTTGGAACACAAAGTTCATTTCCAGGTGCAAACTACACTCCATACATATATATGGGGTTGTACTAGCTTCAACTCGGTTTTACAGTAGAAACTGCAGGAACTTCAAATCGGCACTAGGAAACAGACTGAGAAACCACAGTAAAAGTTTCTTCTGCAACCCGTTCCCTTTGTGCTACATGAACGAACGTCTCTCCACATGCTCAGTTTTGAGAGATAATTGTGTGTGAATGCCGTCTTTAAAATAGCTTGTTGGGAACACAAATTTCCTTTACATTTGCAAACTACAATCCGTATATTTATATTATGATGAACTAGCTCCAACTCGGTTTTACAGTGAAAACTGCAGGAAATTCAAAGCGGCACTAGGAAACAGACTGAGAAACCAGAGTAAAATTTTCTTCTGTAACCAGATTACTTTGTGCTAGATGAACGAACGTCTTTACACATGCTCAGTTCTGAGAGATAAGTGTCTGTGAATGCCGTCCTTCAACTAGCATGTTGGGAACACAAAGTTCCTTTTCAGTTGCAAACTACACTCCTTACATATATATGGGGAGTTACTACCTCTAACTCGCTTTTCAGTGAAAACTGCAGGAACTTCAACCCGGCACTAGGAAGCAGACTGAGAAACCAGAGTAAAAGCCTCTCCTTCAAACCATTCCCATTGTGCTACATGAAGGAACGTCTCTCCACATGCTCAGTTCTGAGAAATAATTGTGTGAGAAAGAAGCCATTCACCTAGCTTGTTCTGAACACAAAGTTCCTTTTCAGATGCAAACTACACTCCATACATATATATGGGGATGTACTAGCTCCAACTCGGTTTAACAGAGAAAACTGAAGGAAATTCAAACCGGCACTAGGAAACAGACTGTGAATCCAGAGTAAAAGTTTCTAATGCAACCCGTTCCCTTTGTGCTAGATGAACAAAAGTCTGTCTACATGCTCAGTTCTGAGAAATCAGTGTGTGTGAAAGCTGTCCTTCACTTAGCTTGTTGGGAACACAAAGTTCCTTTTCAGTTGCAAACTACACTCTTTATATATATATGGGGTGGTACTAGCTCCAACACACTTTTCAGTGAAAACTGCAGGAACTTAATCCCGGCACTAGGAAGCAGAGTGAGAAACCAGAGTATAAATTTCTAGTTCAAACCGTTCCCATTGTGCTAGATGAAGGAAAGTCTCTCCACATGCTCAGTTCTGAGAAATAATTGTGTGTGAAAGAGGCCCTTCACCTAGCTTGTTTGAAAAACATAGTTATTTTTCAGTTGCAAACTACACTCCATACATATATATGGGGATGTACTAGCACCAACTCGGTTTTACAGTGAAAACTGCAGGAACTTCAAACCGGAACTAGGAAAAAGACTGAGAAAACAGAGTATAAGTTTCTCAGGCAACCCGTTCCATTTGTGCTAGATGATCGAAAGTCTCTCCACATGTACAGTTCTGATAGAAAAGTGTGTGTCAAAGCCGTCCTTCACCTAGCTTGTTGGGAACACAAAGTTCCTTTCCAGTTGCAAACTACACTCCATACATATTTATGGTGAGGTACTAGCTCCAACTCGGTTTTACAGTAAAAACTGCAGGAATTTCAAATCGGCACTAGGAAACAGACTGAGAAACCACAGTAAATGTTTCTTCTGCAACCCGTTCCCTTTGTGCTAGATGAACGAACGTCTCTCCACATGCTCAGTTTTGAGAGATAATTGTGTGTGAAATCTGTCCTTCACCTAGCTTGTTGGAAACACAAAGTTCCTTTACAGTTGCAAACTAAAATCCATACATATATATGGTGATGTACTAGCTCCAACTCGGTTTTACAGTGATAAATGCAGGAACTTCAAACCGGCACTAGGAAACAGACTGAGAAACCAGAGTAAAATATTCCCCTGCAACCCGTTTATTTTGTGCTAGATGAACGAACGTCTCTCCACATGCTCAGTTCTGAGAGATAAGTGTGTTTGAAAGCCGTCCTTCACCTACCTTGTTGGGAACACAAAGTTCCTTTCCAGGTGCAAACTACACTCCTTACATATATATGGGTGGTACTAGCTCCAACTCGGTTTTACAGTGAAAAGTGCAGGAACTTCAAACCGGCACCAGGAAACAGACTGAGAAACCAGAGTAAAAGTTTCCCCTGCAACCCGTTCCCTTTTTGCTATATGAAAGAACGTCTCTCCAAATGATCAGTTCTGAGAAATAAGTGTGTGTGAATGCCGTCCTTCACCTAGCTTGTTGGGAACACAAAGTTCCTTTTCAGTTGCAAACTACAATACATACATATATATGGGGAGGTTCTAGCCCCAACTAGGTTTTACAGTGAAAACTGCTGGAATTCCAAACCGGCACTAGGAAACATACTGAGAAAACAGAATAAAAGATTTTCCTACAACCCGTTTACGTTGTGCTAGATGAACGAACGTCTCTCCACATGCTAGTTCTCAGAGAAAAGTGTGTGTGAAAGCCGTCCTTCAACTAGATTGCTGGGAACACAAATTTACTTTTAAGTAGCAAACTACACTCCTTATATATATATGGGGTGGTACTAGCTCCAAATCTGTTTTACAGGGAAAACGGCAGGAACTTCACACCGGCACTAGGAAACAGACTGAGAAACCAGAGTAAAATTTTCTCCTGCAACCCTTTTAATTTTTGCTAGATGAACGAACTTCTCTCCACATGCTCAGTTCTGAGAGATATGTATGTGTGAAAGCCGTACTTCACCTAGCTTGTTGATAACACAAAGTTCCTTTCCAGTTGCAAACTACAATGCATAAAATTATATAGGTTATGTAGAAGCTCCAACTCTGTTTTACAGTAAAAACTGCAGGAACTTCAAACCGGTACTAGGAAACAGACTGAGAAACCTGAGTAAAAGTTTCTCCTGCAACCCGTTCCCATTGTGCTAGATGAAGGAACGTCTCTCCACATGCTAAGTTCTGAGAAATAATTGTGTGTGAAAGAGGACCTTCACCTAGCTTGTTGGGAAAACATAGTTCCTTTTCAGTTGAAAACTACACTCCATACATATATATCGGGATGTACTAGCTCCAACTCGGTTTTACAGAGAAAACTGCAGGAACTTCAAACCGGAACTAGGAAACAGATTGAGAAAACAGAGTATTAGTTTCTCCTGCAGCCCGTTCCCTTTGTGCTAGATGAAAGAAAGTCTCTCCAAATGATCAGTTCTGAGAAATACGTTTGTGTGAATGCCGTCCTTCACCTAGCTTTTTGGGAACACAAAGATCCTTTTCAGTTGCAAACAACAATACATACATTTATATGGGGAGGTTCTAGCTCCAACTAGTTTTTATAGTGAAAACTGCAGGAATTTCAAAACGGCACTAGGAAACAGGCTGAGAAAACAGAGTATTATTTTCTCTTGCAACCCGTTCCCTTTGTGCTAGATGAACGAACGTCTCTCCACATGCTAGTTCTCAGAGAAAAGTGTGTGTGACAGCCTTCCTTCAACTAGCTTGCTGGGAACACAAAGTTACTTTTAAGTAGCAAACTGCAATCCTTACATATATATGGGGAGGTACTAGCTCCAACTCCGTTTTACAGGGAAATTTGCAGGAAATTCAAACCGGCACTGGGAAACAGACTGAGAACCCTGAGTAAAAGTTTCCCCTGCAACCCATTACTTTTTTGCTAGATGAACAAACGTCTGTCAACATGCTCTGATCTGAGAAAACAGTGTGTGTGAAAGCCGTCCTGCAAATAGCTTGTTGGGAACACAAAGTTCCTTTAAAATTGCAAACTCCACTCCATACATATATATGGGGAGGTACTAGCTCCAACTCTGTTTTACAGGGAAAACGGCAGGAACTTCACACCGGCACTAGGCAGCAGACTGAGAAACCAGAGTAAAAGTTTCTCCTGCAACCCGTTCCCTTTGTGCTAGATGAACAAAAGTCTCTCTACATGCTCAGTTCTGAGAAATCAGTGTGTGTGAAAGCCGTCCTTCACCTAGCTTGTTGGGAACACAAAGTTCCTTTTCAGTGGAAAACTACACTCCTTACATATATATGGGGAGGTACTAGCTCCAACTCGCTTTTCAGTGAAAACTGCAGGAAATTCAACCCGGCACTAGGAAGCAGACTGAGAAACCAGAGTAAAAGTTTCTACTTCAAACCGTTCCCATTGTGCTAGATTAAGGACGTCTCTCCTCATGCTCAGTTCTGAGAAATAATTGTGTGTGAAAGAGGCCCTTCACCTAGGTTGTTGGGAAAACATAGTTCCTTTTCAGTTGCAATCTACACTCCATACATATATATGGGGATGTACTAGCTCCAACTCGGTTTTACAGTTAAAACTGCAGGAATTTCAAACCGGCACCAGGAAACAGGCTGAGAAAACAGAGTAAAAGTTTTTCCTGCAACCCGTTTACTTTGTGCTAGATGAACGAACGTCTCTCCACATGCTCAGTTCTGAGAGATATGTATGTGTGAAAGCCGTACTTCACCTAGTTTGTTGATAACACAAAGTTCCTTTCCAGTTGCAAACTACACTCCATAAAATTATATTGGTTATGTAGAAGCTCCAACTCTGTTTTACAGTAAAAACTGCAGGAATTTCAAATCGGCACTAAGAAACAGACTGAGAAACCACAGTAAAAGTCTCTCCTTCAAACCGTTCCCATTGTGCTAGATGAACAAATGTCTGTCTACATGCTCAGTTCTGAGAAATCAGTGTGTGTGAAAGCCGTCCTTCACCTAGCTTGTTGGGAACACAAAGTTCCTTTCCAGTTGCAAACTACAATCCATACATGTATATGGGGAGGTACTAGCTCCAACTAAGTTTTACAGTGAAAACTGCAGGATATTCAAACCGGCACTAGGAAACAGGCTGAGAAAACAGAGTAAAATTTTTTCCTGCAACCCGTTTACTTTGTGCTAGATGAACGAACGTCTCTCCACATGCTAGTTCTCAGAGGACAGTGTGTGTGACAGCCTTCCTTCAACTTGCTTGCTGGGTACACAAAGTTACTTTTAAGTAGCAAACTACACTCCTTACATATATATGGGGAGGTACTAGCTCCAACTCGGTTTTACGGGGAAAATTGCAGGAAATTCAAACCGGCACTGGGAAACAGACTGAGAACCCTGAGAAAAGTTTCCCCTGCAACCCATTCCTTTTTTGCTAGATGAACAAACGTCTGTCAACATGCTCTGATCTGAGAGATCAGTGTGTGTGAAAGCCGTCCTTCAACTAGCTTGTTGGGAACACAAAGTTCCTTTTAAATTGCAAACTCCACTCCATACATATATATGGGGAGGTACTAGCTCCAACTCTGTTTTACAGGGAAAACGGCAGGAACTTCACATCGGCACTAGGAAACAGACTGTGAAACCAGAGTAAAATTATCTCCTTCAACACTTTTACTTTGTGCTAGATGAACGAACGTCTCTCCACATGTTCAGTTCTGAGTAATAAGAGTGTGTTAAAGCCGTACTTCACCTAGCTTGTTCCGAACACAAAGTTCCTTTCCAGTGGCAAACTACACTCCATACATATATATGGGGAGGTACAAGCTCTAACTCGGTTTTACAGTAAAAACTGCAGGAATTTCAAATCGGCACTAGGAAACAGACTGAGAAAGCACAGTAAAAGTTTCTTCTGCAAACCGTTCCCTTTGTGCTAGTTGAACGAACGTCTCTCCACATGCTCACTTTTGAGAGATAATTGTGTGTGAAAGCCGTCCTTCACCTAGCTTGTTGGGAACACAAAGTTCCTTTACTGTTGCAAACTACAATACATACATATATATGGTGATGTTCTAGCTCCAACTCGGTTTTACAGTGAAAAGTGCAGGAACTTCAAACCGGCACCAGGAAACAGACTGAGAAACCAGAGTAAAAGTTTCTCCTGCAACCCGTTCCCTTTGTGCTAGATGAAAGAACGTCTCTCCAAATGATCAGTTCTGAGAAATAAGTGTGTGTGAATGCCGACCTTCACTTAGCTTGTTGGGAACACAAAGTTCCTTTTCAGTTGCAAACTACAATACATACATATATATGGGGAGGTTCTAGCTCCAACTAGTTTTTACAGTGAAAACTGCAGGAACTTCAACCCGGCACTAGGAAGCAGACTGAAAAACCAGAGTAAAAGTTTCTACTTCAAACCGTTCCCATTGTGCTAGATGAAGGAACGTCTCTCCACATGCTCAGTTCTGAGAAATAATTGTGTGTGAAAATGCTCTTCACCTAGCTTGTTGGGAAAACATAGTTACTTTTCAGTTGCAAAATACACTCCTTAAATATATATAGGGATATACTAGCTCCAACTCGGTTTTACAGTGAAAACTGCAGGAACTTCAAACCGACACTAGGAAACAGACTGAGAAACCAGAGTAAAATTTTCTCCTGTAACCCGTTTACTTTGTGCTAGATGAACGAACGTCTCTCCACATGCTCAGTTCTGAGAGATAATTGTGTGTGAAATCCGTCCTTCACCTAGCTTGTTGGGAACACAAAGTTCCTATTCAGTGGGAAACTACACTCCTTACATATATATGGGGAGGTACAAGCTCCAACTCGCTTTTCAGTGAAAACTGCAGGAATTTCAAACCGGCACTAGGAAACAGACTGAGAAACCAGAGTAAAAGTTTCCCCTGCAACCCATTCCTTTTTTGCTAGATGAACAAACTTCTGTCAACATGCTCTGATCTGAGAGATCAGTGTGTGTGAAAGCCGTCCTATAACTAGCTTGTTGGGAACACAAAGTTCCTTTTAAATTGCAAACTCCACTCCATACATATATATGCGGAGGTACTAGCCCCAACACTGTTTTACAGGGAATACGGCAGGAACTTCACACCGGCACTAGGAAACAGACTGTGAAACCAGAGTAAAAGTTTCTCCTGCAACCCTTTCCATTTGTTCTAGATGAAAGATCGTCTCTCCAAATGATAAGTTCTGAGAAATATGTGTGTGTGAAAGCCGTCCTTCACCTAGCTTGTTGGGAACACAAAATTCCTTTCCAGTTGCAAACAACAATCCATAAATATATATGGGGAAGTTCTAGCTCCAACCAGGTTTTGCAGTGAAAACTGCAGGAATTTCAAACCGGCACTAGCAAACAGACTGAGAAAACAGAGTAAAAGATTTTCCTGCAACCCGTTTACTTTGTGCTAGATGAACGAACGTCTCTCCACATGCTAGTTCTCCGAGAAAAGTTTGTGTGAATGCCGTCCTTCAACTAGCTTGTTGGGAACACAAAGTTACATTTAAGTAGCAAACTACACTCCTTACATATATATGGGGAGGTACTAGCTCCAACTCGATTTTATAGGGAAAATTGCAGGAAATTCAAACCGGCACTAGGAAACTGACTGAGAAACCAGAGTAAAAGTTTCTCCTGCAAACCGTTCCCTTTGTGCTAGATGAACAAAGGTCTGTCTACATGCTCAGTTCTGAGAAATCAGTGTGTGTGAAAGCTGTCCTTCACCTAGCTTGTTAGGAACACAAAGTTATTTTTCAGTTGCAAACTACAATCCTTACATATATATGGGGTGGTACTAGGTCCAGCTCGGTTTTACAGGGAAAACTGCAAGAAATTCAAACCAGCTCTAGGAAAGAGACTGAGAATCCAGAGTAAAATTTTCTCCTGCAACCCGTTTACATTGTGCTAGATGAACGAACGTCTCTCCATATGCTCAGTTCTGAGAGTTACGTGTGTGTGAAAGCCGTATATCACCTAGCTTGTTGGGAACACATAGTTCATTTTCAGTTGCAAACTACACTCCTAACATATATATGGGGAGGTACTAGATCCAACTCAGTTTTCAGTGAAAACTGCAGGAGCTTCAATCCGGCACTAGGAAGCAGACTGAGAAACCAGAGTAAAAGTTTCTCCTTCAAACCTTTCCCATTGTGCTAGATGAAGGAACGTCTCTCCACATGCTCAGTTCTAAGAAATATTTGTGTGTGAAAGAGGAACTTCAACTAGCTTGTTGGGAACACAAAGTTCCTTTTCAGTTGCAAACTACACTCCATATATATATATGGGGAAGTACTTGCTCCAACTCGGTTTTACAGTGAAAACTGCAGGAAGTTCCTTCCGGAACTAGGAAACAGACTGAGAAACCAGAGAAATGTTTCTCCTGCAAACCGTTCCCTTTGTGCTAGATGAACGAATGTCTCTCCACATGCTCCGTTGTGAGAGATAATTGAGTGTGAAAGCCGTCCTTCACCTAGCTTGTTGGGAACACAAAGTTCCTTTTCAGTTGCAAACTACACTCCTTACATATATATGGGGAGTTACTAGCTCCAACTCGTTTTTACAGGGAAAACTGCAGGAACTTCAAACCGGCACTAGGAAAGAGAATGAGAAACCAGAGTAAAATTTTCTCCTGCAACCCGTTTAATTTTTGCTAGATGAACGAAAGTCTCTCCACATGCTCAGTTCTGAGAGATACGTGTGTGTGAAAGCCGTATATCACCTAGCTTGTTGGGAACACATAGTTCATTTTCAGTTGCAATCTACACTCCTAACATATATATGGGGAAGTACTAGATCCAAATCGGTTTTCAGTGAAAACTGCAGGAACTTCAAACCGGCACTAGGAAGCAGACTGAGAAACCAGAGTAAAAGTTTCTCCTTCAAACCATTCCCATTGTGCTAGATGAGGGAACGTCTCTCTACATGCTCAGTTCTGAGAAATAATTGTGTGTGAAAGAGGAACTTCAACTAGCTTGTTGGGAACACAAAGTTCCATTTCAGTTGCAAACTATACTCCATACATATATATGGGGATGTACTAGCTCTAACTCGGTTTTACAGTGAAAACTGCAGGAACTTCACACCGGCACTAGGAAGCAGACGGAGAAAGCAGAGTAAAAGTTTCTCCTGCAAACCGTTCCTTTGTGCTAGATGAATGAACGTCTCTCCACATGCTCATTACTTATAGATAAGTGTGTGTGAAGGCAGCCCTTCACCTAGGTGTTTGGAACACAAAGTTCCTTTCCAGTTGCAAACTACACTACATACAAATATATGGGGATGTACTAGCTTCAAATCGGTTTTACAGTAACAACTGCAGGAACTTCAAACCGGCACTAGGAAACAGACTGAGGACAAACAGAAAAAGATTCTTCTGCAACCCGTTCCCTTTTTGCTTGATGAACGAACGTCTCTCCACATGCTCAGATTTGAGAGATAATTGTGTGTGAAAGCCGTCCTTCACCTACCTTGTTGGGAACACAAAGTTCCTTTTAAATTGCAAACTCCACTCCATACATATATATGCGGAGGTACTAGCCCCAACACTGTTTTACAGGGAATACGGCAGGAACTTCACACCGGCACTAGGAAACAGACTGTGAAACCAGAGTAAAAGTTTCTCCTGCAACCCTTTCCATTTGTTCTAGATGAAAGATCGTCTCTCCAAATGATAAGTTCTGAGAAATATGTGTGTGTGAAAGCCGTCCTTCACCTAGCTTGTTGGGAACACAAAATTCCTTTCCAGTTGCAAACAACAATCCATAAATATATATGGGGAAGTTCTAGCTCCAACCAGGTTTTGCAGTGAAAACTGCAGGAATTTCAAACCGGCACTAGCAAACAGACTGAGAAAACAGAGTAAAAGATTTTCCTGCAACCCGTTTACTTTGTGCTAGATGAACGAACGTCTCTCCACATGCTAGTTCTCCGAGAAAAGTTTGTGTGAATGCCGTCCTTCAACTAGCTTGTTGGGAACACAAAGTTACATTTAAGTAGCAAACTACACTCCTTACATATATATGGGGAGGTACTAGCTCCAACTCGATTTTATAGGGAAAATTGCAGGAAATTCAAACCGGCACTAGGAAACTGACTGAGAAACCAGAGTAAAAGTTTCTCCTGCAAACCGTTCCCTTTGTGCTAGATGAACAAAGGTCTGTCTACATGCTCAGTTCTGAGAAATCAGTGTGTGTGAAAGCTGTCCTTCACCTAGCTTGTTAGGAACACAAAGTTATTTTTCAGTTGCAAACTACAATCCTTACATATATATGGGGTGGTACTAGGTCCAGCTCGGTTTTACAGGGAAAACTGCAAGAAATTCAAACCAGCTCTAGGAAAGAGACTGAGAATCCAGAGTAAAATTTTCTCCTGCAACCCGTTTACATTGTGCTAGATGAACGAACGTCTCTCCATATGCTCAGTTCTGAGAGTTACGTGTGTGTGAAAGCCGTATATCACCTAGCTTGTTGGGAACACATAGTTCATTTTCAGTTGCAAACTACACTCCTAACATATATATGGGGAGGTACTAGATCCAACTCAGTTTTCAGTGAAAACTGCAGGAGCTTCAATCCGGCACTAGGAAGCAGACTGAGAAACCAGAGTAAAAGTTTCTCCTTCAAACCTTTCCCATTGTGCTAGATGAAGGAACGTCTCTCCACATGCTCAGTTCTAAGAAATATTTGTGTGTGAAAGAGGAACTTCAACTAGCTTGTTGGGAACACAAAGTTCCTTTTCAGTTGCAAACTACACTCCATATATATATATGGGGAAGTACTTGCTCCAACTCGGTTTTACAGTGAAAACTGCAGGAAGTTCCTTCCGGAACTAGGAAACAGACTGAGAAACCAGAGAAATGTTTCTCCTGCAAACCGTTCCCTTTGTGCTAGATGAACGAATGTCTCTCCACATGCTCCGTTGTGAGAGATAATTGAGTGTGAAAGCCGTCCTTCACCTAGCTTGTTGGGAACACAAAGTTCCTTTTCAGTTGCAAACTACACTCCTTACATATATATGGGGAGTTACTAGCTCCAACTCGTTTTTACAGGGAAAACTGCAGGAACTTCAAACCGGCACTAGGAAAGAGAATGAGAAACCAGAGTAAAATTTTCTCCTGCAACCCGTTTAATTTTTGCTAGATGAACGAAAGTCTCTCCACATGCTCAGTTCTGAGAGATACGTGTGTGTGAAAGCCGTATATCACCTAGCTTGT
Organism: Camelus dromedarius; assembly: GCF_036321535.1. Classification (NCBI taxonomy): domain Eukaryota; kingdom Metazoa; phylum Chordata; class Mammalia; order Artiodactyla; family Camelidae; genus Camelus; species Camelus dromedarius. The sequence continues at coordinate 10,729,232 of NC_087443.1, forward strand.
TGGGAACACATAGTTCATTTTCAGTTGCAATCTACACTCCTAACATATATATGGGGAAGTACTAGATCCAAATCGGTTTTCAGTGAAAACTGCAGGAACTTCAAACCGGCACTAGGAAGCAGACTGAGAAACCAGAGTAAAAGTTTCTCCTTCAAACCATTCCCATTGTGCTAGATGAGGGAACGTCTCTCTACATGCTCAGTTCTGAGAAATAATTGTGTGTGAAAGAGGAACTTCAACTAGCTTGTTGGGAACACAAAGTTCCATTTCAGTTGCAAACTATACTCCATACATATATATGGGGATGTACTAGCTCTAACTCGGTTTTACAGTGAAAACTGCAGGAACTTCACACCGGCACTAGGAAGCAGACGGAGAAAGCAGAGTAAAAGTTTCTCCTGCAAACCGTTCCTTTGTGCTAGATGAATGAACGTCTCTCCACATGCTCATTACTTATAGATAAGTGTGTGTGAAGGCAGCCCTTCACCTAGGTGTTTGGAACACAAAGTTCCTTTCCAGTTGCAAACTACACTACATACAAATATATGGGGATGTACTAGCTTCAAATCGGTTTTACAGTAACAACTGCAGGAACTTCAAACCGGCACTAGGAAACAGACTGAGGACAAACAGAAAAAGATTCTTCTGCAACCCGTTCCCTTTTTGCTTGATGAACGAACGTCTCTCCACATGCTCAGATTTGAGAGATAATTGTGTGTGAAAGCCGTCCTTCACCTACCTTGTTGGGAACACAAAGTTCCTTTTCAGTTGCAAAATACAATCCTTACATATATATTTGGTAGTACTAGCCCCAACTCGGTTTTACAGTGAAAACTGCAGGAGTTTCAAACCGGCACTAGGAAACAGACTGAGAAACCAGAGTAAAAATTTCTCCTGCAACCCTTTCCATTTGTTCTAGATGAAAGATCGTCTCTCCAAATGATAAGTTCTGAGAAATATGTGTGTGTGAAAGCCGTCCTTCACCTAGCTTGTTGGGAACACAAAATTCCTTTCCAGTTGCAAACAACAATCCATAAATATATATGGGGAAGTTCTAGCTCCAACCAGGTTTTACAGTGAAAACTGCAGGAATTTCAAACCGGCACTAGCAAACAGACTGAGAAAACAGAGTAAAAGATTTTCCTGCAACCCGTTTACTTTGTGCTAGATGAACGAACGTCTCTCCACATGCTAGTTCTCAGAGAAAACTTTGTGTGAATGCCGTCCTTCAACTAGCTTGTTGGGAACACAAAGTTACATTTAAGTAGCAAACTACACTCCTTACATATATATGGGGAGGTACTAGCTCCAACTCGGTTTTATAGGGAAAATTGCAGGAAATTCAAACCGGCACTAGGAAACAGACTGAGAAACCAGAGTAAAAGTTTCCCCTGCAACCCGTTCCCTTTGTGCTAGATGAACAAAGGTCTGTCTACATGCTCAGTTCTGAGAAATCAGTGTGTGTGAAAGCTGTCCTTCACCTAGCTTGTTAGGAACACAAAGTTATTTTTCAGTTGTAAACTACAATCCTTACATATATATGGGGTGGTACTAGGTCCAACTCGGTTTTACAGGGAAAACTGCAAGAAATTCAAACCAGCTCTAGGAAAGAGACTGAGAATCCAGAGTAAAATTTTCTCCTGCAACCCGTTTACATTGTGCTAGATGAACGAACGTCTCTCCATATGCTCAGTTCTGAGAGTTACGTGTGTGTGAAAGCCGTATATCACCTAGCTTGTTGGGAACACATAGTTCATTTTCAGTTGCAAACTACACTCCTAACATATATATGGGGAGGTACTAGATTCAACTCGGTTTTCAGTGAAAACTGCAGGAGCTTCAATCCGGCACTAGGAAGCAGACTGAGAAACCAGAGTAAAAGTTTCTCCTTCAAACCTTTCCCATTGTGCTAGATGAAGTAACGTCTCTCCACATGCTCAGTTCTAAGAAATATTTGTGTGTGAAAGAGGAACTTCAACTAGCTTGTTGGGAACACAAAGTTCCTTTTCAGTTGCAAACTACACTCCATATATATATATGGGGAAGTACTTGCTCCAACTCGGTTTTACAGTGAAAACTGCAGGAAGTTCCTTCCGGAACTAGGAAACAGACTGAGAAACCAGAGAAATGTTTCTCCTGCAAACCGTTCCCTTTGTGCTAGATGAACGAATGTCTCTCCACATGCTCCGTTGTGAGAGATAATTGAGTGTGAAAGCCGTCCTTCACCTAGCTTGTTGGGAACACAAAGTTCCTTTTCAGTTGCAAACTACACTCCTTACATATATATGGGGAGTTACTAGCTCCAACTCGTTTTTACAGGGAAAACTGCAGGAACTTCAAACCGGCACTAGGAAAGAGAATGAGAAACCAGAGTAAAATTTTCTCCTGCAACCCGTTTAATTTTTGCTAGATGAACGAAAGTCTCTCCACATGCTCAGTTCTGAGAGATACGTGTGTGTGAAAGCCGTATATCACCTAGCTTGTTGGGAACACATAGTTCATTTTCAGTTGCAATCTACACTCCTAACATATATATGGGGAAGTACTAGATCCAAATCGGTTTTCAGTGAAAACTGCAGGAACTTCAAACCGGCACTAGGAAGCAGACTGAGAAACCAGAGTAAAAGTTTCTCCTTCAAACCATTCCCATTGTGCTAGATGAGGGAACGTCTCTCTACATGCTCAGTTCTGAGAAATAATTGTGTGTGAAAGAGGAACTTCAACTAGCTTGTTGGGAACACAAAGTTCCATTTCAGTTGCAAACTATACTCCATACATATATATGGGGATGTACTAGCTCTAACTCGGTTTTACAGTGAAAACTGCAGGAACTTCACACCGGCACTAGGAAGCAGACGGAGAAAGCAGAGTAAAAGTTTCTCCTGCAAACCGTTCCTTTGTGCTAGATGAATGAACGTCTCTCCACATGCTCATTACTTATAGATAAGTGTGTGTGAAGGCAGCCCTTCACCTAGGTGTTTGGAACACAAAGTTCCTTTCCAGTTGCAAACTACACTACATACAAATATATGGGGATGTACTAGCTTCAAATCGGTTTTACAGTAACAACTGCAGGAACTTCAAACCGGCACTAGGAAACAGACTGAGGACAAACAGAAAAAGATTCTTCTGCAACCCGTTCCCTTTTTGCTTGATGAACGAACGTCTCTCCACATGCTCAGATTTGAGAGATAATTGTGTGTGAAAGCCGTCCTTCACCTAGCTTGTTGGGAACACAAATTTCCTTTACAGTTGCAAACTACAATCCATACATATATATGGGGATGTACTAGCTCCAACTCGGTTTTACAGTGAAAATTGCAGGAACTTCAAACCGGCACTAGGAAACAGCCTGAGAAACCAGAGTAAAATTTTCCCTTGCAACCCGTTTATTTTGTGCTAGATGAACGAACGTCTCTCCACATGCTCAGTTCTGAGAGATAAGTGTGTGTGAAAGCCGTCCTTCACCTACCTTGTTGGGAACACAAAGTTCCTTTTCAGTTGCAAAATACAATCCTTACATATATATTTGGTAGAACTAGCCCCAACTCGGTTTTACAGTGAAAACTGCAGGAGTTTCAAACCGGCACTAGGAAACAGACTGAGAAACCAGAGTAAAAGTTTCTCCTGCAAACCTTTCCATTTGTTCTAGATGAAAGATCGTCTCTCCAAATGATAAGTTCTGAGAAATATGTGTGTGTGAAAGCCGTCCTTCACCTAGCTTGTTGGGAACACAAAATTCCTTTCCAGTTGCAAACAACAATCCATAAATATATATGGGGAAGTTCTAGCTCCAACCAGGTTTTACAGTGAAAACTGCAGGAATTTCAAACCGGCACTAGCAAACAGACTGAGAAAACAGAGTAAAAGATTTTCCTGCAACCCGTTTACTTTGTGCTAGATGAACGAACGTCTCTCCACATGCTAGTTCTCAGAGAAAAGTTTGTGTGAATGCCGTCCTTCAACTAGCTTGTTGGGAACACAAAGTTACATTTAAGTAGCAAACTACACTCCTTACATCTATATGGGGAGGTACTAGCTCCAACTCGGTTTTATAGGGAAAATTGCAGGAAATTCAAACCGGCACTAGGAAACAGACTGAGAAACCAGAGTAAAAGTTTCCCCTGCAACCCGTTCCCTTTGTGCTAGATGAACAAAGGTCTGTCTACATGCTCAGTTCTGAGAAATCAGTGTGTGTGAAAGCTGTCCTTCACCTAGCTTGTTAGGAACACAAAGTTATTTTTCAGTTGCAAACTAGAATCCTTACATATATATGGGGTGGTACTAGGTCCAACTCGGTTTTACAGGGAAAACTGCAAGAAATTCAAACCAGCTCTAGGAAAGAGACTGAGAATCCAGAGTAAAATTTTCTCCTGCAACCCGTTTACATTGTGCTAGATGAACGAACGTCTCTCCATATGCTCAGTTCTGAGAGTTACGTGTGTGTGAAAGCCGTATATCACCTAGCTTGTTGGGAACACATAGTTCATTTTCAGTTGCAAACTACACTCCTAACATATATATGGGGAGGTACTAGATCCAACTCGGTTTTCAGTGAAAACTGCAGGAGCTTCAAACCGGCACTAGGAAGCAGACTGAGAAACCAGAGTAAAAGTTTCTCCTTCAAACCTTTCCCATTGTGCTAGATGAAGGAACGTCTCTCCACATGCTCAGTTCTAAGAAATATTTGTGTGTGAAAGAGGAACTTCAACTAGCTTGTTGGGAACACAAAGTTCCTTTTCAGTTGCAAACTACACTCCATACATATATATGGGGAAGTACTTGCTCCAACTCGGTTTTACAGTGAAAACTGCAGGAAGTTCATTCCGGAACTAGGAAACAGACTGAGAAAACAGAGAAATGTTTCTCCTGCAAACCGTTCCCTTTGTGCTAGATGAACGAATGTCTCTCCACATGCTCCGTTGTGAGAGATAATTGAGTGTGAAAGCCGTCCTTCACCTAGCTTGTTGGGAACACAAAGTTCCTTTTCAGTTGCAAACTACACTCCTTACATATATATGGGGAGTTACTAGCTCCAACTCGTTTTTACAGGGAAAACTGCAGGAACTTCAAACCGGCACTAGGAAAGAGAATGAGAAACCAGAGTAAAATTTTCTCCTGCAACCCGTTTAATTTTTGCTAGATGAACGAAAGTCTCTCCACATGCTCAGTTCTGAGAGATACTTGTGTGTGAAAGCCGTACATCACCTAGCTTGTTGGGAACACAAAGTTCCTTTCCAGTTGCTAACAACATTCCATATATATATATGGGGAGGTACTAGCTAGAAATCGGTTTTACAGTGAAAACTGCAGGAACTTCAAACCGCCAGTAGGAAAGAGACTGAGAATCCACAGAAAAAGTTTCTCCTGCAACCCGTTCCCTTTGTGCTACATGAACTAACGTCTCTACACATGCTCAGTTCTGATAGATAAGTGTGTGTGAAAGCCGTAATTCATTTAGGTGTTTTGAACAAATGTTCCTTTCCAGTTGCAAACTACTCTACATACATATATATGGGGAAGTACTAGCTCCAACTCTGTTTTACAGGGAAAACTGCAGGTTCTTCAAACCGGCACTAGGAAACAGACTGAGAAACCAGAGTAAAGTTGCTCCTGCAAACCTTTCCCTTTGTTCTAGGTGAACAAATGCCTGTCAACATGCTCAGTTCTTAGAAATCAGTCTGTGTGAAAGCCATCCTTCACCTAGCTTGTTGGGAACACAAAGTTCCTTTTAAATTGCAAACTCCACTCCATATTTATATATGTGGAGGTACTAGCTCCAACTCGGTTTTACAGGGAAAACTGCAGGAACTTCAAACCGGCAGTAGGAAACAGACTGAGAAACCATAGTAAAAGTTTCAACTTCAACCCGTTCCCTTTGTGCTAGATGAACGAACGTCTCTCCACATGCTCAGTTCTGAGACATATGTGTGTGTTAAAGCCGTTCATCACCTAGCTTGTTGGGAACACAAAGTTCCTTTTCAGTTGCAAACTACACTCAACACATATATATGGGTGATACTAGCTCCAACTCGGTTTTACAGTGAAAACTGCAGAAAATTCAAAACGGCAGTAGGAAACAGACTGAGAAACCAGAGTAAAAGTTTCTCCTTCAAACCTTTCCCATTGTGCTAGATGAAGGAACGTCTCTCCACATGCTCAGTTCTAAGAAATATTTGTGTGTGAAAGAGGAACTTCAACTAGCTTGTTGGGAACACAAAGTTCCTTTTCAGTTGCAAACTACACTCCATACATATATATGGGGAAGTACTTGCTCCAACTCGGTTTTACAGTGAAATCTGCACGAAGTTCATTCCGGAACTAGGAAACAGTCTGAGAAACCAGAGAAATGTTTCCCCTGCAAACCGTTCCCTTTGTGCTAGATGAACGAAAGTCTCTCCACATGCTCCGTTGTGAGAGATAATTGAGTGTGAAAGCCGTCCTTCACCTAGCTTGTTGGGAACACAAAGTTCCTTTTCAGTTGCAAACTACACTCCTTACATATATATGGGGAGTTACTAGCTCCAACTCGTTTTTACAGGGAAAACTGCAGGAACTTCAAACCGGCACTAGGAAAGAGAATGAGAAACCAGAGTAAAATTTTCTCCTGCAACCCGTTTAATTTTTGCTAGATGAACGAAAGTCTCTCCACATGCTCAGTTCTGAGAGATACTTGTGTGTGAAAGCCGTACATCACCTAGCTTGTTGGGAACACAAAGTTCCTTTCCAGTTGCTAACAGCATTCCATATATATATATGGGGAGGTACTAGCTCCAACTCGGTTTTACAGTGAAAACTGCAGGAACTTCAAACCGCCAGTAGGAAAGAGACTGAGAATCCACAGAAAAAGTTTCTCCTGCAACCCGTTCCCTTTGTGCTACATGAACTAACGTCTCTACACATGCTCAGTTCTGATAGATAAGTGTGTGTGAAAGCCGTAATTCATTTAGGTGTTTGGAACAAATGTTCCTTTCCAGTTGCAAACTACACTACATACATATATATGGGGAAGTACTAGCTCCAACTCTGTTTTACAGGGAAAACTGCAGGATCTTCAAACCGGCACTAGGAAACAGACTGAGAAACCAGAGTAAAGTTGCTCCTGCAAACCTTTCCTTTGTTCTAGATGAACAAATGCCTGTCAACATGCTCAGTTCTGAGAAATCAGTCTGTGTGAAAGCCATCCTTCAACTAGCTTGTTGGGAACACAAAGTTCCTTTTAAATTGCATACTCCACTCCATATTTATATATGTGGGGGTACTAGCTCCAACTCGGTTTTACAGGGAAAACTGCAGGAACTTCAAACCGGCAGTAGGAAACAGACTGAGAAACCATAGTAAAAGTTTCAACTGCAACCCGTTCCCTTTGTGCTAGATGAACGAACGTCTCTCCACATGCTCAGTTCTGAGACATATGTGTGTGTTAAAGCCGTTCATCACCTAGCTTGTTGGGAACACAAAGTTCCTTTTCAGTTGCAAACTACACTCAACACATATATATGGGTGATACTAGCTCCAACTCGGTTTTACAGTGAAAACTGCAGAAACTTCAAAACGGCAGTAGGAAACAGACTGAGAAACCAGAGTAAAAGTTTCTCCCGCAACCCGTTCCATTTGTGCTCGGTGAACGAACTTCTCTCCACATGCTCAGTTTTGAGAGATAATTATGTGTGAAATTCGTCCTTCACCTAACTTGTTGGGAACACAAAGTTCCTTTAAAATTGCAAACTACAATCCATATATATATATGGTGATGTACTAGCTACAACTCGGTTTTACAGAGAAAACTGCAGGAACTTCAACCGGCCCTAGGAAACAGACTGAGAAACCAGAGTAAAATTTTCTACTGCAACACGTTTACTTTGTGCTAGATGAACGAATCTCTCTCCTCATGCTCAGTTCCGAGATATAAGTGTGTGTGAAAGCGGAACTTCACCTAGCTTGTTGGGAACACAAAGTTCCTTTTGAGTTGCAAACTACACTCCTTACATATATATGGGGAGCTACTAGCTCCAACTCGCTTTTCAGTGAAAAATGCAGGAACTTCAAACTGGCAATAGGAAGCAGACTGAGAAACCAGATTAATAGTTTCTCCTTCAAACCGTTCCCATTGTGCTAGATGAAGGAACGTATCTCCACATGCTCTGTTCTGAGAAATAATTGTGTGTGAAAGAGGTCCTTCACCTAGCTTGTTGGGAACACAGAGCTCCTTTTCATTTGCAAACTGCACTCCATAGATATATAAGGGGAGGTACTATCTCCAACTCGGTTTTACAGTGAAAAATTCAGGAACTTCAAACCGGCACTAGGAAACAGACTGAGAAACCAGAGTATAAGTTTCTTCGGAAACCCGTTCCATTTGTGCTGGATGAACGATCGTCTCTCCACATGTACAGTTCTGATAGAAAAGTGTGTGTGAAAGCCGTCTTTCATCTAGTTGTTTGGAACAAATTGTTCCTTTCCAGTTGCAAACTACACTCCATACATATATATGGGGAGGTACTAGCTCCAACTCAGTTTTACAGTGAAAACTGCAGGAACTTCAAAACGGCACTAGGAAACAGACTGAGAAACAAGAGTAAAATTTTCCCCTGCAACCCGTTTATTTTGTGCTAGATGAACGAAAGTCTCCACACATGCTCAGTTCTGAGAGATAAGTGTGTGTGAAAGAAGTCCTTCACCTACCTTGTTGGGAACACAAAGTTCCTTTTCAGTTGCAAACTACACTCCTTACATATATATTTGGAGGTACTAGCTCCAACTCGGTTTTAAAGTGAAAACTGCAGGAACTTCATACAGGCACTAGGGAACAGACTGAGAAACCAAGGTAAAAGTTTCTCCTGCAACCCGTTCCATTTGTGCTAGATGAAAGAACGTCTCTCCAAATGATAAGTTCTGAGAAATAAGTGTGTGTGAAAGCCGTCCTTCAACTAGCATGTTGGGAACACAAAGTTCCTTTCAAATTGCAAACTAAAATCCATATATATATGGGGAGGTTCTAGCTCCAACTAGGTTTTACAGTGAAAACTGCAGGAATTTCAAACCGGCACTAGGGAACAGATTGAGAAAACAGAGTAAAAGATTTTCCTGCAACCCGTTTACTTTGTGCTAGATGAACGAACGTCTCTCCACATGCTAGTTCTCAGAGAAAAGTTTGTGTGAATGCCGTCCTTCAACTAGATTGTTGGGGACACAAAGTTTCATTTAAGTAGCAAACTACACTCCTTACATAAATCTGGGGAGGTACTAGCTCGAACTCTGTTTTATAGGGAAAATTGCAGGAACTTCAAAGCAGCACTAGGAAACAGACTGAGAAACCAGAGTAAAAGTTTCTCCTGCAACCCGTTCCTTTGTGCTAGATGAACAAACGTCTGTCTACATGCTCAGTTCTTAGAAATCACTGTGTGTGAAAGCCGTCCTTCAACTAGCTTGTTGGGAACAAAAAGTTCTTTTTTGTTGCAAACTACACTCCTTACATATATATGCGGAAGTACTAGCTCCAACTCGGTTTTACTGTGAAAACTGCAGGAACTTCAAACCGGCAGTAGGAAACAGACTGAGAAACCAGATTATAAGATTCTCCAGCAACCCGTTCCATTTGTGCTAGATGAACGGTCGTCTCTCCACATGTACAGTTCTGATAGATAAGTGTGTGTGAAAGCCGTCCTTCACCTAGTTGTTTGGAACACAATGTTCCTTTCTAGTTGCAAACTACACTCCTAACATATATATGGGGTGGTACTAGCTCCAACTCGGTTTTACAGTATAAACTGCAGGAACTTCAAACCGTCACTAGAAAACCGACTGAAAAACCACAGTAAAATTTTCTCCTGCAACCCGTTTACATTTTCCTAGATGAACGAACGTCTCTCCACATGCTCAGTTCTGAGAGATACGTGTGTGTGAAAGCCGTATATCACCTTGCTTGTTGGAAACACAAAGTTCCTTTCCAGTTGCTAACAACATTCCATATATATATATGGGGAGGTACTAGCTCCAACTCGGTTTTACAGTGAAAACTGCAGGAACTTCAAACCGCCAGTAGGAAAGAGACTGAGAATCCACAGAAAAAGTTTCTCCTGCAACCCGTTCTCTTTGTGCTACATGAACTAACGTCTCTACACATGCTCAGTTCTGATAGATAAGTGTGTGTGAAAGCCGTAATTCATTTAGGTGTTTGGAACAAATGTTCCTTTCCAGTTGCAAACTACACTACATACATATATATGGGGAAGTACTAGCTCCAACTCTGTTTTACAGGGAAAACTGCAGGAGCTTCAAACCGGCACTAGGAAACAGACTGAGAAACCAGAGTAAAGTTGCTCCTGCAAACCTTTCCCTTTGTTCTAGATGAACAAATGCCTGTCAACATGCTCAGTTCTGAGAAATCAGTCTGTGTGAAAGCCATCCTTCACCTAGCTTGTTGGGAACACAAAGTTCCTTTTAAATTGCAAACTCCACTCCATATTTATATATGTGGAGGTACTAGCTCCAACTCGGTTTTACAGGGAAAACTGCAGGAACTTCAAACCGGCAGTAGGAAACAGACTGAGAAACCATAGTAAAAGTTTCAAGTGCAACCCGTTCCATTTGTGCTAGATGAAAGAACGTCTCTCCAAATGATAAGTTCTGAGAAATAAGTGTGTGTGAAAGCCGTCCTTCAACTAGCATGTTGGGAACACAAAGTTCCTTTCAAATTGCAAACTAAAATCCATATATATATGGGGAGGTTCCAGCTCCAACTAGGTTTTACAGTGAAAACTGCAGGAATTTCAAACCGGCACTAGGGAACAGATTGAGAAAACAGAGTAAAAGATTTTCCTGCAACCCGTTTACTTTGTGCTAGATGAACGAACGTCTCTCCACATGCTAGTTCTCAGAGAAAAGTTTGTGTGAATGCCGTCCTTCAACTAGATTGTTGGGGACACAAAGTTTCATTTAAGTAGCAAACTACACTCCTTACATAAATATGGGGAGGTACTAGCTCGAACTCGGTTTTATAGGGAAAATTGCAGGAACTTCAAAGCAGCACTAGGAAACAGACTGAGAAACCAGAGTAAAAGTTTCTCCTGCAACCCGTTCCTTTGTGCTAGATGAACAAACGTCTGTCTACATGCTCAGTTCTTAGAAATCACTGTGTGTGAAAGCCGTCCTTCAACTAGCTTGTTGGGAACAAAAAGTTCTTTTTTGTTGCAAACTACACTCCTTACATATATATGCGGAAGTACTAGCTCCAACTCGGTTTTACTGTGAAAACTGCAGGAACTTCAAACCGGCAGTAGGAAACAGACTGAGAAACCAGATTATAAGATTCTCCAGCAACCCGTTCCATTTGTGCTAGATGAACGATCGTCTCTCCACATGTACAGTTCTGATAGATAAGTGTGTGTGAAAGCCGTCCTTCACCTAGTTGTTTGGAACACAATGTTCCTTTCTAGTTGCAAACTACACTCCTAACATATATATGGGGTGGTACTAGCTCCAACTCGGTTTTACAGTATAAACTGCAGGAACTTCAAACCGTCACTAGAAAACCGACTGAAAAACCACAGTAAAATTTTCTCCTGCAACCCGTTTACATTTTCCTAGATGAACGAACGTCTCTCCACATGCTCAGTTCTGAGAGATACGTGTGTGTGAAAGCCGTATATCACCTTGCTTGTTGGAAACACAAAGTTCCTTTCCAGTTGCTAACAACATTCCATATATATATATGGGGAGGTACTAGCTCCAACTCGGTTTTACAGTGAAAACTGCAGGAACTTCAAACCGCCAGTAGGAAAGAGACTGAGAATCCACAGAAAAAGTTTCTCCTGCAACCCGTTCTCTTTGTGCTACATGAACTAACGTCTCTACACATGCTCAGTTCTGATAGATAAGTGTGTGTGAAAGCCGTAATTCATTTAGGTGTTTGGAACAAATGTTCCTTTCCAGTTGCAAACTACACTACATACATATATATGGGGAAGTACTAGCTCCAACTCTGTTTTACAGGGAAAACTGCAGGAGCTTCAAACCGGCACTAGGAAACAGACTGAGAAACCAGAGTAAAGTTGCTCCTGCAAACCTTTCCCTTTGTTCTAGATGAACAAATGCCTGTCAACATGCTCAGTTCTGAGAAATCAGTCTGTGTGAAAGCCATCCTTCACCTAGCTTGTTGGGAACACAAAGTTCCTTTTAAATTGCAAACTCCACTCCATATTTATATATGTGGAGGTACTAGCTCCAACTCGGTTTTACAGGGAAAACTGCAGGAACTTCAAACCGGCAGTAGGAAACAGACTGAGAAACCATAGTAAAAGTTTCAACTGCAACCCGTTCCCTTTGTGCTAGATGAACGAACGTCTCTCCACATGCTCAGTTCTGAGACATATGTGTGTGTTAAAGCCGTTCATCACCTAGCTTGTTGGGAACACAAAGTTCCTTTTCAGTTGCAAACTACACTCAACACATATATATGGGTGATACTAGCTCCAACTCGGTTTTACAGTGAAAACTGCAGAAACTTCAAAACGGCAGTAGGAAACAGACTGAGAAACCAGAGTAAAAGTTTCTCCTGCAACCCGTTCCATTTGTGCTCGGTGAACGAACTTCTCTCCACATGCTCAGTTTTGAGAGATAATTACGTGTGAAATTCGTCCTTCACCTAACTTGTTGGGAACACAAAGTTCCTTTAAAATTGCAAACTACAATCCATATATATATATGGTGATGTACTAGCTACAACTCGGTTTTACAGAGAAAACTGCAGGAACTTCAACCGGCCCTAGGAAACAGACTGAGAAACCAGAGTAAAATTTTCTACTGCAACACGTTTACTTTGTGCTAGATGAACGAATCTCTCTCCTCATGCTCAGTTCCGAGATATAAGTGTGTGTGAAAGCCGACCTTCACCTAGATTGTTGGGAACACAAAGTTCCTTTTGAGTTGCAAACTACACTCCTTACATATATATGGGGAGCTACTAGCTCCAACTCGCTTTTCAGTGAAAAATGCAGGAACTTCAAACCGGCAATAGGAAGCAGACTGAGAAACCAGATTAATAGTTTCTCCTTCAAACCGTTCCCATTGTGCTAGATGAAGGAACGTATCTCCACATGCTCTGTTCTGAGAAATAATTGTGTGTGAAAGAGGTCCTTCACCTAGCTTGTTGGGAACACAGAGCTCCTTTTCATTTGCAAACTGCACTCCATATATATATAAGGGGAGGTACTATCTCCAACTCGGTTTTACAGTGAAAAATTCAGGAACTTCAAACCGGCACTAGGAAACAGACTGAGAAACCAGAGTATAAGTTTCTTCGGAAACCCGTTCCATTTGTGCTGGATGAACGATCGTCTCTCCACATGTACAGTTCTGATAGAAAAGTGTGTGTGAAAGCCGTCTTTCACCTAGTTGTTTGGAACAAATTGTTCCTTTCCAGTTGCAAACTACACTCCATACATATATATGGGGAGGTACTAGCTCCAACTCAGTTTTACAGTGAAAACTGCAGGAACTTCAAAACGGCACTAGGAAACAGACTGAGAAACAAGAGTAAAATTTTCCCCTGCAACCCGTTTATTTTGTGCTAGATGAACGAAAGTCTCCACACATGCTCAGTTCTGAGAGATAAGTGTGTGTGAAAGAAGTCCTTCACCTACCTTGTTGGGAACACAAAGTTCCTTTTCAGTTGCAAACTACACTCCTTACATATATATTTGGAGGTACTAGCTCCAACTCGGTTTTAAAGTGAAAACTGCAGGAACTTCATACAGGCACTAGGGAACAGACTGAGAAACCAAGGTAAAAGTTTCTCCTGCAACCCGTTCCATTTGTGCTAGATGAAAGAACGTCTCTCCAAATGATAAGTTCTGAGAAATAAGTGTGTGTGAAAGCCGTCCTTCAACTAGCATGTTGGGAACACAAAGTTCCTTTCCAATTGGAAACTAAAATCCATACATATATATGGGGAGGTTCTAGCTCCAACTAGGTTTTACAGTGAAAACTGCAGGAATTTCAAACCGGCACTAGGGAACAGATTGAGAAAACAGAGTAAAAGATTTTCCTGCAACCCGTTTACTTTGTGCTAGATGAACGAAAGTCTCTCCACATGCTAGTTCTCAGAGAAAAGTTTGTGTGAATGCCGTCCTTCAACTAGATTGTTGGGGACACAAAGTTTCATTTAAGTAGCAAACTACACTCCTTACATAAATATGGGGAGGTACTAGCTCGAACTCGGTTTTATAGGGAAAATTGCAGGAACTTCAAAGCGGCACTAGGAAACAGAATGAGAAACCAGAGTAAAAGTTTCTCCTGCAACCCGTTCCTTTGTGCTAGATGAACAAACGTCTGTCTACATGCTCAGTTCTTAGAAATCAGTGTGTGTGAAAGCCGTCCTTCAACTAGCTTGTTGGGAACAAAAAGTTCTTTTTTGTTGCAAACTACACTCCATATATATATATGGGGAAGTACTTGCTCCAACTCGGTTTTACAGTGAAAACTGCAGGAAGTTCCTTCCGGAACTAGGAAACAGACTGAGAAACCAGAGAAATGTTTCTCCTGCAAACCGTTCCCTTTGTGCTAGATGAACGAATGTCTCTCCACATGCTCCGTTGTGAGAGATAATTGAGTGTGAAAGCCGTCCTTCACCTAGCTTGTTGGGAACACAAAGTTCCTTTTCAGTAGCAAACTACACTCCTTACATAAATATGGGGAGGTACTAGCTCGAACTCGGTTTTATAGGGAAAATTGCAGGAACTTCAAACCGGCACTAGGAAAGAGAATGAGAAACCAGAGTAAAATTTTCTCCTGCAACCCGTTTAATTTTTGCTAGATGAACGAAAGTCTCTCCACATGCTCAGTTCTGAGAGATACGTGTGTGTGAAAGCCGTATATCACCTAGCTTGTTGGGAACACATAGTTCATTTTCAGTTGCAATCTACACTCCTAACATATATATGGGGAAGTACTAGATCCAAATCGGTTTTCAGTGAAAACTGCAGGAACTTCAAACCGGCACTAGGAAGCAGACTGAGAAACCAGAGTAAAAGTTTCTCCTTCAAACCATTCCCATTGTGCTAGATGAGGGAACGTCTCTCTACATGCTCAGTTCTGAGAAATAATTGTGTGTGAAAGAGGAACTTCAACTAGCTTGTTGGGAACACAAAGTTCCATTTCAGTTGCAAACTATACTCCATACATATATATGGGGATGTACTAGCTCTAACTCGGTTTTACAGTGAAAACTGCAGGAACTTCACACCGGCACTAGGAAGCAGACGGAGAAAGCAGAGTAAAAGTTTCTCCTGCAAACCGTTCCTTTGTGCTAGATGAATGAACGTCTCTCCACATGCTCATTACTTATAGATAAGTGTGTGTGAAGGCAGCCCTTCACCTAGGTGTTTGGAACACAAAGTTCCTTTCCAGTTGCAAACTACACTACATACAAATATATGGGGATGTACTAGCTTCAAATCGGTTTTACAGTAACAACTGCAGGAACTTCAAACCGGCACTAGGAAACAGACTGAGGACAAACAGAAAAAGATTCTTCTGCAACCCGTTCCCTTTTTGCTTGATGAACGAACGTCTCTCCACATGCTCAGATTTGAGAGATAATTGTGTGTGAAAGCCATCCTTCACCTAGCTTGTTGGGAACACAAATTTCCTTTACAGTTGCAAACTACAATCCATACATATATATGGGGATGTACTAGCTCCAACTCGGTTTTACAGTGAAAATTGCAGGAACTTCAAACCGGCACTAGGAAACAGCCTGAGAAACCAGAGTAAAATTTTCCCTTGCAACCCGTTTATTTTGTGCTAGATGAACGAACGTCTCTCCACATGCTCAGTTCTGAGAGATAAGTGTGTGTGAAAGCCGTCCTTCACCTACCTTGTTGGGAACACAAAGTTCCTTTTCAGTTGCAAAATACAATCCTTACATATATATTTGGTAGTACTAGCCCCAACTCGGTTTTACAGTGAAAACTGCAGGAGATTCAAACCGGCACTAGGAAACAGACTGAGAAACCAGAGTAAAAGTTTCTCCTGCAACCCTTTCCATTTGTTCTAGATGAAAGATCGTCTCTCCAAATGATAAGTTCTGAGAAATATGTGTGTGTGAAAGCCGTCCTTCACCTAGCTTGTTGGGAACACAAAATTCCTTTCCAGTTGCAAACAACAATCCATAAATATATATGGGGAAGTTCTAGCTCCAACCAGGTTTTACAGTGAAAACTGCAGGAATTTCAAACCGGCACTAGCAAACAGACTGAGAAAACAGAGTAAAAGATTTTCCTGCAACCCGTTTACTTTGTGCTAGATGAACGAACGTCTCTCCACATGCTAGTTCTCAGAGAAAAGTTTGTGTGAATGCCGTCCTTCAACTAGCTTGTTGGGAACACAAAGTTACATTTAAGTAGCAAACTACACTCCTTACATCTATATGGGGAGGTACTAGCTCCAACTCGGTTTTATAGGGAAAATTGCAGGAAATTCAAACCGGCACTAGGAAACAGACTGAGAAACCAGAGTAAAAGTTTCCCCTGCAGCCCGTTCCCTTTGTGCTAGATGAACAAAGGTCTGTCTACATGCTCAGTTCTGAGAAATCAGTGTGTGTGAAAGCTGTCCTTCACCTAGCTTGTTAGGAACACAAAGTTATTTTTCAGTTGCAAACTAGAATCCTTACATATATATGGGGTGGTACTAGGTCCAACTCGGTTTTACAGGGAAAACTGCAAGAAATTCAAACCAGCTCTAGGAAAGAGACTGAGAATCCAGAGTAAAATTTTCTCCTGCAACCCGTTTACATTGTGCTAGATGAACGAACGTCTCTCCATATGCTCAGTTCTGAGAGTTACGTGTGTGTGAAAGCCGTATATCACCTAGCTTGTTGGGAACACATAGTTCATTTTCAGTTGCAAACTACACTCCTAACATATATATGGGGAGGTACTAGATCCAACTCGGTTTTCAGTGAAAACTGCAGGAGCTTCAAACCGGCACTAGGAAGCAGACTGAGAAACCAGAGTAAAAGTTTCTCCTTCAAACCTTTCCCATTGTGCTAGATGAAGTAACGTCTCTCCACATGCTCAGTTCTAAGAAATATTTGTGTGTGAAAGAGGAACTTCAACTAGCTTGTTGGGAACACAAAGTTCCTTTTCAGTTGCAAACTACACTCCATACATATATATGGGGAAGTACTTGCTCCAACTCGGTTTTACAGTGAAAACTGCAGGAAGTTCATTCCGGAACTAGGAAACAGACTGAGAAACCAGAGAAATGTTTCTCCTGCAAACCGATCCCTTGGTGCTAGATGAACGAATGTCTCTCCACATGCTCCGTTGTGAGAGATAATTGAGTGTGAAAGCCGTCCTTCACCTAGCTTGTTGGGAACACAAAGTTCCTTTTCAGTTGCAAACTACACTCCTTACATATATATGGGGAGTTACTAGCTCCAACTCGTTTTTACAGGGAAAACTGCAGGAACTTCAAACAGGCACTAGGAAAGAGAATGAGAAACCAGGGTAAAATTTTCTCCTGCAACCCGTTTAATTTTTGCTAGATGAACGAAAGTCTCTCCACATGCTCAGTTCTGAGAGATACTTGTGTGTGAAAGCCGTACATCACCTAGCTTGTTGGGAACACAAAGTTCCTTTCCAGTTGCTAACAACATTCCATATATATATATGGGGAGGTACTAGCTCCAAATCGGTTTTACAGTGAAAACTGCAGGAACTTCAAACCGCCAGTAGGAAAGAGACTGAGAATCCACAGAAAAAGTTTCTCCTGCAACCCGTTCCCTTTGTGCTACATGAAATAACGTCTCTACACATGCTCAGTTCTGATAGATAAGTGTGTGTGAAAGCCGTAATTCATTTAGGTGTTTGGAACAAATGTTCCTTTCCAGTTGCAAACTACACTACATACATATATATGGGGAAGTACTAGCTCCAACTCTGTTTTACAGGGAAAACTGCAGGTTCTTCAAACCGGCACTAGGAAACAGACTGAGAAACCAGAGTAAAGTTGCTCCTGCAAACCTTTCCCTTTGTTCTAGGTGAACAAATGCCTGTCAACATGCTCAGTTCTTAGAAATCAGTCTGTGTGAAAGCCATCCTTCACCTAGCTTGTTGGGAACACAAAGTTCCTTTTAAATTGCAAACTCCACTCCATATTTATATATGTGGAGGTACTAGCTCCAACTCGGTTTTACAGGGAAAACTGCAGGAACTTCAAACCGGCAATAGGAAACAGACTGAGAAACCATAGTAAAAGTTTCAACTTCAACCCGTTCCCTTTGTGCTAGATGAACGAACGTCTCTCCACATGCTCAGTTCTGAGACATATGTGTGTGTTAAAGCCGTTCATCACCTAGCTTGTTGGGAACACAAAGTTCCTTTTCAGTTGCAAACTACACTCAACACATATATATGGGTGATACTAGCTCCAACTCGGTTTTACAGTGAAAACTGCAGAAACTTCAAAACGGCAGTAGGAAACAGACTGAGAAACCAGAGTAAAAGTTTCTCCTTCAAACCTTTCCCATTGTGCTAGATGAAGGAACGTCTCTCCACATGCTCAGTTCTAAGAAATATTTGTGTGTGAAAGAGGAACTTCAACTAGCTTGTTGGGAACACAAAGTTCCTTTTCAGTTGCAAACTACACTCCATACATATATATGGGGAAGTACTTGCTCCAACTCGGTTTTACAGTGAAAACTGCACGAAGTTCATTCCGGAACTAGGAAACAGTCTGAGAAACCAGAGAAATGTTTCTCCTGCAAACCGTTCCCTTTGTGCTAGATGAACGAAAGTCTCTCCACATGCTCCGTTGTGAGAGATAATTGAGTGTGAAAGCCGTCCTTCACCTAGCTTGTTGGGAACACAAAGTTCCTTTTCAGTTGCAAACTACACTCCTTACATATATATGGGGAGTTACTACCTCCAACTCGTTTTTACAGGGAAAACTGCAGGAACTACAAACCGGCACTAGGAAAGAGAATGAGAAACCAGAGTAAAATTTTCTCCTGCAACCCGTTTAATTTTTGCTGGATGAACGAAAGTCTCTCCACATGCTCAGTTCTGAGAGATACTTGTGTGTGAAAGCCGTACATCACCTAGCTTGTTGGGAACACAAAGTTCCTTTCCAGTTGCTAACAGCATTCCATATATATATATGGGGAGGTACTAGCTCCAACTCGGTTTTACAGTGAAAACTGCAGGAACTTCAAACCGCCAGTAGGAAAGAGACTGAGAATCCACAGAAAAAGTTTCTCCTGCAACCCGTTCCCTTTGTGCTACATGAACTAACGTCTCTACACATGCTCAGTTCTGATAGATAAGTGTGTGTGAAAGCCGTAATTCATTTAGGTGTTTGGAACAAATGTTCCTTTCCAGTTGCAAACTACACTACATACCTATATATGGGGAAGTACTAGCTCCAACTCTGTTTTACAGGGAAAACTGCAGGATCTTCAAACCGGCACTAGGAAACAGACTGAGAAACCAGAGTAAAGTTGCTCCTGCAAACCTTTCCCTTAGTTCTAGATGAACAAATGCCTGTCAACATGCTCAGTTCTGAGAAATCAGTCTGTGTGAAAGCCATCCTTCACCTAGCTTGTTGGGAACACAAAGTTCCTTTTAAATTGCATACTCCACTCCATATTTATATATGTGGGGGTACTAGCTCCAACTCGGTTTTACAGGGAAAACTGCAGGAACTTCAAACCGGCAGTAGGAAACAGACTGAGAAACCATAGTAAAAGTTTCAACTGCAACCCGTTCCCTTTGTGCTAGATGAACGAACGTCTCTCCACATGCTCAGTTCTGAGACATATGTGTGTGTTAAAGCCGTTCATCACCTAGCTTGTTGGGAACACAAAGTTCCTTTTCAGTTGCAAACTACACTCAACACATATATATGGGTGATACTAGCTCCAACTCGGTTTTACAGTGAAAACTGCAGAAACTTCAAAACGGCAGTAGGAAACAGACTGAGAAACCAGAGTAAAAGTTTCTCCCGCAACCCGTTCCATTTGTGCTCGGTGAACGAACTTCTCTCCACATGCTCAGTTTTGAGAGATAATTATGTGTGAAATTCGTCCTTCACCTAACTTGTTGGGAACACAAAGTTCCTTTAAAATTGCAAACTACAATCAATATATATATATGGTGATGTACTAGCTACAACTCGGTTTTATAGAGAAAACTGCAGGAACTTCAACCGGCCCTAGGAAACAGACTGAGAAACCAGAGTAAAATTTTCTACTGCAACACGTTTACTTTGTGCTAGATGAACGAATCTCTCTCCTCATGCTCAGTTCCGAGATATAAGTGTGTGTGAAAGCGGAACTTCACCTAGCTTGTTGGGAACACAAAGTTCCTTTTGAGTTGCAAACTACACTCCTTACATATATATGGGGAGCTACTAGCTCCAACTCGCTTTTCAGTGAAAAATGCAGGAACTTCAAACTGGCAATAGGAAGCAGACTGAGAAACCAGATTAATAGTTTCTCCTTCAAACCGTTCCCATTGTGCTAGATGAAGGAACGTATCTCCACATGCTCTGTTCTGAGAAATAATTGTGTGTGAAAGAGGTCCTTCACCTAGCTTGTTGGGAACACAGAGCTCCTTTTCATTTGCAAACTGCACTCCATAGATATATAAGGGGAGGTACTATCTCCAACTCGGTTTTACAGTGAAAAATTCAGGAACTTCAAACGGGCACTAGGAAACAGACTGAGAAACCAGAGTATAAGTTTCTTCGGAAACCCGTTCCATTTGTGCTGGATGAACGATCGTCTCTCCACATGTACAGTTCTGATAGAAAAGTGTGTGTGAAAGCCGTCTTTCATCTAGTTGTTTGGAACAAATTGTTCCTTTCCAGTTGCAAACTACACTCCATACATATATATGGGGAGGTACTAGCTCCAACTCAGTTTTACAGTGAAAACTGCAGGAACTTCAAAACGGCACTAGGAAACAGACTGAGAAACAAGAGTAAAATTTTCCCCTGCAACCCGTTTATTTTGTGCTAGATGAACGAAAGTCTCCACACATGCTCAGTTCTGAGAGATAAGTGTGTGTGAAAGAAGTCCTTCACCTACCTTGTTGGGAACACAAAGTTCCTTTTCAGTTGCAAACTACACTCCTTACATATATATTTGGAGGTACTAGCTCCAACTCGGTTTTAAAGTGAAAACTGCAGGAACTTCATACAGGCACTAGGGAACAGACTGAGAAACCAAGGTAAAAGTTTCTCCTGCAACCCGTTCCATTTGTGCTAGATGAAAGAACGTCTCTCCAAATGATAAGTTCTGAGAAATAAGTGTGTGTGAAAGCCGTCCTTCAACTAGCATGTTGGGAACACAAAGTTCCTTTCAAATTGCAAACTAAAATCCATATATATATGGGGAGGTTCTAGCTCCAACTAGGTTTTACAGTGAAAACTGCAGGAATTTCAAACCGGCACTAGGGAACAGATTGAGAAAACAGAGTAAAAGATTTTCCTGCAACCCGTTTACTTTGTGCTAGATGAACGAACGTCTCTCCACATGCTAGTTCTCAGAGAAAAGTTTGTGTGAATGCCGTCCTTCAACTAGATTGTTGGGGACACAAAGTTTCATTTAAGTAGCAAACTACACTCCTTACATAAATATGGGGAGGTACTAGCTCGAACTCGGTTTTATAGGGAAAATTGCAGGAACTTCAAAGCAGCACTAGGAAACAGACTGAGAAACCAGAGTAAAAGTTTCTCCTGCAACCCGTTCCTTTGTGCTAGATGAACAAACGTCTGTCTACATGCTCAGTTCTTAGAAATCACTGTGTGTGAAAGCCGTCCTTCAACTAGCTTGTTGGGAACAAAAAGTTCTTTTTTGTTGCAAACTACACTCCTTACATATATATGCGGAAGTACTAGCTCCAACTCGGTTTTACTGTGAAAACTGCAGGAACTTCAAACCGGCAGTAGGAAACAGACTGAGAAACCAGATTATAAGATTCTCCAGCAACCCGTTCCATTTGTGCTAGATGAACGATCGTCTCTCCACATGTACAGTTCTGATAGATAAGTGTGTGTGAAAGCCGTCCTTCACCTAGTTGTTTGGAACACAATGTTCCTTTCTAGTTGCAAACTACACTCCTAACATATATATGGGGTGGTACTAGCTCCAACTCGGTTTTACAGTATAAACTGCAGGAACTTCAAACCGTCACTAGAAAACCGACTGAAAAACCACAGTAAAATTTTCTCCTGCAACCCGTTTACATTTTCCTAGATGAACGAACGTCTCTCCACATGCTCAGTTCTGAGAGATACGTGTGTGTGAAAGCCGTATATCACCTTGCTTGTTGGAAACACAAAGTTCCTTTCCAGTTGCTAACAACATTCCATATATATATATGGGGAGGTACTAGCTCCAACTCGGTTTTACAGTGAAAACTGCAGGAACTTCAAACCGCCAGTAGGAAAGAGACTGAGAATCCACAGAAAAAGTTTCTCCTGCAACCCGTTCTCTTTGTGCTACATGAACTAACGTCTCTACACATGCTCAGTTCTGATAGATAAGTGTGTGTGAAAGCCGTAATTCATTTAGGTGTTTGGAACAAATGTTCCTTTCCAGTTGCAAACTACACTACATACATATATATGGGGAAGTACTAGCTCCAACTCTGTTTTACAGGGAAAACTGCAGGAGCTTCAAACCGGCACTAGGAAACAGACTGAGAAACCAGAGTAAAGTTGCTCCTGCAAACCTTTCCCTTTGTTCTAGATGAACAAATGCCTGTCAACATGCTCAGTTCTGAGAAATCAGTCTGTGTGAAAGCCATCCTTCACCTAGCTTGTTGGGAACACAAAGTTCCTTTTAAATTGCAAACTCCACTCCATATTTATATATGTGGAGGTACTAGCTCCAACTCGGTTTTACAGGGAAAACTGCAGGAACTTCAAACCGGCAGTAGGAAACAGACTGAGAAACCATAGTAAAAGTTTCAAGTGCAACCCGTTCCATTTGTGCTAGATGAAAGAACGTCTCTCCAAATGATAAGTTCTGAGAAATAAGTGTGTGTGAAAGCCGTCCTTCAACCAGCATGTTGGGAACACAAAGTTCCTTTCAAATTGCAAACTAAAATCCATATATATATGGGGAGGTTCTAGCTCCAACTAGGTTTTACAGTGAAAACTGCAGGAATTTCAAACCGGCACTAGGGAACAGATTGAGAAAACAGAGTAAAAGATTTTCCTGCAACCCGTTTACTTTGTGCTAGATGAACGAACGTCTCTCCACATGCTAGTTCTCAGAGAAAAGTTTGTGTGAATGCCGTCCTTCAACTAGATTGTTGGGGACACAAAGTTTCATTTAAGTAGCAAACTACACTCCTTACATAAATATGGGGAGGTACTAGCTCGAACTCGGTTTTATAGGGAAAATTGCAGGAACTTGAAAGCAGCACTAGGAAACAGACTGAGAAACCAGAGTAAAAGTTTCTCCTGCAACCCGTTCCTTTGTGCTAGATGAACAAACGTCTGTCTACATGCTCAGTTCTTAGAAATCACTGTGTGTGAAAGCCGTCCTTCAACTAGCTTGTTGGGAACAAAAAGTTCTTTTTTGTTGCAAACTACACTCCTTACATATATATGCAGAAGTACTAGCTCCAACTCGGTTTTACTGTGAAAACTGCAGGAACTTCAAACCGGCAGTAGGAAACAGACTGAGAAACCAGATTATAAGATTCTCCAGCAACCCGTTCCATTTGTGCTAGATGAACGATCGTCTCTCCACATGTACAGTTCTGATAGATAAGTGTGTGTGAAAGCCGTCCTTCACCTAGTTGTTTGGAACACAATGTTCCTTTCTAGTTGCAAACTACACTCCTAACATATATATGGGGTGGTACTAGCTCCAACTCGGTTTTACAGTATAAACTGCAGGAACTTCAAACCGTCACTAGAAAACCGACTGAAAAACCACAGTAAAATTTTCTCCTGCAACCCGTTTACATTTTCCTAGATGAACGAACGTCTCTCCACATGCTCAGTTCTGAGAGATACGTGTGTGTGAAAGCCGTATATCACCTTGCTTGTTGGAAACACAAAGTTCCTTTCCAGTTGCTAACAACATTCCATATATATATATGGGGAGGTACTAGCTCCAACTCGGTTTTACAGTGAAAACTGCAGGAACTTCAAACCGCCAGTAGGAAAGAGACTGAGAATCCACAGAAAAAGTTTCTCCTGCAACCCGTTCTCTTTGTGCTACATGAACTAACGTCTCTACACATGCTCAGTTCTGATAGATAAGTGTGTGTGAAAGCCGTAATTCATTTAGGTGTTTGGAACAAATGTTCCTTTCCAGTTGCAAACTACACTACATACATATATATGGGGAAGTACTAGCTCCAACTCTGTTTTACAGGGAAAACTGCAGGAGCTTCAAACCGGCACTAGGAAACAGACTGAGAAACCAGAGTAAAGTTGCTCCTGCAAACCTTTCCCTTTGTTCTAGATGAACAAATGCCTGTCAACATGCTCAGTTCTGAGAAATCAGTCTGTGTGAAAGCCATCCTTCACCTAGCTTGTTGGGAACACAAAGTTCCTTTTAAATTGCAAACTCCACTCCATATTTATATATGTGGAGGTACTAGCTCCAACTCGGTTTTACAGGGAAAACTGCAGGAACTTCAAACCGGCAGTAGGAAACAGACTGAGAAACCATAGTAAAAGTTTCAACTGCAACCCGTTCCCTTTGTGCTAGATGAACGAACGTCTCTCCACATGCTCAGTTCTGAGACATATGTGTGTGTTAAAGCCGTTCATCACCTAGCTTGTTGGGAACACAAAGTTCCTTTTCAGTTGCAAACTACACTCAACACATATATATGGGTGATACTAGCTCCAACTCGGTTTTACAGTGAAAACTGCAGAAACTTCAAAACGGCAGTAGGAAACAGACTGAGAAACCAGAGTAAAAGTTTCTCCTGCAACCCGTTCCATTTGTGCTCGGTGAACGAACTTCTATCCACATGCTCAGTTTTGAGAGATAATTACGTGTGAAATTCGTCCTTCACCTAACTTGTTGGGAACACAAATTTCCTTTAAAATTGCAAACTACAATCCATATATATATATGGTGATGTACTAGCTACAACTCGGTTTTACAGAGAAAACTGCAGGAACTTCAACCGGCCCTAGGAAACAGACTGAGAAACCAGAGTAAAATTTTCTACTGCAACACGTTTACTTTGTGCTAGATGAACGAATCTCTCTCCTCATGCTCAGTTCCGAGATATAAGTGTGTGTGAAAGCCGACCTTCACCTAGATTGTTGGGAACACAAAGTTCCTTTTGAGTTGCAAACTACACTCCTTACATATATATGGGGAGCTACTAGCTCCAACTCGCTTTTCAGTGAAAAATGCAGGAACTTCAAACCGGCAATAGGAAGCAGACTGAGAAACCAGATTAATAGTTTCTCCTTCAAACCGTTCCCATTGTGCTAGATGAAGGAACGTATCTCCACATGCTCTGTTCTGAGAAATAATTGTGTGTGAAAGAGGTCCTTCACCTAGCTTGTTGGGAACACAGAGCTCCTTTTCATTTGCAAACTGCACTCCATAGATATATAAGGGGAGGTACTATCTCCAACTCGGTTTTACAGTGAAAAATTCAGGAACTTCAAACCGGCACTAGGAAACAGACTGAGAAACCAGAGTATAAGTTTCTTCGGAAACCCGTTCCATTTGTGCGGGATGAACGATCGTCTCTCCACATGTACAGTTCTGATAGAAAAGTGTGTGTGAAAGCCGTCTTTCACCTAGTTGTTTGGAACAAATTGTTCCTTTCCAGTTGCAAACTACACTCCATACATATATATGGGGAGGTACTAGCTCCAACTCAGTTTTACAGTGAAAACTGCAGGAACTTCAAAACGGCACTAGGAAACAGACTGAGAAACAAGAGTAAAATTTTCCCCTGCAACCCGTTTATTTTGTGCTAGATGAACGAAAGTCTCCACACATGCTCAGTTCTGAGAGATAAATGTGTGTGAAAGAAGTCCTTCACCTACCTTGTTGGGAACACAAAGTTCCTTTTCAGTTGCAAACTACACTCCTTACATATATATTTGGAGGTACTAGCTCCAACTCGGTTTTAAAGTGAAAACTGCAGGAACTTCATACAGGCACTAGGGAACAGACTGAGAAACCAAGGTAAAAGTTTCTCCTGCAACCCGTTCCATTTGTGCTAGATGAAAGAACGTCTCTCCAAATGATAAGTTCTGAGAAATAAGTGTGTGTGAAAGCCGTCCTTCAACTAGCATGTTGGGAACACAAAGTTCCTTTCAAATTGCAAACTAAAATCCATATATATATGGGGAGGTTCTAGCTCCAACTAGGTTTTACAGTGAAAACTGCAGGAATTTCAAACCGGCACTAGGGAACAGATTGAGAAAACAGAGTAAAAGATTTTCCTGCAACCCGTTTACTTTGTGCTAGATGAACGAACGTCTCTCCACATGCTAGTTCTCAGAGAAAAGTTTGTGTGAATGCCGTCCTTCAACTAGATTGTTGGGGACACAAAGTTTCATTTAAGTAGCAAACTACACTCCTTACATAAATATGGGGAGGTACTAGCTCGAACTCGGTTTTATAGGGAAAATTGCAGGAACTTCAAAGCAGCACTAGGAAACAGACTGAGAAACCAGAGTAAAAGTTTCTCCTGCAACCCGTTCCTTTGTGCTAGATGAACAAACGTCTGTCTACATGCTCAGTTCTTAGAAATCACTGTGTGTGAAAGCCGTCCTTCAACTAGCTTGTTGGGAACAAAAAGTTCTTTTTTGTTGCAAACTACACTCCTTACATATATATGCGGAAGTACTAGCTCCAACTCGGTTTTACTGTGAAAACTGCAGGAACTTCAAACCGGCAGTAGGAAACAGACTGAGAAACCAGATTATAAGATTCTCCAGCAACCCGTTCCATTTGTGCTAGATGAACGATCGTCTCTCCACATGTACAGTTCTGATAGATAAGTGTGTGTGAAAGCCGTCCTTCACCTAGTTGTTTGGAACACAATGTTCCTTTCTAGTTGCAAACTACACTCCTAACATATATATGGGGTGGTACTAGCTCCAACTCGGTTTTACAGTATAAACTGCAGGAACTTCAAACCGTCACTAGAAAACCGACTGAAAAACCACAGTAAAATTTTCTCCTGCAACCCGTTTACATTTTCCTAGATGAACGAACGTCTCTCCACATGCTCAGTTCTGAGAGATACGTGTGTGTGAAAGCCGTATATCACCTTGCTTGTTGGAAACACAAAGTTCCTTTCCAGTTGCTAACAACATTCCATATATATATATGGGGAGGTACTAGCTCCAACTCGGTTTTACAGTGAAAACTGCAGGAACTTCAAACCGCCAGTAGGAAAGAGACTGAGAATCCACAGAAAAAGTTTCTCCTGCAACCCGTTCTCTTTGTGCTACATGAACTAACGTCTCTACACATGCTCAGTTCTGATAGATAAGTGTGTGTGAAAGCCGTAATTCATTTAGGTGTTTGGAACAAATGTTCCTTTCCAGTTGCAAACTACACTACATACATATATATGGGGAAGTACTAGCTCCAACTCTGTTTTACAGGGAAAACTGCAGGAGCTTCAAACCGGCACTAGGAAACAGACTGAGAAACCAGAGTAAAGTTGCTCCTGCAAACCTTTCCCTTTGTTCTAGATGAACAAATGCCTGTCAACATGCTCAGTTCTGAGAAATCAGTCTGTGTGAAAGCCATCCTTCACCTAGCTTGTTGGGAACACAAAGTTCCTTTTAAATTGCAAACTCCACTCCATATTTATATATGTGGAGGTACTAGCTCCAACTCGGTTTTACAGGGAAAACTGCAGGAAATTCAAACCGGCACTAGGAAACAGACTGAGAAACCAAAGTGAAATTTTCTCCTGCAACCCGTTTACTTTGTGCTAGATGAACAAACATCTCTCCACATGCTCAGTTCTGAGAGATAAGTGTGTTGAAATCCGTCCATCACCGAGCTTGTTTGGAACACAAAGTTCCTTTTCAGTTGCAAACTACACTCCAAACATATATATGGGGAGGTACTAGCTCCAACTCGGTTTTACAGTGAAATCTACAGAAATTTCAAACCGGCACTAGGAAGCAGACTGAGAAACGAGAGTAAAACCTTCCCTGCAAACCGTTCCCATTGTGATAGATGAAGGAACTTCTCTCCACATCCTCAGTTCTGAGAAATAACTGTTTGTGAAAGCCGTCCTTCAACTAGCTTGTTGGGAACACAAAGTTCCTTTGCATTTGCAATCTATACTCCATACATATATATGGGGAGGTACTACCTCCAACTCGATTTTACTGTGAAAACTGCGGGAAGTTCACACCGGCACTAGGAAACAGACTGAGAGACCAGAGTGAAAGTTTCCCCTGCAAACCGTTCCCTTTGTGCTAGATGAACGAACGTCTCTCCACATGCTCAGTTCTGATAGTTAAGTGTGTGTGATAGCCGTCCTTCACCTAGGTGTTTGGAACACAAAGTTCCTTTCCAGTTGCAATCTACACTCCGTAAATATATATGGGGATGTAATCGCTCCAACTCGGTTTTAAGGTAAGAACTGCAGGGTCTTCAAACCGGCACTAGGAAACAGAATGGGAAACCACAGTAAAAGTTTCTTCTGCAAATCCTTCCATTTGTGCTAGATGAACGAACGTCTCCCCACATGCTCAGTTCTGAGAGAAAAGTGTGTGTGAAAGCCGTCCTTCACCTAGCTTGTTATGAACACAAAGTTCCTTTTCAGTTGCAAACTACACTCCTTACATATATATGGGGAGGTACTAGCTCCAACTCGGTTTTACAGTGAAAACTGCAGGAACTTCAAACCGGCACTAGGAAACAGACTGAGAAAGCAGAGAAAAGTTTCTCCTGCAACCCTTTCCCTTTGTGCTAGATGAACGAATGTTTCTCCACATGCTCAGTTCTGAGAGATAATTGTGTGTGAAAGCCGTCCATCAACTAGCTTGTTGGGAACACAAAGTTCCTTTTCATTTGCAAACTACACTCCACACATATATACGGGTCATACTAGCCCCAACTCGGTTTTACAGTGAAAAATGCAGGAACTTAAAACCGGCAGTAGGAAACAGACTGAGAAACCAGAGTAAAAGTTTCTCTTGCAACCCGTTCTCTTTGTGCTAGATGAAGGAACGTCTCTCCACATGCTCAGTTCTGATAGTTAAGTGTGTGTGATAGCCGTCCTTCACCTAGGTGTTTGGAACACAATGTTCCTTTCCAGTTGCAATCTACACTCCGTAAATATATATGGGGATGTAATCGCTCCAACTCGGTTTTAAGGTAAGAACTGCAGGGACTTCAAACCGGCACTAGGAAACAGAATGGGAAACCACAGTAAAAGTTTCTTCTGCAACCCGTTCCCTTTGTGCTAGATGAACGAACGTCTCTCCACATGCTCAGTTTTGAGAGATCAGTGTGTGTGAAAGCCATTCTTCACCTAGCTTGTTGGGAACACAAAGTTCCTTTTCAGTTGAAAACTACATTCCATACATATATATAGGGAGGTTCTAACTCCAACTCAGTTTAAATAGAAAACTTCAGGAAGTTCACACCGGCACTAGGAAACAGACTGAGAAACCAGAGTAAAATTTCTCCTGCAACCCGTTCCTTTTGTGCTAGATGAACGAACGTATCTCCACATGCTCAGTTCTGAGGGATAAGTGTGTGTGAAAGCCATTCTTCACCAAGCTTGTTGGGAACACAAAATTCCTTTTAACTTGCAATATCCACTCCATACATATATATGTGGAGGTACTAGATCCAACTCGTTTTACAGGGAAACTGCAGGAACTTCAAACCGGTACTCGGAAACAGACTGAGGAAACAGAGTAAAATTTTCTCCTGCAACCCGTTTAATATGTGCTAGATGAACGAACGTCTCTCCACATGCTCAGTTCTGAGGGAAAAGTGTGTGTGAAAGCCGTCCTTCTCCTAGCTTTTTGGGAGCAGAAATTTCATTTTAAGTTGCAAACTACACTCCTTACATATATATGGGGTGGTACTAGCTCCAACTCGGTTTTTAGTGAAAACTGCATGAACTTCAAACCGGCACTAGGAAGTAGATTGAGAAACCAGTGTAAAAGTTTTTCCTTCAAACCATTCCCATTGTGGTAGATGAAGGAAAGTCTCTCCACATGATCAGTTCTGAGAAATAATTGTGTGTGAAAGAAGCCCTTCAAGTAGCTTGCTGGGAACACAAACTTCATTTTTAGTTGCAAACTACACTCCATATATATATATGGGGACGTATTAGCTCCAACTAGGTTTTACTGTGAAAACTGCAGGAACTACAAACCGGCACTAGGAAACAGACTGAGAAATAAGAGTAAAAGTTTCCCCTTCAACCCTTTCCCTTTGTGCTAGATGAACGAACGTCCCTCCACATGCTCAGTTTTGAAATATAAGTGTGTGTGAAAGCCGTCCATCACCTAGCTTGTTGGGAACCCAAAGATCCTTTTCAGTTGCAAACTACACTCCACACATATATATGGGTGGTACTAGCTCCAACACGGATTTAGTGAAAACTGAGGAACGTCAAACCGGCACTAGGAAACAGACTGAGAAACCACAGTAAAACTTTTTTCTGCAACCCGTTCCCTTTGTGCTAGGTGAACGAACGACTTCTCCACATGCTCAGTTTTGAGCGATAAGGGTGTGTGAAAGCCGTCCTTCACCTAGCTTGTTTTGAACACAAAGTTCCTTTCCAGTTGCAAACTACAATCCATACATATATATGGGGATGTACTAGATCCAACTCGGTTTTACAGTGAAAACTGCATGAACTTCAAACCTGCACAAGGAAACAGACTGAGAGACCAGAGAAAGTTTCTAATGCAAATCCTTCCATTTGTGCTAGATGAACGAACGTCTCCCCACATGCTCAGTTCTGAGAGAAAAGTGTGTGTGAAAGCCGTCCTTCACCCAGCTTGTTATGAACACAAAGTTCCTTTTCAGTTGCAAACTACACTCCTTACATATATATGGGGAGGTACTAGCTCCAACTCGGTTTTACAGTGAAAACTGCAGGAACTTCAAACCGGCACTAGGAAACAGACTGAGAAAGCAGAGTAAAAGTTTCTCCTGCAACCCTTTCCCTTTGTGCTAGATGAACGAATGTTTCTCCACATGCTCAGTTCTGAGAGATAATTGTGTGTGAAAGCCGTCCATCAACTAGCTTGTTGGGAACACAAAGTTACTTTTCATTTGCAAACTACACTCCACATATATATACGGGTCATACTAGCTCCAACTCGGTTTTACAGTGAAAAATGCAGGAACTTAAAACCGGCAGTAGGAAACAGACTGAGAAACCAGAGTAAAAGTTTCTCTTGCAACCCGTTCTCTTTGTGCTAGATGAACGAACGTCTCTCCACATACACAGTTCTGATAGATAAGTGTGTGTGAAAGCAGTCCTTCACCTAGGTGTTGGAACACAAAGTTCCTTTCCAGTTGCAAACTACACTCCATACATATATATGGGGATGTACTCGCTCCAACACGGTTTTACGGAAAAAACTGCAGGAACTTCAAACCGGCACTAGGAAACAGAATGAGAAAACACAGTAAAAGTTTCTTCTGCAACCCGTTCCCTTTGTGCTAGATTTTCGAACGTCTCTCCACATGCTCAGTTTTGAGAGATAAGTGTGTGTGAAATCCGTCCTTCACCTAGCTTGTTGGGAACACAAAGTTTCTTTATATTTGCAAACTACAATCCATACATATATAAGGGGAGGTACTAGCTCCAACTCTGTTTTACTGTGAAAACTGCAGGAACTTCAAACCGGCACTAGGAAACAGACTGAGAACCCACAGTAAAAGTTTCCCCTGCAACCCGTTCCCATTGTGCTAGATGAACGAACGTCTCTCCATATGCTCAGTTCTGAGAGATATGTGTGTGTGAAAGCCGCCCTTCAGCTAGGTGTTTGGAAACAAAGTTCCATTCCAGTTTCAAACTACACTCCATACATATATATGGGTTTGTACAAGCTCCAACTCGGTTTTACAGTAAAAACTGCAGGAACTTCAAACCAGCACTAGGAAAGAGACTGAGATACCACAGTAAAACTTTCTTCTGCAACCCGTTCCCTTTGTGCTAGGTGAACGAACGACTCTCCACATGCTCAGTTTTGAGAGATAAGGGTGTGTGAATGCTGTCCTTCACCTAGTTTGTGGGAACACAAAGTTCCTTTTAAATTACAAACTACATTTCATACATATATATGCGGAGATACTAGCTCCAACTCGGTTTTACAGTGAAAACTGCAGGAACTTCAAACTGGCACTAGGAAGCAGACTGAGAAACCAGAGTAAAAGTTTCTCCTGCAACCTGTTCCATTTGTGCTAAATGATCGAACATCTCTCCACATGCTCAGTTCTGAGAGAAAATAGTTTGTGAAAGCCGTCCTTCATTTTGCTTGTTGGTTTCACAAAGTTCCTTTTCAGTTGCAAACTACATTCCATACATATATATGGGGAGGTTCTATCTCCAACTCGGTTTTACAGAGAAACTTTAGTAAGTTCACACTGGCACTAGGAAACAGACTGAGAAACCAGAGTAAAATTTCTGCTGCTACCCATTCCCTTTGTGATAGATGAACGAATGTTTCTCCACATGCTCAGTTCTGAGGGATAAGTGTGTGTGAAAGCCATTCTTCACCAAGCTTGTTGGGAACACAAAATTCCTTTTAACTTGCAATATCCACTCCATACATATATATGTGGAGGTACTAGATCCAACTCGTTTTACAGGGAAACTGCAGGAACTTCAAACCGGTACTCGGAAACAGACTGAGGAAACAGAGTAAAATTTTCTCCTGCAACCCGTTTAATATGTGCTAGATGAACGAACGTCTCTCCACATGCTCAGTTCTGAGGGAAAAGTGTGTGTGAAAGCCGTCCTTCTCCTAGCTTTTTGGGAGCAGAAATTTCATTTTAAGTTGCAAACTACACTCCTTACATATATATGGGGTGGTACTAGCTCCAACTCGGTTTTTAGTGAAAACTGCATGAACTTCAAACCGGCACTAGGAAGTAGATTGAGAAACCAGTGTAAAAGTTTTTCCTTCAAACCATTCCCATTGTGGTA
This sequence comes from Camelus dromedarius, assembly GCF_036321535.1. Classification (NCBI taxonomy): domain Eukaryota; kingdom Metazoa; phylum Chordata; class Mammalia; order Artiodactyla; family Camelidae; genus Camelus; species Camelus dromedarius. The sequence goes on from NC_087443.1 coordinate 10,762,396, forward strand.
GATGAAGGAAAGTCTCTCCACATGATCAGTTCTGAGAAATAATTGTGTGTGAAAGAAGCCCTTCAAGTAGCTTGCTGGGAACACAAACTTCATTTTTAGTTGCAAACTACACTCCATATATATATATGGGGACGTATTAGCTCCAACTAGGTTTTACTGTGAAAACTGCAGGAACTACAAACCGGCACTAGGAAACAGACTGAGAAATAAGAGTAAAAGTTTCCCCTTCAACCCTTTCCCTTTGTGCTAGATGAACGAACGTCCCTCCACATGCTCAGTTTTGAAATATAAGTGTGTGTGAAAGCCGTCCATCACCTAGCTTGTTGGGAACCCAAAGATCCTTTTCAGTTGCAAACTACACTCCACACATATATATGGGTGGTACTAGCTCCAACACGGATTTAGTGAAAACTGAGGAACGTCAAACCGGCACTAGGAAACAGACTGAGAAACCACAGTAAAACTTTTTTCTGCAACCCGTTCCCTTTGTGCTAGGTGAACGAACGACTTCTCCACATGCTCAGTTTTGAGCGATAAGGGTGTGTGAAAGCCGTCCTTCACCTAGCTTGTTTTGAACACAAAGTTCCTTTCCAGTTGCAAACTACAATCCATACATATATATGGGGATGTACTAGATCCAACTCGGTTTTACAGTGAAAACTGCATGAACTTCAAACCTGCACAAGGAAACAGACTGAGAGACCAGAGAAAGTTTCTAATGCAAATCCTTCCATTTGTGCTAGATGAACGAACGTCTCCCCACATGCTCAGTTCTGAGAGAAAAGTGTGTGTGAAAGCCGTCCTTCACCCAGCTTGTTATGAACACAAAGTTCCTTTTCAGTTGCAAACTACACTCCTTACATATATATGGGGAGGTACTAGCTCCAACTCGGTTTTACAGTGAAAACTGCAGGAACTTCAAACCGGCACTAGGAAACAGACTGAGAAAGCAGAGTAAAAGTTTCTCCTGCAACCCTTTCCCTTTGTGCTAGATGAACGAATGTTTCTCCACATGCTCAGTTCTGAGAGATAATTGTGTGTGAAAGCCGTCCATCAACTAGCTTGTTGGGAACACAAAGTTACTTTTCATTTGCAAACTACACTCCACATATATATACGGGTCATACTAGCTCCAACTCGGTTTTACAGTGAAAAATGCAGGAACTTAAAACCGGCAGTAGGAAACAGACTGAGAAACCAGAGTAAAAGTTTCTCTTGCAACCCGTTCTCTTTGTGCTAGATGAACGAACGTCTCTCCACATACACAGTTCTGATAGATAAGTGTGTGTGAAAGCAGTCCTTCACCTAGGTGTTGGAACACAAAGTTCCTTTCCAGTTGCAAACTACACTCCATACATATATATGGGGATGTACTCGCTCCAACACGGTTTTACGGAAAAAACTGCAGGAACTTCAAACCGGCACTAGGAAACAGAATGAGAAAACACAGTAAAAGTTTCTTCTGCAACCCGTTCCCTTTGTGCTAGATTTTCGAACGTCTCTCCACATGCTCAGTTTTGAGAGATAAGTGTGTGTGAAATCCGTCCTTCACCTAGCTTGTTGGGAACACAAAGTTTCTTTATATTTGCAAACTACAATCCATACATATATAAGGGGAGGTACTAGCTCCAACTCTGTTTTACTGTGAAAACTGCAGGAACTTCAAACCGGCACTAGGAAACAGACTGAGAACCCACAGTAAAAGTTTCCCCTGCAACCCGTTCCCATTGTGCTAGATGAACGAACGTCTCTCCATATGCTCAGTTCTGAGAGATATGTGTGTGTGAAAGCCGCCCTTCAGCTAGGTGTTTGGAAACAAAGTTCCATTCCAGTTTCAAACTACACTCCATACATATATATGGGTTTGTACAAGCTCCAACTCGGTTTTACAGTAAAAACTGCAGGAACTTCAAACCAGCACTAGGAAAGAGACTGAGATACCACAGTAAAACTTTCTTCTGCAACCCGTTCCCTTTGTGCTAGGTGAACGAACGACTCTCCACATGCTCAGTTTTGAGAGATAAGGGTGTGTGAATGCTGTCCTTCACCTAGTTTGTGGGAACACAAAGTTCCTTTTAAATTACAAACTACATTTCATACATATATATGCGGAGATACTAGCTCCAACTCGGTTTTACAGTGAAAACTGCAGGAACTTCAAACTGGCACTAGGAAGCAGACTGAGAAACCAGAGTAAAAGTTTCTCCTGCAACCTGTTCCATTTGTGCTAAATGATCGAACATCTCTCCACATGCTCAGTTCTGAGAGAAAATAGTTTGTGAAAGCCGTCCTTCATTTTGCTTGTTGGTTTCACAAAGTTCCTTTTCAGTTGCAAACTACATTCCATACATATATATGGGGAGGTTCTATCTCCAACTCGGTTTTACAGAGAAACTTTAGTAAGTTCACACTGGCACTAGGAAACAGACTGAGAAACCAGAGTAAAATTTCTGCTGCTACCCATTCCCTTTGTGATAGATGAACGAATGTTTCTCCACATGCTCAGTTCTGAGAGATAATTGTGTGTGAAAGCCGTCCATCAACTAGCTTGTTGGGAACACAAAGTTCCTTTTCATTTGCAAACTACACTCCACACATATATACGGGTCATACCTGCTCCAACTCGGTTTTACAGTGAAAAATGCAGGAACTTAAAACTGGCAGTAGGAAACAGACTGAGAAACCAGAGTAAAAGTTTCCCTTGCAACCCGTTCTCTTTGTGCTAGATGAACGAACGTCTCTTCACATACACAGTTCTGATAGATAAGTGTGTGTGAAAACAGTCCTTCACCTAGGTGTTGGAACACAAAGTTCCTTTCCAGTTGCAAACTACACTCCATACATATATATGGGGATGTACTCGCTCCAACAAGGTTTTACGGAAAAAACTGCAGGAACTTCAAACCGGCACTAGGAAACAGAATGAGAAAACACAGTAAAAGTTTCTTCTGCAACCCGTTCCCTTTGTGCTAGATTTTCGAACGTCTCTCCACATGCTCAGTTTTGAGAGATAATTGTGTGTGAAATCCGTCCTTCACCTAGCTTGTTGGGAACACAAAGTTTCTTTATATTTGCAAACTACAATCCATACATATATATGGGGAGGTACTAGCTCCATCTCTGTTTTACTGTGAAAACTGCAGGAACTTCAAACCGGCACTAGGAAACAGACTGAGAACCCACAGTAAAAGATATTCCTGCAACCCGTTCCCTTTGTTCTAGATGAACGAACGTCTCTCCACATGCTCATTTCTCAGAGAAATTTGTGTTTGAAAGCCGTCCTTCAACTAGATTGTTGGGAACACAATGTTCTTTTAAGTTGCAAACTACACTCTTTACATATATATGGGGAGGTAATAGCTACAACTCGGTTTTACATTGAAAACTGCAGGATCATCTAACCGGCACTAGGAAACAGACTTAGAAACAAGAGCAAAGTTTTCCCCTGCAACCCGTGTACATTGTGCTAGATGAATGAACGTCTTATCACATGCTCAGTTCTGAGAGATAAGTGTGTGTGAAAGCCGTCTTTCACGTAGCTTGTTGGGAAAACAAAGTTCCTTTTTATTTGCAAACTACACTCCATACCATATATGGGGAGGTACTAGCTCCAACTCGGTTTTACAGTGAAAACTGCAGCAACTTCAAACCGGAACTTGGAAACAGATTGAGAAACCAGAGTAAAAGTTTTTCCTGCAACCCGTTCCCTTTGTGCTAGATGAACGAACGTCTCTCCACATGCTCAGTTCTGAGAGAAAATTGTGTGTGAAAGCCGTCCTACACCTAGCTTGTTGGGAACACAAAGTTATTTTTAAGTTACAAACTACACTCAATACATATATATTGGGAAGTACTATCTCAAAATCCATTTTACAGTGAAAACTGCAGGAACTTCAAACCGGCACTAGGAAACAGACTGAGAAACCAGAGTAAAAGTTTCCCCTGCAAACCGTTCCATTTGTGCTAGAAGGACGAAGGTCTCTCCACATGCTCAGTTCTGAGAGCTAAATTTTTGTGGAAGCCGTACTTCACCTAGCTTGTTGGGAACACAAAGTTCCTTTCAAGTTGCTAAATACAATCCATATATGTATATGGGGAGGTACTAGCGCCAGCTCGGTTTTACAGTGAAAACTTAAGGAACTTCAAACCGGCACTAGGAAACAGACTCATAAACCAGAGTAAAAGTTTTTCCTGCAACCCGTTCCATTTGTGCTAGTGAACGAAAGTCTCTCCACATGCTCAGTTCTGAGAGAAAAGTGTGTGTGAAAGCCGTCTTTCATCTAGCTTGTTGGGAACACAAAGATCCTTTTCAGTTGCAAACTACACTCCTTACATATATATTGGGAAGTACTATTTAAAACTCGGTTTTACAGTGAAAACTGCAGGAGCTTCAAACCGGCACTAGGAAACAGACTGAGAAACCAGAGTAAAAGTTTCTCCTGCAACCCGTTAACTTTGTGCTAGATGAACGAAAGTCTCTCCACATGCTCCGTTCTGAGAGATAAGTGTGTGTGAAAGCCGTCCTTCACCTAGCTTGTTGGGAACACAAAGTTCCTTTTAAATTACAAACTACATTTCATACATATATATGCGGAAATACTAGCTCCAACTCGGTTTTACAGTGAAAACTGCAGGAAATTCAAACCGGCACTAGGAAGCAGACTGAGAAACCAGAGTAAAAGTTTCTCCTGCAACCTGTTCCATTTGTGCTAAATGAACGAACATCTTTCCACATGCTCAGTTATGAGAGAATAGAGTGTGTGAAAGCCGTCTTTCATCTTGCTTGTTGGTTACACAAAGTTCCTTTTCAGTTGCAAACAACATTCCATACATATATATGGGGAGGTTCTATCTCCAACTCGGTTTTACAGAGAAAAATTTAGGAAGTTCACACTGGCACTAGGAAACAGACTGAGAAACCAGAGTAAAATTTCTGCTGCTACCCATTTCCTTTGTGATAGATGAACGAACGTATCTCCACATGCTCTGTTCTGAGAGAAATGTGTGTGTGAAAGAAGTCCTTCACCTAGCTTTTTGGGAACACATATTTGCTTTTCAGTTGCAAACTACACTCCATACATATATAAGGGGAGGTACTAGCTCCAAGTCGATTTTACAGAGAAAAATGCAGGAACATGAAACCGGCACTAGGAAAGAGACTGAGAAACCAGAGTAAAAGTTTCCCCTGCAACCCGTTCCCATTGTGATAGATGAACGAACGTCTCTCCTCATGCTCACTTCTGAGTGATCAGCGTGTGTGAAAGCCGTAATTCACCTAGCTTGTTGGGAACACAAAGTTCCTTTTTAGTTGCAAACTACAATCCACACATATATATGGGTGGTACTAGCTCCAACACGGTTTTACAGTGAAAACTGCAGTAATTTCAAACCGGCAGTAGGAAACAGACTGAGAATCTACAGTAAAAGTTTCCCCTGCAACCCGTTCCAATTGTGCTAGATGAACGAACGTCTCTCCATATGCTCAGTTCTGAGAGATATGTGTGTGTGAAAGCCGCCCTTCAGCTAGGTGTTTGGAAACAAAGTTCCATTCCAGTTTCAAACTACACTCCATACATATATATGGGTTTGTACAAGCTCCAACTCGGTTTTACAGTAAAAACTGCAGGAACTTCAAACCGGCACTGGGAAAGAGACTGAGAAACCACAGTAAAACTTTCTTCTGCAACCCGTTCCCTTTGTGCTAGGTGAACGAACGACTCTCCACATGCTCAGTTTTGAGAGATAAGGGTGTGTGAATGCCGTCCTTCACCTAGTTTGTGGGACACAAAGTTCCTTTTAAATTACAAACTACATTTCATACATATATATGCGGAGATACTAGCTCCAACTCGGTTTTACAGTGAAAACTGCAGGAACTTCAAACTGGCACTAGGAAGCAGACTGAGAAACCAGAGTAAAAGTTTCTCCTGCAACCTGTTCCATTTGTGCTAAATGATCGAACATCTCTCCACATGCTCAGTTCTGAGAGAAAATAGTGTGTGAAAGCCGTCCTTCATTTTGCTTGTTGGTTTCACAAAGTTCCTTTTCAGTTGCAAACTACATTCCATACATATATATGGGGAGGTTCTGTCTCCAACTCGGTTTTACAGAGAAACTTTAGTAAGTTCACACTGGCACTAGGAAACAGACTGAGAAACCAGAGTAAAATTTCTGCTGCTACCCATTCCCTTTGTGATAGATGAACGAACGTATCTCCACATGCTCAGTTCTGAGAGAAATGTGTGTGTGAAAGAAGTCCTTCACCTTGCTTTTTGGGAACACATATTTGCTTTTCAGTTGCAAACTACACTCCATAAATATATAAGGGGAGGTACTAGCTCCAACTCGATTTTACAGAGAAAAATGCAGGAACATCAAACCGGCACTAGGAAAGATACTGAGAATCTACAGTAAAATTTTCCCCTGCAACCCGTTCCCATTGTGCTAGATGAACGAACGTCTCTCCATATGCTCAGTTCTGAGAGATATGTGTGTGTGAAAGCCGCCCTTCAGCTAGGTGTTTGGAAACAAAGTTCCATTCCAGTTTCAAACTACATTCCATACATATATATGGGTTTGTACAAGCTCCAACTCGGTTTTACAGTAAAAACTGCAGGAACTTCAAACCGGCACTAGGAAACAGACTGAGAAACCACAGTAAAACTTTCTTCTGCAAACCGTTCCCTTTGTGCTAGGTGAACGAACGACTCTCCACATGCTCAGTTTTGAGAGATAAGGGTGTGTGAATGCCGTCCTTCAACTAGCTTGTTGGGAACACAAAGTTCCTTTCCAGTTGCAACCTACAATCGATACATATATATGGGGATGTACTAGCTCCAACTCGGTTTTACAGTGAAAACTGCAGGAACTTCAAACCTGCAGAAGGAAACACAATGAGAAACCAGAGAAAATGTTTCTCCTGAAACCCATTCCCTTTGTGCTAGATGAACGAACATCTCTCTGCATGCTCAGTACTGAGAGCTAAGTGTGTGTGAAAGCCGTCCTTCACCCACCTTGTTGGGAACACAAATTTTCTTTCCAGTTGCTAACTACACTCCTTACATATATATGGGGAGGTACTAGCTTCAACTCGATTTTACAGTGAAAACTGCTGGAACTTCAAACCGGCACTAGGAAACAGACTGAGAAACCAGAGTAAAATTTTCCCCTGCAACACTTTCCCTTTGTGCTAGATGAACGAACGTCTCCCCACATGCTCAATTCTGAAAGAAAATTGTGTGTGAAAGCCGTCCATCACCTAGCTTGCTGGGAACACAAAGTTCCTTTTCAGTTGCAAACTACACTCCACACATATATATGCGTGGTACCAAATCCAACTCGGTTTTACAGTGAAAACTGCAGGAAATTAAAACCGGCAGTAGGAAACAGACTGACAAACCAGAGTAAAAGTTTCTCCTTCAAACCATTCCTTTGTGCTAGATGAACGAACGTCTCTACACATGCTCACATCTGAGAGACCAGTGTGTATGGATGCTGTCCTTCACCTAGCTTGTTGGGAACAAAAATTTCCTTTTAAATTGCAAACTACACAGCATACATATATATGGGGAGGTACTAGCTTCAACACTGTTTTACAGGGAAAACTGCAGGAACTTCAAACCGGCACTAGGAAGCAGTCTGATAAACCAGAGTAAAAGTTTCTCCTGCAACCCGTTCCCTTTGTGCTAGATGAACTAACGTCTCTCCACATGCTCAGTTCTGTAGAAATGTGTGTGTGAAAGCCGTAATTCACTTAGGTGTTTGGAACAAAAAGTTCCATTCCAGTTGCAAACTACACTACATACATATATATGGGGATGTACTATCTCCAACACGGTTTTACAGTAAAACCTTCAGGAACTCAATCCGGCACTAGGAAACAGACTGAGAAACCAAAGTGAAATTTTCTCCTGCAACCCGTTTACTTTGTGCTAGATGAACAAACGTCTCTCCACATGCTCAGTTCTGAGAGATAAGTGTGTTGAAATCCGTCCATCACCGAGCTTGTTTGGAACACAAAGTTCCTTTTCAGTTGCAAACTACACTCCAAACATATATATGGGGAGGTACTAGCTCCAACTCGGTTTTACAGTGAAATCTGCAGAAATTTCAAACCGGCACTAGGAAACAGACTGAGAAACGAGAGTAAAACCTTCCCTGCAAACCGTTCCCATTGTGATAGATGAAGGAACTTCTCTCCACATCCTCAGTTCTGAGAAATAACTGTGTGTGAAAGCCGTCCTTCAACTAGCTTGTTGGGAACACAAAGTTCCTTTGCATTTGCAATCTATACTCCATACATATATATGGGGAGGTACTACCTCCAACTCGATTTTACTGTGAAAACTGCGGGAAGTTCACACTGGCACTAGGAAACAGACTGAGAGACCAGAGTGAAAGTTTCCCCTGCAAACCGTTCCCTTTGTGCTAGATGAAGGAACGTCTCTCCACATGCTCAGTTCTGATAGTTAAGTGTGTGTGATAGCCGTCCTTCACCTAGGTGTTTGGAACACAATGTTCCTTTCCAGTTGCAATCTACACTCTGTAAATATATATGGGGATGTAATCGCTCCAACTCGGTTTTAAGGTAAGAACTGCAGGGACTTCAAACCGGCACTAGGAAACAGAATGGGAAACCACAGTAAAAGTTTCTTCTGCAACCCGTTCCCTTTGTGCTAGATGAACGAACGTCTCTCCACATGCTCAGTTTTGAGAGATCAGTGTGTGTGAAAGCCATTCTTCACCTAGCTTGTTGGGAACACAAAGTTCCTTTTCAGTTGAAAACTACATTCCATACATATATATAGGGAGGTTCTATCTCCAACTCAGTTTAAATAGAAAACTTCAGGAAGTTCACACCGGCACTAGGAAACAGACTGAGAAACCAGAGTAAAATTTCTCCTGCAACCCGTTCCTTTTGTGCTAGATGAACGAACGTATCTCCACATGCTCAGTTCTGAGGGATAAGTGTGTGTGAAAGCCATTCTTCAACAAGCTTGTTGGGAACACAAAATTCCTTTTAACTTGCAATATCCACTCCATACATATATATGTGGAGGTACTAGATCCAACTCGTTTTACAGGGAAACTGCAGGAACTTCAAACCGGTACTCGGAAACAGACTGAGGAAACAGAGTAAAATTTTCTCCTGCAACCCGTTTAATATGTGCTAGATGAACGAACGTCTCTCCACATGCTCAGTTCTGAGGGAAAAGTGTGTGTGAAAGCCGTCCTTCTCCTAGCTTTTTGGGAGCAGAAATTTCATTTTAAGTTGCAAACTACACTCCTTACATATATATGGGGTGGTACTAGCTCCAACTCGGTTTTTAGTGAAAACTGCATGAACTTCAAACCGGCACTAGGAAGTAGATTGAGAAACCAGAGTAAAAGTTTTTCCTTCAAACCATTCCCATTGTGGTAGATGAAGGAAAGTCTCTCCACATGATCAGTTCTGAGAAATAATTGTGTGTGAAAGAAGCCCTTCAAGTAGCTTGCTGGGAACACAAACTTCATTTTTAGTTGCAAACTACACTCCATATATATATATGGGGACGTATTAGCTCCAACTAGGTTTTACTGTGAAAACTGCAGGAACTACAAACCGGCACTAGGAAACAGACTGAGAAATAAGAGTAAAAGTTTCCCCTTCAACCCTTTCCCTTTGTGCTAGATGAACGAACGTCTCTCCACATGCTCAGTTTTGAAATATAAGTGTGTGTGAAAGCCGTCCATCACCTAGCTTGTTGGGAACCCAAAGATCCTTTTCAGTTGCAAACTACACTCCACACATATATATGGGTGGTACTAGCTCCAACACGGATTTAGTGAAAACTGAGGAACGTCAAACCGGCACTAGGAAACAGACTGAGAAACCACAGTAAAACTTTTTTCTGCAACCCGTTCCCTTTGTGCTAGGTGAACGAACGACTTCTCCACATGCTCAGTTTTGAGCGATAAGGGTGTGTGAAAGCCGTCCTTCACCTAGCTTGTTTTGAACACAAAGTTCCTTTCCAGTTGCAAACTACAATCCATACATATATATGGGGATGTACTAGATCCAACTCGGTTTTACAGTGAAAACTGCATGAACTTCAAACCTGCACAAGGAAACAGACTGAGAGACCAGAGAAAGTTTCTAATGCAAATCCTTCCATTTGTGCTAGATGAACGAACGTCTCCCCACATGCTCAGTTCTGAGAGAAAAGTGTGTGTGAAAGCCGTCCTTCACCTAGCTTGTTATGAACACAAAGTTCCTTTTCAGTTGCAAACTACACTCCTTACATATATATGGGGAGGTACTAGCTCCAACTCGGTTTTACAGTGAAAACTGCAGGAACTTCAAACCGGCACTAGGAAACAGACTGAGAAAGCAGAGAAAAGTTTCTCCTGCAACCCTTTCCCTTTGTGCTAGATGAACGAATGTTTCTCCACATGCTCAGTTCTGAGAGATAATTGTGTGTGAAAGCCGTCCATCAACTAGCTTGTTGGGAACACAAAGTTCCTTTTCATTTGCAAACTACACTCCACACATATATACGGGTCATACTAGCCCCAACTCGGTTTTACAGTGAAAAATGCAGGAACTTAAAACCGGCAGTAGGAAACAGACTGAGAAACCAGAGTAAAAGTTTCTCTTGCAACCCGTTCTTTTTGTGCTAGATGAAGGAACGTCTCTCCACATGCTCAGTTCTGATAGTTAAGTGTGTGTGATAGCCGTCCTTCACCTAGGTGTTTGGAACACAATGTTCCTTTCCAGTTGCAATCTACACTCCGTAAATATATATGGGGATGTAATCGCTCCAACTCGGTTTTAAGGTAAGAACTGCAGGGACTTCAAACCGGCACTAGGAAACAGAATGGGAAACCACAGTAAAAGTTTCTTCTGCAACCCGTTCCCTTTGTGCTAGATGAACGAACGTCTCTCCACATGCTCAGTTTTGAGAGATCAGTGTGTGTGAAAGCCATTCTTCACCTAGCTTGTTGGGAACACAAAGTTCCTTTTCAGTTGAAAACTACATTCCATACATATATATAGGGAGGTTCTATCTCCAACTCAGTTTAAATAGAAAACTTCAGGAAGTTCACACCGGCACTAGGAAACAGACTGAGAAACCAGAGTAAAATTTCTCCTGCAACCCGTTCCTTTTGTGCTAGATGAACGAACGTATCTCCACATGCTCAGTTCTGAGGGATAAGTGTGTGTGAAAGCCATTCTTCAACAAGCTTGTTGGGAACACAAAATTCCTTTTAACTTGCAATATCCACTCCATACATATATATGTGGAGGTACTAGATCCAACTCGTTTTACAGGGAAACTGCAGGAACTTCAAACCGGTACTCGGAAACAGACTGAGGAAACAGAGTAAAATTTTCTCCTGCAACCCGTTTAATATGTGCTAGATGAACGAACGTCTCTCCACATGCTCAGTTCTGAGGGAAAAGTGTGTGTGAAAGCCGTCCTTCTCCTAGCTTTTTGGGAGCAGAAATTTCATTTTAAGTTGCAAACTACACTCCTTACATATATATGGGGTGGTACTAGCTCCAACTCGGTTTTTAGTGAAAACTGCATGAACTTCAAACCGGCACTAGGAAGTAGATTGAGAAACCAGAGTAAAAGTTTTTCCTTCAAACCATTCCCATTGTGGTAGATGAAGGAAAGTCTCTCCACATGATCAGTTCTGAGAAATAATTGTGTGTGAAAGAAGCCCTTCAAGTAGCTTGCTGGGAACACAAACTTCATTTTAGTTGCAAACTACACTCCATATATATATATGGGGACGTATTAGCTCCAACTAGGTTTTACTGTGAAAACTGCAGGAACTACAAACCGGCACTAGGAAACAGACTGAGAAATAAGAGTAAAAGTTTCCCCTTCAACCCTTTCCCTTTGTGCTAGATGAACGAACGTCTCTCCACATGCTCAGTTTTGAAATATAAGTGTGTGTGAAAGCCGTCCATCACCTAGCTTGTTGGGAACCCAAAGATCCTTTTCAGTTGCAAACTACACTCCACACATATATATGGGTGGTACTAGCTCCAACACGGATTTAGTGAAAACTGAGGAACGTCAAACCGGCACTAGGAAACAGACTGAGAAACCACAGTAAAACTTTTTTCTGCAACCCGTTCCCTTTGTGCTAGGTGAACGAACGACTTCTCCACATGCTCAGTTTTGAGCGATAAGGGTGTGTGAAAGCCGTCCTTCACCTAGCTTGTTTTGAACACAAAGTTCCTTTCCAGTTGCAAACTACAATCCATACATATATATGGGGATGTACTAGATCCAACTCGGTTTTACAGTGAAAACTGCATGAACTTCAAACCTGCACAAGGAAACAGACTGAGAGACCAGAGAAAGTTTCTAATGCAAATCCTTCCATTTGTGCTAGATGAACGAACGTCTCCCCACATGCTCAGTTCTGAGAGAAAAGTGTGTGTGAAAGCCGTCTTTCACCTAGCTTGTTATGAACACAAAGTTCCTTTTCAGTTGCAAACTACACTCCTTACATATATATGGGGAGGTACTAGCTCCAACTCGGTTTTACAGTGAAAACTGCAGGAACTTCAAACCGGCACTAGGAAACAGACTGAGAAAGCAGAGAAAAGTTTCTCCTGCAACCCTTTCCCTTTGTGCTAGATGAACGAATGTTTCTCCACATGCTCAGTTCTGAGAGATAATTGTGTGTGAAAGCCGTCCATCAACTAGCTTGTTGGGAACACAAAGTTCCTTTTCATTTGCAAACTACACTCCACACATATATACGGGTCATACTAGCCCCAACTCGGTTTTACAGTGAAAAATGCAGGAACTTAAAACCGGCAGTAGGAAACAGACTGAGAAACCAGAGTAAAAGTTTCTCTTGCAACCCGTTCTCTTTGTGCTAGATGAACGAACGTCTCTCCACATACACAGTTCTGATAGATAAGTGTGTGTGAAAGCAGTCCTTCACCTAGGTGTTGGAACACAAAGTTCCTTTCCAGTTGCAAACTACACTCCATACATATATATGGGGATGTACTCGCTCCAACACGGTTTTACGGAAAAAACTGCAGGAACTTCAAACCGGCACTAGGAAACAGAATGAGAAAACACAGTAAAAGTTTCTTTTGCAACCCGTTCCCTTTGTGCTAGATTTTCGAACGTCTCTCCACATGCTCAGTTTTGAGAGATAAGTGTGTGTGAAATCCGTCCTTCACCTAGCTTGTTGGGAACACAAAGTTTCTTTATATTTGCAAACTACAATCCATACATATATATGGGGAGGTACTAGCTCCAACTCGGTTTTACTGTGAAAACTGCAGGAACTTCAAACCGGCACTAGGAAACAGACTGAGAACCCACAGTAAAAGTTTACCCTGCAACCCGTTCCCATTGTGCTAGATGAACGAACGTCTCTCCATATGCTCAGTTCTGAGAGATATGTGTGTGTGAAAGCCGCCCTTCAGCTAGGTGTTTGGAAACAAAGTTCCATTCCAGTTTCAAACTACACTCCATACATATATATGGGTTTGTACAAGCTCCAAATCGGTTTTACAGTAAAAACTGCAGGAACTTCAAACCGGCACTAGGAAAGAGACTGAGATACCACAGTAAAACTTTCTTCTGCAACCCGTTCCCTTTGTGCTAGGTGAACGAACGACTCTCCACATGCTCAGTTTTGAGAGATAAGGGTGTGTGAATGCCGTCCTTCACCTAGTTTGTGGGAACAAAAAGTTCCTTTTAAATTACAAACTACATTTCATACATATATATGCGGAGATACTAGCTCCAACTCGGTTTTACAGTGAAAACTGCAGGAACTTCAAACTGGCACTAGGAAGCAGACTGAGAAACCAGAGTAAAAGTTTCTCCTGCAACCTGTTCCATTTGTGCTAAATGATCGAACATCTCTCCACATGCTCAGTTCTGAGAGAAAATAGTGTGTGAAAGCCGTCCTTCATTTTGCTTGTTGGTTTCACAAAGTTCCTTTTAAGTTGCAAACTACATTCCATACATATATATGGGGAGGTTCTATCTCCAACTCGGTTTTACAGAGAATCTTTAGTAAGTTCACACTGGCACTAGGAAACAGACTGAGATACCAGAGTAAAATTTCTGCTGCTACCCATTCCCTTTGTGATAGATGAACGAATGTTTCTCCACATGCTCAGTTCTGAGAGATAATTGTGTGTGAAAGCCGTCCATCAACTATCTTGTTGGGAACACAAAGTTCCTTTTCATTTGCAAACTACACTCCACACATATATACGGGTCATACTAGCTCCAACTCGGTTTTACAGTGAAAAATGCAGGAACTTAAAACTGGCAGTAGGAAACAGACTGAGAAACCAGAGTAAAAGTTTCTCTTGCAACCCGTTCTCTTTGTGCTAGATGAACGAACGTCTCTCCACATACACAGTTCTGATAGATAAGTGTGTGTGAAAGCAGTCCTTCACCTAGGTGTTGGAACACAAAGTTCCTTTCCAGTTGCAAACTACACTCCATACATATATATGGGGATGTACTCGCTCCAACACGGTTTTACGGAAAAAACTGCAGGAACTTCAAACCGGCACTAGGAAACAGAATGAGAAAACACAGTAAAAGTTTCTTCTGCAACCCGTTCCCTTTGTGCTAGATTTTCGAACGTCTCTCCACATGCTCAGTTTTGAGAGATAAGTGTGTGTGAAATCCGTCCTTCACCTAGCTTGTTGGGAACACAAAGTTTCTTTATATTTGCAAACTACAATCCATACATATATATGGGGAGGTACTAGCTCCAACTCTGTTTTACTGTGAAAACTGCAGGAACTTCAAACCGGCACTAGGAAACAGACTGAGAACCCACAGTAAAAGATATTCCTGCAACCCGTTCCCTTTGTTCTAGATGAACGAACGTCTCTCCACATGCTCATTTCTCAGAGAAATTTGTGTTTGAAAGCCGTCCTTCAACTAGATTGTTGGGAACACAATGTTCTTTTAAGTTGCAAACTACACTCTTTACATATATATGGGGAGGTAATAGCTACAACTCGGTTTTACATTGAAAACTGCAGGAACATATAACCGGCACTAGGAAACAGACTTAGAAACAAGAGCAAAGTTTTCCCCTGCAACCCGTGTACATTGTGCTAGATGAATGAACGTCTTATCACATGCTCAGTTCTGAGAGATAATTGTGTGTGAAAGCCGTCCTTCACGTAGCTTGTTGGGAAAACAAAGTTCCTTTTTATTTGCAAACTACACTCCATACCATATATGGGGAGGTACTAGCTCCAACTCGGTTTTACAGTGAAAACTGCAGCAACTTCAAACCGGAACTTGGAAACAGATTGAGAAACCAGAGTAAAAGTTTTTCCTGCAACCCGTTCCCTTTGTGCTAGATGAACGAACGTCTCTCCACATGCTCAGTTCTGAGAGAAAATTGTGTGTGAAAGCCGCCCTACACCTAGCTTGTTGGGAACACAAAGTTATTTTTAAGTTACAAACTACACTCAATACATATATATTGGGAAGTACTATCTCAAAATCCATTTTACAGTGAAAACTGCAGGAACTTCAAACCGGCACTAGGAAACAGACTGAGAAACCAGAGTAAAATTTTCCCCTGCAAACCGTTCCATTTGTGCTAGAAGGACGAAGGTCCCTCCACATGCTCAGTTCTGAGAGCTAATTTTTTGTAGAAGCCGTACTTCACCTAGCTTGTTGGGAACACAAAGTTCCTTTCAAGTTGCTAAATACAATCCATATATGCATATGGGGAGGTACTAGCGCCAACTCGGTTTTACAGTGAAAACTTAAGGAACTTCAAACCGGCACTAGGAAACAGACTCATAAACCAGAGTAAAAGTTTTTCCTGCAACCCGTTCCATTTGTGCTAGTGAACGAAAGTCTCTCCACATGCTCAGTTCTGAGAGAAAAGTGTGTGTGAATGCCGTCTTTCATCTAGCTTGTTGGGAACACAAAGATCCTTTTCAGTTGCAAACTACACTCCTTACATATATATTGGGAAGTACTATTTAAAACTCGGTTTTACAGTGAAAACTGCAGGAACTTCAAACCGGCACTAGGAAACAGACTGAGAAACCAGAGTAATAGTTTCTCCTGCAACCCGTTAACTTTGTGCTAGATGAACGAAAGTCTCTCCACATGCTCCGTTCTAAGAGATAATTGTGTGTGAAAGCCGTCCTTCACCTAGCTTGTTGGGAACACAAAGTTCCTTTTAAATTACAAACTACATTTCATACATATATATGCGGAAATACTAGCTCCAACTCGGTTTTACAGTGAAAACTGCAGGAAATTCAAACCGGCACTAGGAAGCAGACTGAGAAACCAGAGTAAAAGTTTCTCCTGCAACCTGTTCCATTTGTGCTAAATGAACGAACATCTTTCCACATGCTGAGTTATGAGAGAATAGAGTGTGTGAAAGCCGTCCTTCATCTTGCTTGTTGGTTACACAAAGTTCCTTTTCAGTTGCAAACAACATTCCATACATATATATGGGGAGGTTCTATCTCCAACTCGGTTTTACAGAGAAAACTTTAGGAAGTTCACACTGGCACTAGGAAACAGACTGAGAAACCAGAGTAAAATTTCTGCTGCTACCCATTTCCTTTGTGATAGATGAACGAACGTATCTCCACATGCTCTGTTCTGAGAGAAATGTGTGTGTGAAAGAAGTCCTTCACCTTGCTTTTTGGGAACACATATTTGCTTTTCAGTTGCAAACTACACTCCATAAATATATAAGGGGAGGTACTAGCTCCAACTCGATTTTACAGAGAAAAATGCAGGAACATCAAACCGGCACTAGGAAAGATACTGAGAATCTACAGTAAAATTTTCCCCTGCAACCCGTTCCCATTGTGCTAGATGAACGAACGTCTCTCCATATGCTCAGTTCTGAGAGATATGTGTGTGTGAAAGCCGCCCTTCAGCTAGGTGTTTTGAAACAAAGTTCCATTCCAGTTTCAAACTACATTCCATACATATATATGGGTTTGTACAAGCTCCAACTCGGTTTTACAGTAAAAACTGCAGGAACTTCAAACCGGCACTAGGAAACAGACTGAGAAACCACAGTAAAACTTTCTCCTGCAAACCGTTCCCTTTGTGCTAGGTGAACGAACGACTCTCCACATGCTCAGTTTTGAGAGATAAGGGTGTGTGAATGCCGTCCTTCAACTAGCTTGTTGGGAACACAAAGTTCCTTTTCAGTTGCAAACTACACTCCTTACATATATATGGGGAGGTACTAGCTTCAACTCGATTTTACAGTGAAAACTGCAGGAACTTCAAAGCGGCACTAGGAAACAGACTGAGAAACCAGAGTAAAATTTTCCCCTGCAACACTTTCCCTTTGTGCTAGATGAACGAACGTCTCCCCACATGCTCAATTCTGAAAGAAAATTGTGTGTGAAAGCCGTCCATCACCTAGCTTGCTGGGAACACAAAGTTCCTTTTCAGTTGCAAACTACACTCCACACATATATATGCGTGGTACCAAATCCAACTCGGTTTTACAGTGAAAACTGCAGGAAATTAAAACCGGCAGTAGGAAACAGACTGAGAAACCAGAGTAAAAGTTTCTCCTTCAAACCATTCCTTTGTGCTAGATGAACGAACGTCTCTACACATGCTCACATCTGAGAGACCAGTGTGTATGGATGCTGTCCTTCACCTAGCTTGTTGGGAACAAAAATTTCCTTTTAAATTGCAAACTACACAGCATACATATATATGGGGAGGTACTAGCTTCAACACTGTTTTACAGGGAAAACTGCAGGAACTTCAAACCGGCACTAGGAAGCAGTCTGATAAACCAGAGTAAAAGTTGCTCCTGCAACCCGTTCCCTTTGTGCTAGATGAACTAACGTCTCTCCACATGCTCAGTTCTGTAGAAATGTGTGTGTGAAAGCCATAATTCACTTAGGTGTTTGGAACAAAATGTTCCATTCCAGTTGCAAACTACACTACATACATATATATGGGGATGTACTATCTCCAACACGGTTTTACAGTAAAAACTTCAGGAACTCAATCCGGCACTAGGAAACAGAGTGAGAAACCACAGTAAAAGTTTTTCTTCAAACCGTTCCCTTTGTGCTAGATGAACGAACGTCTCTCCACATGCTCATGTCTGAAACTTAATTGTGTGTGAAAGCCGCCCATCACCTATCTTGTTGGGAACACAAAGTTCCTTTTCAGTTGCAAACTACACTCCACACATATATATGGGTGATACTAACTCCAACTCGGTTTTACAGTGAAAAATGCAGGAACTTAAAACCGGCAGTAGGAAACAGACTGAGAAACCAGAATAAAAGTACCTCCTGCAACCCGTTGCTTTTGTGCTAGATGAACGAACGTCTCTCCACATGCTCAGTTCTGAACGATAAGTGTGTGTGAAAGCCGTCCTTCACCTTGCTTGTTGGGAACCCAAAGTTCTTTTCCAGTTGCAAACTACACTCCTTACAATATATGGGGAGGTACTAGCTCCACCACGGTTTTAGAGTGAAAATTGCAGGAACATCAAACAGGCACTAGGAAACAGACTGAAAACCAGAGTAAATGTTTTTCCTGCAACCCGTTCCTTTTGTGCTAGATAAACGAACGTCTCTCAACATTTTCAGTACTGAGAGAAAAGTGTGTGTGGAAGCCGCCTTCACCTAGCTTGTTGGGAACACAAAGTTCCTTTTCAGTTGCAAACTACACTCCTTACATATATATGGGGAGTTACTAGCTCCAACTCGGTTTATCAGTGAAAAATGCAGGAACTTCAAACAGGCACTAGGAAACAGACTGAGAAACCAGAGTAAAATTTTTTCAGCAAACCGTTCCCTTTGTGCTAGATGAACAAACGTCTCTCCACATGCTCAGTTTTTAGAGATAATTGTGTGTGAAAGCCGTCCTTCACCTAACTTGTTGGGAACACAAAGTTCCTTTCCACTTGCAAACTGCACTCCATACATATATATGGGTAGGTACAAGCTCCAACTCTGTTTTACATTGAAAACTGAAGGAACTTCAAACCGGCACTAGGAAACAGACTGGGAAACCAGAGTAAAAGTTTTTCCTGCAACCCTTTCCCATTGTGCTTGATGAACGATCGTCTCTCCACATGCTCAGTTTTCAGAGAAAAGTGTGTGTTAAAGCCGTCCTTCAACTAGCTTGTTGGGAAACAATGTTCCTTTTAAGTTGCTAACTACACTCCTTACATATATATGGGGAGGTACTAGCTCCAACTCGGTTTTACAGGGTAAACTGCAGGAACTTCGAACTGGCACTAGGAAACAGACTGAGAATCGAGAGCAAAATTTTCTCCTGCAACCCGTTTACTTTGTGCTAGATGAACGAAAGTCTCTCCACATGCTCAGTTCTGAGAGAATATTTTGTGTGAAAGCTGTCCTTCACCTAGCTTGTTGGGAACCCAAAGTTCCTTTTCAGTTGCAAACTACACTCCACACATATATATGGGTGGTACTAGCTCCAACACGGATTTAGTGAAAACTGAGGAACGTCAAACCGGCACTAGGAAACAGACTGAGAAACCACAGTAAAACTTTTTTCTGCAACCCGTTCCCTTTGTGCTAGGTGAACGAACGACTTCTCCACATGCTCAGTTTTGAGCGATAAGGGTGTGTGAAAGCCGTCCTTCACCTAGCTTGTTTTGAACACAAAGTTCCTTTCCAGTTGCAAACTACAATCCATACATATATATGGAGATGTACTAGATCCAACTCGGTTTTACAGTGAAAACTGCATGAACTTCAAACCTGCACAAGGAAACAGACTGAGAGACCAGAGAAATTTTCTAATGCAAATCCGTCCATTTGTGCTAGATGAACAAACGTCTCCCCACATGCTCAGTTCTGAGAGAAAAGTGTGTGTGAAAGCCGTCCTTCACCTAGCTTGTTATGAACACAAAGTTCCTTTTCAGTTGCAAACTACACTCCTTACATATATATGGGGAGGTACTAGCTCCAACTCGGTTTTACAGTGAAAACTGCAGGAACTTCAAACCGGCACTAGGAAACAGACTGAGAAAGCAGAGAAAAGTTTCTCCTGCAACCCTTTCCCTTTGTGCTAGATGAACGAATGTTTCTCCACATGCTCAGTTCTGAGAGATAATTGTGTGTGAAAGCCGTCCATCAACTAGCTTGTTGGGAACACAAAGTTCCTTTTCATTTGCAAACTACACTCCACATATATATACGGGTCATACTAGCCCCAACTCGGTTTTACAGTGAAAAATGCAGGAACTTAAAACCGGCAGTAGGAAACAGACTGAGAAACCAGAGTAAAAGTTTCTCTTGCAACCCGTTCTCTTTGTGCTAGATGAACGAACGTCTCTCCACATACACAGTTCTGATAGATAAGTGTGTGTGAAAGCAGTCCTTCCCCTAGGTGTTGGAACACAAAGTTCCTTTCCAGTTGCAAACTACACTCCATACATATATATGGGGATGTACTCGCTCCAACACGGTTTTACGGAAAAAACTGCAGGAACTTCAAACCGGCACTAGGAAACAGAATGAGAAAACACAGTATAAGTTTCTTCTGCAACCCGTTCCCTTTGTGCTAGATTTTCGAACGTCTCTCCACATGCTCAGTTTTGAGAGATAAGTGTGTGTGAAATCCGTCCTTCACCTAGCTTGTTGGGAACACAAAGTTTCTTTATATTTGCAAACTACAATCCATACATATATATGGGGAGGTACTAGCTCCAACTCTGTTTTACTGTGAAAACTGCAGGAACTTCAAACCGGCACTAGGAAACAGACTGAGAACCCACAGTAAAAGTTTACCCTGCAACCCGTTCCCATTGTGCTAGATGAACGAACGTCTCTCCATATGCTCAGTTCTGAGAGATATGCGTGTGTGAAAGAAGCCCTTCAGCTAGGTGTTTGGAAACAAAGTTCCATTCCAGTTTCAAACTACACTCCATACATATATATGGGTTTGTACAAGCTCCAAATCGGTTTTACAGTAAAAACTGCAGGAACTTCAAACCGGCACTAGGAAAGAGACTGAGATACCACAGTAAAACTTTCTTCTGCAACCCGTTCCCTTTGTGCTAGGTGAATGAACGACTCTCCACATGCTCAGTTTTGAGAGATAAGGGTGTGTGAATGCCGTCCTTCACCTAGTTTGTGGGAACACAAAGTTCCTTTTAAATTATAAACTACATTTCATACATATATATGCGGAGATACTAGCTCCAACTCGGTTTTACAGTGAAAACTGCAGGAAATTCAAACTGGCACTAGGAAGCAGACTGAGAAACCAGAGTAAAAGTTTCTCCTGCAACCTGTTCCATTTGTGCTAAATGATCGAACATCTCTCCACATGCTCAGTTCTGAGAGAAAATAGTGTGTGAAAGCCGTCCTTCATTTTGCTTGTTGGTTTCACAAAGTTCCTTTTCAGTTGCAAACTACATTCCATACATATATATGGGGAGGTTCTATCTCCAACTCGGTTTTACAGAGAAACTTTAGTAAGTTCACACTGGCACTAGGAAACAGACTGAGAAACCAGAGTAAAATTTCTGCTGCTACCTATTCCCTTTGTGATAGATGAACAAATGTTTCTCCACATGCTCAGTTCTGAGAGATAATTGTGTGTGAAAGCCGTACATCAACTAGCTTGTTGGGAACACAAAGTTCCTTTTCATTTGCAAACTACACTCCACACATATATATGGGTCATACTAGCTCCAACTCGGTTTTACAGTGAAAAATGCAGGAACTTAAAACTGGCAGTAGGAAACAGACTGAGAAACCAGAGTAAAAGTTTCTCTTGCAACCCGTTCTCTTTGTGCTAGATGAACGAACGTCTCTCCACATACACAGTTCTGATAGATAAGTGTGTGTGAAAGCAGTCCTTCACCTAGGTGTTGGAACACAAAGTTCCTTTCCAGTTGCAAACTACACTCCATACATATATATGGGGATGTACTCGCTCCAACACGGTTTTACGGAAAAAACTGCAGGAACTTCAAACCGGCACTAGGAAACAGAATGAGAAAACACAGTAAAAGTTTCTTCTGCAACCCGTTCCCTTTGTGCTAGATTTTCGAACGTCTCTCCACATGCTCAGTTTTGAGAGATAAGTGTGTGTGAAATCCGTCCTTCACCTAGCTTGTTGGGAACACAAAGTTTCTTTATATTTGCAAACTACAATCCATACATATATATGGGGAGGTACTAGCTCCAACTCTGTTTTACTGTGAAAACTGCAGGAACTTCAAACCGGCACTAGGAAACAGACTGAGAACCCACAGTAAAAGATATTCCTGCAACCCGTTCCCTTTGTTCTAGATGAACGAACGTCTCTCCACATGCTCATTTCTCAGAGAAATTTGTGTTTGAAAGCCGTCCTTCAACTAGATTGTTGGGAACACAATGTTCTTTTAAGTTGCAAACTACACTCTTTACATATATATGGGGAGGTAATAGCTACAACTCGGTTTTACATTGAAAACTGCAGGAACATCTAACCGGCACTAGGAAACAGACTTAGAAACAAGAGCAAAGTTTTCCCCTGCAACCCGTGTACATTGTGCTAGATGAATGAATGTCTTATCACATGCTCAGTTCTGAGAGATAATTGTGTGTGAAAGCCGTCCTTCACGTAGCTTGTTGGGAAAACAAAGTTCCTTTTTATTTGCAAACTACACTCCATACCATATATGGGGAGGTACTAGCTCCAACTCGGTTTTACAGTGAAAACTGCAGCAACTTCAAACCGGAACTTGGAAACAGATTGAGAAACCAGAGTAAAAGTTTTTCCTGCAACCCGTTCCCTTTGTGCTAGATGAACGAACGTCTCTCCACATGCTCAGTTCTGAGAGAAAATTGTGTGTGAAAGCCGTCCTACACCTAGCTTGTTGGGAACACAAAGTTATTTTTAAGTTACAAACTACACTCAATACATATATATTGGGAAGTACTATCTCAAAATCCATTTTACAGTGAAAACTGCAGGAACTTCAAACCGGCACTAGGAAACAGACTGAGAAACCAGAGTAAAAGTTTCCCCTGCAAACCGTTCCATTTGTGCTAGAAGGACGAAGGTCCCTCCACATGCTCAGTTCTGAGAGCTAATTTTTTGTGGAAGCTGTACTTCACCTAGCTTGTTGGGAACACAAAGTTCCTTTCAAGTTGCTAAATACAATCCATATATGCATATGGGGAGGTACTAGCGCCAACTCGGTTTTACAGTGAAAACTTAAGGAACTTCAAACTGGCACTAGGAAACAGACTCATAAACCAGAGTAAAAGTTTTTCCTGCAACACGTTCCATTTGTGCTAGTGAACGAAAGTCTCTCCACATGCTCAGTTCTGAGAGAAAAGTGTGTGTGAAAGCCGTCTTTCATCTAGCTTGTTGGGAACACAAAGATCCTTTTCAGTTGCAAACTACACTCCTTACATATATATTGGGAAGTACTATTTAAAACTCGGTTTTACAGTGAAAACTGCAGGAACTTCAAACCGGCACTAGGAAACAGACTGAGAAACCAGAGTAATAGTTTCTCCTGCAACCCGTTAACTTTGTGCTAGATGAACGAAAGTCTCTCCACATGCTCCGTTCTGAGAGATAAGTGTGTGTGAAAGCCGTCCTTCACCTAGCTTTTTGGGAACACAAAGTTCCTTTTAAATTACAAACTACATTTCATACATATATATGCGGAAATACTAGCTCCAACTCGGTTTTACAGTGAAAACTGCAGGAAATTCAAACCGGCACTAGGAAGCAGACTGAGAAACCAGAGTAAAAGTTTCTCCTGCAACTTGTTCCATTTGTGCTAAATGAACGAACATCTTTCCACATGCTCAGTTATGAGAGAATAGAGTGTGTGAAAGCCGTCCTTCATCTTGCTTGTTGGTTACACAAAGTTCCTTTTCAGTTGCAAACAACATTCCATACATATATATGGGGAGGTTCTATCTCCAACTCGGTTTTACAGAGAAAACTTTAGGAAGTTCACACTGGCACTAGGAAACAGACTGAGAAACCAGAGTAAAATTTCTGCTGCTACCCATTTCCTTTGTGATAGATGAACGAACGTATCTCCACATGCTCTGTTCTGAGAGAAATGTGTGTGTGAAAGAAGTCCTTCACCTTGCTTTTTGGGAACACATATTTGCTTTTCAGTTGCAAACTACACTCCATAAATATATAAGGGGAGGTACTAGCTCCAACTCGATTTTACAGAGAAAAATGCAGGAACATCAAACCGGCACTAGGAAAGATACTGAGAATCTACAGTAAAATTTTCCCCTGCAACCCGTTCCCATTGTGCTAGATGAACGAAAGTCTCTCCATATGCTCAGTTCTGAGAGATATGTGTGTGTGAAAGCCGCCCTTCAGCTAGGTGTTTGGAAACAAAGTTCCATTCCAGTTTCAAACTACATTCCATACATATATATGGGTTTGTACAAGCTCCAACTCGGTTTTACAGTAAAAACTGCAGGAACTTCAAACCGGCACTAGGAAACAGACTGAGAAACCACAGTAAAACTTTCTTCTGCAAACCGTTCCCTTTGTGCTAGGTGAACGAACGACTCTCCACATGCTCAGTTTTGAGAGATAAGGGTGTGTGAATGCCGTCCTTCAACTAGCTTGTTGGGAACACAAAGTTCCTTTCCAGTTGCAACCTACAATCGATACATATATATGGGGATGTACTAGCTCCAACTCGGTTTTACAGTGAAAACTGCAGGAACTTCAAACCTGCACAAGGAAACACAATGAGAAACCAGAGAAAATGTTTCTCCTGAAACCCATTCCCTTTGTGCTAGATGAACGAACATCTCTCTGCATGCTCAGTACTGAGAGCTAAGTGTGTGTGAAAGCCGTCCTTCACCTACCTTGTTGGGAACACAAATTTTCTTTCCAGTTGCTAACTACACTCCATATATATATATGGGGAGGTACTAGCTCCAACTCTGTTTTACAGTGAAAACTGAAGGAACTTCAAACCGGCACTAGGAAACAGACTGATAAACCAGAGTTAAAGATTTTCCTGCAACCCGTTCCCTTTGTGCTAGATGAATGAACGTCTCTCCACATGCTCAGTTCTGAGAGAAATGTGTGTGTTAAAGCCATCCTTCACCAAGCTTGTTGGGAACACAAAGTTCCTTTTCAGTTGCAAACTACACTCCACACATATATATGCGTGGTACCAAATCCAACTCGGTTTTACAGTGAAAACTGCAGGAAATTAAAACCGGCAGTAGGAAACAGACTGAGAAACCAGAGTAAAAGTTTCTCCTTCAAACCATTCCTTTGTGCTAGATGAACGAACGTCTCTACACATGCTCACATCTGAGAGACCAGTGTGTATGGATGCTGTCCTTCACCTAGCTTGTTGGGAAGAAAAATTTCCTTTTAAATTGCAAACTACACAGCATACATATATATGGGGAGGTACTAGCTTCAACACTGTTTTACAGGGAAAACTGCAGGAACTTCAAACCGGCACTAGGAAGCAGTCTGATAAACCAGAGTAAAAGTTGCTCCTGCAACCCGTTCCCTTTGTGCTAGATGAACTAACGTCTCTCCACATGCTCAGTTCTGTAGAAATGTGTGTGTGAAAGCCATAATTCACTTAGGTGTTTGGAACAAAATGTTCCATTCCAGTTGCAAACTACAGTACATACATATATATGGGGATGTACTATCTCCAACACGGTTTTACAGTAAAAACTTCAGGAACTCAATCCGGCACTAGGAAACAGACTGAGAAACCACAGTAAAAGTTTTTCTTCAAACCGTTCCCTTTGTGCTAGATGAACGAACGTCTCTCCACATGCTCAAGTCTGAAACTTAATTGTGTGTGAAAGCCGCCCATCACCTATCTTGTTGGGAACACAAAGTTCCTTTTCAGTTGCAAACTACACTCCTTACAATATATGGGGAGGTACTAGCTCCACCACGGTTTTAGAGTGAAAATTGCAGGAACATCAAACAGGCACTAGGAAACAGACTGAAAACCAGAGTAAAAGTTTTTCCTGCAACCCGTTCCTTTTGTGCTAGATAAACGAACGTCTCTCAACATTTTCAGTACTGAGAGAAAAGTGTGTGTGGAAGCCGCCTTCACCTAGCTTGTTGGGAACACAAAGTTCCTTTTCAGTTGCAAACTACACTCCTTACATATATATGGGGAATTACTAGCTCCAACTCGGTTTATCAGTGAAAAATGCAGGAACTTCAAACAGGCACTAGGAAACAGACTGAGAAACCAGAGTAAAATTTTTTCAGCAAACCGTTCCCTTTGTGCTAGATGAACAAACGTCTCTCCACATGCTCAGTTTTTAGAGATAATTGTGTGTGAAAGCCGTCCTTCACCTAACTTGTTGGGAACACAAAGTTCCTTTCCACTTGCAAACTGCACTCCATACATATATATGGGTAGGTACAAGCTCCAACTCTGTTTTACATTGAAAACTGAAGGAACTTCAAACCGGCACTAGGAAACAGACTGGGAAACCAGAGTAAAAGTTTTTCCTGCAACCCTTTCCCATTGTGCTTGATGAACGATCGTCTCTCCACATGCTCAGTTTTCAGAGAAAAGTGTGTGTGAAAGCCGTCCTTCAACTAGCTTGTTGGGAAACAATGTTCCTTTTAAGTTGCTAACTACACTCCTTACATATATATGGGGAGGTACTAGCTCCAACTCGGTTTTACAGGGTAAACTGCAGGAACTTCGAACCGGCACTAGGAAACAGACTGAGAATCGAGAGCAAAATTTTCTCCTGCAACCCGTTTACTTTGTGCTAGATGAACGAAAGTCTCTCCACATGCTCAGTTTTGAGAGAATATTTTGTGTGAAAGCTGTCCTTCACCTAGCTTGTTGGGAACACAAAGATCCTTTTCAGTTGCAAACTACACTCCAAACATATATATGGGGATTTACTAACTCCTACTCTTTTGTACAGTGAAAACTGCAGGAACTTCAAACCGGCACTAGGAAGCAGACTGAGAAACCAGAGTAAAACTTTCTCCTGCAAACCGTTCCCATTGTGCTGGATGAAGGAACGTCTCTCCACATGCTAAGTTCTGAGAGATAAGTGTGTGTGAAAGCCGTCCTTCACCTAGCTTGTTGGGAACACAAAGTTCCTTTCCATTTGCAAACTACACTCCTTACAATATATGGGGAGGTACTAGCTCCACCTCGGTTTTACAGTGAAAATTGCAGGAACATCAAACTGGCACTGGGAAAGAGAATGAGAAACCAGAGTAAATGTTTTTCCTGCCAACCGTTCCCTATTTGCTAGATGAACGAACGTCTCTCCACATGCTCAGTTCTGAGAGAATCGTGTGTGAGAAAGCCGTCCTATACCTAGCTTGTTGGGAACACAAAGATCATTTTCCGTTGCAAACTACACTCCACACATTTATATATATGGGTGTTACTAGTTCCAACTCGGTTTTACAGTGAAAACTTCAGGAACTTAAAAACCGGCAGTAGGAAACAGACTGAGAATCCACAGTAAAAGTTTCTCCTGCAACCCGTTCCATTTGTGCTAGATGAACGAACGTCTCTCCACATGCTCAGTTCTGAGAGATAAGTGTGTGTGAAAGCCGTCTTTTACCTAGCTTGTTGGGAAAACAAAGTTCCTTTTCAGTTGCAAAGTACACTCCATACATATATACGTTTGAGGTCAGAGCCCCAAATCTTATTTACAGTGAAAACTGCAGGAACTTCAAACCGGCACTAGTAAGCAGACTCAGAAGCCAGAGAAAAAGTTTCTCCTGCAACCCGTTCATTTTGTGCTAGTTGAATGACAGTCTCCCACATGCTCAGTTCTGAGAGATAAGTGTGTGTGAAAGCCGTACTTCACATAGCTTGTTGGGAACACAATTTTACTTTTAAGTTACAAACTACACTCAATACATATATATGGGGAAGTACTATCTCAAACTCCATTTTACAGTGAAAACTGAAGGAACTTCAAACCGGCACTAGGAAACAGACTGAGAAACCAGAGTAAAATTTTCTCCTGCAACCCGTTTACTTTTTGCTAGATGAACGAACTTCTCTGCACATGCTCAGTTTTGAGAGATAAGTGTGTGTGAAAATCGTAATTCACCTAGAGTGTTAGGAACACATATTCCTTCTCATTTGCAAACTACACTCCTTAAATATATATGGGGGGGTACTAGTTCCAACTCGGTTTTCAGTGAAAACTGCAGGAACTTCAAACCAGCACTAGGAAGCAGACTGAGAAACCAGAGTAAAAGATTCTCCTTCATTCCTTTCCCATTGTGCTAGATGAAGGAACGTCTCTCCACATGCTCAGTTCTGAGATATAATTGTGTGTGAAAGAGTAACTTCAACTAGCTTGTTGGGAACACAAAGTTTCTTTTTAGTTGTTAAATCCACTCCATATATATCTATGGGTAGGGACTAGCTCCAACTCGTTTTTACAGTGAAAACTGCAGGAACTTCAACCCGGCACTAGGAAACAGACTGAGAAACCAGAGTAAAACTTTTTCCTGCAACCCGTTCCCATTGTGATAGATGAACGAACGTCTCTCCACATGCTCAGTTCTGAGAGAAATGTGTGTGTGAAAGCCGTCATTCACCTAGCTTGTTGGGAACACAAAGTTCCTTTTCAGTTGCAAACTACACTCCTTACATATATACGGGAATGTATTAGCTCCAACTCGGTTTTACAGGGAAAACTGCAGGAACATGAAACCAAACTAGGAAACAGACTGATTAACCAGAGTAAAAGTATTTCCTGCAACCCGTTCCCTTTGTGCTAGATGAAAGAAAGATTCTCCACATGCTGAGTTCTGAGAGAAATGTGTGTGTGAAAGCCATCCTTCACCTATCTTGTTGGGAACAGAAAGTTCCTTTACAGTTGCAAACAACACTCCACACATATATATGGGTGGAACTAGCTCCAACTCGTTTTACACTGAAAACTTCAGGAACTTCAGAACGGCAGTAGGAAACACACTGAGAAACCACAGTAATAGTTTCTCCTGCAACCCGTTCCCTTTGTGCTAGATGAACGAACGTCTCTCCACATGCTCAGTTTTGAGAGATATGTGTGTGTGAAAGCTGTCCTTCACCTAGGTGTTTGGAACACAAAGTTCCTTTCCAGTTGCAAACTACACTCCATAAATATATTTGGGGATGTACTAGCTCCAACTTGGTTTTAAAGTGAAAACTGCAGGAACTTCAAACCGGCACTAGGAAACAGACTGAGAAACCAGAGTAAAATTTCTAATGCAAATCGTTCCATTTGTGCTAGATGAACGAACGTCTCTCCACATGCTCAGTTCTGAGAGATAAGTGTGTGTGAAAGCCGTCCATCATCTAGCTTGTTGGGAACACAAAGTTCCTTTTCAGTTGCAAACTACACTCCACACATATATATGGGTCGAACTAGCTCCAACTCGCTTTTACACTGAAAACTGCAGGAACTTCAAACCGGCAGTAGGAAACACACTGAGAAACCAGAGTAATAGTTTCTCCTGCAACCCGTTCCCTTTGTGCTAGATGAACGAACTTCTCACCACATGCTCAGTTCTGAGAGATATGTGTATGTGAAAGCCGTCCTTCAACTAGGTGTTTGGAACACAACGTTCCTTTCCAGTTGCAAACTACACTCCATACATATATTTGGGGATGTACTAGCTCCAACTTTGATTTACAGTGAAAACTGTAGGAAATTCAAACCGGCACTAGGAAACAGACTGAGAAACCAGAGTAAAATTTCTCCTGCAAATCGTTCCATTTGTGCTAGATGAACGAACGTCTCTCCACATGATCAGTTCTGAGAGATAAGTGTGTGTGAAAGCCGTCCTTCACCTAGATTGTTGGGAACACAAAGTTAATTATTAGTTGCAAACTACATGCCATATATATATATGGGGAGGTCCTAGCTCCAAATCGGTTTTACAGTGAAAACTGCAGGAAATTCAAACCGGCACTAGGAAACAGACTGAGAAACCAGAGTAAAAGTTTCTCCTGCAACCCGTTCACTTTGTGCTAGATGAACGAACGTCTCACCACATGCTCAGTTCTGAGAGATAAGTGTGTGTGAAAGCCGTTCTTCACCTTGCTTTTTGGGAACACAAAGTTCATTTCCAGTTGCAAACTATAATCCATACATATATATGTGGATGTACTAGCTCCAACTCGGTTTTACAGTGAAAACTGCAGGTACTTCAAACTGGCTCTAGGATAAAAACTGAGAAACCAGAGTAAAAGATTCTCCTGCAACCCCTTCCCTTTGTGCTAGATGAACGAACGTCTCTCCACATGCTCAGTTCTGAGAGATATGTGTGTGTGAAAGCCGTCCTTCACATAGCATGATGGGAACACAAAGTCCCTTTTCAGTAACAAAATACACTCCATACATATATATGGGTAAGTACTAGCTCAAACTCGATTTTACAGTGAAAACTGCAGGAACTTCAAACCGGCACTTGGAAGCAGACTGAGAAAACAGAGTAAAAGATTATCCTGCAAACCGTTCTATTGTGCTAGATGAACGAACGTCTCTCCACATTCTCAGTTTTGAGAGATAAATGAGTGTGAAAGCCGTCCTTCACCTAGCTAGTTGGGAACACATAGTACCTCTCATTTCTAAGCTACACTCCTTACATATATATGGGGAGGTACTATCTCAACCTCTGTTTTCAGTGAAAACTGCAGGAAATTCAAACCGGCACTAGGAAGCAGAATGATAAAACAGAGTAAAAGATTCTCCTGCAAACCGTTCCTTTGTGCTACATGAACGAACGTCTCTCCTCATGTTCACTTTGAGAGATAAGTGTGTGTGAAAGCCGACATTAACCTATCTTGTTGGGAATACAAAGTTCTTTTTCAGTTGCAAACTACACTCCATACATATATACGGTAGAGTTATGAGCTCCAAATCGGATTTACAGTGAAAACTGCAGGAACTTCAAACCGGCACTAGTAAGCAGACTGAGAAGCCAGAGAAAAAGTTTCACCTGCAACCCGTTCATTTTGTGCTAGTTGAATGAAAGTCTCCCACATGCTCAGTTCTGAGAGATATGTGTGTGTGAAAGCCGTCCTTCTCCTAGGTGTTTGGAACACAAAGTTCCTTTCCAGTTGCAAACTACACTCCATACATATATTTGGGGATGTTCTAGCTCCAACTTGGTTTTACAGTGAAAACTGCAGGAACTTCAAACCGGCACTAGGAAACAGACTGAGAAACCAGATTAAAAGTTTCTTCTGCAATCCTTTCACTTTGTGCTAGATGAACGAACGTCTCTCCGCATGCTCAGTTCTGAGAGCTAAGTGTGTGTGGAAGCCGTCCTTCACCTAGCTTGTTGGGAACACAAAGTTACTTTCCAGTTGCTAACTACACTCCATATATATATATGGGGAGTTACTAACTCCGCTCGGTTTTACACTGAAAACTGAAGGAACTTTAAACAGGCACTAGGAAACAGACTGTTGAACCAGAGTAAAAGATTTTCCTGCAACCCCATTCCATTTGTGCTAGATGAACGATCGTTTCTCAACAAGCTCAATTTTGAGAGATAATTGTGTGTGAAAACCGTCATTCACCTAGCTTGTTGGGAAAACAAACTTACATTCCGGTTGCAAACTACAATCCATACATATATATGGGGATGTACTATCTCCAACTCGGTTTTACAGTGAAAACGTCAGGAAGTTCAAACCGGCACTACGAAACAGACTGAGAAACCAGAGTAAAATTTTCTCCTGCAACCCGATTACTTTGTGCTAGATGAACGAACGTCTCTCCACATGTTCACTTCTGAGGGATAAGTATGTGTGAAAATCGTACTTTACCTAGAGTGTTAGGAACACATATTCCTTCTCATTTGCAAACTACACTCCTTACATATATATGGGGAGGTATTAGTTCCAACTCGGTTTTCAGTGAAAACTGCAGGAACTTCAAACTGGCACTAGGAAGCCGACTGAGAAACCAGAGTAAAAGATTCTCCTTCATACCTTTCATATTGTGCTAGATGAAGGAACGTCTCTCAACATGCTCAGTTCTGAGATATAATTGTGTGTGAAAGAGGAACTTCAACCAGCTTGTTGGGAACACAAATTTTCTTTTTAGTGGCCAAAACCACTCCATACATATCTATGGGCAGGGACAAGCTACAACTCGGTTTTACAGTGAAAACTGCAGGAACTTCAACCCGGCACTAGGAAACAGACTGAGAAACCAGAGCAAAAGTTTTCCTGCAACCCGTTCCCATTGTGCTAGATGAACGAACGTCTCTCCACATGCTCAGTTCTGACAGAAAAGTGTGTGTGAAAGCCGTCCTTCACCTAGCTTGTTGGGAACACAAAGTTCCTTTTCAGTTGCAAACCACACTCCTTACATATATATGGGGAGGTACTAGCTCCAAATCGGTATTACAGGGAAAACTGCAGGAACATGAAACCAAACTAGGAAACAGACTGATTAACCAGAATAAAAGTATTTCCTGCAAACCTTTCCCTTTGTGCTAGATGAACGAACGTCTCTCCACATGCTCAGTTCTGAGAGATAAGTGTGTGTGAATGCCGTCCATCATCTAGCTTGTTGGGAACACAAAGTTCCATTTCAGTTGCAAACTACACTCCACACATGTATATGGGTGGAACTAGCTCCAACTCGCTTTTACACTGAAAACTGCAGGAACTTAAAACCGGCAGTAGGAAACACATTGAGAAACCACAGTAATAGTTTCTCCTGCAACTCGTTCCCTTTGTGCTAGATGAATGAACGTCTCTCCACATGCTCAGTTCTGAGAGATATGTGTGTGTGAAAGCCGTCCTTCACCTAGGTGTTTGGAACACAAAGTTCCTTTCCAGTTGCAAACTACACTCCATACATATATTTGCGGATGTACTAGCTCCAACGTGGTTTTACAGTGAAAACTGCAGGAACTTCAAACCGGCACTAGGAAAGAGACTGAGAATCCAGAGTAAAATTTCTCCTGCAAATCGTTCCCTTTGTGCTATGTGAACGAAAGTCTCTCCACATGATCAGTTCTGAGAGATAAGTGTGTGTGAAAGCCGTCCTTCACCTTGCTTGTTGGGAACACAAAGTTAATTTTTAGTTGCAAACTACACGCCATACATATATATGGGGAGGTCCTAGCTCCAAATCGGTTTTACAGTGAAAACTGCAGGAAATTCAAACCGGCACTAGGAAACAGACTGAGAAACAAGAGTAAAAGTTTCTCCTGCAACCCGTTCCCTTTGTGCTAGATGAACGAACGTCTCTCCACATGCTCAGTTCTGAGAAATAAGTGTGTGTGAAAGCCGTATTTCACCTATCTTGTTGGGACCACAATGTTCCTTTTCAGTTGCAAACTACACTCCATATATATATATATGGGAGGTACTAACTCCAACTCGGTTTTACAGGGAAAACTGCAGGAAGTTCAAACCGGCACTAGGAAACAGACTGAGAAACCAGAATAAAAGTTTCTCCTGCAACCCGTTTATTTTGAGCTAGATGAACGAACGTCTCTCCACATGCTCAGTTCTGAGATATAAGTGTGTGTGAAGGCCGCCTTCATCAAACTTGTTGGGAACATAAAGATCCTTTTCAGTTGCAATCTGCAATCCATACATATATATGGTGATGTACAATCTCCAACTCGATTTTACAGTAAAAACTGCAGGAACTTTAAACCGGCACAAGGAAACAGACTGAGAAACCACAGTAACACTTTCCCCTGCACCCCACTCCCTTTGTGCTAGATGAACGAAAGTCTCTCCACATGCTCAGTTTTGAGAGATAAGGGTGTGTGAAAGCCGTCCTTCACCTAGCTTTTTGGGAACACAAAGTTCATTTCCAGTTGCAAACTACAATCCATACATATAAATGTGGATGTTCCAGCTCCAACTCGGTTTTACAGTGAAATCTGCAGGTACTTCAAACTGGCACTAGGATAAAAACTGAGAAACCAGAGTAAAAGTTTCTCCTGCAACCCCTTCCCTTTGTGCTAGATGAACGAACGTCTCTCCAGATGCTCAGTTTTGAGAGATAAGTGTGTGTGTAAGCCGTCCTGCACCTAGGTTGTTGGGAAAACATAGTTCCTCTCATTTGCATACTACACTCCTTACATATATATGGGGAGGTACTAGCTCAACCTCGGTTTTCAGTGAAAACTGCAGGAAATTCAAATCGGCACTAGGAAGCAGACTGAGAAAACTGAGTAAAAGTTTCTCCTGCAAACCGTTCCTTTGTGCTAGATGAACGAACGTCTCACCACATGCTCAGTACGGATAGATAAGTGTGTATGAAAGCCGTCCTTCACCTAGGTGTTTGGAACACAAAGTTCCATTCCATTTGCAAACTACACTCCATACAAATATATGGGGATGTACTAGCTCCAACTCGGTTTTACAGTAAAAACTGCAGGTACTTCAAACCGGCACTAGGAAACAGACTGAGAAACCAGAGTAAAATTTTCTCCTGCAAACAGTTTTATTTTTGCTAGATGAACGAACGTCTTTGCACATGCTCAGTTCTGAGATATAAGTGTGTGTGGAAATCGTACTTCACTAAGATTGTTGGGAACACATAGTTCCTTCTCATTTGCAAACTACACTCCTTACATATACATGGGAAGGTACAAGTTCCAACTCGGTTTTCAGTGAAAATTGTAGGAAATTCAAACCGGCACTTGGAAGCAGACTGAGAAAACAGAGTAAAAAATTCTCCTTCATACCTTTCCCATTGTGCTAGATGAAGGAACGTCTCTCAACATGCTCACTTCTGAGATATAATTGTATGTGAAAGAGGAAATTCAACCAGCTTGTTGGGAACACAAATTTTCTTTTTAGTTGCCAAAACCACTCCATACATATCTATGGGTAGGGACTAGCTCCAACTCGGTTTTACAGTGAAAACTGCAGGAATTTCAACCCGGCACTAGGAAACAGACTGAGAAACCACAGTGAAAATTTGTCCTGCAACCCCTTCCCTTTGTGCTGGAAGAACGAAAGTCTCTCCACATTCTCAGTTCTGAGAGATAATTGTGTGTTCAAGCCGTCCTTCACCTAGCTTTTTTGGGTCACAAAGTTCCTTTTCAGTTGCAAACTAGAATCCATACATATATATGGGGATGTACTAGCTCCAACTCGGTTTTACAGTAAAAACTGCTGGAACTTCAAACCGGCACAAGGAAACAGACTGAGAAACCACAGTAACACTTTCTTCTGCACCCCACTCCCTTTGTGCTGGATGAACGAACGTCTCTCCACATGCTCATTTCTGAGAGATAAGTGTGTGTGAAAGCCGTCCTTCACATAGCATGATGGGAACACAAAGTCCCTTTTCAGTTACAAAAAACACTCCATACATATATATGGGTAAGTACTAGCTCAAACTCGATTTTACAGTGAAAACTGCAGGAACTTCAAACCGGCACTAGGAAGCAGACTGAGAAAACAGTGTAAAAGATTCTCCTGCAAACCGTTCTTTTGTGCTAGATGAACGAACGTCTCTCCACATGCTCAGTACGGATAGATAAGTGTGTGTGAAAGCCGTCCTTCACCTAGCTTGTTGGGAACACAAAGTTGCTTTTAAATTGCAAACTAAACTCCATACATATATATGGGGAGGTACTAACTCTAAGTAGGTATTACAGTGAAAACTGCAGGAACTTCAAACCGGCACTAGGAAGCAGACTGAGAAACCAGAGTAAAAGTTTCCCCTGCAACCCGTTCCCTTTGTGCTAGATGAACGAACGTCTCTCCACATGCTCAGTTTTGAGAGATAAGTGTGTGTGAAAGCCGTCCTTCACCTAGCTTGTTGGGAACACATAGTACCTCTCATTTGCAAATTACACTCCTTACATATATATGGGGAGGTACTAGCTCAAACTCTGTTTTCAGTGAAAACTGCAGGAAATTCAAACCGGCACTAGGAAGAAGGCTGAGAAAACAGAGTAAAAAATTCTCCTGCAAACCATTCCTTTGTGCTAGATGAACGAACGTCTCTCCACATGCTCAGTACGGATAGATAAGTGTGTGTGAAAGCCGTCCTTCACCTAGGTGTTTGGAACACAAAGTTCCATTCCATTTGCAAACTACACTCCATACAAATATATGGGGATGTACTAGCTCCAACTCGGTTTTACAGTATAAACTGCAGGAACTTCAAACCGGCACTAGGAAACAGACTGAGAAAACACAGAAAAAGTTTCTTCTGCAACCCGTTCCCTTTTTGCTAAATGAACGATCGTCTCTCCACAAGCTCAGTTTTGAGAGATAATTGTGTGTGAAAACCGTCATTCACCTAGCTTGTTGGGAACACAAAGTTACATTCAATTTGCAAACTATAATCCATACATATATATGGGGATGTACTAGCTCCAACTCGGTTTTAAAGTGAAAACTGCAGGAACTTCATACCGGCACTAAGAAACAGACTGAGAAACCAGAGTAAAATTTTCTCCTGCAACCCGATTACTTTGTGCTAGATAAACGAACGTCTCTACACATGCTCACTTCTGAGGGATAATTGTGTGTGAAAGCCGGCCTTCTACTAGCTTGTTGGGAAAACAAAGTTCCTTTTCAGTTGCAAACTACAGTCCTTACATATATATGGGTAGGTACTAGCTCCAACTCGGTTTTATAGTAAAAACTGCAGGAACTTCAAACCGGCAGTATGAAACATACTGAGAAATCAGAGTACAATTTCCTCCTGCAACCCGTTTAATTTTTGCTAGATGAACGAACGTCTTTGCACATGCTCAGTTCTGAGATATAAGTGTGTGTGAAAATCGTACTTCACTAAGATTGTTGGGAACACATAGTTCTTCTCATTTGCAAAATACACTCCTTACATATACATGGGAAGGTACTAGTTCCAACTCGGTTTTCAGTGAAAACTGCAGGAAATTGAAACCGGCACTAGAAAGCAGACTGAGAAATCAGAGTATAAGATTCTCCTTCATACCTTTCCCATTGTGCTAGATGAAGGAACGTCTCTCAACATGCTCAGTTCTGAGATATAATTGTGGGTGAAAGAGGAACTTCAACCATCTTGTTGGGAACACACAGTTTGTTTTCAGTTGCCAACTCCACTCCATACATATCTATGGGTAGGGACTAGCTCCAACTCGGTTTTACAGTGAAAAATGCAGGAACTTCAACCCGGCACTAGGAAACAGACTGAGAAACCAGAGTAAAAGTTTTTCCTGCAAACGTTCCCATTGTGCTAGATGAACAAAAGTCTCTCCTCATGCTCAGTTCTGAGAGATAAGGGTGTGTGAAAGCCGTTCTTCACCTAGCTTTTTGGGAACACAAATTTCCTTTACAATTGCAAACTACAGTCCATACATATATATGGTGATGTATTAGCTACAACTCGGTTTTACAGTGAAAACTGCAGGAAATTCCAACCGGCACTAGGAAGCAGACTGAGAAACCAGAGTAAAAGATTCTCCTGCAAACCGTTCCCATTGTGCTAGATGAAGGAACGTCTGTCCACATGCTAGGTTCTGTGAAATAATTGTGTGTGAATGCCGCCCTTCACCTAGCTTGTTGTGAAATCAAAGTTCTTTTTCAGTTGCAAACTACACTCCATACATATATATAGGGAGGTACTAGCTCCAACTCTGTTTTACAGTGAAAACTGCAGGAACTACTAACAGGCACTGGGAAGCAGACTGAGACACCAGAGTAAATGTTTCTCCTGCAAACATTTCCCTTTGTGCTAGATGAACGAACGTCTCTCCACATGCTCATTTCTGAGAGATAATTGTGTTTGAAATCCTAGCATCACCTAGCTTGTTGGGAACACAAAGTTCCTTTTCAGTTGCAAACTACAATCCACACATATATATATGTGGAAATAGCTCCAATTCGCTTTTACACTGAAAACTGCAGGAACTTCAAAACGGCAGTAGGAAACACAGTGAGAAACCACAGTAATAGTTTCTCCTGCAACCCGTTCCCTTTGTGCTAGATGAACGAACGTCTCTCCACATGCTCAGTTCTGAGAGATATGTGTGTGTGAAAGCGGTCCTTCACCTAGGTGTTTGGAACACAAAGATCCTTTCAAGTTGCAAACTACACTCCATACATATACATGGGGATGTACAACCTCCAACTTGGTTTTACAGGGAAAACTGCAGGAA
The DNA here is from genome assembly GCF_036321535.1 of Camelus dromedarius. NCBI lineage: Eukaryota > Metazoa > Chordata > Mammalia > Artiodactyla > Camelidae > Camelus > Camelus dromedarius. The sequence continues at coordinate 10,800,507 of NC_087443.1, forward strand.
CTTCAAACCGGCACTAGGAAACAGACTGAGAAACCAGCGTAAAAGTTTTTCCTGCAACCCGTTCCCTTTGTGCTAGATGAACGAACTTCTCTCCACATGCTCAGTTCTGAGAGAAAATTGTGTGTGAATGCCGTCCTTCACCTAGCTTGTTGGGAACACAAAGTTCCTTTTCACTTGCAAACTACACTCCTTACATATATATGGGGAGGTACTAGCTCAAACTCGGTTTTACATTGAAAACTGCAGGAACTTCAAACCGGCACTAGGAAACAGACTGAGAAACCAGAGAAAAAGTTTCTCTTGCAAACCTTTCCCTTTGTGCTAGATGAACGAACGTCTCTCCACATGCTCAGTTCTGAGAGATAATTGTGTTTGAAATCCGAGCATCACCTAGCTTGTTGGGAACACAAAGTTCATTTTCAGTTGCAAACTAAACTCCACACATATATATGGATGATACTAGCTCCAACTCGGTTTTAGATTGAAAACTGCAGGAACTTCAAAACGGCACTAGGAAACAGAGTGAGAGACCAGAGTAAAATTTCTCCTGCAACCCGTTCCCTTTGTGCTAGATGAATGAAAGTCTCTCCACATGATCAGTTCCGAGAGATAAGTGTGTGTGAAAGCCGTCCTTCACCTAGCTTGTTGGGAACACAAAGTTAATTTTTAGTTGCAAATTACACGCCATACATATATACGGGGAGGTCCTAGCTCCAAATCGGTTTTACAGTGAAAACTGCAATGAATTCAAACCGGCACTAGGAAACAGACTGAGAAACCAGAGTAAAAGTTTCTCCTGCAACCCGTTTCCTTTCTGCTAGAAAACGAAATTCTCTCCACATGCTCAGTTCTGAGAGATAAGTGTGTGTGAAAGCCGTCTTTTACCTATGTTGTTGGGACCGAAAAGTTCTTTTTCAGTAGCAAACTGCACTCCATATATATATGGGAGGTACTAACTCCAACTCGGTTTTACAGGGAAAACTGCAGGAACTTCAAACCGGCACTAGGAAACAGACTGAGAAACCAGAATAAAAATTTCTCCTGCAACCCGTTTACTTTGAGCTAGATGAACGAACGTCTCCCCAAATGCTCAGTTCTGAGATATATCTGTGTGTGAAGGCGACCTTCACCAAACTTGTTGGGAACACAAAGATCCTTTTCAGTTGCAAACTACACTCCAAATATATATATGGGGAAGTACTAGTCCCAACTCGATTTTACAGTGAAAACTGCAGGAACTTCAAACCGGCACTAGGAAGCAGACTGAGAAACCAGAGTAAAAGTTTCTCCTGCAAACTGTTCCCATTTTGCTAGATGAAGGAACGTCTTTCCACGTGCTCAGTTCTGAGAAATAATTGTGTGTGAAAGCCGCCCTTCACATAGATTGTTGGGAACACAAAGTTCCATTTCAGTTACAAACTACACACCATACATATATATGGGGAATTAGTAGATAAAACTCGATTTTACAGTGAAAACTGCAGGAAATTAAAAACGGCACTAGGAAACAGACTGAGAAACCAGAGTAAAAGTTTCTCCTGCAACCCTTTCCAATTGTGCTAGATGAACGAACGACTCTCCACATGCTCATGTCTGAGAGATAATTTTGTGTGAATGCCGTCGTTCACCTAACTTATTGGGACCACAAAGGTCCTTTTCAGTTGCAAACTACACTCCATACATATATATGGGGATGTACTAGCTCCAACTATGTTTTACAGTGAAAACTGCATGATCTTCAAACCGGCACTAGGAAACAGACTGAGAAACCACAGTAAATGTTTCTCCTGCAACATGTTCCCTTTGGGCTAGATGAACGAACGTCTCTCCACATGCTCAGTTCTGAGAGATAATTGTGTGTGAAAGCCGTCCTATACATAGCTTGTTTGGAACACAAAGTTCCCTTTCATTTGCAAACTACAATCCATACATATATTTGGGGAGGTACTACCTCCTACTCGCTTTTACAGTGAAATCTGCAGGAACTTCAAACCAGCAGTAGGAAGCAGAATGAGTAACAGAGTAACAGTTTCTTCTGCAACCCGTTCCCTTTGTGCTAGATGAACGAACGTCTCTCCTCATGATAAGTTCTCAGAGATAAGTGTGTATGAAAGCTGTCCTTCACCTATCTTGTTGGGAACACAAAGTTCCTTTGCAGTTGCAAACTACATTCCATACATATATAAGGGGAGGTACTAACTCCAACTCGGTTTTACAGTGAAAACTACAGGAAATTCAAAGAAGCACTAGGAAACAGACTGAGAAACAAGTGTAAGAATTTCCCCTGCAAACTGTTCCATTTGTGCTAGATGAACGAACTTCTCTCAACATGCTAATTTCTGAGAGATATGTGGGTGTGAAAGCCGACTTTCACCTATCTTGTTGGGACCACAAAGTTCCTTTTCAGATGCAAACTACACTCCATACATATATATGGGGATGTACTAGCTCCAACTCTGTTTTACAGTGAAAACTGCAGGAACTTCTGACCGGAACTAGAAACAGACTGATAAACCAGAGTAATAGTTTCTCCTGCAACACGTTCCCTTGTGCTAGATGAACGATCGTCTCTCCACTTGTTCAGTTCCAAAAGATAATTGTGTGTGAAACCCGTCCTTTACATAGCTTGTTGGGAAAACAAAGTTCCTTTTCATTTGCAAACTGCACTTCATACATATATATGGGGAGGTACTAGCTCCAACTCGCTTTTACAGTGAAAACTGCAGGAACTTCATACTGGCACTAGGAAGCAGACTGAGAAACAGAGTAACAGTTTCTCCTGCAAACCGTTCCCTTTGTGCTAGATGAACAAAAGTCTCTCCACATGCTAAGTTCGGAGAGATAATTGTGTGTCAAAACCGTCCTTCACCTAGCTTGTTGGGAACACAAAGTTCCTTTTCATTTGCAAAATACACTCCATAATATATATGGGGTTGTACTAGCTGCAACTCGGTTTTACAGTTAAAAATGCAGGAACTTCAAACCGGCACTTGGAAACAGACTGAGAAACCAGAGTAAGAGTTTCTCCTGCAAACCGTTCCCTTTGTGCTAGATGAACGAACGTCTCCCCACATTCTCATTTCTGTGAGATAATTGTGTGTGAAAGCCGTCTTTTATATAGCTTGTTGGGAACACAAAGTTCCTTTCAGTTCAAATTACACTCCATACATATATATGGGGAGGTACTAGCTCCAACTCGGTTTTGCAGTTAAAACTGCAGGATCTTCAAACGGGCACTAGGAAGCAGACTGAGAAACAGAGTAAGAGTTTCTCCTGCAACACGTTCCCTTTGTGCTAGATGAACGAACTTCTCTACTCAAGATCAGTTCTGAGATATAAGTGTGTGTGAAGGTGTCCTTCACCAAGCTTGTCGGGAACAAAAAGTTCCTTTCCAGTTGCAAACCACACTCCATACAAATATATGGGGAGGTACAAACTCAAACTCGGTTTTACAGAGAAAACGGCAGGAACTTCAAATCGGCAGTAGGAAACAGACTGAGAAACCAGAGTAAGAATTTCTCCTGCAAACCGTTTCCTTTGTGCTAGATGAATGAACGTCTCTCAACATGCTCAATTCTGAGAGACAAGTGTGTGTGAAAGCCGTCTTTCACCAAACTTGTTGGGAACACAAAGTTCCTTTTCAGATTCAAACTACAATCCATACATATATATGGGGATGTACTAGCTCCAACTCTGTTTTACAGTGAAAACTGCAGGAACTTCACACCAGAACTAGAAACAGACTGAGAAACAGAGTAACAGTTTCTCCTACAACCCGTTCCATTTGTGCTAGATGAACGAACGTCTCTCCTCATGCTCAGTTCTGAGAGATAAGTTTGTGTGAAAGCTTTCCTTCACCTAGCTTGTTGGGAACACAAAGTTCCTTTCCAGTTGCAAACTACACTCCATACATATATATGGGGAGGTTCTAGCTCCAACTCGGTTTTACAGTGAATACTGCAATAACTTCAAACTGGGACTAGGAAACAGACTGAGAAACCAGAGTAAAGTCTCCCCTGCAACCCTTTCCCTTTGTGCTAGATGAACGAAGGTCTCTCCACATGCTCAGTTCTGAGAGATAACTGTTTGTTAAAGCCGTCCTTTACATAGCTTGTTGGGAACACAAAGTTCCTTTTCAGTTGCAAACTACACTCCATACATATTTATGGGGAGGTACTAGCTCCAACTCGGTTTTACAGTGAAAACTGCAGGAACATCACACCGGCACTAGGAAACAGACTGAGAAACCAGAGTAAAGTCTCCCCTGCAAACCTTTCCCTTTGTGCTAGATGAACGAAGGTCTCTCAACATGCTCATTTCTGAGAGATAAGTGTGTGTGAAAGCCCTCTTTCACCAAACTTGTTGGGAACACAAAGTTCCTTTTCAGATTCAAACTACAATCCATACATATATATGGGGATGTACTAACTCATACTTGCTTTTACAGCGAAAACTACAGGAACTTAAAAGCGGCACTAGGAAACAGACTGAGAAAACAGAATAACAGTTTCTCCTGCAAACCGTTCCCTTTGTGCTAGATGAACAAAACTCTCTCCTCATGATCAGTTCTGAGAGTTAATTGTGTGTGAAAGCTGTCATTCACTTAGCTTGTTAGGAACACAAAGTTCTTTTCCAGTTGCAAACTACACTCCATACATATATATAGGGAAGTTCAAGCTCCAACTCGGTTTTACAGTGAAAACTGCAATATCTTCAAACTGGGTCTTGGAAACAGACTGAGAAACCAGAGTAAAGTCTCTCCTGCAAACCTTTCCTTTTGCCCTAGATGAACGAAAGTCTCTCCACATGCTCAGTTCTGAGAGATAATTGTTTGTTAAAGTCGTTCGTTACATAGCTAGTTGGGAACACAAAGTTCCTTTTCATTTGCAAACTACACTCCATACATATTTATGGGGAGGTATTAGCTCCAACTCGGTTTTACAGTGAAAACTGCAGGAACATCACACCGGCACTAGGAAACAGACTGAGAAACCAGAGTAAAACTTTCTCCTGCAATCCGTTCCCTTTCTGCTTAATGAAAGATCGTCTCTCCAGTTGTTCAGTTCTAAGAGATAATTGTGTGTGAAAGCCGTCCTTTACTTAGCTTGTTGGGAACAAAAATTACTTTTCAGTTGCAAACTACTCTCCATACATATATTTGGGGAGGTACTACCTCCAACTCGCTTTTACTGTGAAAACTGCAGGAACTTCTAACCGGCACTGGAAGCAGACTGAGGTACAGAGAAACAGTTTCTCCTACAACCCGTTCCCTTTGTGCTAGATGAACGAATGTCCCTCCTCATTCTCTGTTCTGAGAGATAAGGGTGTGTGAAAGCTTTCCTTCACCTAGCTTGTTGTGAACACAAATTTCCTTCACAGTTGCAAACTACACTCCATATATATATATATGGGGAGGTACTAATTCCAACTCGGTTTTATAGAGAAAACTGAAGGAACTTCAAACCGGCACTAGGAAAGAGACTGAGAAACTCGAGTAAAACTTTCTGCTGCAAACCGTTCCCTTTGTGCTAGATGAACGAACGTCTCGCCACATGCTCATTTCTGAGAGATAAGTTTGTGTGAATGCCGTCGTTCACATATCTTGTTGGGACCACAAAGTTCCATTTCAGTTGCAAACTACACTCCATATATATATATGGGAGGTACTAACTCCTACTTGGTTTTACAGCGAAAACTGCAGGAACTTCAAAGCGGCACTAGGAAACAGACTGAGAAAACAGAATAACAGTTTCTCCTGCAAACCTTTCCCTTTGTGCTAGATGAACAAATGTCTCTCCACATGCTCAGTTCTGAGAGTTAATTGTGTGTGAAAGCTGTCATTCACTTAGCTTGTTAGGAACACAAAGTTCTTTTCCAGTTGCAAACTACACTCCATACATATATATAGGGAAGTTCAAGCTCCAACTCGGTTTTACAGTGAAAACTGCAATATCTTCAAACTGGGTCTTGGAAACAGACTGAGAAACCAGAGTAAAGTCTCTCCTGCAAACCTTTCCTTTTGCCCTAGATGAACGAAAGTCTCTCCACATGCTCAGTTCTGAGAGATAATTGTTTGTTAAAGTCGTCCGTTACATAGCTAGTTAGGAACACAAAGTTCCTTTTCATTTGCAAACTACACTCCATACATATTTATGGGGAGGTATTAGCTCCAACTCGGTTTTACAGTGAAAACTGCAGGAACATCACACCGGCACTAGGAAACAGACTGAGAAACCAGAGTAAAACTTTCTCCTGCAATCCGTTCCCTTTCTGCTTAATGAAAGATCGTCTCTCCAGTTGTTCAGTTCTAAGAGATAATTGTGTGTGAAAGCCGTCCTTTACTTAGCTTGTTGGGAACAAAAAGTTACTTTTCAGTTGCAAACTACTCTCCATACATATATTTGGGGAGGTACTACCTCCAACTCGCTTTTACTGTGAAAACTGCAGGAACTTCTAACCGGCACTGGAAGCAGACTGAGGTACAGAGAAACAGTTTCTCCTACAACCCGTTCCCTTTGTGCTAGATGAACGAATGTCCCTCCTCATTCTCTGTTCTGAGAGATAAGGGTGTGTGAAAGCTTTCCTTCACCTAGCTTGTTGTGAACACAAATTTCCTTCACAGTTGCAAACTACACTCCATATATATATATATGGGGAGGTACTAATTCCAACTCGGTTTTATAGAGAAAACTGAAGGAACTTCAAACCGGCACTAGGAAAGAGACTGAGAAACTCGAGTAAAACTTTCTGCTGCAAACCGTTCCCTTTGTGCTAGATGAACGAACGTCTCGCCACATGCTCATTTCTGAGAGATAAGTTTGTGTGAATGCCGTCGTTCACATATCTTGTTGGGACCACAAAGTTCCATTTCAGTTGCAAACTACACTCCATATATATATATGGGAGGTACTAACTCCTACTTGGTTTTACAGCGAAAACTGCAGGAACTTCAAAGCGGCACTAGGAAACAGACTGAGAAAACAGAATAACAGTTTCTCCTGCAAACCTTTCCCTTTGTGCTAGATGAACAAATGTCTCTCCACATGCTCAGTTCTGAGAGATAAGTGTGTGTGAAAGCCGTCCTTCACTTAGCTAGTTGGGAACACAAAGTTCCTTTCCAATTGCAAACTACACTCCATACATATATATGGGGAGCTACAAGCTCCAACTCGGTTTTACAGTGAAAATGCAATAATTTCAAACTGGCACTAGGAAACCGACTGAGAAACCTGAGTAAAAGATTCTCCTGCAACCTGTTCCCTTTGTGCTAGATGAACGAACATCTCTACACATGCTCATTTCTGAGAGATAAGTGTGTGTGAAAGCCGTCCTTCACCTAGCTTGTTGGGAACACAAAGTTCCTTTTAATTTGCAAACTACAATCCATATATATATATACGGGGAGGTACTAGCTCCAACACGGTTTTACAGAGAAATCTGCAGGAACTTCAAACCGGCAGTAGGAAACAGACTGAGAATGCAGAGTAAAAGTTTCTCCTGCAAAACTTTCCCTTTGTGCTAGATGAACGAACGTCTCTCCACATGCTAAGTTCAGAGAGATAATTGTGTGTCAAAGCCGTCCTTCACCTAGCTTGTTGGGACCACAAAGTTCCTTTTCAGTTGCAAACTACACTCCATACATATATATGGGGAGGAACTACCTCCAACTCGGTTTTACAGTTTAAACTGCAGGAACTTCAACCCAGCTCAAGGAATCAGACTGAGAAACAGAGTACCAGTTTCTTCTGCAACCCTTTCCCTTTGTGCTAGATGAACGAAGGTCTCTCCACATGCTCAGTTCCGAGAGATAATTGTTTGTTAAAGTCGTCCTTTACATAGCTTGTTGGGAACAAAAAGTTACTTTTCAGTTGCAAACTACTCTCCATACATATATTTGGGGAGGTACTACCTCCAACTCGCTTTTACTGTGAAAACTGCAGGAACTTCTAACCGGCACTGGAAGCAGACTGAGGTACAGAGAAACAGTTTCTCCTACAACCCGTTCCCTTTGTGCTAGATGAACGAATGTCCCTCCTCATTCTCTGTTCTGAGAGATAAGGGTGTGTGAAAGCTTTCCTTCACCTAGCTTGTTGTGAACACAAATTTCCTTCACAGTTGCAAACTACACTCCATATATATATATATGGGGAGGTACTAATTCCAACTCGGTTTTATAGAGAAAACTGAAGGAACTTCAAACCGGCACTAGGAAAGAGACTGAGAAACTCGAGTAAAACTTTCTGCTGCAAACCGTTCCCTTTGTGCTAGATGAACGAACGTCTCGCCACATGCTCATTTCTGAGAGATAAGTTTGTGTGAATGCCGTCGTTCACATATCTTGTTGGGACCACAAAGTTCCATTTCAGTTGCAAACTACACTCCATATATATATATGGGAGGTACTAACTCCTACTTGGTTTTACAGCGAAAACTGCAGGAACTTCAAAGCGGCACTAGGAAACAGACTGAGAAAACAGAATAACAGTTTCTCCTGCAAACCTTTCCCTTTGTGCTAGATGAACAAATGTCTCTCCACATGCTCAGTTCTGAGAGTTAATTGTGTGTGAAAGCTGTCATTCACTTAGCTTGTTAGGAACACAAAGTTCTTTTCCAGTTGCAAACTACACTCCATACATATATATAGGGAAGTTCAAGCTCCAACTCGGTTTTACAGTGAAAACTGCAATATCTTCAAACTGGGTCTTGGAAACAGACTGAGAAACCAGAGTAAAGTCTCTCCTGCAAACCTTTCCTTTTGCCCTAGATGAACGAAAGTCTCTCCACATGCTCAGTTCTGAGAGATAATTGTTTGTTAAAGTCGTCCGTTACATAGCTAGTTAGGAACACAAAGTTCCTTTTCATTTGCAAACTACACTCCATACATATTTATGGGGAGGTATTAGCTCCAACTCGGTTTTACAGTGAAAACTGCAGGAACATCACACCGGCACTAGGAAACAGACTGAGAAACCAGAGTAAAACTTTCTCCTGCAATCCGTTCCCTTTCTGCTTAATGAAAGATCGTCTCTCCAGTTGTTCAGTTCTAAGAGATAATTGTGTGTGAAAGCCGTCCTTTACTTAGCTTGTTGGGAACAAAAAGTTACTTTTCAGTTGCAAACTACTCTCCATACATATATTTGGGGAGGTACTACCTCCAACTCGCTTTTACTGTGAAAACTGCAGGAACTTCTAACCGGCACTGGAAGCAGACTGAGGTACAGAGAAACAGTTTCTCCTACAACCCGTTCCCTTTGTGCTAGATGAACGAATGTCCCTCCTCATTCTCTGTTCTGAGAGATAAGGGTGTGTGAAAGCTTTCCTTCACCTAGCTTGTTGTGAACACAAATTTCCTTCACAGTTGCAAACTACACTCCATATATATATATATGGGGAGGTACTAATTCCAACTCGGTTTTATAGAGAAAACTGAAGGAACTTCAAACCGGCACTAGGAAAGAGACTGAGAAACTCGAGTAAAACTTTCTGCTGCAAACCGTTCCCTTTGTGCTAGATGAACGAACGTCTCGCCACATGCTCATTTCTGAGAGATAAGTTTGTGTGAATGCCGTCGTTCACATATCTTGTTGGGACCACAAAGTTCCATTTCAGTTGCAAACTACACTCCATATATATATATGGGAGGTACTAACTCCTACTTGGTTTTACAGCGAAAACTGCAGGAACTTCAAAGCGGCACTAGGAAACAGACTGAGAAAACAGAATAACAGTTTCTCCTGCAAACCTTTCCCTTTGTGCTAGATGAACAAATGTCTCTCCACATGCTCAGTTCTGAGAGTTAATTGTGTGTGAAAGCTGTCATTCACTTAGCTTGTTAGGAACACAAAGTTCTTTTCCAGTTGCAAACTACACTCCATACATATATATAGGGAAGTTCAAGCTCCAACTCGGTTTTACAGTGAAAACTGCAATATCTTCAAACTGGGTCTTGGAAACAGACTGAGAAACCAGAGTAAAGTCTCTCCTGCAAACCTTTCCTTTTGCCCTAGATGAACGAAAGTCTCTCCACATGCTCAGTTCTGAGAGATAATTGTTTGTTAAAGTCGTCCGTTACATAGCTAGTTAGGAACACAAAGTTCCTTTTCAGTTGCAAACTACACTCCATACATATATATTGGTTGGTACTAGCTCCAACTCGGTTTTACAGTTTAAACTGCAGGAACTTGAAACCAGCTCAAGGAATCAGACTGAGAAACAGAGTACCAGTTTCTTCTGCAACCCTTTCCCTTTGTGCTAGATGAACGAAGGTCTCTCCACATGCTCAGTTCCGAGAGATAATTGTTTGTTAAAGTCGTCCTTTACATAGCTTGTTGGGAACAAAAAGTTACTTTTCAGTTGCAAACTACTCTCCATACATATATTTGGGGAGGTACTACCTCCAACTCGCTTTTACAGTGAAAACTGCAGGAAATTTAAACCGGCACTAGGAAGCAGACTGAGGTACAGAGTAACAGTTTCTCCTACAAACCGTTCCCTTTGTGTTAGATGAAAGAATGTCTCTCCTCATGCTCTGTTCTGAGAGATAAGGGTGTGTGAAAGCTTTCCTTCACCTAGATTGTTGTGAACACAAATTTCCTTTCCTGTTGCAAACTACACTCCATATATATATATATATATGGGAAGGTACTAATTCCAACTCGGTTTTATAAATAAAACTGAAGGAACTTCAAACCGGCACTAGGAAAGAGACTGAGAAACCCGAGTAAAACTGTCTTCTGCAACCCGTTCCCTTTGTGCTAGATGAACGAACGTCTCGCCACATGCTCAGATCTGAGAGAAAAGTTTGTGTGAATGCCGTCGTTCACCTATCTTGTTGGGACCACAAAGTTCCATTTCAGTTGCAAACTACACTCCATATATATATATGGGAGGTACTAACTCCTACTCGGTTTTACAGCGAAAACTGCAGGAACTTCAAAGCGGCACTAGGAAACAGACTGATATAACAGAATAACAGTTTCTCCTGCAAACCGTTCCCTTTGTGCTAGATGAACAAAAGTCTCTCCACATGCTCAGTTCTGAGTGATAAGTGTGTGTGAAAGCCGTCCTTCACTTAGCTAGTTGGGAACACAAAGTTCCTTTCCAGTTGCAAACAACACTCCATACATATATATGGGGAGGAACTAGCTCCAACTCGGTTTTACAGTTTAAACTGCAGGAACTTCAAACCGGCTCTAGGAATCAGACTGAGAAACAGAGTACCAGTTTCTTCTGCAACCCTTTCCCTTTGTGCTAGATGAACGAAGGTGTCTCCACATGCTCAGTCTGAGAGATAATTGTTTGTTAAAGTCGTCCTTTACATAGCTTGTTGGGAACAAAAAGTTACTTTTCAGTTGCAAACTACTCTCCATACATATAATTGGGGAGGTACTACCTCCAACTCGCTTTTACAGTGAAAACTGCAGGAACTTCATACTGGCACTAGGAAGCAGACTGTGGTACAGAGTAACAGATTCTCTTACAACCCGTTCCCTTTGTGCTAGATGAACGAAAGTCTCTCCTCATGCTCTGTTCTGAGAGATAAGGGTGTGTAAAAGGTTTCTTTCACCTAGCTTTTTGTGAACACAAATTTCCTTTCCAGTTGCAAACTACACTCCATATATATATATATGGGGAGGTACTAATTCCAACTCGGTTTTATAGAGAAAACTGAAGGAATTTCAAACAGGCACTAGGAAAGAGACTGGTAAACCCGAGTAAAAGTTTCTCCTGCAACCCGTCCCTTTGTGCTAGATGAACGAACTTCTATTCACATGCTAAGTTCAGAGAGATAATTGGGAACACAAAGTTCCTTTTCATTTGCAAAATACACTCCATTATATATATGGGGAGGTACTAGCTCCAACTCGGTTTTACAGTTAAAACTGCAGGAACTTCAAACCGGCACTTGGAAACAGACTGAGAAACCAGAGTAGGAATTTCTCCTGCAACCCGTTCCCATTGTGTTAGATGAACGAACATCTCTCCTCAAACTCAGTTCTGAGAGATATGTGTGTGTGAAAGCCGTCTTTCACCTATCTTGTTGGGACCACAAAGTTCCGTTTCAGTTGCAAACTACACTCCATACATATATATGGGGAGGTACTAACTCCAACTCGGTTTTACAGTTAAAACTGCAGGAACATCGGACCGGCTCTAGGAAGCAGACTGAGAATCAGAGTACCAGTTTCTTCTGCAACCCGTTCCCTTTGTGCTAGATGAACGAACGTCTCTCCACATGCTAAGTTCGGAGAGATAATTGTGTGTCAAAGCCGTCCTTCACCTAGCATGTTGGGACCACTAAGTTCCTTTTCAGTTGCAAACTACACTCCATACATATATATGGGGAGGTACTAGCTCCAAATCGGTTTTACAGTGAAAACTGCAGGAACATTACACCGGCACTAGGAAACAGACTGAGAAACCAGAGTAAAACTTTCTCCTGCAATCCGTTTTCTTTCTGCTTGATGAACGAACGTCTCTCCAGTTGTTCAGTTCTAAGAGATAATTGTGTGTGAAAGCCGTCCTTTACATAGCTTGTTGGGAACATAAAGTTACTTTTCAGTTGCAAACTACTCTCCATACATATATTTGGGGAGGTACTACCTCCAACTGGCTGTTACAGTGAAAACTGCAGGAACTTCAAACCGGCACTAGGAAGCAGACTGATAAAACAGAATAAAAGTTTCTCCTGCAAACCGTTCCCTTTGTGCTAGATGAACAAAAGTCTCTCCACATGCTCAGTTCTGAGAGATAAGTGTGTGTGAAAGCCGTCCTTCACTTTGCTAGTTGGGAACCCAAAGTTCCTTTCCAGTTGCAAAATACACTCCATACATATTTATGGGGAGCTACAAGCTCCAACTCGGTATTACAGTGAAAATGCAGTAATTTCAACCTGGCACTAGGAAACCGACTGAGAAACCTGAGTAAAAGATTCTCCTGCAACCCGTTCCCTTTGTGCTAGATGAACGAACGTTTCTACACATGCTCAATTCTGAGAGATAAGTGTGTGTGAAAGCAGTCCTTCACCTAGCTTGTTGGGAAGAAAAAGTTCATTTTAATTTGCAAACTACAATCCATATATATATACGGGGAGGTACTAGCTCCAACACGGGTTTACAGAGAAATCTGCAGGAACAACAAACCGGCACTAGGAAACAGACTGAGAAAACAGAGTAAATGTTTCTCCTGCAAACCTTTCCCTTTGTGCTAGATGAATGAACGTCTCTCCACATGCTAAGTTCGGAGAGATAATTGTGTGTCAAAGCCGTCCTTCACCTAGCTTGTTGGGAACACAAAGTTCCTTTTCAGTTGCAAACTACACTCCATACATATAAATGGGGAGGTACTAGCTCCAACTCGATTTTACAGTGAAAACTGCAGGAACATTACACCGGCACTAGGAAACAGACTGAGAAACCAGAGTAAAACTTTTTCCTGCAATCCGTTCCCTTTCTGCTTGATGAACGAACGTCTCTCCAGTTGTTCAGTTCTAAGAGATAATTGTTTGTGAAAGCCGTCCTTTACATAGCTTGTTGGGAACAAAAAGTTACTTTTCAGTTGCAACCTACTCCCCATACATATATTTGGGGAGGTACTACTTCCAACTCGCTTTTACAGTGAAAACTGCAGGAACTTCATACTGGCACTAGGAAGCAGACTGAGGTACAGAGTAACAGATTCTCCTACAACCCGTTCCTTTGTGCTAGATGAACGAAAGTCTCTCCTCATGCTCTGTTCTGAGAGATAAGGGTGTGTGAAAGCTTTCCTTCACCTAGATTGTTGGGAACACAAATTTCCTTTCCAGTTGCAAACAACACTCCATATATATATATATGAGGAGGTACTATTTCCAACTCGGTTTTATAGACAAAACTGAGGGAACTTCAAACCGGCACTAGGAAAGGCACTGAGAAACCCAAGTAAAACTTTCTCCTGCATCCCGCTCCCTTTGTGCTAGATGAACGAACGTCTCGCCACATGCTCATTTCTGAGAGATAAGTTTGTTTGAATGCCATCGTTCACCTATCTTGTTGGGACCACAAAGTTCCTTTTCAGTTGCAAACTACACTCCATACATATATATGGGGAGGTACTAGCTCCAACTCGGTTTTACAGTGAAAACTGCAATAACTTCAAACCGGGACTAAGAAACAGCTTAGAAACCAGAGTAAAGTTTCTCCTACCACCCGTTCCCTTTGTGCTAGATGAACGAACGTCTCCCAACATGCTCAGTTCGGAGTGATAATTGTGTGTGAAAGCCGTACTTCAACTTGCTTGTTGGGAACACAAAGTTCCTTTTAATATGCAAACAACATCCATACATATATATGGGTAGGTACTAGCTCCAACTCGGCTTTACAGTTAAAACTGCAGGAACTTCAAACCGGCACTAGGAAACAGACTGAAAAATCAGAGTAAGAGTTTCTCCTGCAACCCGTTCCCTTTGTGGTAGATGAACGAACGTCTTTCAACATGCTCATTTCTGAGAGATAAGGGTGTGTGAAAGCCGTCTTTCACCTATCTTGGTGGGAACACAAAGATCCTTTTCAGTTGCCAACTACACTCCATACATATATATTGGGATGTACTAGCTCCAACTCGGTTTTACAGTGAAAACAGCAGGAACTTCACACCGGAACTAGGAAACAGACGGAGAAAAGAGAGTAAAAGTTTCTCCTGCAAACCGTTCCCTTTGTGCCACATGAACTAACGTCTCTCCACATGATCAGTTCTGAGAAATATTTGTGTGTTAAAGCCGTTCTTTACATAGCTTCTTGGGAACACAAAGTTCCTTTTCAGTTGCAAACTACACTCCATACATATATAAGGGGAGGTACTAGCTCCAACTCGGATTTACAGTGAAAACTGCAGGAACTGCAAACCGGCACTAGGAAGCAGACTGCGAAACATAGAAATAGTTTCTCCTGCAACCCGTTCCCTTTGTGCTAGATGAACGAACTTCTACCACATGCTCATTTCTGAGAGATAATTGTGTGTTAAAGCCGTCCTTCACCTAGCTTGTTGGGAACACAAAGTTCCTTTACAATTGCAAACTACAATCCATACATATATATGGGGAGGTACAAACTCCAACTGGGTTTTACAGTGAAAACTGCAGGAACTTCAATGCGGCACTAGGAAACAGACTGAGAAAACAGAGTAAAAGTTTCTCCTGCAAACCGTTCCCTTTGTGCTAGATGATCAAACGTCTCTCCACATGCTCAGATCTGAGAGATAAGTGTGTGTGAAGCCGTAATTCACTTAGCTTGTTGGGTCACAACGTTCCTTTCCAGTTGCAAACTACACTCCATACATATATATGATGATGTACTAGATCCAAGTCGGTTTTACAGTGAAAACTGCAATAACTTCTAACCGGGACTAGTAAACGGACTGAGAAAACAGAGTTAACTTTCTCCTGCAACCCGTTCCCTTTGTGCTAGATGAACAAACGTCTCGCCACATGCTCAGTTCTGAGAGATAAGTTTGTGTGAATTCCGTCGTTCACCTATCTTGTTGGGACCACAAAGTTCCATTTCATTTGCAAACTACACTCCATATATATATATGGGAGGTACTAACTCCTACTCGGTTTTACAGCGAAAACTGCAGGAACTTCAAAGCGGCACTAGGAAACAGACTGAGAATACAGATTAAAAGTTTCTCCTGCAATCCGTTCCTGTTGTGCTAGATGAACGAACGTCTATCCACATGCTCAGTTCTGAGAGATAATTGTGTGTTAAAGCCGTCCTTCTCCTAGCTTGTTGGGAACACAAAGTTCCTTTTCATTTGCAAACTACACTCCATACATATATATGGAGATGTACTAGCTCCAACTCTGTTTTACAGTGAAAACTGCAAGAACTACACACCGGAACTAGAAACAGACTGAGAAACCAGAGAAAAAGTTTCTCCTGCAACCGGTTCCCTTTGTGTTAGATGAACGAAGGTCTCTCCACTTTTTCAGTTCTAAGAGATAATTGTGTGTGAAAGCCGTCCTTTACATAGGTTGTTGGGAACACAAATTTCCTTTCTAGTTGCAAAGTACACTCCATATAAAAATATATGGGGGAATTACTAATTCCAACTCGGTTTTATAGAGAAAAATGAAGGAACTTCAAACAGGCACTAGGAAAGAGACTGAGAAACCCGAGTAAAAGTTTCTCCTGCAACCCGTCCCTTTGTGCTAGATGAACGAACTTCTCTCCACATGCTAAGTTCGGAGAGATAATTGGGAACACAAAGTTCCTTTTCATTTGCAAAATACACTCCATTATATATATGGGGAGTTACTAGCTCCAACTCGGTTTTACAGTTAAAACTGCAGGAACATCGAACCGGCTCTAGGAAGCAGACTGAGAATCAGAGTACCAGTTTCATCTGCAACCCGTTCCCTTTGTGCTAGATGAACGACAGTCTCTCCTCATTATCAGTTCTGAGAGATAAGTGTGTGTGAAAGCTGTCATTCACCTAGATAGTTGGGAACACAAAGTTCTTTCCAGTTGCAAACTACACTCCATACATATATATGGGGAGGTTCTAGATCCAACTCGGTTTTACAGTGAAAACTGCAATAACTTCAACCTGGGACTAGGAAACATACTGAGAAACCAGAGTAAAGACTCTCCTGCAAACCTTTCAATTTGTGCTAGATGAACGAAGGTCTCCCCACATGCTCAGTTCTGAGAGATAATTTTTTGTTAAAGCCGTACTTTACATAGCTTGTCTTGAACACAAAGTTTCTTTTCAGTAGCAAACTACACTCCATACATTTATATGGGGAGGTACTAGCTCCAAATCGGTTTTACAGTGAAAACTGCAGGAACTTCAAACCGGCACTAGGAAGCAGACTGAGATACAGAGTAACAGTTTCTCTTACAACCCGTTCCCTTTGTGCTAGATGAACGAATGTCTCTCCTCATACTCTGATCTGAGAGATAAGTGTGTGTGAAAGCTTTCCTTCACCTAGATTGTTGGGAACACAAATTTCCTTTCCAGTTGCAAACAACACTCCATATATATATATATGAGGAGGTACTAATTCCAACTCGGTTTTATAGACAAAACTGAGGGAACTTCAAACCGGCACTAGGAAAGGCACTGAGAAACCCAAGTAAAACTTTCTCCTGCATCCCGCTCCCTTTGTGCTAGATGAACAAACGTCTCGCCACATGCTCATTTCTGAGAGATAAGTTTGTGTGAATGCCATCGTTCACCTATCTTGTTGGGACCACAAAGTTCCTTTTCAGTTGCAAACAACACTCCATACATATATATGGGGAGGTACTAGCTCCAACTCGGTTTTACAGTGAAAACTGCAATAACTTCAAACCGGGACTAGGAAACAGCTTAGAAACCAGAGTAAATTTTCTCCTACAACCCGTTCCCTTTGTGCTAGATGAACGAACGTCTCCCAACATGCTCAGTTCGGAGTGATAATTGTGTGTGAAAGCCGTACTTCAACTTGCTTGTTCGGACCACAAAGTTCCTTTTAATATGCAAAAAACATATATAAATATATATGGGTAGGTACTAGCTCCAACTCGGTTTTACAGTTAAAACTGCAGGAACTTCAAACCGGCACTAGGAAACAGACTGAGAATTCAGAGTAAGAGTTTCTCCTGCAACCCGTTCCCTTTGTGGTAGATGAACGAACGTCTTTCAACATGCTCATTTCTGAGAGATAAGTGTGTGTGAAAGCCGTCTTTCACCTATCTTGGTGGGAACCCAAAGATCCTTTTCAGTTGCCAACTACACTCCATACATATATATTGGAATGTACTAGCTTCAACTCGGTTTTACAGTGAAAACAGCAGGAACTTCACACCGGAACTAGGAAACAGACGGAGAAAAGAGAGTAAAAGTTTCTCCTGCAAACCGTTCCCTTTGTGCCACATTAACGAACGTCTCTCCACATGATCAGTTCTGAGAAATATTTGTGTGTTAAAGCCGTTCTTTACATAGCTTCTTGGGAACACAAAGTTCCTTTTCAGTTGCAAACTACACTCCATACATATATAAGGGGAGGTACTAGCTCCAACTCGGATTTACAGTGAAAACTGCAGGAACTGCAAACCGGCACTAGGAAGCAGACTGCGAAACATAGAAATAGTTTCTCCTGCAACCCGTTCCCTTTGTGCTAGATGAACGAACTTCTACCACATGCTCATTTCTGAGAGATAATTGTGTGTTAAAGCCGTCCTTCACCTAGCTTGTTGGGAACACAAAGTTCCTTTACAATTGCAAACTACAATCCATACATATATATGGGGAGGTACAAACTCCAACTGGGTTTTACAGTGAAAACTGCAGGAACTTCAATGCGGCACTAGGAAACAGACTGAGAAAACAGAGTAAAAGTTTCTCCTGCAAACCGTTCCCTTTGTGCTAGATGAACAAACGTCTCTCCACATGCTCAGATCTGAGAGATAAGTATGTGTGAAGCCGTAATTCACTTAGCTTGTTGGGTCACAACGTTCCTTTCCAGTTGCAAACTACACTCCATACATATATATGATGATGTACTAGATCCAAGTCGGTTTTACAGTGAAAACTGCAATAACTTCTAACCGGGACTAGTAAACGGACTGAGAAAACAGAGTTAACTTTCTCCTGCAACCCGTTCCCTTTGTGCTAGATGAACAAACGTCTCGCCACATGCTCAGTTCTGAGAGATAAGTTTGTGTGAATTCCGTCGTTCACCTATCTTGTTGGGACCACAAAGTTCCATTTCATTTGCAAACTACACTCCATATATATATATGGGAGG
Organism: Camelus dromedarius; assembly: GCF_036321535.1. NCBI lineage: Eukaryota > Metazoa > Chordata > Mammalia > Artiodactyla > Camelidae > Camelus > Camelus dromedarius. The sequence continues at coordinate 10,819,276 of NC_087443.1, forward strand.
TACTAACTCCTACTCGGTTTTACAGCGAAAACTGCAGGAACTTCAAAGCGGCACTAGGAAACAGACTGAGAATACAGATTAAAAGTTTCTCCTGCAATCCGTTCCTGTTGTGCTAGATGAACGAACGTCTATCCACATGCTCAGTTCTGAGAGATAATTGTGTGTTAAAGCCGTCCTTCTCCTAGCTTGTTGGGAACACAAAGTTCCTTTTCATTTGCAAACTACACTCCATACATATATATGGAGATGTACTAGCTCCAACTCTGTTTTACAGTGAAAACTGCAAGAACTACACACCGGAACTAGAAACAGACTGAGAAACCAGAGAAAAAGTTTCTCCTGCAACCGGTTCCCTTTGTGTTAGATGAACGAAGGTCTCTCCACTTTTTCAGTTCTAAGAGATAATTGTGTGTGAAAGCCGTCCTTTACATAGGTTGTTGGGAACACAAATTTCCTTTCTAGTTGCAAAGTACACTCCATATAAAAATATATGGGGGAATTACTAATTCCAACTCGGTTTTATAGAGAAAAATGAAGGAACTTCAAACAGGCACTAGGAAAGAGACTGAGAAACCCGAGTAAAAGTTTCTCCTGCAACCCGTCCCTTTGTGCTAGATGAACGAACTTCTCTCCACATGCTAAGTTCGGAGAGATAATTGGGAACACAAAGTTCCTTTTCATTTGCAAAATACACTCCATTATATATATGGGGAGTTACTAGCTCCAACTCGGTTTTACAGTTAAAACTGCAGGAACATCGAACCGGCTCTAGGAAGCAGACTGAGAATCAGAGTACCAGTTTCATCTGCAACCCGTTCCCTTTGTGCTAGATGAACGACAGTCTCTCCTCATTATCAGTTCTGAGAGATAAGTGTGTGTGAAAGCTGTCATTCACCTAGATAGTTGGGAACACAAAGTTCTTTCCAGTTGCAAACTACACTCCATACATATATATGGGGAGGTTCTAGATCCAACTCGGTTTTACAGTGAAAACTGCAATAACTTCAACCTGGGACTAGGAAACATACTGAGAAACCAGAGTAAAGACTCTCCTGCAAACCTTTCAATTTGTGCTAGATGAACGAAGGTCTCCCCACATGCTCAGTTCTGAGAGATAATTTTTTGTTAAAGCCGTACTTTACATAGCTTGTCTTGAACACAAAGTTTCTTTTCAGTAGCAAACTACACTCCATACATTTATATGGGGAGGTACTAGCTCCAAATCGGTTTTACAGTGAAAACTGCAGGAACTTCAAACCGGCACTAGGAAGCAGACTGAGATACAGAGTAACAGTTTCTCTTACAACCCGTTCCCTTTGTGCTAGATGAACGAATGTCTCTCCTCATACTCTGATCTGAGAGATAAGTGTGTGTGAAAGCTTTCCTTCACCTAGATTGTTGGGAACACAAATTTCCTTTCCAGTTGCAAACAACACTCCATATATATATATATGAGGAGGTACTAATTCCAACTCGGTTTTATAGACAAAACTGAGGGAACTTCAAACCGGCACTAGGAAAGGCACTGAGAAACCCAAGTAAAACTTTCTCCTGCATCCCGCTCCCTTTGTGCTAGATGAACAAACGTCTCGCCACATGCTCATTTCTGAGAGATAAGTTTGTGTGAATGCCATCGTTCACCTATCTTGTTGGGACCACAAAGTTCCTTTTCAGTTGCAAACAACACTCCATACATATATATGGGGAGGTACTAGCTCCAACTCGGTTTTACAGTGAAAACTGCAATAACTTCAAACCGGGACTAGGAAACAGCTTAGAAACCAGAGTAAATTTTCTCCTACAACCCGTTCCCTTTGTGCTAGATGAACGAACGTCTCCCAACATGCTCAGTTCGGAGTGATAATTGTGTGTGAAAGCCGTACTTCAACTTGCTTGTTCGGACCACAAAGTTCCTTTTAATATGCAAAAAACATATATAAATATATATGGGTAGGTACTAGCTCCAACTCGGTTTTACAGTTAAAACTGCAGGAACTTCAAACCGGCACTAGGAAACAGACTGAGAATTCAGAGTAAGAGTTTCTCCTGCAACCCGTTCCCTTTGTGGTAGATGAACGAACGTCTTTCAACATGCTCATTTCTGAGAGATAAGTGTGTGTGAAAGCCGTCTTTCACCTATCTTGGTGGGAACCCAAAGATCCTTTTCAGTTGCCAACTACACTCCATACATATATATTGGAATGTACTAGCTTCAACTCGGTTTTACAGTGAAAACAGCAGGAACTTCACACCGGAACTAGGAAACAGACGGAGAAAAGAGAGTAAAAGTTTCTCCTGCAAACCGTTCCCTTTGTGCCACATTAACGAACGTCTCTCCACATGATCAGTTCTGAGAAATATTTCTGTGTTAAAGCCGTACTTTACATAGCTTCTTGGGAACACAAAGTTCCTTTTCAGTTGCAAACTACACTCCATACATATATAAGGGGAGGTACTAGCTCCAACTCGGTTTTAAAGTGAAAACTGCAGGAACTTCAATCCGGCACTAGGAAGTAGACTGCGAAACATAGAAATAGTTTCTCCTGCAACCCGTTCCTTTGTGCTAGATGAACGAACTTCTACCACATGCTCATTTCTGAGAGATAATTGTGTGTTAAAGCCGTCCTTCACCTAGCTTGTTGGGAACACAAAGTTCCTTTACAGTTGCAAACTACAATCCATACATATATATGGGGAGGTACTAACTCCAACTCGGTTTTACAGTGAAAACTGCAGGAACTTCAATGCGGCACTAGGAAACAGACTGAGAAAACAGAGTAAAAGTTTCTCCTGCAAACCGTTCCCTTTGTGCTAGATGAACAAACGTCTCTCCACATGCTCAGATCTGAGAGATAAGTGTGTGTGAAGCCGTAATTCACTTAGCTTGTTGGGTCACAACGTTCCTTTCCAGTTGCAAACTACACTCCATACATATATATGATGATGTACTAGATCCAACTCGGTTTCACAGTGAAAACTGCAATAACTTCTAACCGGGACTAGGAAACGGACTGAGAAACCAGAGTTAAATTTCTCCTGCAACCCGTTCCCTTTGTGCTAGATGAACGAACGTCTCTCAACATGCTCAGTTCTGAGTGATAATTGTGTGTGAAAGCCGTACTTCAACTTGCTTGTTGGGAACACAAAGTTACTTTTCAGATGCAAACTACACTCCATACATATATATGGGCAGGTACAAGCTCCAACTCGGTTTTACAGTGAAAATGCAGTAATTTCTATCCGGCACTAGCAAACTGACTGAGAAACCAGAGTAAAAGTTTCTCCTTCAAACCGTTCCCTTTGTGCTAGATGAACGATAGTCTCTCCACATGCTCAGTTCTTAGAGATAAGTGTGTGTGAAAGCCGTCCTTCAGCTAGCTTGTTGGGAACACAAAGTTCCTTTTTAGTTGAAAACTACTCTCCATACATATATATGGGGAGGTACAAGCTCCAACTCTGTTTTACAGAGAAAACTGCAGGAACTTCAAAACGGCACTAGGAAACCGACTGAGAAACCAGAGTAAAAGTTTCACCTGCAAACCTTTCACTTTGTGCTAGATGAACGAACGTCTCTCCACATGCTCAGTTCTGAGAGATAATTGTTTGTTAAAGCCGTCCTTCACTTAGCTTGTTCGGAACACAAAGTTCCTTTTCATTTGCAAACAACACTCCATAGATATATATGGGTAGGTACTAGTTCCACCTCGGTTTTTCAGTTAAACCTGCAGGAACTTCAAACCGGCACTAGGAAACAGACTGAGAAAACAGTTTAAGAGTTTCTCCAGCAACCCGTTCCCTTTGTGCTAGATGAACGAACGTCTCTCCACATGCTCAGTTCTGAGAGATAAGTGTGTATGAATGCCGTACTTCACTTAACTTGTTGGGAACACAAAGTTCCTTTCTAGTTGCAAACTACACTCCATGCATATATATTGGGTTGTACTAGTTCCAACTCGGTTTTACAGTGAAAACTGCAATAAGTTCAAACAGGGACTAGGAAACAGACTTAGAAACCAGAGTAAAGTTTCTCCTGCCACCCGTTCTCTTTGTGCTAGATGAACGAAAGTCTCTCCAATTGCTCAGTTCATAGTGATAATTGTGTGTGAAAGCCGTACTTCACATAACTTGTTGGGAACACAAAGTTACTTTTCATTTGCAAACTACTCTCCATACATATATAAGGGTAGGTACTAGCTCCAAAACGGTTTTACAGTTAAAACTGCAGGAACTTCAAACCGGCACTAGGAAACAGACTGAGAAACCAGAGTAAGAGTTTCTCCTGCAACCCGTTCCCTTTTTGCTAGATGAACGAACGTCTCTCAACATGCTGATTTCTGAGAGATAAATGTGTGTGAAAGCCGTCTTTCACCTATATTGTTCGGTCCTCAAAGATCCTTTTCATTTGCCAACTACACTCCATACATATATACTGGGATGTACTAGCTCCAACTCGATTTTACATTGAAAACTGCAGGAACTTCACACCGGAACTAGGAAACAGACTGAGAAACCTGAATAACAGTTTCTCTTGCAACCAGTTCCCTTTGTGCTGGATGAACGAACTTTTCCCACATGCTCAGTTCTGTGAGATAATTGTGTTTTAAAGCCGTCCTTCACCTAGCTTGTTGGGAACACAAAGTTCTTTTTCAGTTGCAAATTACACTCCATTCAAATATATGCGGAGGTACTAGCTCCAAATCTGTTTTACAGTTAAAATTGCAGGAACTTCAAACCGGCACTAGGAAATAGACTGAGAAATCAGAGTAAAAGTTTCCCTGCCACCCGATCCCGTTTTGCTAGATGAACGAACGTCTCTCCACATGCTCAGTTCTGAGAGATAATTTTGTGTTAAAGAAGACACTCACCTAGCTTGTTGGGAACACAAAGTTCCTTTCTAGTTGCAAACTACAATCCATACATATATATGGGGATGTACTAGCACCAACTCGGTTTTACAGTGAAAAATGCAGGAACTTCAAACCAGCACTAGGAAGCAGACTGAGAAACAGAGTAACAGTTTCTCCTGCAAACCGTTCCCTTTGTGCTAGATGAACAAACGTCTCTCCACATGCTCAGTTCTGAGAGAAAAGTGTGTGTGAAGCCGTAATTCACTTAGCTTGTTGGGTCACAACGTTCCTTTCCAGTTGCAAACTACACTCCGTACATATTTATGAGGATGTACTAGCTCCAACTCGGTTTTACAGTGAAAACTGCAATAATTTCAAACCGGGACTAGGAAACAGACTGAGAAACAAGAGTTAACTTTCTCCTGCAACACGTTCCATTCGTGCTAGATGAACGATCGTCCCTCCACATGCTCAGTTCTGAGTGATAATTGTGTGTGAAACCCGTACATCAACTTGCTTGATGGGAAAACAAAGTTACTTTTCAGTTGAAAAATACACTCCATACATATTTATGGGGAGGTACTAGCTCCAACTCGGTTTTACAGAGAAAACTGCAGGAACTTCAAAACGGCACTAGTAAACCGACTGAGAATCCAGAGTAAAAGATTCCCTTGCAAACATTTCCCGTTGTGCTACAGGAACGAACGACTCTCCACATGCTAATTTCTGAGAGTTAATTGTTTGTTAAAGCCGTCCTTCACTTAGCTTGTAGGGAACACAAAGTTCCTTTTAATTTGCAAACAACAACCATACATATGTATGGGGAGGTACTAGCTCCAACTCGGTTTTACAGTGAAAAAGGCAGGAACATCAAACCGTCACTCGGAAGCATACTGAGAAACATAGTAACAGTTTCTCCTGAAACCCGTTCCCTTTGTGCTAGATGAACGAACTTCTCCCACATGCTCAGTTGTGAGAGATAATTGTGTGTTAAAGCCGTCCTTCACCTAGCTTGTTGGGATCACAAAGTTCCTTTTCATTTGCAAATAACATCCATACATAAATATGGGTAGGTACTAGCTCCAACTCGGTTTTACAGTTAAAACTGCAGGAACTTCAAACAGGCACTAGGAAATAGACTGAGAAACCAGAGTAACAGTTTCTCCTACAACCTGTTCCATTAGTGCTAGATGAACGAACGTCTTTCAACATGCTCATTTCTGAGAGATAAGTGTGTGTGAAAGCCGTCTTTCACCTATCTTGTCGGGAACACAAAGATCCTTTTCAGTTGCCAACTACACTCCATACATATATAATGGGATGTACTAGCTCCAACTCGGTTTTACACTGAAAACTGCAGGAACTTCTCACAGGAACTAGGAAACAGACGGAGAAACGAGAGTAAAAGTTTCTCCTGCAACCCGTTCCCTTTGTGCTAGATGAACTAACGTCTCTCAACATGATCAGTTCTGAGAGATATTTGTGTGTGAAAGCTGTCCTTTACATAGCTTGTTGGGAACACAAAGTTCCTTTTCAGTTGCAAACTACACTGCATACATATATATGGGGAGGTACTAGCTCCAACTCGGTTTTAAAGTGAAAAATGCAGGAACTTGAAAACGGCAATAGGAAGCAGACTGAGAAACATAGTAACAGTTTCTCCTGCAACCCGTTCCCTTTGTGCTAGATGAACGAACTTCTCCCACATGCTCAGTTCTGAGAGATAATTGTGTGTTAAAGCCATCATTCACCTAGCTTGTTGGGAACACAAAGTTCCTTTACAGTTGCAAACTACATTCCATACAAATACATGGGGAGGTACTAACTCCAACTCGGTTTTACAGTGAAAACTGCAGGAACTTCAATGCAGCACTACGAAACAGACTGAGAAAACAGAGTAAAAGTTTCTCCTGCAAACCTTTCCCTTTGTGCTAGATGAACGAACGTCTCTCCACATGCTCTGTTCTGAGAGATAAGTGTGTGTGAAGCCGTAATTCAGTTAGCTTGTTGGGTCACAACGTTCCTTTCCAGTTGCAAACTACACTCCATACATATATATGAGGATGTACTAGCTCCAACTCGGTTTTACAGTGAAAATTGCAGGAACTTCAAACCGGCACTAGGAAACAGACTGAGAAAGCAGAGTTAACTTTCTCCTGCTACCCGTTCACTTTGTGCTAGATGAACGAACGTCTCTCCACATGCTCAGTTCAGAGTGATAATTGTGTGTGAAAGCCGTACTTCAACTTGCTTGTTGGGAAAACAAAGTCACTTTTCAGTTGCAAACTACACTCCATACATATATATGGGGAGGTACTAGCTCCAACTCTGTTTTACAGTGAAAATGCAGTAATTTCAATCCGGAACTAGGAAACTGACTGAGAAACCAGAGTAAAAGTTTCTCCTGCAAACCGTTCCCTTTGTGCTAGATGAACGAAAGTCTCTCCACATGCTCAGTTCTTAGAGTTAAGTGTGTGTGAAAGCCGTCCTTCACCTAGATTGTTGGGAACACAAAGTTCCTTTTCAGTTGAAAACTACACTCCATACATATATATGGGGAGTTACAAGCTCTAACTCTGTTTTACAGAGAAAACTGCAGGAACTTCAAAACGGCACAAGGAAACCTACTGAGAATCCAGAGTAAATGATTCCCTTGCAAACATTTCCCGTTGTGCTAGATGAAAGAACGACTCTCCACATGCTATTTTCTGAGAGATAATTGTTTGTTAAAGCCGTCCTTCACCTAGCTTGTTGGGATCACAAAGTTCCTTTTCATTTGCAAATAACATCCATACATAAATATGGGTAGGTACTAGCTCCAACTCGGTTTTACAGTTAAAACTGCAGGAACTTCAAACAGGCACTAGGAAATAGACTGAGAAACCAGAGTAACAGTTTCTCCTACAACCTGTTCCATTAGTGCTAGATGAACGAACGTCTTTCAACATGCTCATTTCTGAGAGATAAGTGTGTGTGAAAGCCGTCTTTCACCTATCTTGTCGGGAACACAAAGATCCTTTTCAGTTGCCAACTACACTCCATACATATATAATGGGATGTACTAGCTCCAACTCGGTTTTACACTGAAAACTGCAGGAACTTCTCACAGGAACTAGGAAACAGACGGAGAAACGAGAGTAAAAGTTTCTCCTGCAACCCGTTCCCTTTGTGCTAGATGAACTAACGTCTCTCAACATGATCAGTTCTGAGAGATATTTGTGTGTGAAAGCTGTCCTTTACATAGCTTGTTGGGAACACAAAGTTCCTTTTCAGTTGCAAACTACACTGCATACATATATATGGGGAGGTACTAGCTCCAACTCGGTTTTAAAGTGAAAAATGCAGGAACTTGAAAACGGCAATAGGAAGCAGACTGAGAAACATAGTAACAGTTTCTCCTGCAACCCGTTCCCTTTGTGCTAGATGAACGAACTTCTCCCACATGCTCAGTTCTGAGAGATAATTGTGTGTTAAAGCCATCATTCACCTAGCTTGTTGGGAACACAAAGTTCCTTTACAGTTGCAAACTACATTCCATACAAATACATGGGGAGGTACTAACTCCAACTCGGTTTTACAGTGAAAACTGCAGGAACTTCAATGCAGCACTACGAAACAGACTGAGAAAACAGAGTAAAAGTTTCTCCTGCAAACCTTTCCCTTTGTGCTAGATGAACGAACGTCTCTCCACATGCTCTGTTCTGAGAGATAAGTGTGTGTGAAGCCGTAATTCAGTTAGCTTGTTGGGTCACAACGTTCCTTTCCAGTTGCAAACTACACTCCATACATATATATGAGGATGTACTAGCTCCAACTCGGTTTTACAGTGAAAATTGCAGGAACTTCAAACCGGCACTAGGAAACAGACTGAGAAAGCAGAGTTAACTTTCTCCTGCTACCCGTTCACTTTGTGCTAGATGAACGAACGTCTCTCCACATGCTCAGTTCAGAGTGATAATTGTGTGTGAAAGCCGTACTTCAACTTGCTTGTTGGGAAAACAAAGTCACTTTTCAGTTGCAAACTACACTCCATACATATATATGGGGAGGTACTAGCTCCAACTCTGTTTTACAGTGAAAATGCAGTAATTTCAATCCGGAACTAGGAAACTGACTGAGAAACCAGAGTAAAAGTTTCTCCTGCAAACCGTTCCCTTTGTGCTAGATGAACGAAAGTCTCTCCACATGCTCAGTTCTTAGAGTTAAGTGTGTGTGAAAGCCGTCCTTCACCTAGATTGTTGGGAACACAAAGTTCCTTTTCAGTTGAAAACTACACTCCATACATATATATGGGGAGTTACAAGCTCTAACTCTGTTTTACAGAGAAAACTGCAGGAACTTCAAAACGGCACAAGGAAACCTACTGAGAATCCAGAGTAAATGATTCCCTTGCAAACATTTCCCGTTGTGCTAGATGAAAGAACGACTCTCCACATGCTATTTTCTGAGAGATAATTGTTTGTTAAAGCCGTCCTTCACTTAGCTTGTTGGGAACACAAAGTTCCTTTTCATTTGCAAATAACATCCATACATAAATATGGTTAGGTACAAGCTCCAACTCGGTTTTACAGTTAAAACTGCAGGAACTTCAAACCGGCACTAGGAAACAGACTGAGAAACCAGAGTAAAAGTTTTTCCTGCAACCCGTTCCCTTTGTGTTAGATGAACGAACGTCTATCAACATGCTCATTTCTGAGAGATAAGTGTGTGTGAAAGCCGTCTTTCACCTATCTTGTTGGGAACACAAAGAACATTTTCAGTTGCCAACTACACTCCATACATATATATTGGTTTGTACTAGCTCCAACTCGGTTTTACAGTGAAAAATGCATGAACTTCACACCGGAACTAGGAAAAAGACGGAGAAACGAGAGTAAAAGTTTCTCCTGCAACCCGTTCCCTTTGTGCTAGATGAACGAACGTCTCTCCACATGCTCAGTTCTGAGAGATAATTTTGTGTGAAAGAAGACACTCACCTAGCTTGTTGGGAACACAATGTTCCTTTCCAGTTGCAAACTACATTCCATACATGTATATGGGGTGGTACTAACTCCAAATCGGCTTTACAGTGAAAACTGCAGGAACTTCAATGCAGCACTAGGAAACAGACTGAGAAAACAGAGTAAAATTTTCTCCTGCAAACCGTTCCCTTTGTGCTAGATGAACAAACGTCTCTCCACATGTTCAGTTCTGAGAGATAAGTGTGTGTGAAGCCGTAATTCACTTAGCTTGTTGGGTCACAATGTTCCTTTCCAGTTGCAAACTACACTCCATACATATATATGAGAATGTACTAGCTCCAACGCGGTTTTACAGTGAAAACTGCAGTAACTTAAAACCGGCACTAGGAAGCCGACAGAGAAACAGAGTAACAGTTTCTCCTGCAACCCGTTCCCTTTGTGCTAGATAAACGAACGTCTCTCCACAAACTCAGTTCTGAGAGATAAGTATGTGTGAAAGCCGTCTTTCACCTATCTGGTTGGGAACACAAAGATTCTTTTCAGTTGCAAACTACACTCCATACATATATATGGGGTGGTACTAGCTCCAACTGGGTTTTACAGTTAAAGCTGCAGGAACTTCAAAACGGCACTAGGAAGCAGACAGAGACAGAGAACCAGTTTCCACTGCAACCCGTTCCCTTTGTGCTAGATGAACGAACTTCTCTCCACTTGCTTAGTTCTGAGAGATAAGTGTGTGTGAAGCCGTAATTCACTTTGCTTGTTGGGAACAGAAAGTTACTTTTCAGTTGCAAACTACAATCCATACATATATATGGGGAGGTACTAACTCCAACTATGTTTTACAGTGAAAACTTCAAGAACTTCAATGCGGCACTAGGAAACAGACTGAGAAAATAGAGTAAAAGTTTCTCCTGCAAACCGTTCTCTTTGTGCTAGATGAACAAACGTCTCTCCACTTGCTTAGTTCTGAGAGATAAGTGTGTGTGAAGCCGTAATTCACTTTGCTTGTTGGGTCACAACGTTCCTTTCCAGTTGCAATCTACACTCCATACATATATATGAGGATGTACTAGCTCCAATCCGGTTTACAGTGAAAACTGCAATAACTTCAAACCGGGACTAGGAAACAGACTGAGAAACCAGAGTTAACTTTCTCCTGCAACCCGTTCCCTTTGTGCTAGATGAACGAACGTCTCTCCACATGCTCAGTTCTGAGTGATAATTGTGTGTGAAAGCCGTACTTCAACTTGCTTGTTGGGAATACAAAGTTACTTTTCAGTTGAAAATTACACTCCATAAATATATATGGGTTGGTACTAGCTCCAACTCGGTTTTACATTTAAAACTGCAGGAACTTCAAAACGGCACTAGGAAACCGACTGAGAAACCAGAGTAAAAGTTTCACCTGCAAACCTTTCAGTTTGTGCTAGATGAACGAACGTCTCTCCACATGCTCAGTTCTGAGAGATAATTGTGTGTTAAAGAAGACACTCACCTAACTTGTTGGGAACACGAAGTTCCTTTCTAGTTGCAAACTACAATACATACATATATATGGGGATGTACTAGCCGCAACTCTGTTTTACAGTGAAAAATGCAGGAACTTCAAACCAGCACTAGGAAGCAGACTGAGAAACAGAGTAACAGTTTCTCCTGCTAACCGTTCCCTTTGTGCTAGATGAACAAACGTCCCTCCACATGCTCAGTTCTGAGTGATAATTGTGTGTGAAACCCGTACATCAACTTGCTTGATGGGAACACAAAGTTACTTTTCAGTTGAAAAATACACTCCATACATATATATGGGGAGGTACTAGCTCCAACTCGGTTTTACAGAGAAAACTGCAGGAACTTCAAAACGGCACTAGTAAACCGACTGAGAATCCAGAGTAAAAGATTCCCTTGCAAACATTTCCCGTTGTGCTAGAGGAACGAACGACTCTCCACATGCTAATTTCTGAGAGATAATTGTTTGTTAAAGCCGTCCTTCACTTAGCTTGTTGGGAACACAAAGTTCCTTTTAATTTGCAAACAACAACCATACATATATATGGGGAGGTACTAGCTCCAACTCGGTTTTACAGTGAAAAAGGCAGGATCTTCAAACCGGCACTCGGAAGCATACTGAGAAATATAGTAACAGTTTCTCCTGCAACCCGTTCCCTTTGTGCTAGATGAACGAACTTCTCCCACATGCTCATTTGTGAGAGATAATTGTGTGTTAAAGCCGTCCTTCACCTAGCTTGTTGGGAACACAAAGTTCCTTTTCATTTGCAAATAACATCCATACATAAATATGGGTAGGTACTAGCTCCAACTCGGTTTTACAGTTAAAACTGCAGGAACTTCAAACAGGCACTAGGAAACAGACTGAGAAACCAGAGTAACAGTTTCTCCTACAACCTGTTCCATTATTGCTAGATGAACGAACGTCTTTCAACATGCTCATTTCTGAGAGATAAGTGTGTGTGAAAGCCGTCTTTCACCAATCTTGTCGGGAACACAAAGATCCTTTTCAGTTGCCAACTACACTCCATACATATATATTGGGATGTACTAGCTCCAACTCGGTTTTACACTGAAAACTGCAGGAACTTCTCACCGGAACTACGAAACAGACGGAGAAACGAGAGTAAAATTTTCTCCTGCAACCCGTTCCCTTTGTGCTAGATGAACTAACGTCTCTCCACATGATCAGTTCTGAGAGATATTTGTGTGTGAAAGCTGTCCTTTACATAGCTTGTTGGGAACACAAAGTTCCTTTTCAGTTGCAAACTACACTGCATACATATATATGGGGAGGAACTAGCTCCAACTCGGTTTTAAAGTGAAAAATGCAGGAACTTGAAACCGGCAATAGGAAGCAGACTGAGAATCATAGTAACAGTTTCTCCTGCAACCGGTTCCCTTTGTGCTAGATGAACGAACTTCTCCCACATGCTCATTTCTGAGAGATAATTGTCTGTTAAAGCCGTCCTTCACCTAGCTTGTTGGGAACACAAAGTTCCTTTACAGTTGCAAACTACAATCCATACATATATATGGGGAGGTACTAACTCCAACTCGGTTTTACAGTGAAAACTGCAGGAAATTCAATGCGGCACTAGGAAACAGACTGAGAAAACAGAGTAAAAGTTTCTCCTGCAAACCGTTCCCTTTGTGCTAGATGAACAAACGTCTCTCCACATGCTCAGATCTGAGAGATAAGTGTGTGTGAAGCCGTAATTCACTTAGCTTGTTGGGTCACAACGTTCCTTTGCAGTTGCAAACTACACTCCATACATATATATGATGATGTACTAGATCCAACTCGGTTTCACAGTGAAAACTGCAATAACTTCTAACCGGGACTAGGAAACGAACTGAGAAACTAGAGTTAACTTTCTCCTGCAACCCGTTCCCTTTGCGCTAGATGAACGAACGTCTCTCCACATGCTCAGTTCTGAGTGATAATTGTGTGTGAAAGCAGTATTCAACTTGCTTGTTGGGAACACAAAGTTACTTTTCAGATGCAAACTACACTCCATACATATATATGGGTAGGTACAAGCTCCAACTCGGTTTAACAGTGAAAATGCAGTAATTTCAATCCGGCACTAGCAAACTGACTGAGAAACCAGAGTAAAAGTTTCTCCTTCAAACCGTTCCCTTTGTGCTAGATGAACGATAGTCTCTCCACATGCTCAGTTCTTAGAGATAAGTGTGTGTGAAAGCCGTCCTTCAGCTAGCTTGTAGGGAACACAAAGTTCCTTTTTAGTTGAAAACTACTCTCCATACATATATATGGGGAGGTACAAGCTCCAACTCTGTTTTACAGAGAAAACTGCAGGAACTTCAAAACGGCACTAGGAAACCGACTGAGAAACCAGAGTAAAAGTTTCACCTGCAAACCTTTCACTTTGTGCTAGATGAACGAACGTCTCTCCACATGCTCAGTTCTGAGAGATAATTGTTTGTTAAAGCCGTCCTTCACTTAGCTTGTTCGGAACACAAAGTTCCTTTTCATTTGCAAACAACACTCCATAGATATATATGGGTAGGTACTAGTTCCACCTCGGTTTTTCAGTTAAACCTGCAGGAACTTCAAACCGGCACTAGGAAACAGACTGAGAAAACAGTGTAAGAGTTTCTCCAGCAACCCGTTCCCTTTGTGCTAGATGAACGAACGTCTCTCCACATGCTCAGTTCTGAGAGATAAGTGTGTATGAATGCCGTACATCACTTAACTTGTTGGGAACACAAAGTACCTTTCTAGTTGCAAACTACACTCCATGCATATATATTGGGTTGTACTAGTTCCAACTCGATTTTACAGTGAAAACTGCAATAAGTTCAAACAGGGACTAGGAAACAGACTTAGAAACCAGAGTAAAGTTTCTCCTGCCACCCGTTCTCTTTGTGCTAGATGAACGAAAGTCTCTCCAATTGCTCAGTTCATAGTGATAATTGTGTGTGAAAGCCGTACTTCACATAACTTGTTGGGAACACAAAGTTACTTTTCATTTGCAAAACACTCTCCATACATATATATGGGTAGGTACTAGCTCCAAAACGGTTTTACAATTAAAACTGCAGGAACTTCAAACCGGCACTAGGAAACAGAATGAGAAACCAGAGTAAGAGTTTCTCCTGCAACCCGTTCCCTTTTTGCTAGATGAACGAACGTCTCTCAACATGCTGATTTCTGAGAGATAAATGTGTGTGAAAGCCGTCTTTCACCTATCTTGTTCGGACCTCAAAAATCCTTTTCATTTGCCAACTACACTTCATACATATATACTGGGATGTACTAGCTCCAACTCGATTTTACATTGAAAACTACAGGAACTTCACACCGGAACTAGGAAACAGACTGAGAAACCTGAATAACAGTTTCTCTTGCAACCAGTTCCCTTTGTGCTGGATGAACGAACTTTTCCCACATGCTCAGTTCTGTGAGATAATTGTGTTTTAAAGCCGTCCTTCACCTAGCTTGTTGGGAACACAAAGTTCCTTTTCAGTTGCAAATTACACTCCATTCAAATATATGGGGAGGTACTAGCTCCAAATCTGTTTTACAGTTAAAATTGCAGGAACTTCAAACCGGCACTAGGAAACAGACTGAGAAATCAGAGTAAAAGTTTCCCTGCCACCCGATCCCGTTTTGCTAGATGAACGAACGTCTCTGCACATGCTCAGTTCTGAGAGATAATTTTGTGTTAAAGAAGACACTCACCTAGCTTGTTGGGAACACAAAGTTCCTTTCTAGTTGCAAACTACAATCCATACATATATATGGGGATGCACTAGCACCAACTCGGTTTTACAGTGAAAAATGCAGGAACTTCAAACCAGCACTAGGAAGCAGACTGAGAAACAGAGTAACAGTTTCTCCTGCAAACCGTTCCCTTTGTGCTAGATGAACAAACGTCTCTCCACATGCTCAGATCTGAGAGAAAAGTGTGTGTGAAGCCGTAATTCACTTAGCTTGTTGGGTCACAACGTTCCTTTCCAGTTGCAAACTACACTCCGTACATATTTATGAGGATGTACTAGCTCCAACTCGGTTTTACAGTGAAAACTGCAATAATTTCAAACCGGGACTAGGAAACAGACTGAGAAACCAGAGTTAACTTTCTCCTGCAACACGTTCCATTTGTGCTAGATGAACGATCGTCCCTCCACATGCTCAGTTCTGAGAGATAATTTTGTGTTAAAGAAGACACTCACCTAGCTTGTTGGGAACACAAAGTTCCTTTCTAGTTGCAAACTACAATCCATATATATATATGGGGATGTACTAGCACCAACTCGGTTTTACAGTGAAAAATGCAGGAACTTCAAACCAGCACTAGGAAGCAGACTGAGAAACAGAGTAACAGTTTCTCCTGCTAACCGTTCCCTTTGTGCTAGATGAACAAACGTCTCTCCACATGCTCAGTTCTGAGAGAAAAGTGTGTGTGAAGCCGTAATTCACTTAGCTTGTTGGGTCACAACGTTCCTTTCCAGTTGCAAACTACACTCCGTACATATTTATGAGGATGTACTAGCTCCAACTCGGTTTTACAGTGAAAACTGCAATAATTTCAAAACGGGACTAGGAAACAGACTGAGAAACCAGAGTTAACTTTCTCCTGCAACACGTTCCATTTGTGCTAGATGAACGATCGTCCCTCCACATGCTCAGTTCTGAGTGATAATTGTGTGTGAAACCCGTACATCAACTTGCTTGATGGGAACACAAAGTTACTTTTCAGTTGAAAAATACACTCCATACATATATATGGGGAGGTACTAGCTCCAACTCGGTTTTACAGAGAAAACTGCAGGAACTTCAAAACGGCACTAGTAAACCGACTGAGAATCCAGAGTAAAAGATTCCATTGCAAACATTTCCCGTTGTGCTAGAGGAACGAACGACTCTCCACATGCTAATTTCTGAGAGTTAATTGTTTGTTAAAGCCGTCCTTCACTTAGCTTGTAGGGAACACAAAGTTCCTTTTAATTTGCAAACAACAACCATACATATGTATGGGGAGGTACTAGCTCCAACTCGGTTTTACAGTGAAAAAGGCAAGAACATCAAATCGGCACTCGGAAGCATACTGAGAAACATAGTAACAGTTTCTCCTGAAACCCGTTCCCTTTGTGCTAGATGAACGAACTTCTCCCACATGCTCAGTTGTGAGAGATAATTGTGTGTTAAAGCCGTCCTTCACCTAGCTTGTTGGGATCACAAAGTTCCTTTTCATTTGCAAATAACATCCATACATAAATATGGGTAGGTACTAGCTCCAACTCGGTTTTACAGTTAAAACTGCAGGAACTTCAAACAGGCACTAGGAAACAGACTGAGAAACCAGAGTAACAGTTTCCCCTACAAACTGTTCCATTAGTGCTAGATGAACGAACGTCTTTCAACATGCTCATTTCTGAGAGATAAGTGTGTGTGAAAGCCGTCTTTCAACTATCTTGTCGGGAACACAAAGATCCTTTTCAGTTGCCAACTACACTCCATACATGTATATTGGGATGTACTAGCTCCAACTCGGTTTTACACTGAAAACTGCAGGAACTTCTCACCGGAACTAGGAAACAGACGGAGAAACGAGAGTAAAAGTTTCTCCTGCAACCCGTTCCCTTTGTGCTAGATGAACTAACGTCTCTCAACATGATCAGTTCTGAGAGATATTTGTGTGTGAAAGCTGTCCTTTACATAGCTTGTTGGGAACACAAAGTTCCTTTACAGTTGCAAACTACATTCCATACAAATACATGGGGAAGTACTAACTCCAACTCGGTTTTACAGTGAAAACT
The DNA here is from genome assembly GCF_036321535.1 of Camelus dromedarius. Lineage (NCBI taxonomy): Eukaryota > Metazoa > Chordata > Mammalia > Artiodactyla > Camelidae > Camelus > Camelus dromedarius. Next base: position 10,836,383 of record NC_087443.1, read on the forward strand.
GCAGGAACTTCAATGTAGCACTACGAAACAGACTGAGAAAACAGAGTAAAAGTTTCTCCTGCAAAACGTTCCCTTTGTGCTAGATGAACGAACGTCTCTCCACATGCTCAGTTCTGAGAGATAAGTGTGTGTCAAGCCGTAATTCAGTTAGCTTGTTGGGTCACAACATTCCTTTCCAGTTGCAAACTACACTCCATACATATATATGAGGATGTACTAGCTCCAACTCGGTTTTACAGTGAAAATTGCAGGAACTTCAAACCGGCACTAGGAAACAGACTGAGAAAGCAGAGTTAACTTTCTCCTGCTACCCGTTCACTTTGTGCTAGATGAACGAACGTCTCTCCACATGCTCAGTTCTGAGTGATAATTGTGTGTGAAAGCCGTACTTCAACTTGCTTGTTGGGAAAACAAAGTCACTTTTCAGTTGCAAACTACACTCCATACATATATATGGGGAGGTACTAGCTCCAACTCTGTTTTACAGAGAAAATGCAGTAATTTCAATCCGGCACTAGGAAACTGACTGAGAAACCAGAGTAAAAGTTTCTCCTGCAATCCGTTCCCTTTGTGCTAGATGAACGAAAGTCTGTCCACATGCTCAGTTCTTAGAGTTAAGTGTGTGTGAAAGCCGTCCTTCACCTAGCTTGTTGGGAACACAAAGTTCCTTTTCAGTTGAAAACTACACTCCATACATATATATGGGGAAGTACAAGCTCCAACTCTGTTTTACAGAGAAAACTGCAGGAACTTCAAAACGGCACAAGGAAACCTACTGAGAATCCAGAGTAAATGATTCCCTTGCAAACATTTCCCGTTGTGCTAGATGAAAGAACGACCCTCCACATGCTATTTTCTGAGAGATAATTGTTTGTTAAAGCCGTCCTTCACATAGCTTGTTGGGAACACAAAGTTCCTTTTCATTTGCAAACAACATCCATACATATATATGGTTAGGTACAAGCTCCAACTCGGTTTTACAGTTAAAACTGCAGGAACTTCAAACCGGCACTAGGAAACAGACTGAGAAAACAGAGTAAAAGTTTCTCCTGCAACCCGTTCCCTTTGTGTTAGATGAACGAACGTCTATCAACATGCTCATTTCTGAGAGATAAGTGTGTGTGAAAGCCGTCTTTCACCTATCTTGTTGGGAACACAAAGAACATTTTCAGTTGCCAACTACACTCCATACATATATATTGGGTTGTACTAGCTCCAACTCGATTTTACAGTGAAAACTGCATGAACTTCACACCGGAACTAGGAAAAAGACGAAGAAACGAGAGTAAAAGTTTCTCCTGCAACCCGTTCCCTTTGTGCTAGATGAACGAACGTCTCTCCACATGCTCAGTTCTGAGAGATAATTTTGTGTGAAAGAAGACACTCACCAAGCTTGTTGGGAACACAATGTTCCTTTCCAGTTGCAAACTACATTCCATACATATATATGGGGAGGTACTAAATCCAACTCGGTTTTACAGTGAAAACTGCAGGAACATCAATGCAGCACTAGGAAACAGACTGAGAAAACAGAGTAAAATTTTCTCCTGCAAACCGTTCCCTTTGTGCTAGATGAACAAACGTCTCTCCACATGCTCAGTTCTGAGAGATAAGTGTGTGTGAAGCCGTAATTCACTTAGCTTGTTGGGTCACAACATTCCTTTCCAGTTGCAAACTACACTCCATACATATATATGGGGTGGTACTAGCTCCAACTGGGTTTTACAGTTAAAGCTGCAGGTACTTCAAAACGGCACTAGGAAGCAGACAGAGACAGAGAACCAGTTTCCACTGCAACCCGTTCCCTTTGTGCTAGATGAACGAACTTCTCTCCACATGCTCAGTTCTGAGTGATAATTGTGTGTGAATGACGTACTTCACCTTGCTTGTTGGGAACAGAAAGTTACTTTTCAGTTGCAAACTACAATCCATACATATATATGGGGAGGTACTAACTCCAACTATGTTTTACAGTGAAAACTTCAAGAACTTCAATGCGGCACTAGGAAACAGACTGAGAAAATAGAGTAAAAGTTTCTCCTGCAAACCGTTCTCTTTGTGCTAGATGAACAAACGTCTCTCCACTTGCTTAGTTCTGAGAGATAAGTGTGTGTGAAGCCGTAATTCACTTTGCTTGTTGGGTCACAACGTTCCTTTCCAGTTGCAATCTACACTCCATACATATATATGAGGATGTACTAGCTCCAACCCGGTTTTACAGTGAAAACTGCAATAACTTCAAACCGGGACTAGGAAACAGACTGAGAAACCAGAGTTAACTTTCTCCTGCAACCCGTTCCCTTTGTGCTAGATGAACGAACGTCTCTCCACATGCTCAGTTCTGAGTGATAATTGTGTGTGAAAGCCGTACTTCAACTTGCTTGTTGGGAATACAAAGTTACTTTTCAGTTGAAAATTACACTCCATACATATATATTGGGTGGTACTAGCTCCAACTCGGTTTTACATTTAAAACTGCAGGAACTTCAAAACGGCACTAGGAAACCGACTGAGAAACCAGAGTAAAAGTTTCACCTGCAAACCTTTCAGTTTGTGCTAGATGAACGAACGTCTCTCCACATGCTCAGTTCTGAGAGATAATTGTGTGTTAAAGAAGACACTCACCTAGCTTGTTGGGAACACGAAGTTCCTTTCTAGTTGCAATCTACAATCCATACATATATATGGGGATGTACTAGCCGCAACTCTGTTTTACAGTGAAAAATGCAGGAACTTCAAACCAGCACTAGGAAGCAGACTGAGAAACAGAGTAACAGTTTCTCCTGCTAACCGTTCCCTTTGTGCTAGATGAACAAACGTCTCTCCACATGCTCAGTTCTGAGAGAAAAGTGTGTGTGAAGCCGTAATTCACTTAGCTTGTTGGGTCACAACGTTCCTTTCCAGTTGCAAACTACACTCCGTACATATTTATGAGGATGTACTAGCTCCAACTCGGTTTTACAGTGAAAACTGCAATAATTTCAAACCGGGACTAGGAAACAGACTGAGAAACCAGAGTTAACTTTCTACTGCAACACGTTCCATTTGTGCTAGATGAACGATCGTCCCTCCACATGCTCAGTTCTGAGTGATAATTGTGTGTGAATCCCGTACATCAACTTGCTTGATGGGAACACAAAGTTACCTTTCAGTTGAAAAATACACTCCATACATATATATGGGAAGGTACTAGCTCCAACTCGGTTTTACAGAGAAAACTGCAGGAACTTCAAAACGGCACTAGTAAACCGAATGAGAATCCAGAGTAAAAGATTCCCTTGCAAACATTTCCCGTTGTGCTAGAGGAATGAACGACTCTCCGCATGCTAATTTCTGAGAGATAATTGTTTTTTAAAGCCGTCCTTCACTTAGCTTGTTGGGAACACAAAGTTCCTTTTAATTTGCAAACAACAACCATACATATATATGGGGAGGTACTAGCTCCAACTCGGTTTTACAGTGAAAAAGGCAGGAACTTCAAACCGGCACTCCGAAGCATACTGAGAAACATAATAACAGTTTCTCCTGCAACCCGTTCCCTTTGTGCTAGATGAACGAACTTCTCCCACATGCTCAGTTGTGAGAGATAATTGTGTGTTAAAGCCGTCCTTCACCTAGCTTGTTGGGAACACAAAGTTCCTTTTCATTTGCAAATAACATCCATACATAAATATGGGTAGGTACTAGCTCCAACTCGGTTTTACAGTTAAAACTGCAGGAACTTCAAACAGGCACTAGGAAACAGACTGAGAAACCAGAGTAACAGTTTCTCCTACAACCTTTTCCATTAGTGCTAGATGAACGAACTTCTTTCAACATGCTCATTTCTGAGAGATATGTGTGTGTGAAAGCCGTCTTTCACCTATCTTGTTGGGAACACAAAGATCCTTTTCAGTTGCCAACTACACTCCATACATATATATTGGGATGTACTAGCTCCAACTCGGTTTTACACTGAAAACTGCAGGAACTTCATTGGGGCACTAGGAAACAGACGGAGAAACGAGAGTAAAATTTTCTCCTGCAACCCGTTCCCTTTGTGCTAGATGAACTAACGTCTCTCCACATGATCAGTTCTGAGAGGTATTTGTGTGTGAAAGCTGTCCTTTACATAGCTTGTTGGGAACACAAAGTTCCTTTTCAGTTGCAAACTACACTGCATACATATATATGGGGAGGTACTAGCTCCAACTCGGTTTTAAAGTGAAAAATGCAGGAACTTGAAACAAGCAATAGGAAGCAGACTGAGAAACATAGTAACAGTTTCTCCTGCAACCGGTTCCCTTTGTGCTAGATGAACGAACTTCTCCCACATGCTCATTTCTTAGAGATAATTGTGTGTTAAAGCCATCATTCACCTAGCTTGTTGGGAACACAAATTTCTTTACAGTTGCAAACTACATTCCATACAAATACTTGGGGAGGTATTAACTCCAACTCGGTTTTACAGTGAAAACTGCAGGAAATTCAATGCAGCACTAGGAAACAGACTGAGAAAACAGAGTAAAAGTTTCCCCTGGAAACCGTTCCCTTTGTGCTAGATGAACGAACGTCTCTCCACATGCTCAGTTCTGAGAGATAAGTGTGTGTGAAGCCGTTATTCAGTTAGCTTGTTGGGTCACAACGTTCCTTTCCAGTTGCAAACTACACTCCATACATATATATGAGGATGTACTAGCTCCAACTCGGTTTTACAGTGAAAACTGCAATAACTTCAAACAGGGACTAGGAAACAGACTGAGAAAGCAGAGTTAACTTTCTCCTGCTACCCGTTCACTTTGTGCTAGATGAACGAACGTCTCTCCACATGCTCAGTTCTGAGTGATAATTGTGTGTGAAAGCCGTACTTCAACTTGCTTGTTGGGAAAACAAAGTCACTTTTCAGTTGCAAACTACACTCCATACATATATACGGGGAGGTACTAGCTCCAACTCTGTTTTACAGTGAAAATGCAGTAATTTCAATCCGGCACTAGGAAACTGACTGAGAAACCAGAGTAAAAGTTTCTCCTGCAAACCGTTCCCTTTGTGCTAAATGAACGAAAGTCTCTCCACATGCTCAGTTCTTAGAGTTAATTGTGTGTGAAAGCCGTCCTTCACCTAGCTTGTTGGGAACACAAAGTTCCTTTTCAGTTGAAAACTACACTCCATACATATATATGGGGAGGTACAAGCTCCAACTTGTTTTACAGAGAAAACTGCAGGAACTTCAAAACGGCACAAGGAAACCTACTGAGAATCCAGAGTAAATGATTCCCTTGCAAACATTTCCCGTTGTGATAGATGAAAGAACGACTCTCCACATGCTATTTTCTGAGAGATAATTGTTTGTTAAAGCCTTCCTTCACTTAGCTTGTTGGGAACACAAAGTTCCTTTTGATTTGCAAACAACATCCATACATATATATGGTTAGGTACAAGCTCCAACTCGGTTTTACAATTAAAACTGCAGGAACATCAAACCGGCACTAGAAAACAGACTGAGAAACCAGAGTAAAAGTTTCTCCTGCAACACGTTCCCTTTGTGTTAGATGAACGAACGTCTATCAACATGCTCATTTCTGAGAGATAAGTGTGTGTGAAAGCCGTTTTTCACCTATCTTGTTGGGAACACAAAGAACATTTTCAGTTGCCAACTACACTCCATACATATATATTGGGTTGTACTAGCTCCAACTCGGTTTTACAGTGAAAACTGCATGAACTTCACACCGGAACTAGGAAAAAGACGGAGAAACGAGAGTAAAAGTTTCTCCTGCAACCCGTTCCCTTTGTGCTAGATGAACGAACGTCTCTCCACATGCTCAGTTCTGAGAGATAATTTTGTGTGAAAGAAGACACTCACCTAGCTTGTTGGGAACACAATGTTCCTTTCCAGTTGCAAACTACATTCCATACATATATATGGGGAGGTACTAACTCCAACTCGGTTTTACAGTGAAAACTGCAGGAACTTCAAAACGGCACTAGGAAACCGACTGAGAAACCAGAGTAAAAGTTTCACCTTCAAACCTTTCAGTTTGTGCTAGATGAACGAACGTCTCTCCACATGCTCCGTTCTCAGAGATAATTGTTTGTTAAAGCCGTCCTTCACTTAGCTTGTTCGGAACACAAAGTTCCTTTTCGTTTGCAAACAACACTCCATACATATATATAGGTAGGAACTAGTTCCAACTCGGTTTTTCAGTTAAACTTGCAGGAACTTCAAACCGGCACTAGGAAACAGACTGAGAAAACAGTGTAAGAGATTCTCCGACAAACCGTTCCCTTTGTGCTAGATGAACGAACGTCTCTCAAAATGCTCATTTCTGAGAGATAAGTGTGTGTGAAAGCCGTCTTTCACCTATCTTCTTGGGACCACAAAGTTCCTTTTCATTGGCAAACTACACCCCATATATATATATGGGGAGGTACTAGCTCCAAATCTGTTTTACAGTGAAAACTGCAGGATATTCACACCGGCACTAGGAAACAGACTGAGAAACCACAGAAAAAGTTTCTCCTGCAACCCGTTCCATTTGTGCTAGATGAACAAATGTCTCTCCACATGCTCAGTTCTGAGAGAAATGTTTGTGTGAATGCCGTCGTTCACATATCTTATTGGGACCACAAAGTTCTTTTTAAGTTGCAAACTACACTCCATACATATATATGGGGTGGTACTATCTCCAACTCGTTTTTACAGTGAAAACTGCAGGAACTTCAAAGCGGCACTAGGAAACAGACTGAGAAAACAGAGTAAAAGTTTCTCCTGCAAAAATTCCCATTGTGCTAGATGAACAAACGTCTCTCCACATGCTCAGTTCTGAGAGATAAGTGTGTGTGAATGCCGTACTTCACTTTGCTTGTTGGGAACACAAAGTTCCTTTCCAGTTGCAAACTACAATCCATGCATATATATGGGGTGGTACTAGCTCCAAATCGGTTTTACATTTAAAACTGCAGGAACTTCAAACCGGTACTAGGAAGCAGACAGAGAAACAGAGTACCAGTTTCCCGTGCAACCCTCTCCCTTTGTGCTAGATGAACGAACTTCTCTCCACATGCTCAGTTCTGAGTGATAATTGTGTGTGAAAGCCGTCCTTCACCTAGCTTGTTGGGAACACAAAGTTCCTTTCCAGTTGCTAACTACATTCCATACATATATATGGGGAGGTACTAACTCCAACTCGGGTTTACAGTGAAACCTGCAGGAACTTCAATGCGGCACTAGGAAACAGACTGAGAAAACAGAGTAATAGTTTCTCTTGCAACCCGTTCCCTTTGTGCTAGATGAACGAACTTCTCTCCACATGCTCAGTTCTGAGTGATAATTGTGTGTGAAAACCGTACTTCAAATTGCTTGTTGGGGACACAAAGTTACTTTTCAGTTGCCAACTACACTGCATGCATATATATTGGGTTGTACTATTTCCAACTCGGTTTTACAGTGAAAACTGCAATAACTTCAAACAGGTACTAGGAAACAGACTGAGAAATCAGTGTTAACTTTCTCCTGCAACCCGTTCCCTTTGTGCTAGATGAACGAACGTGTCTCCACATGCTCAGTTCTGAGTGATAATTGTGTGTGAAAGCCGTCCTTCATTTAGCTTGTTCGGAACAAAAAGTTCCTTTTCATTTGCAAACAACACTCCATACATATACATGGGTAGGTACTAGTTCCAACTCGGTTTTTCAGTTAAACTTGCAGGAACTTCAATCCGGCACTAGGAAACAGACTGAGAAAACAGTGTAAGAGTTTCTACAGCAAACCGTTCCCTTTGTGCTAGATGAACGAACGTCTCTCAAAATGCTCATTTCTGAGAGATAAGTGTGTGTGAAAGCCGTCTTTCACCTATCTTCTTGGGACCACAAAGTCCCTTTTCATTTGCAAACTACACTCCATATATATATATGGGGAGGTACTAGCTCCAACTCTGTTTTACAGTGAAAACTGCAGGATATTCACACCGGCACTAGGAAACAGACTGAGAAACCAGAGTAAAAGTTTCTCCTGCAACCCGTTCCATTTGGACTAGATGAACGAATGTCTCTCCACATGCTCAGGTCTGAGAGAAAATTTTGTGTGAATGCCGTCGTTCACATATCTTATTGGGAACTCAAAGTTCCTTTTCAGTTGCAATCTACACTCCATACATATATATGGGGAGGTACTAACTCCAACTCGTTTTTACAGTGAAAACTGCAGGAACTTCAAAGCGGCACTAGGAAACAGACTGAGAAAACAGTGTAAGAGATTCTCCAGCAAACCGTTCCCTTTGTGCTAGATGAACGAACGTCTCTCAAAATGCTCATTTCTGAAAGATAACTGTGTGTGTTTAAGCCGTCTTTCACCTATCTTCTTGGGCCACAAAGTTCCTTTTAATTTGCAAACTACACTCCATATATATATATGGGGAGGTACTAGCTCCAACTCTGTTTTACAGTGAAAACTGCAGGATATTCACACCGGCACTAGGAAACAGACTGAGAAACCAGAGTAAAAGTTTCTCCTGCAACCCGTTCCATTTGTACTAGATGAACGAATGTCTCTCCACATGCTCAGGTCTGAAAGAAAACTTTGTGTGAATGCCGTCGTTCACATATCTTATTGGGACCACAAATATCCTATTCAGTTGCAAACTACACTCCATAAATATATATGGGGAGGTACTAGCTCCAACTCGGTTTTACAGTGAATATGCAGTAATTTCAATCCGGCACTAGGAAACTGACTGAGAAACCAGAGTAAAATTTTCTCCTGCAACCCATTCCATTTGTACTAGATGAACGAATATCTCTCCACATGCTCAGGTCTGAGAGAAAATTTTGTGTGAATGCCGTCTTTCACATATCTTATTGGGACCTCAAAGTTCCTTTTGGTTGCAAACTACACTCCATACATATATATGGGGAGGTACTAACTCCAACTCGGTTTTACAGTGAAAACTGCAGGAACTTCAAAGCGGCACTAGGAAACAGACTGAGAAAACAGAGTAAAAGTTTCTCCTGCAAACTGTTCCCATTGTGCTAGATGAACAAACGTCTCTCCACATGCTCAGTTCTGAGAGATAAGTGTGTGTGAATTCCGTACTTCAATTAGCTTGTTTGGAACACAAAGTTCCTTTCCAGTTGCAAACTACACTGCATGCATATATATTGGGTTGTACTATTTCCAACTCGGTTTTACAGTGAAAACTGCAATAACTTCAAACCGGGACTAGGAAACAGACTTAGAAACCAGAGTAAAGTTTCTCCTGCAACTCGTTCCCTTTGTGCTAGATAAACGAACGTCTCTCCACATGCTCAGTTCAGAGTGATAATTGTGTGTGAAAGCCGTACATAACTTAACTTGTTGGGAACACAAAGTTACTTTTCAGTTTCAAACTACACTCCATACATATATATCGGTAGGTATTAGCTCCAACACGGTTTTACAGATAAAACTGCAGGAATTTCAAACCGTCACTAGGAAGCAGACTGAGAAACCAGAGTAAGAGTTTTTCTTGCAACCCGTTCCCTTTTTGCTAGATGAACGATCGTCTCTCAACATGCTCATTTCTGAGAGATAAATGTGTGTGAAAGCCGTCTTTCACCTATCTTGTTGGGAACACAAAGATCCTTTTCTGTTGCCAACTACTCTCCATACATATATATTGGGATGTACAAGCTGCAACTCGGTTTTACCGTGAAAACTGCAGGAATTTCACACCGGAAATAGGAAACAGACGGAGAAAAGAGAGTAAAAGTTTCTCCTGCAACCCGTTCCTTTTGTGCTAGATGAACGAACGTCTCTCCACATGATCAATTCTGAGAGATATTTGTGTGTGAAAGCCGTCCTTTACATAGCTTGTTGGGAACACAAAGTTCCTTTTCAATTTGAAACTACACTCCATACATATATATGGGGAGGTACTAGCTCCAACTGGGTTTTACAGTGAAAAATGCAGGAACTTCAAACCGGCACTAGGAAACAGACTGAGAAATAAGAGTATAATTTTCCTTGCAACACATTCCCTTTATGCTAGATGAACGAACGTCTCTCCACATGCTCAGTTCTGAGAGATAATTTTGTGTGAAAGAAGACACTGAACTAGCTTGTTGGGAACACAATGTTGCTTTCCAGTTGAAAACTACATTCCATACATATGTATGGGGAGGTACTAACTCCAACTCGGTTTTACAGTGAAAACTGCAGGAACTTCAATGCAGCACTAGGAAAGAGACTGAGAAAACAGTGTAAAAGTTTCTCCTGCAAAACTTTCCCTTTGTGCTAGATGAACAAAAGTCTCTCCACATGCTCAGTTCTGAGAGATATGTGTGTGTGAAGGCGTAATTCACTTAGCTTTTTGGGCCACAACGTTCTTTTCCAGTTTCAAACTACACTCCATACATATATATGAGGATGTACTAGCTCCAACTCGGTTTTACAGTGAAAACTGCAATAACTTCTAACCGGGACTAGGAAACAGTCTGAGAAAGCAGAGTTAACTTTCTCCTGCAACACGTTCCCTTTGTGCTAGATGAACGAACGTCTCTCCCCATGCTCAGTTCTGAGTGATAATTGTGTGTGAAAGCCGTACTTCAACTTGCTTGTTGGGAACACAAAGTTACTTTTCAGTTGCAAAGTACAATCCATTCATATACATGGGGATGTACAATCTCCAACTCGGTTTTACAGTGAAAACTGCAATAATTTCAAACCGGGACTAGTAAACAGACTGAGAAAGCAGAGTTAAATTTCTCCTGCAACCCGTTCCCTTTGTGCTAGATGAACGAACGTCTCTCAACATGCTCAGTTCTGAGTGATAATTGTGTGTGAAAGCCGTACTTCAACTTTCTTTTGGGGAACACAAATTTCCTTTTCATTTGCAAACAACATCCATACATATATATGGTTAGGTACAAGCTCCAAATCGGTTTTACAGTTAAAACTGCAGGAACTTCAAACCGGCACTAGAAAACAGACTGAGAAACCAGAGTAAAAGTTTCTCCTGCAACCCGTTCCCTTTGTGTTAGATGAACGAACGTCTATCATCATGCTCATTTCTGAGAGATAAGTGTGTGTGAAAGCCGTCTTTCACCTATCTTGTTGGGAACACAAAGAACATTTTCTGTTGCCAACTACACTCCATACATATATATTGGGTTGTACTAGCTCCAACTCGGTTTTACAGTGAAAACTGCATGAACTTCACACCGGAACTAGGAAAAAGACGGAGAAACGAGAGTAAAAGTTTCTCCTGCAACCCGTTCCCTTTGTGCTAGATGAACGAACGTCTCTCCACATGCTCAGTTCTGAGAGATAATTTTGTGTGAAAGAAGACACTCACCTAGCTTGTTGGGAACACAATGTTCCTTTCCAGTTGCAAACTACATTCCATACATATATATGGGGAGGTACTAACTCCAACTCGGTTTTACAGTGAAAACTGCAGGAACTTCAATGCAGCACTAGGAAACAGACTGAGAAAACAGAGTAAAACTTTCTCCTGCAAACCGTTCCCTTTGTGATACATGAACAAACGTCTCTCCACATGCCCAGTTCTGAGAGATAAGTGTGTGTGAAGCAGTAATTCACTTAGCTTGTTGAGTCACAACGTTCCTTTCCAGTTGCAAACTACACTCCATACATATATATGAGGATGTACTAGCTCCAACGCGGTTTTACAGTGAATACTGCAGTAACTTCAAACCGGCACTAGGAAGCAGACAGAGAAACAGAGTAACAGTTTCTCCTGCAACCCATTCCCTTTGTGCTAGATGAACGAACGTCTCTCCACATGCTCAGTTTTGAGTGAAAATTGTGTGTGAAAGCCGTACTTCAACTTGCTTGTTGGGAACACAAAGTTACTTTTCATTTGCAAACTACACTCCATACATATATATGGTTAGGTACTAGCTCCAACGCGGTTTTACAGTGAAAACTGCAGGAACTTCATTGCGGCACTAGGAAACAGACTGAGAAAACAGAGTAAAAGTTTCTCCTGCAAACCGTTCCCTTTGTGCTAGATGAACAAACGTCTCTCCACATGCTCAGTTCTGAGAGATAAGTGTGTGTGAAGCCGTAATTCACTTAGCTTGTTGGGTCACAACGTTCCTTTCCAGTTGCAAACAACACTCCATACATATATATGTGGATGTACTAGCTCCAACTCGGTTTTCAGTGAAAACTTCAATAACGTCAAACCGGGACTAGGAAACAGACTGAGAAACCAGAGTTAACTTTCCCCTGCAACCCGTTCCCTTTGTGCTAGATGAACGAACGTCTCTCCACATGCTCAGTTCTGAGTGATAATTGTGTGTGAAAGCCGTCCTTCACCTAGCTTGTTGGGAACACAAAGTTTCTTTTCAGTTGAAAACTACACTCCATACATATATATGGGGAGGTACAAGCTCCAACTCTGTTTTACAGAGAAAACTGCAGGAACTTCAAAACGGCACTAGGAAACCGACTGAGAAACCAGAGTAAAAGTTTCACCTTCAAACCTTCCCGTTGTGCTAGATGAACGAACGTCTCTCCACATGCTCAGTTCTGAGAGATAAGTGTGTGTGAAAGCCGTCTTTCAACTAGCTTGTTGGGAACACAAAGTTCCTTTTCAGTTGCGAACTACACTCGAAACATATATATGGGGATGTACGAGATCCAACTCGCTTTTACAGTGAAAGCTGCAGGAACTTAATATCGGCACTAGAAAATACACTGAGAAACCAGAGTAAAAGTTTCTCCAGCAACCCTTTCAGTATTTGCTACATGAACGAACGTCACCCACATGCTCAGTTCTGAGAGATAAGTGTGAGTGAAAGCCATACTACACTTTGCCTGTTGGGAATACAAAGTTCCTTTTTAGTTGAAATCTACACTCCATATATATATATGGTGAGGTACTAGCTCCAACTCGGTTTTACAGTGAAAACTGCAGGAACTTCAAAACTACACTAGGAAACAGACTGAGAAACCAGAGTAAAAGTTTCTCCTGCAAACCGTTCCCGTTGTGCTAGATGAACGAACGTCTCTCCACATGCTCAGTTCTGAGAGAAAAGTGTGTGTGAAAGCCGTCCTTCACATAGCTTGTTGTGAACACAAAGTTCCTTTTCAGGTGCAAACTACACTCCTTACATATATATGGGGAAGTACTAGCTCCAACTCGGTTTTACAGTGAAAACTGCAGGAACTTCAAACCTGCACTAGGAAACAGACTGAGAAACCAGACAAAAAGTTTGCCTGCAACCCGTTCTCTTTGTGCTAGATGAACGAATGTATATCCACATGCTCAGTTCTGAGAGATAAGTGTGTGTGAAAGCCGTCGTTCACCTAGCTTGTTGGGAATACAAAGTTCATTTTCAGTTGCCAACTACACTCGAAACATATATATGGGGAGGTACGAGATCCAACTCGCTTTTACAGTGAAAGCTTCAGGAACTTCAAATCGGCACTAGAAAATACACTGAGCAACCAGAGTAATAGTTTCTCCTGCAACCCGTTCCCTTTGTGCTAGATGAACAAACGTCTCACCACATGCTCAGTTCTGAGAGATAAGTGTGTGTGAAAGCCATAATTCACCTAGCTTGTTGGGAATACAAAGTTCATTTTCAGTTGCAAACTACACTCCAGATAAATATATGGGGAGGTAGTAGCTCCAACTCGGGTTTACAGTGAAAACTGCAGGCACTTCAAACCGGCACTAGGAAACAGACTGAGAAACCAGAGTAAAAGTTGCTCCTGCAAACAATTCCCGTTGTGCTAGATAAACGAACGTCTCTCCACATGCTCAATTCTGAGAGATTTGTGTGTGTGAAAGTCGTCCTTCACCTAGCTTGTTGTGAACACAAAGTTCCTTTTCAGTTGCAAACTACACTCCATACATATATTTGTGGAGGTACTAGCTCAAACTCGGTTTTACATTGAAAACTGCAGGAACTTCAAACTGGCAGTAAGAAACAGACTGAGAAACCAGAGTAAAAGTTTCTCCTGCATCCCGTTCCCGTTGTGCTAGTGAACGAACATCTCTCCACATGCTCAGTTTTGAGAGATGAGTGTTTGTGAAAGCCGTCCTTCACCTAGCTTGTTGGGAACACAAAGTTCCTTTTGAGGTGCAATCTACACTCCTTACATCTATATGGGGAATTACTAGCTACAACTCGGTTTTACAGTGAAAACTGCAGGAACTTCAAACCGGCACTAGGAAACAGACTGAGAAACCAGAGTAAAAGTTTCCCCTGCATCCCGTTCCCTTTGTGCTAGATGAACGAATGTCTCTCCACATGCTCAGTTCTGAGAGATAAGTGTGTGTGAAAGCCGTCCTTCACCTAGCTTGTTGGGAACACAAAGTTCCTTTTCAGTTGCAAACTGAACTCCATACATGTATAAGGGGAGGTACAAGCTCCAACTCGGTTTTACAGTGAAATCTGCAGGCACTTCAAACCGGCACTAGGAAACAGACTGAGAAACCAGAGTAAAAGTTTCTCCTGCATCCCGTTCCCGTTGTGGTTTCGAACGAACATCTCTCCACATGCTCAGTTTTGAGAGATGAGTGTTTGTGAAAGCCGTCCTTCACCTAGCTTGTTGGGAACACAAAGTTCCTTTTCAGGTGAAAACTCCACTCCTTACATATTTATGGGGAAGTACTAGCTCCAACTCGGTTTTACAGTGAATACTGCAGGAACTTCAAACCGGCACTAGGAAACAAACTGAGAAACCAGAGTAAAAGTTTCACCTGCAATCAGTTCCATTTGTGCTAGATGAACGAATGTCTATCCACATGCTCATTTCTGAGAGATAATTGTGTGTGAAAGCCGCCCTTAACCTAGCTTGTTGGGAATGGAAAGTTCCTTTTCAGTTGCCAACTACACTTTAAATATATATATGGGGAGGTAAGAGATCCAACTCGCTTTTACAGTGAAAGCTGCAGGAACTTCAAATAGGCACTAGAAAATACACTGAGAAAGCAGAGTAAAAGTTTCTCCTGCAACACGTTCACTTTGTGCTACATGAACGAACGTCTCCCACATGCTCAGTTCTGAGAGATAAGTGTGAGTGAAAGCCATACTACACCTTGCCTGTTGGGAATACAAATTTATTTTTAGTTGCAAACTACACTCAATACATATATATGGTGAGGTACTAGCTCCAACTCGGTTTTACAGTGAAAACTGCAGGAACTTCAAACCGACACTAGGAAACAGACTGAGAAACCAGAGTAAAAGTTACACCTACAACCCCTTCTCTTTGTGCTAGATGAACGAACTTCTATCCACATGCTCAGTTCTGAGAGATAAGTGTGTGTGAAAGCCGTCCTTCACCTATATTGTTGGGAACACAAAGTTCCTTTTCAGTTGCAAACTGCAATCCATACATATATAAGAGGAGGTACTAGCTCCAACTCGGTTTTACATTGAAAACTGCAGGAACTTCAAACCGGCACTAGGAAACAGACTGAGAAGCCAGAGTAAAAGTTCATCCAGCAACACGTTCCCTTTGTGCTAGATGAACGAACGTTTCTCCACATGCTCAGTTCTGAGAGACAAGTGTGTGTGAAAGCCGTACTTCACCTAGCTTCTTGGGAACACAAATTTCTTTTTCAGGTGCAAACTACACTCCATACATATATAAGGGGAGGTACTAGCTCCAAATCGGTTTTACAGTGAAAAATGCAGGAACTTCAAACCGGCAATAGGAAACACACTGAGAAAACAGAGTAAAATATTCTCCTGCAACCAGTTCCCGTTGTGCTAGATGAACGAAAGTCTCTCCACATCCTCAGTTCTGAGAGTTAAGTGTGTGTGAAAGCCATCCTTCACCTAGCTTCCTGTGAACACAAAGTTCCTTTTCAGTTGCAAACTACACTCCATACATATATATGGGGAGGTACTAGCTCCAACTCGGTGTTACAGTGAAAACTGCAGGTGCTTGACCCGGCACTAGGAAGCAGACTGATAAACCAGAGTAAAAGATTCTCCTGCAAACCGTTCCCTTTGTGCTAAATGATCGAACGTCTCTCTACATGCTCATTTCTGAGAGATAAGTGTGTGTTAAAGCCGGCCTTCACCTAGCTTGTTGGGAATACAAAGTTCCTTTTCAGTTGCAAACTACACTCCATAAATATATATGGGGTGGTATAAGCTCCAACTCGGTTTAACTGTGAAAACTGCAGGAACTTCAAACCGGCACTAGGAAGCAGACTGAGAAACCAGAGTATAAGTTTCTCCTGCAACCCGTTCCCTTTGTGCTAGATGAACGAACGTCTCTCCACATGCTCAGTTCTGAGAGAGAAGTGTGTGTGAAAGCCGTCCTTCACCTAGCTAGTGGGAACAAAATGTTCCTTTTCAGTTGCAATCTACTCTCCTTACATATATATGGGGAGATACTAGCTCCAACACGATTTTACAGTGAAAACTGCAGGAAATTCTACAAGGCACTAGGAAGCAGACTGAGAAACATTGAAACAGTTTCTCCTGCAACCCGTTCCTTTTGTGCTAGATGAACGAACGTCTCCCACAAGCTCAATTCTGAGAGATAATTGTTTGACAAAGCCGTACTTCACCTAACTTGTTGGGAACACAAAGTTACTTTTCAGTTGCAAACTACACTCCATACATATATATGGGTAGGTACTAGCTCCAACTCGGTTTTACAGTTAAAACTGCAGGAACTTCAAACCGTAACTAGGAAACAGACTGAACAACCAGAGTAAGAGTTTCTCCTGCAAACCGATCCCTTTGTGCTAGATGAACGAACGTCTCTCAACCTGCCCATTTCTGAGAGATAAATGTGTGTGAAAGCCGTCTTTCAAATATCTTGCTGGGATCACAAAGAACCTTTTAAGTTGCCAACTACACTCCATACATATATATGGGGATGTTCTAGCTCCAACTCGATTTTACAATGAAAACTGCAGGAACTTCACACCGGAACTAGGAAACAGACTGAAAAACCAGAATAACAGTTTCTCCTGCAACCAGTTCCCTTTGTGCTTGATGAACGAACTTCTCCCACATGCTCAGTTCTGAGAGATAATTGTGTGTTAAAGCCATCCTTCACCTAGCTTGTTGGGAAAACAAAGTTCCTTTTCAGTTGCAAACTACAATCTTAGATATATATGGTGAGGTACAAGCTCCAACTCGGTTTTACAGTGAAACCTGCAGGAACTTCAAACCGGCACTAGGAAACAGACTGCGAATCCAGAGAAAAAGTTTCTCCTGCAAACGTTTCCCGTTGTGCTAATGAACAAACGTCTCTCCACATGCTAAGTTCTGAGAGATAAGTGTGTGTGAAAGCCGTCCTTCACCTAGCATGTTGTGAACACGAAGTAACTTTTCAGTTGCAAACAACACTCCATACAGATATATGGGGAGGTACTAGCTCCACATTTGTTTTACAGTGAAAACTGCAGGAACTTCAAACCGGCAGTAAGAAAAAGACTGAGAAACCAGAGTAAAAGTTTCAACTGCATCACATTCCCCTTGTGCTAGATGAACGAAAATTTCTCCACATGCTCAGTTCTGAGAGAAAAGTGTGTGTGAAAGCCGGTCTTCAAATAGCTTGTTGGGAACACAAAGTTCCTTTTCAGTTGCTAACTACAATCCTTACATATATATGGGGAGGTTCAACTCCAACTCGGTTTTACAGTGAAAGCTGCCGGAACTTCAAATCGGCACTAGAAAATACACTGAGAAACCAGAGTAAAAGTTTCTCCTGCAACCCGTTCACTATGTTCTACATGAACGAACGTCTCCCACATGCTCTGTTCTGAGAGATAATTGTCAGTGTAAGCCATACTACACCTCGCCTTTTGGGAATACAAAGTTCCTTTTTAGTTGCAAACTACATTCCATACATATATATGGTGAGGTACTAGCTCCAACTCGGTTTTACAGTGAAAATTGCAGGAACTTCAAACCGACACTAGGAAACAGACTGAGAAACCAGAGTAAAATATTCTCCTGCAACCAGTTCCCGTTGTGCTAGATGAACGAAAGTCTCTCCACATCCTCAGTTCTGAGAGTTAAGTGTGTGTGAAAGCCATCCTTCACCTAGCTTCCTGTGAACACAAAGTTCCTTTTCAGTTGCAAACTACACTCCATACATATATATGGGGAGGTACTAGCTCCAACTCGGTGTTACAGTGAAAACTGCAGGTGCTTGACCCGGCACTAGGAAGCAGACTGATAAACCAGAGTAAAAGATTCTCCTGCAAACCGTTCCCTTTGTGCTAAATGATCGAACGTCTCTCTACATGCTCATTTCTGAGAGATAAGTGTGTGTTAAAGCCGGCCTTCACCTAGCTTGTTGGGAATACAAAGTTCCTTTTCAGTTGCAAACTACACTCCATAAATATATATGGGGTGGTATAAGCTCCAACTCGGTTTAACTGTGAAAACTGCAGGAACTTCAAACCGGCACTAGGAAGCAGACTGAGAAACCAGAGTATAAGTTTCTCCTGCAACCCGTTCCCTTTGTGCTAGATGAACGAACGTCTCTCCACATGCTCAGTTCTGAGAGAGAAGTGTGTGTGAAAGCCGTCCTTCACCTAGCTAGTGGGAACAAAATGTTCCTTTTCAGTTGCAATCTACTCTCCTTACATATATATGGGGAGATACTAGCTCCAACACGATTTTACAGTGAAAACTGCAGGAAATTCTACAAGGCACTAGGAAGCAGACTGAGAAACATTGAAACAGTTTCTCCTGCAACCCGTTCCTTTTGTGCTAGATGAACGAACGTCTCCCACAAGCTCAATTCTGAGAGATAATTGTTTGACAAAGCCGTACTTCACCTAACTTGTTGGGAACACAAAGTTACTTTTCAGTTGCAAACTACACTCCATACATATATATGGGTAGGTACTAGCTCCAACTCGGTTTTACAGTTAAAACTGCAGGAACTTCAAACCGTAACTAGGAAACAGACTGAACAACCAGAGTAAGAGTTTCTCCTGCAAACCGATCCCTTTGTGCTAGATGAACGAACGTCTCTCAACCTGCCCATTTCTGAGAGATAAATGTGTGTGAAAGCCGTCTTTCAAATATCTTGCTGGGATCACAAAGAACCTTTTAAGTTGCCAACTACACTCCATACATATATATGGGGATGTTCTAGCTCCAACTCGATTTTACAATGAAAACTGCAGGAACTTCACACCGGAACTAGGAAACAGACTGAAAAACCAGAATAACAGTTTCTCCTGCAACCAGTTCCCTTTGTGCTTGATGAACGAACTTCTCCCACATGCTCAGTTCTGAGAGATAATTGTGTGTTAAAGCCATCCTTCACCTAGCTTGTTGGGAAAACAAAGTTCCTTTTCAGTTGCAAACTACAATCTTAGATATATATGGTGAGGTACAAGCTCCAACTCGGTTTTACAGTGAAACCTGCAGGAACTTCAAACCGGCACTAGGAAACAGACTGCGAATCCAGAGAAAAAGTTTCTCCTGCAAACGTTTCCCGTTGTGCTAATGAACAAACGTCTCTCCACATGCTAAGTTCTGAGAGATAAGTGTGTGTGAAAGCCGTCCTTCACCTAGCATGTTGTGAACACGAAGTAACTTTTCAGTTGCAAACAACACTCCATACAGATATATGGGGAGGTACTAGCTCCACATTTGTTTTACAGTGAAAACTGCAGGAACTTCAAACCGGCAGTAAGAAAAAGACTGAGAAACCAGAGTAAAAGTTTCAACTGCATCACATTCCCCTTGTGCTAGATGAACGAAAATTTCTCCACATGCTCAGTTCTGAGAGAAAAGTGTGTGTGAAAGCCGGTCTTCAAATAGCTTGTTGGGAACACAAAGTTCCTTTTCAGTTGCTAACTACAATCCTTACATATATATGGGGAGGTTCAACTCCAACTCGGTTTTACAGTGAAAGCTGCCGGAACTTCAAATCGGCACTAGAAAATACACTGAGAAACCAGAGTAAAAGTTTCTCCTGCAACCCGTTCACTATGTTCTACATGAACGAACGTCTCCCACATGCTCTGTTCTGAGAGATAATTGTCAGTGTAAGCCATACTACACCTCGCCTTTTGGGAATACAAAGTTCCTTTTTAGTTGCAAACTACATTCCATACATATATATGGTGAGGTACTAGCTCCAACTCGGTTTTACAGTGAAAATTGCAGGAACTTCAAACCGACACTAGGAAACAGACTGAGAAACCAGAGTAAAATATTCTCCTGCAACCAGTTCCCGTTGTGCTAGATGAACGAAAGTCTCTCCACATCCTCAGTTCTGAGAGTTAAGTGTGTGTGAAAGCCATCCTTCACCTAGCTTCCTGTGAACACAAAGTTCCTTTTCAGTTGCAAACTACACTCCATACATATATATGGGGAGGTACTAGCTCCAACTCGGTGTTACAGTGAAAACTGCAGGTGCTTGACCCGGCACTAGGAAGCAGACTGATAAACCAGAGTAAAAGATTCTCCTGCAAACCGTTCCCTTTGTGCTAAATGATCGAACGTCTCTCTACATGCTCATTTCTGAGAGATAAGTGTGTGTTAAAGCCGGCCTTCACCTAGCTTGTTGGGAATACAAAGTTCCTTTTCAGTTGCAAACTACACTCCATAAATATATATGGGGTGGTATAAGCTCCAACTCGGTTTAACTGTGAAAACTGCAGGAACTTCAAACCGGCACTAGGAAGCAGACTGAGAAACCAGAGTATAAGTTTCTCCTGCAACCCGTTCCCTTTGTGCTAGATGAACGAACGTCTCTCCACATGCTCAGTTCTGAGAGAGAAGTGTGTGTGAAAGCCGTCCTTCACCTAGCTAGTGGGAACAAAATGTTCCTTTTCAGTTGCAATCTACTCTCCTTACATATATATGGGGAGATACTAGCTCCAACACGATTTTACAGTGAAAACTGCAGGAAATTCTACAAGGCACTAGGAAGCAGACTGAGAAACATTGAAACAGTTTCTCCTGCAACCCGTTCCTTTTGTGCTAGATGAACGAACGTCTCCCACAAGCTCAATTCTGAGAGATAATTGTTTGACAAAGCCGTACTTCACCTAACTTGTTGGGAACACAAAGTTACTTTTCAGTTGCAAACTACACTCCATACATATATATGGGTAGGTACTAGCTCCAACTCGGTTTTACAGTTAAAACTGCAGGAACTTCAAACCGTAACTAGGAAACAGACTGAACAACCAGAGTAAGAGTTTCTCCTGCAAACCGATCCCTTTGTGCTAGATGAACGAACGTCTCTCAACCTGCCCATTTCTGAGAGATAAATGTGTGTGAAAGCCGTCTTTCAAATATCTTGCTGGGATCACAAAGAACCTTTTAAGTTGCCAACTACACTCCATACATATATATGGGGATGTTCTAGCTCCAACTCGATTTTACAATGAAAACTGCAGGAACTTCACACCGGAACTAGGAAACAGACTGAAAAACCAGAATAACAGTTTCTCCTGCAACCAGTTCCCTTTGTGCTTGATGAACGAACTTCTCCCACATGCTCAGTTCTGAGAGATAATTGTGTGTTAAAGCCATCCTTCACCTAGCTTGTTGGGAAAACAAAGTTCCTTTTCAGTTGCAAACTACAATCTTAGATATATATGGTGAGGTACAAGCTCCAACTCGGTTTTACAGTGAAACCTGCAGGAACTTCAAACCGGCACTAGGAAACAGACTGCGAATCCAGAGAAAAAGTTTCTCCTGCAAACGTTTCCCGTTGTGCTAATGAACAAACGTCTCTCCACATGCTAAGTTCTGAGAGATAAGTGTGTGTGAAAGCCGTCCTTCACCTAGCATGTTGTGAACACGAAGTAACTTTTCAGTTGCAAACAACACTCCATACAGATATATGGGGAGGTACTAGCTCCACATTTGTTTTACAGTGAAAACTGCAGGAACTTCAAACCGGCAGTAAGAAAAAGACTGAGAAACCAGAGTAAAAGTTTCAACTGCATCACATTCCCCTTGTGCTAGATGAACGAAAATTTCTCCACATGCTCAGTTCTGAGAGAAAAGTGTGTGTGAAAGCCGGTCTTCAAATAGCTTGTTGGGAACACAAAGTTCCTTTTCAGTTGCTAACTACAATCCTTACATATATATGGGGAGGTTCAACTCCAACTCGGTTTTACAGTGAAAGCTGCCGGAACTTCAAATCGGCACTAGAAAATACACTGAGAAACCAGAGTAAAAGTTTCTCCTGCAACCCGTTCACTATGTTCTACATGAACGAACGTCTCCCACATGCTCTGTTCTGAGAGATAATTGTCAGTGTAAGCCATACTACACCTCGCCTTTTGGGAATACAAAGTTCCTTTTTAGTTGCAAACTACATTCCATACATATATATGGTGAGGTACTAGCTCCAACTCGGTTTTACAGTGAAAATTGCAGGAACTTCAAACCGACACTAGGAAACAGACTGAGAAACCAGAGTAAAATATTCTCCTGCAACCAGTTCCCGTTGTGCTAGATGAACGAAAGTCTCTCCACATCCTCAGTTCTGAGAGTTAAGTGTGTGTGAAAGCCATCCTTCACCTAGCTTCCTGTGAACACAAAGTTCCTTTTCAGTTGCAAACTACACTCCATACATATATATGGGGAGGTACTAGCTCCAACTCGGTGTTACAGTGAAAACTGCAGGTGCTTGACCCGGCACTAGGAAGCAGACTGATAAACCAGAGTAAAAGATTCTCCTGCAAACCGTTCCCTTTGTGCTAAATGATCGAACGTCTCTCTACATGCTCATTTCTGAGAGATAAGTGTGTGTTAAAGCCGGCCTTCACCTAGCTTGTTGGGAATACAAAGTTCCTTTTCAGTTGCAAACTACACTCCATAAATATATATGGGGTGGTATAAGCTCCAACTCGGTTTAACTGTGAAAACTGCAGGAACTTCAAACCGGCACTAGGAAGCAGACTGAGAAACCAGAGTATAAGTTTCTCCTGCAACCCGTTCCCTTTGTGCTAGATGAACGAACGTCTCTCCACATGCTCAGTTCTGAGAGAGAAGTGTGTGTGAAAGCCGTCCTTCACCTAGCTAGTGGGAACAAAATGTTCCTTTTCAGTTGCAATCTACTCTCCTTACATATATATGGGGAGATACTAGCTCCAACACGATTTTACAGTGAAAACTGCAGGAAATTCTACAAGGCACTAGGAAGCAGACTGAGAAACATTGAAACAGTTTCTCCTGCAACCCGTTCCTTTTGTGCTAGATGAACGAACGTCTCCCACAAGCTCAATTCTGAGAGATAATTGTTTGACAAAGCCGTACTTCACCTAACTTGTTGGGAACACAAAGTTACTTTTCAGTTGCAAACTACACTCCATACATATATATGGGTAGGTACTAGCTCCAACTCGGTTTTACAGTTAAAACTGCAGGAACTTCAAACCGTAACTAGGAAACAGACTGAACAACCAGAGTAAGAGTTTCTCCTGCAAACCGATCCCTTTGTGCTAGATGAACGAACGTCTCTCAACCTGCCCATTTCTGAGAGATAAATGTGTGTGAAAGCCGTCTTTCAAATATCTTGCTGGGATCACAAAGAACCTTTTAAGTTGCCAACTACACTCCATACATATATATGGGGATGTTCTAGCTCCAACTCGATTTTACAATGAAAACTGCAGGAACTTCACACCGGAACTAGGAAACAGACTGAAAAACCAGAATAACAGTTTCTCCTGCAACCAGTTCCCTTTGTGCTTGATGAACGAACTTCTCCCACATGCTCAGTTCTGAGAGATAATTGTGTGTTAAAGCCATCCTTCACCTAGCTTGTTGGGAAAACAAAGTTCCTTTTCAGTTGCAAACTACAATCTTAGATATATATGGTGAGGTACAAGCTCCAACTCGGTTTTACAGTGAAACCTGCAGGAACTTCAAACCGGCACTAGGAAACAGACTGCGAATCCAGAGAAAAAGTTTCTCCTGCAAACGTTTCCCGTTGTGCTAATGAACAAACGTCTCTCCACATGCTAAGTTCTGAGAGATAAGTGTGTGTGAAAGCCGTCCTTCACCTAGCATGTTGTGAACACGAAGTAACTTTTCAGTTGCAAACAACACTCCATACAGATATATGGGGAGGTACTAGCTCCACATTTGTTTTACAGTGAAAACTGCAGGAACTTCAAACCGGCAGTAAGAAAAAGACTGAGAAACCAGAGTAAAAGTTTCAACTGCATCACATTCCCCTTGTGCTAGATGAACGAAAATTTCTCCACATGCTCAGTTCTGAGAGAAAAGTGTGTGTGAAAGCCGGTCTTCAAATAGCTTGTTGGGAACACAAAGTTCCTTTTCAGTTGCTAACTACAATCCTTACATATATATGGGGAGGTTCAACTCCAACTCGGTTTTACAGTGAAAGCTGCCGGAACTTCAAATCGGCACTAGAAAATACACTGAGAAACCAGAGTAAAAGTTTCTCCTGCAACCCGTTCACTATGTTCTACATGAACGAACGTCTCCCACATGCTCTGTTCTGAGAGATAATTGTCAGTGTAAGCCATACTACACCTCGCCTTTTGGGAATACAAAGTTCCTTTTTAGTTGCAAACTACATTCCATACATATATATGGTGAGGTACTAGCTCCAACTCGGTTTTACAGTGAAAATTGCAGGAACTTCAAACCGACACTAGGAAACAGACTGAGAAACCAGAGTAAAAGTTTCACCTGCAACCCCTTCCCTTTGTGCTAGATGAACGAACTTCTCTCCACATGCTCAGTTCTGAGAGATAGTGTGTGTGAAAACCGTCCTTCACCTATATTGTTGGGAACACAAAGTTCCTTTTCAGTTGCCAACTACACTCGAAACATATATATGGGGAGGTACGAGATCCAACTCGCTTTTACAGTGAAAGCTGCAGGAACTTAAAATCGGCACTAGAAAATACACTGAGAAACCAGAGTAAAAGTTTCTCCAGCAACCCTTTCAGTATTTGCTACATGAACGAACGTCACCCACATGCTCAGTTCTGAGAGATAAGTGTGAGTGAAAGCCATACTACACTTTGCCTGTTGGGAATACAAAGTTCCTTTTTAGTTGAAATCTACACTCCATATATATATATGGTGAGGTACTAGCTCCAATTCGGTTTTACAGTGAAAACTGCAGGAACTTCAAAACTACACTAGGAAACAGACTGAGAAACCAGAGTAAAAGTTTCTCCTGCAAACCGTTCCCGTTGTGCTAGATGAACGAACGTCTCTCCAGATGCTCAGTTCTGAGAGAAAAGTGTGTGTGAAAGCCGTCCTTCACATAGCTTGTTGTGAACACAAAGTTCCTTTTCAGGTGCAAACTACACTCCTTACATATATATGGGGAAGTACTAGCTCCAACTCGGTTTTACAGTGAAAACTGCAGGAACTTCAAACCTGCACTAGGAAACAGACTGAGAAACCAGACAAAAAGTTTGCCTGCAACCCGTTCCCTTTGTGCTAGGTGAACGAATGTATATCCACATGCTCAGTTCTGAGAGATAAGTGTGTGTGAAAGCCGTCCTTCACCTAGCTTGTTGGGAATACAAAGTTCATTTTCAGTTGCCAACTACACTCGAAACATATATATGGGGAGGTACGAGATCCAACTCGCTTTTACAGTGAAAGCTTCAGGAACTTCAAATCGGCACTAGAAAATACACTGAGCAACCAGAGTAATAGTTTCTCCTGCAACCCGTTCCCTTTGTGCTAGATGAACAAACGTCTCACCACATGCTCAGTTCTGAGAGATAAGTGTGTGTGAAAGCCATAATTCACCTAGCTTGTTGGGAATACAAAGTTCGTTTTCAGTTGCAAACTACACTCCAGATAAATATATGGGGAGGTAGTAGCTCCAACTCGGTTTTACAGTGAAAACTGCAGGCACTTCAAACCGGCACTAGGAAACAGACTGAGAAACCAGAGTAAAAGTTGCTCCTGCAAACCTTTCCCGTTGTGCTAGATGAAAGAACGTCTCTCCACATGCTCAATTCTGAGAGATTTGTGTGTGTGAAAGTCGTCCTTC
The DNA here is from genome assembly GCF_036321535.1 of Camelus dromedarius. Lineage (NCBI taxonomy): Eukaryota > Metazoa > Chordata > Mammalia > Artiodactyla > Camelidae > Camelus > Camelus dromedarius. The sequence goes on from NC_087443.1 coordinate 10,862,331, forward strand.
ACCTAGCTTGTTGTGAACACAAAGTTCCTTTTCAGTTGCAAACTACACTCCATACATATATTTGTGGAGGTACTAGCTCAAACTCGGTTTTACAGTGAAAACTGCAGGAACTTCAATCTGGCAGTAAGAAACAGACTGAGAAACCAGAGTAAAAGTTTCTCCTGCATCCCGTTCCCGTTGTGCTAGTGAACGAACATATCTCCACATGCTCAGTTTTGAGAGATGAGTGTTTGTGAAAGCCGTCCTTCACCTAGCTTGTTGGGAACACAAAGTTCCTTTTGAGGTGCAATCTACTCTCCTTACATCTATATGGGGAATTACTAGCTACAACTCGGTTTTACAGTGAAAACTGCAGGAACTTCAAACCGGCACTAGGAAACAGACTGAGAAACCAGAGTAAAAGTTTCCCCTGCATCCCGTTCCCTTTGTGCTAGATGAACGAATGTCTCTCCACATGCTCAGTTCTGAGAGATAAGTGTGTGTGAAAGCCGTCCTTCACCTAGCTTGTTGGGAACACAAAGTTCCTTTTCAGTTGCAAACTGAACTCCATACATGTATAAGGGGAGGTACAAGCTCCAACTCGGTTTTACAGTGAAATCTGCAGGCACTTCAAACCGGCACTAGGAAACAGACTGAGAAACCAGAGTAAAAGTTTCTCCTGCATCCCGTTCCCGTTGTGGTTTCGAACGAACATCTCTCCACATGCTCAGTTTTGAGAGATGAGTGTTTGTGAAAGCCGTCCTTCACCTAGCATGTTGGGAACACAAAGTTCCTTTTGAGGTGCAATCTACACTCCTTACATCTATATGGGGAATTACTAGCTACAACTCGGTTTTACAGTGAAAACTGCAGGAACTTCAAACCGGCACTAGGAAACAGACTGAGAAACCAGAGTAAAAGTTTCCCCTGCATCCCGTTCCCTTTGTGCTAGATGAACGAATGTCTCTCCACATGCTCAGTTCTGAGAGATAAGTGTGTGTGAAAGCCGTCCTTCACCTAGCTTGTTGGGAACACAAAGTTCCTTTTCAGTTGCAAACTGAACTCCATACATGTATAAGGGGAGGTACAAGCTCCAACTCGGTTTTACAGTGAAATCTGCAGGCACTTCAAACCGGCACTAGGAAACAGACTGAGAAACCAGAGTAAAAGTTTCTCCTGCAATCCGTTCCATTTGTGCTAGATGAACGAATGTCTATCCACATGCTCATTTCTGAGAGATAATTGTGTGTGAAAGCCGCCCTTAACCTAGCTTGTTGGGAATGGAAAGTTCCTTTTCAGTTGCCAACTACACTTTAAATATATATATGGGGAGGTAAGAGATCCAACTCGCTTTTACAGTGAAAGCTGCAGGAACTTCAAATAGGCACTAGAAAATACACTGAGAAAGCAGAGTAAAAGTTTCTCCTGCAACACGTTCACTTTGTGCTACATGAACGAACGTCTCCCACATGCTCAGTTCTGAGAGATAAGTGTGAGTGAAAGCCATACTACACATTGCCTGTTGGGAAAACAATGTTCCTTTTTAGTTGCAAACTACATTCCATACATATATATGGTGAGGTACAAGCTCCAACTCGATTTTACTGTGAAAACTGCAGGAACTTCATAACGGCACTAGGAAACAGACTGAGAAACCAGAGTTATAGTTTCACATGCAATCCATTCCCTTTTTGCTAGATAAACGAACTTCTCTCCACATGCTCTGTTCTGAGAAATAAGTGTGTGTGAAAGCCGTACTTCACCTAGATTGTTGGGAACACAAAGTTCCTTTTCAGTTGCAAAGTGCACTCCATACATATATAAGGGGAGGTACTAGCTCCAAATCGGATTTACAGTGAATACTGCAGGAACTTCAAACCGGCACTAGGAAACAGACTGAGATACCAGAGTAAAAGTTTCTCCTGCAACCCGTTCCCTTTGTGCTAGATGAACAAACGTCTCTCCACATGCTCAGTTCTGAGAGATAATTGTGTGTGAAACCATACTACAAATAACTTGTTGGGAATAGAAAGTTCCTTTTCAGTTGCAAACTACACTCCAGATATATATATGGGGAGGTACTATCTCCAACTCGGTTTTACAGTGAAAACTGCAGGAACTTCAAACCGGCACTAGGAAACATACTGAGAAACCAGAGTAAAATTTTCTCCTGCAAACCTTTCCCGTTGTGCTAGATGAACGAACGTCTCTCCACATGCCCAGTTGTGAGAGATAGTGTGTGTGAAAGCCGTCCTTCACCTAGCTTGTTGTGAACACAAAGTTCCTTTTCAGGTGCAAACTACAGTTCTTACATATATATGGGAATGAACTAGCTCCAACTCGGTTTTACAGTGAAAACTGCAGGAACTTCAAACCTGCACTAGGAAACAGACTGAGAAACCAGAGTAAAAGTTTGTCCTGCAACCCGTTCCCTTTGTGCTAGATGAACGAATGTATATCCTCATGCTCAGTTCTGAGAGATAAGTGTGTGTGAAAGCCGTCCTTCACCTAGCTTGTTGGGAATACAAAGTTCCTTTTCAGTTGCCAACTACACTCCAAACATATATATGGGGAGGTACGAGATCCAAATCGCTTTTACAGTGAAAGCTGCAGGAACTTCAAATCGGCACTAGAATATACACTGAGACACCAGAGTAAAAGTTTCTCCTGCAACCCTTTCACAATGTGCTACATGAACGAACGTCTCCCACATGCTCAGTTCTGAGAGATAAGTGTGAGTGAAAGCCATATTACACCTTGCCTGTTGGGAATACAAAGTTCCTTTTTAGTTGCAAACTACATTCCATACATATATATGGTGAGGTACTACCTCCAACTCGGTTTTACAGTGAAAAATGCAGGAATATCAAACCGACACTAGGAAACAGAATGAGAAACCAGAGTTATAGTTTCACCTGCAACCATTTGCGTTTTTGCTAGATGAACGAACTTCTCCCCACATGCTCAGTTCTGAGAGATAAGTGTGTGTGAAAGCCTTACTTCACCTATATTGTTGGGAACACAAAGTTAATTTTCAGTTGCAAACTGCACTCCATACATATATAAGGGGAGGTACTAGCTCCAAATCGGATTTACAGTGAAAACTGCAGGAACTTCAAACCGGCACAAGGAAACAGACTGAGAAACCAGAGTAAAAGTTGCTCCTGCAAACCTTCCCGTTGTGCTAGATGAACGAACGTCTCTCCACATGCTCAGTTCTGAGAGATAATTGTGTGTGAAAGCCATCCTTCAACTAGCTTGTTGGGAACACAAAGTTCCTTTTCAGTTGCCAACTACACTCGAAACATATATATGGGGAGGTACGAGATCCAACTCGCTTTTACAGTGAAAGCTGCAGGAACTTAAAATCGGCACTAGAAAATACACTGAGAAACCAGAGTAAAATTTCTCCAGCAACCCTTTCAGTATTTGCTACATGAACGAACGTCACCCACATGCTCAGTTCTGAGAGATAAGTGTGAGTGAAAGCCATACCACACTTTACCTGTTGGGAATACAAAGTTCCTTTTTAGTTGAAATCTACACTCCATATATATATATGGTGAGGTACTAGCTCCAACTCGGTTTTACAGTGAAAACTGCAGGAACTTCAAAACTACACTAGGAAACAGACTGATAAACCAGAGTAAAAGTTTCTCCTGCAAACCGTTCCGGTTGTGCTAGATGAACGAACGTCTCTCCACATGCTCAGTTCTGAGAGAAAAGTGTGTGTGAAAGCCGTCCTTAACATAGCTTGTTGTGAACACAAAGTTTCTTTTCAGGTGCAAACTACACTCCTTACATATATATGGGGAAGTACTAGCTCCAACTCGGTTTTACAGTGAAAACTGCAGGAACTTCAAACCTGCACTAGGAAACAGACTGAGAAACCAGACAAAAAGGTTGCCTGCAACCCGTTCCCTTTGTGCTAGATGAACGAATGTATATCCACATGCTCAGTTCTCAGAGATAAGTGTGTGTGAAAGCCGTCCTTCACCTAGCTTGTTGGGAATACAAAGTTCCTTTTCAGTTGCCAACTACACTCGAAACATATATATGGGGAGGTACGAGATCCAACTCGCTTTTACAGTGAAAGCTTCAGGAACTTCAAATCGGCACTAGAAAATACACTGAGCAACCAGAGTAAAAGTTTCTCCTGCAACCCGTTCCCTTTGTGCTAGATGAACAAACGTCTCACCACATGCTCAGTTCTGAGAGATAAGTGTGTGTGAAAGCCATAATTCACCTAGCTTGTTGGGAATACAAAGTTCGTTTTCAGTTGCAAACTACACTCCAGATAAATATATGGGGAGGTAGAAGCTCCAACTCGGTTTTACAGTGAAAACTGCAGGCACTTCAAACCGGCACTAGGAAACAGACTGAGAAAACAGAGTAAAAGTTGCTCCTGCAAACCTTTCCCGTTGTGCTAGATGAACGAACGTCTCTCCACATGCTCAATTCTGAGAGATTTGTGTGTGTGAAAGCCGTCCTTCACCTAGCTTGTTGTGAACACAAAGTTCCTTTTCAGTTGCAAAATACACTCCATACATATATTTGTGGAGGTACTAGCTCAAACTCGGTTTTACAGTGAAAACTGCAGGAACTTCAAACTGGCAGTAAGAAACAGACTGAGAAACCAGAGTAAAAGTTTCTCCTGCATCCCGTTCCCGTTGTGCTAGTGAACGAACATCTATCCACATGCTCAGTTTTGAGAGATGAGTGTTTGTGAAAGCCGTCCTTCACCTAGCTTGTTGGGAACACAAAGTTCCTTTTGAGGTGCAATCTACACTCCTTATATCTATATGGGGAAGTACTAGCTACAACTCGGTTTTACAGTGAAAACTGCAGGAACTTCAAACCGGCACTAGGAAACAGACTGAGAAACCAGAGTAAAAGTTTCCCCTGCATCCCGTTCCCTTTGTGCTAGATGAACGAATGTCTCTCCACATGCTCAGTTCTGAGAGATAAGTGTGTGTGAAAGCCGTCCTTCACCTAGCTTGTTGGGAACACAAAGTTCCTTTTCAGTTGCAAACTGAACTCCATACATGTATAAGGGGAGGTACAAGCTCCAACTCGGTTTTACAGTGAAATCAGCAGGCACTTCAAACCGGCACTAGGAAACAGACTGAGAAACCAGAGTAAAAGTTTCTCCTGCAAACATTTCCCATTGTGATTGATGAACGAAAGTCTCTCCACATGCTCAGTTCTGAGAGATAAGTGTGTGTGAAAACCGTCCTTCAACTAGCTTGTTGTGAACACAAAGTTCCTTTTCAGTTGCAAACTACACTCCATAAATATATATGGGGAAGTACTAGCTCCAACTCGGTTTTACAGTGAAAACTGCAGGAACTTCAAACCGGCACTAGGAAACAAACTGAGAAACCAGAGTAAAAGTTTCTCCTGCAATCCGTTCCATTTGTGCTAGATGAACGAATGTCTATCCACATGCTCATTTCTGAGAGATAATTGTGTGTGAAAGCCGCCCTTAACCTAGCTTGTTGGGAATGGAAATTTCCTTTTCAGTTGCCAACTACACTTTAAATATATATATGGGGAGGTAAGAGATCCAACTCGCTTTTACAGTGAAAGCTGCAGGAACTTCAAATAGGCACTAGAAAATACACTGAGAAAGCAGAGTAAAAGTTTCACCTGCAACACGTTCACTTTGTGCTACATGAACGAACGTCTCCCACATGCTCAGTTCTGAGAGATAAGTGTGAGTGAAAGCCATACTACACATTGCCTGTTGGGAATACAAAGTTCCTTTTTAGTTGCAAACTACATTCCATACATATATATGGTGAGGTACTAGCTCCAACTCGGTTTTACAGTGAAAACTGCAGGAACTTCAAAACGGCACTAGGAAACAGACTGAGAAACCAGAGTTATAATTTCACCTGCAATCCGTTCCATTTTGGCTAAATGAACGAACTTCTCTCCACATGCTCTGTTCTGAGAAATAAGTGTGTGTGAAAGCCGTACTTCACCTAGATTGTTGGGAACACAAAGTTCCTTTTCAGTTGCAAAGTGCACTCCATACATATATAAGGGGAGGTACTAGCTCCAAATCGGATTTACAGTGAATACTGCAGGAACTTCAAACCGGCACTAGGAAACAGACTGAGATACCAGAGTAAAAGTTTCTCCTGCAACCCGTTCCCTTTGTGCTAGATGAACAAACGTCTCTCCACATGCTCAGTCTGAGAGATAATTGTGTGTGAAGCCGTACTTCAAATAACTTGTTGGGAATAGAAAGTTCCTTTTCAGTTGCAAACTACACTCCAGATATATATATGGGGAGGTACTATCTCCAACTCGGTTTTACAGTGAAAACTGCAGGAACTTCAAACCGGCACTAGGAAACATACTGAGAAACCAGAGTAAAATTTTCTCCTGCAAACCTTTCCCGTTGTGCTAGATGAACGAACGTCTCTCCACATGCCCAGTTGTGAGAGATAGTGTGTGTGAAAGCCGTCCTTCACCTAGCTTGTTGTGAACACAAAGTTCCTTTTCAGGTGCAAACTACAGTCCTTACATATATATGGGAATGTACTAGCTCCAACTCGGTTTTACAGTGAAAACTGCAGGAACTTCAAACCTGCACTAGGAAACAGACTGAGCATCCAGAGTAAAAGTTTGTCCTGCAACCCGTTCCCTTTGTGCTAGATGAACGAATGTATATCCTCATGCTCAGTTCTGAGAGATAAGTGTGTGTGAAAGCCGTCCTTCACCTAGCTTGTTGGGAATACAAAGTTCCTTTTCAGTTGCCAACTACACTCCAAACATATATATGGGAAGGTACGAGATCCAACTCGCTTTTACAGTGAAAGCTGCAGGAACTTCAAATCGGCACTAGAATATACACTGAGACACCAGAGTAAAAGTTTCCCCTGCAACACTTTCACAATGTGCTACATGAACGAACGTCTCCCACATGCTCAGTTCTGAGAGATAAGTGTGAGTGAAAGCCATATTACACCTTGCCTGTTGGGAATACAAAGTTCCTTTTTAGTTGCACACTACATTCCATACATATATATGGTGAGGTAGTAGCTCCAACTCGGTTTTACAGTGAAAAATGCAGGAACATCAAAACGACACTAGGAAACAGAATGAGAAACCAGAGTTATAGTTTCACCTGCAACCCTTTGCGTTTTTGCTAGATGAACGAACTTCTCCCCACATGCTCAGTTCTGAGAGATAAGTGTGTGTGAAAGCCTTACTTCACCTATATTGTTGGGAACACAAAGTTAATTTTCAGTTGCAAACTGCACTCCATACATATATAAGGGGAGGTACTAGCTCCAAATCGGATTTACAGTGAAAACTGCAGGAACTTCAAACCGGCACTAGGAAACAGACTGAGAAACCAGAGTAAAAGTTTCTCCTGCAACCCGTTCCCTTTGTGCTAGATGAACGAAAGTCTCTCCAAATGCTCAGTTCTGAGAGATAAGTGTGTGTGAAAGCCAAATTTCACCTAGCTTGTTGAGAATACAAAGTTCCTTTTCAGTTGCAAACTACACTCCAGATATATAAATGGGGAGGTTCTAGCTCCAACTCGGTTTTACAGTGAAAACTGCAGGCACTTCAAACCGGCACTAGGAAACAGACTGAGAAACCAGAGTAAAATTTTCTCCTGCATCCCGTTCCCGTTGTGCTAGCGAACAAACATCTCTCCACATGCTCAGTTTTGAGAGAAGAGTGTTTGTGAAAGACGTCCTTCACCTAGCTTGTTGGGAACACAAAGTTCCTTTTCAGGTGCAAATTACACTCCTTAAATATATATGGGTAAGTACTAGCTCCAACTCGGTTTTACAGTGAAAACTGCAGGAACTTCAAACCGGCACTAGGAAACAGACTGAGAAACCAGAGTAAAAGTTTCTCCTGCACCCCGTTCCCTTTGTGCTAGATGAACGAATGTCTCTCCACATGCTCAGTTCTGAGAGATAAGTGTGTTAAAGCCGTCCTTCACCTAGCTTGTTGGGAAAACAAAGTTCCTTTTCAGTTGCCAACTACAATCCAAACATATATATGGGGAAGAACGAGCTCCAACTCGATATTACAGTGAAAACTGCAGGAACTTCAAACCGGCACTAGGAAATACACTGAGAAACCGGACTAAAAGTTTCTCCTGCAAACCGTTCACTATGTGCTACATGAAAGAACGTCTCCCACATGCTCATTTCTGAGAGAAAAGTGTGAGTGAAAGCCATACTACAACTTTCCTGTTGGGAATACAAAGTTCCTTTTAGTTGCAAACTACAATCCATACATATATATGGTGAGGTACTAGCTCCAACTCGGTTTTACAGTGAAAACTGCAGGAAATTCAAACCGGCTCTAGGAAACAGACTGAGAAACCAGAGTACAAGTTTCTCCTGAAAACATTTCCCGTTGTGCTAGATGAACGAGCGACTCTCTACATGCTCGGGTTTGAGAGATAAGTTTGTGTGAAAGCCGTCCTTCACCTAGATAGTTGGGAACAAAAAGTTCCTTTTCAGTTGCAAACTACACTCCTTACATATATATGGGGAGGTACTAGCTCCAACTCGGTTCTACAGTGAAACCTGCAGGAACTTGAAACCGGCACTAGGAAACAGACTGAGAATCCAGAGTAAAAGTTTCTCCTGCAAACTTTTCACTATCTGCTACATGAACGAACGTCTCCCACATGCTCTGTTCTGAGAGATAAGTGTGAGTGAAAGCCATACTACACCTTGCGTGTTGGGAATACAAAGTTCATTTTTAGTTGCAAACTACACTCCATATATTTATATGGTGAGGTAATAGCTCCAACTCGGTTTTACAGTGAAAACTGCAGGAACTTCAAACCGACACTAGGAAACAGACTGAGAATCCAGTGTAAAAGTTTCTCCTGCAAATCGATCCATTTGTGCTAGATGAACAAACGTCTCTCCACATGCTCAGTTCTGAGAGATAAGTGTGTGTGAAAGCCATACTTCACCTAGCTTGTTGGGAATACAAAGTTCCTTTTAAGTTGCAAACTACACTCCAGATATATATATGGGGAGGTAGTAGCTCCAACTCGGTTTTACAGTGAAAACTGCAGGCACTTCAAACTGGCACTAGGAAACAGATTGAGAATCCAGAGTAAAAGTTTCTCCTGAAAACATTTCCCGTTGTGCTAGATGAACGAGCGACTCTCCACATGCTCAGTTCTGAGAGATAAGTGTGTGTGAAAGCCGTCCTTCACCTAGCTTGTTGTGAACACAAAGTTCTTTTTCAGTTGCAAACTAAACTCCATACATATATATGGGGAGGTACTAGCTCCAACTCGGTTTTACAGTTAAAACTGCAGGAACTTCAAACTGGCAGTAAGAAACAGACTGAGAAACCAGAGTAAAAGTTTCTCCTGCATCCCGTTACCGTTGTGCTAGTGAACGAACATCTCTCCACATGCTCAGTTTTGAGAGATGAATGCTTGTGAAAGCCGTCCTTCACCTAGCTTGTTGTGAACACAAAGTTCCTTTCCGGGTGCAAACTACACTCCTTTAATATATATGGGGAAGTACTAGCTCTAACTCGGTTTTATAGTGAAAACTGCAGGAACTTCAAACCTGCACTAGGAAACAGACTGAGAAACCAGAGTAAAAGTTTGTCCTGCAACACGTTCCCTTTGTGCTAGATGAACGAATGTATATCCACATTCTCAGTTCTGAGAGATAAGTGTGTGTGAAAGCCGTCCTTCACCTAGCTTGTTGGGAATAGAAATTTCCTTTTCAGTTGCCAACTACATTCGAAACATATATATGGGGAGGTACGAGATCCAACACGCTTTTACAGTGAAAGCTGGAGGAACTTCAAATATGCACTAGAAAATACACTGAGAAACCAGAGTAAAAGTTTCTCCAGCAGCCCGTTCACTATGTGCTACATGAACGAACGTCACCCACATGCTCAGTTCTGAGAGATAAGTGTGAGTGAAAGCCATACTACACCTTGCCTGTTGGGAATACAAATTTAGTTTTAGTTGCAAACTACACTCAATACATATATATGGTGAGGTACTAGCTCCAACTCGGTTTTACAGTGAAAACTGCAGGAACTTCAAACCGACACTAGGAAACAGACTGAGAAACCAGAGTAAAAGTTACACCTGCAACCCCTTCTCTTTGTGCTACATGAACGAACTTCTATCCACATGCTCAGTTCTGAGAGATAAGTGTGTGTGAAAGCCGTCCTTCACCTTTATTGTTGGGAACACAAAGTTCCTTTTCAGTTGCAAACTGCAATCCATACATATATAAGAGGAGGTACTAGCTCCAACTCGGTTTTACATTGAAAACTGCAGGAACTTCAAACCGGCACTAGGAAACAGACTGAGAAGCCAGAGTAAAAGTTTATCCAGCAACCCGTTCCCTTTGTGCTAGATGAACGAAGGTTTCTCCACATGTTCAGTTCTGAGAGGCAAGTGTGTGTGAAAGCCGTACTTCACCTAGCTTCTTGGGAACACAAAGTTCTTTTTCAGGTGCAAACTACACTCCATACATATATAAGGGGAGGTACTAGCTCCAAATCGGTTTTACAGTGAAAAATGCAGGAACTTCAAACTGGCAATAGGAAACACACTGAGAAAACAGAGTAAAATATTCTCCTGCAACCAGTTCCCGTTGTGCTAGATGAACGAAAGTCTCTCCACATCCTCAGTTCTGAGAGTTAAGTGTGTGTGAAAGCCATCCTTCACCTAGCTTCCTGTGAACACAAAGTTCCTTTTCAGTTGCAAACTACACTCCATACATATATATGGGGAGGTACTAGCTCCAACTCGGTGTTACAGTGAAAACTGCAGGTGCTTGACCCGGCACTAGGAAGCAGACTGATAAACCAGAGTAAAAGATTCTCCTGCAAACCGTTCCCTTTGTGCTAAATGATCGAACGTCTCTCTACATGCTCATTTCTGAGAGATAAGTGTTTGTTAAAGCCGGCCTTCACCTAGCTTGTTGGGAATACAAAGTTCCTTTTCAGTTGCAAACTACACTCCATAAATATATATGGGGTGGTATAAGCTCCAACTCGGTTTAACTGTGAAAACTGCAGGAACTTCAAACCGGCACTAGGAAACAGACTGAGAAACCAGAGTAAAAGTTTCTCCTGCAACCCGTTCCCTTTGTGCTAGATGAACGAACGTCTCTCCACATGCTCAGTTCTGAGAGAGAAGTGTGTGTGAAAGCCGTCCTTCACCTAGCTAGTGGGAACAAAATGTTCCTTTTCAGTTGCAATCTACTCTCCTTACATATATATGGGGAGATACTAGCTCCAACACGATTTTACAGTGAAAACTGCAGGAAATTCTACAAGGCACTAGGAAGCAGACTGAGAAACATTGAAACAGTTTCTCCTGCAACCCGTTCCTTTTGTGCTAGATGAACGAACGTCTCCCACAAGCTCAATTCTGAGAGATAATTGTTTGACAAAGCCGTACTTCACCTAACTTGTTGGGAACACAAAGTTACTTTTCAGTTGCAAACTACACTCCATACATATATATGGGTAGGTACTAGCTCCAACTCGGTTTTACAGTTAAAACTGCAGGAACTTCAAACCGTAACTAGGAAACAGACTGAACAACCAGAGTAAGAGTTTCTCCTGCAAACCGATCCCTTTGTGCTAGATGAACGAACGTCTCTCAACCTGCCCATTTCTGAGAGATAAATGTGTGTGAAAGCCGTCTTTCAAATATCTTGCTGGGATCACAAAGAACCTTTTAAGTTGCCAACTACACTCCATACATATATATGGGGATGTTCTAGCTCCAACTCGATTTTACAATGAAAACTGCAGGAACTTCACACCGGAACTAGGAAACAGACTGAAAAACCAGAATAACAGTTTCTCCTGCAACCAGTTCCCTTTGTGCTTGATGAACGAACTTCTCCCACATGCTCAGTTCTGAGAGATAATTGTGTGTTAAAGCCATCCTTCAACTAGCTTGTTGGGAAAACAAAGTTCCTTTTCAGTTGCAAACTACAATCTTAGATATATATGGGGAGGTACAAGCTCCAACTCGGTTTTACAGTGAAACCTGCAGGAACTTCAAACCGGCACTAGGAAACAGACTGCGAATCCAGAGAAAAAGTTTCTCCTGCAAACGTTTCCCGTTGTGCTAATGAACAAACTTCTCTCCACATGCTAAGTTCTGAGAGATAAGTGTGTGTGAAAGCCGTCCTTCACCTAGCATGTTGTGAACACAAAGTAACTTTTCAGTTGCAAACAACACTCCATACAGATATATGGGGAGGTACTAGCTCCACATTTGTTTTACAGTGAAAACTGCAGGAACTTCAAACCGGCAGTAAGAAAAAGACTGAGAAACCAGAGTAAAAGTTTCAACTGCATCACATTCCCCTTGTGCTAGATGAACGAAAATTTCTCCACATGCTCAGTTCTGAGAGAAAAGTTTGTGTGAAAGCCGGTCTTCAAATAGCTTGTTGGGAACACAAAGTTCCTTTTCAGTTGCTAACTACAATCCTTACATATATATGGGGAGGTTCAACTCCAACTCGGTTTTACAGTGAAAGCTGCCGGAACTTCAAATCGGCACTAGAAAATACACTGAGAAACCAGAGTAAAAGTTTCTCCTGCAACCCGTTCACTATGTTCTACATGAACGAACGTCTCCCACATGCTCTGTTCTGAGAGATAATTGTCAGTGTAAGCCATACTACACCTTGCCTTTTGGGAATACAAAGTTCCTTTTTAGTTGCAAACTACACTCCATACATATATATGGTGAGGTACTAGCTCCAACTCGCTTTTACAGTGAAAACTGCAGGAACTTCAAACCGACACTAGGAAACAGACTGAGAAACCAGAGTAAAAGTTTCACCTGCAACCCCTTCCCTTTGTGCTAGATGAACGAACTTCTCTCCACATGCTCAGTTCTGAGAGATAGTGTGTGTGAAAACCGTCCTTCACCTATATTGTTGGGAACACAAAGTTCCTTTTCAGTTGCAAACTGCACTCCATACATATATAAGGGGAGGTACTAGCTCCAAGTCGGATTTACAGTGAAATCTGCAGGAACTTCAAACCGGCACTAGGATGCAGACTGAGAAAACAGAGTAAAAGTTTCTCCTGCAAACCGTTCCATTTGTGGTAGATGAACAAACGTCTCTCCACATGTTCAGTTCTGAGAGATAATTGTGTGTGAAAGCCATACTTCAAATAGCTTGTTGGGAATAGAAAGTTCCTTTTCAGTTGCAAACTACACTCCAGATATTTATATGGGGAGGTACTAGCTCCAACTCGGTTTTACAGTGAAAACTGCAGGCACTTCAAACCGGCACAAGGAAACAGACTGAGAAACCAGAGTAAAAGTTGCTCCTGCAAACCTTCCCGTTGTGCTAGATGAACGAACGTCTCTCCACATGCTCAGTTCTGAGAGATAAGTGTGTGTGAAAGCCGTCTTTCAACTAGCTTGTTGGGAACACAAAGTTCCTTTTCAGTTGCCAACTACACTCGAAACATATATATGGGGAGGTACGAGATCCAACTCGCTTTTACAGTGAAAGCTGCAGGAACTTAAAATCGGCACTAGAAAATACACTGAGAAACCAGAGTAAAAGTTTCTCCAGCAACCCTTTCAGTATTTGCTACATGAACGAACGTCACCCACATGCTCAGTTCTGAGAGATAAGTGTGAGTGAAAGCCATACTACACTTTGCCTGTTGGGAATACAAAGTTCCTTTTTAGTTGAAATCTACACTCCATATATATATATGGTGAGGTACTAGCTCCAACTCGGTTTTACAGTGAAAACTGCAGGAACTTCAAAACTACACTAGGAAACAGACTGAGAAACCAGAGTAAAAGTTTCTCCTGCAAACCGTTCCCGTTGTGCTAGATGAACGAACGTCTCTCCAGATGCTCAGTTCTGAGAGAAAAGTGTGTGTGAAAGCCGTCCTTCACATAGCTTGTTGTGAACACAAAGTTCCTTTTCAGGTGCAAACTACACTCCTTACATATATATGGGGAAGTACTAGCTCCAACTCGGTTTTACAGTGAAAACTGCAGGAACTTCAAACCTGCACTAGGAAACAGACTGAGAAACCAGACAAAAAGTTTGCCTGCAACCCGTTCCCTTTGTGCTAGATGAACGAATGTATATCCACATGCTCAGTTCTGAGAGATAAGTGTGTGTGAAAGCCGTCCTTCACCTAGCTTGTTGGGAATACAAAGTTCATTTTCAGTTGCCAACTACACTCGAAACATATATATGGGGAGGTACGAGATCCAACTCGCTTTTACAGTGAAAGCTTCAGGAACTTCAAATCGGCACTAGAAAATACACTGAGCAACCAGAGTAATAGTTTCTCCTGCAACCCGTTCCCTTTGTGCTAGATGAACAAACGTCTCACCACATGCTCAGTTCTGAGAGATAAGTGTGTGTGAAAGCCATAATTCACCTAGCTTGTTGGGAATACAAAGTTCGTTTTCAGTTGCAAACTACACTCCAGATAAATATATGGGGAGGTAGTAGCTCCAACTCGGTTTTACAGTGAAAACTGCAGGCACTTCAATACGGCACTAGGAAACAGACTGAGAAACCAGAGTAAAAGTTGCTCCTGCAAACCTTTCCCGTTGTGTTAGATGAACGAACGTCTCTCCACATGCTCAAATCTGAGAGGTTTGTGTGTGTGAAAGTCGTCCTTCACCTAGCTTGTTGTGAACACAAAGTTCCTTTTCAGTTGCAAACTACACTCCATACATATATTTGTGGAGGTACTAGCTCAAACACGGTTTTACAGTGAAAACTGCAGGAACTTCAAACTGGCAGTAAGAAACAGACTGAGAAACCAGAGTAAAAGTTTCTCCTGCATCCCGTTCCCGTTGTGCTAGTGAACGAACATCTCTCCACATGCTCAGTTTTGAGAGATGAGTGTTTGTGAAAGCCGTCCTTCACCTAGCTTGTTGGGAACACAAAGTTCCTTTTGAGGTGCAATCTACACTCCTTACATCTATATGGGGAATTACTAGCTACAACTCGGTTTTACAGTGAAAACTGCAGGAACTTCAAACCGGCACTAGGAAACAGACTGAGAAACCAGAGTAAAAGTTTCCCCTGCATCCCGTTCCCTTTGTGCTAGATGAACGAATGTCTCTCCACATGCTCAGTTCTGAGAGATAAGTGTGTGTGAAAGCCGTCCTTCACCTAGCTTGTTGGAAACACAAAGTTCCTTTTCAGTTGCAAACTGAACTCCATACATGTATAAGGGGAGGTACAAGCTCCAACTCGGTTTTACAGTGAAATCTGCAGGCACTTCAAACCGGCACTAGGAAACAGACTGAGAAACCAGAGTAAAAGTTTCTCCTGCATCCCGTTCCCGTTGTGGTTTCGAACGAACATCTCTCCACATGCTCAGTTTTGAGAGATGAGTGTTTGTGAAAGCCGTCCTTCACCTAGCTTGTTGGGAACACAAAGTTCCTTTTCAGGTGAAAACTACACTCCTTACATATTTATGGGGAAGTACTAGCTCCAACTCGGTTTTACAGTGAATACTGCAGGAACTTCAAACCGGCACTAGGAAACAAACTGAGAAACCAGAGTAAAAGTTTCTCCTGCAATCCGTTCCATTTGTGCTAGATGAACGAATGTCTATCCACATGCTCATTTCTGAGAGATAATTGTGTGTGAAAGCCGCCCTTAACCTAGCTTGTTGGGAATGGAAAGTTCCTTTTAAGTTGCCAACTACACTTTAAATATATATATGGGGAGGTAAGAGATCCAACTCGCTTTTACAGTGAAAGCTGCAGGAACTTCAAATAGGCACTAGAAAATACACTGAGAAAGCAGAGTAAAAGTTTCTCCTGCAACACGTTCACTTTGTGCTACATGAACGAACGTCTCCCACATGCTCAGTTCTGAGAGATAAGTGTGAGTGAAAGCCATACTACACATTGCCTGTTGGGAAAACAATGTTCCTTTTTAGTTGCAAACTACATTCCATACATATATATGGTGAGGTACTAGCTCCAAATCGATTTTACAGTGAAAACTGCAGGAACTTCAAAACGGCACTAGGAAACAGACTGAGAAACCAGAGTTATAGTTTCACATGCAATCCGTTCCCTTTTTGCTAGATAAACGAACTTCTCTCCACATGCTCTGTTCTGAGAAATAAGTGTGTGTGAAAGCCGTACTTCACCTAGATTGTTGGGAACACAAATTTCCTTTTCAGTTGCAAAGTGCACTCCATACATATATAAGGGGAGGTACTAGCTCCAAATCGGATTTACAGTGAATACTGCAGGAACTTCAAACCGGCACTAGGAAACAGACTGAGATACCAGAGTAAAAGTTTCTCCTGCAACCCGTTCACTTTGTGCTAGATGAACAAACGTCTCTCCACATGCTCAGTTCTGAGAGATAATTGTGTGTGAAGCCGTACTTCAAATAACTTGTTGGGAATAGAAAGTTCCTTTTCAGTTGCAAACTACACTCCAGATATATATATGGGGATGTACTATCTCCAACTCGGTTTTACAGTGAAAACTGCAGGAACTTCAAACCGGCAATAGGAAACATACTGAGAAACCAGAGTAAAATTTTCTCCTGCAAACCTTTCCCGTTGTGCTAGATGAACGAACGTCTCTCCACATGCTCAGTTCTGAGAGATAATTGTGTGTGAAAGCCGTCCTTCATCTAGCTTGTTGGGAACACAAAGTTCCTTTTTAGTTGCCAACTACACTCGAAACATATATATGGGGAGGTACGAGATCCAACTCTCTTTTACAGTGAAAGCTGCAGGAACTTAAAATCGGCACTAGAAAATACACTGAGAAACCAGAGTAAAATTTCTCCAGCAACCCTTACAGTATTTGCTACATGAACGAACGTCACCCACATGCTCAGTTCTGAGAGATAAGTGTGAGTGAAAGCCATACTACACATTGCCTGTTGGGAATACAAAGGTCCTTTTTAGTTGCAAACTACATTCCATACATATATATGGTGAGGTACTAGCTCCAACTCGGTTTTACAGTGAAAAC
Organism: Camelus dromedarius; assembly: GCF_036321535.1. Classification (NCBI taxonomy): domain Eukaryota; kingdom Metazoa; phylum Chordata; class Mammalia; order Artiodactyla; family Camelidae; genus Camelus; species Camelus dromedarius. Next base: position 10,879,321 of record NC_087443.1, read on the forward strand.
TGCAGGAACTTCAAAACGGCACTAGGAAACAGACTGAGCAACCAGAGTAAAAGTTTGTCCTGCAACCCGTTCCCTTTGTGCTAGATGAACGAATGTATATCCTCATGCTCAGTTCTGAGAGATAAGTGTGTGTGAAAGCCGTCCTTCACCTAGCTTGTTGGGAATACAAAGTTCCTTTTCAGTTGCCAACTACACTCCAAACATATATATGGGGAGGTACGAGATCCAACTCGCTTTTACAGTGAAAGCTGCAGGAACTTCAAATCGGCACTAGAATATACACTGAGACACCAGAGTAAAATTTTCCCCTGCAACACTTTCACAATGTGCTACATGAACGAACGTCTCCCACATGCTCTGTTCTGAGAGATAAGTGTGAGTGAAAGCCATATTACACCTTGCCTGTTGGGAATACAAAGTTCCTTTTTAGTTGCAAACTACATTCCATACATATATATGGTGAGGTACTAGCTCCAACTCGGTTTTACAGTGAAAAATGCAGGAACATCAAACCGACACTAGGAAACAGAATGAGAAACCAGAGTTATAGTTTCACCTGCAACCCTTTGCGTTTTTGCTAGATGAACGAACTTCTCCCCACATGCTCAGTTCTGAGAGATAAGTGTGTGTGAAAGCCTTACTTCACCTATATTGTTGGGAACACAAAGTTAATTTTCAGTTGCAAACTGCACTCCATACATATATAAGGGGAGGTACTAGCACCAAATCGGATTTACAGTGAAAACTGCAGGAACTTCAAACCGGCACTAGGAAACAGACTGAGAAACCAGAGTAAAAGTTTCTCCTGCAACCCGTTCCCTTTGTGCTAGATGAACGAAAGTCTCTCCAAATGCTCAGTTCTGAGAGATAAGTGTGTGTGAAAGCCAAATTTCACCTAGCTTGTTGAGAATACAAAGTTCCTTTTCAGTTGCAAACTACACTCCAGATATATAAATGGGGAGGTTCTAGCTCCAACTCGGTTTTACAGTGAAAACTGCAGGCACTTCAAACCGGCACTAGGAAACAGACTGAGAAACCAGAGTAAAATTTTCTCCTGCATCCCGTTCCCGTTGTGCTAGCGAACAAACATCTCTCCACATGCTCAGTTTTGAGAGAAGAGTGTTTGTGAAAGACGTCCTTCACCTAGCTTGTTGGGAACACAAAGTTCCTTTTCAGGTGCAAACTACACTCCTTAAATATATATGGGGAAGTACTAGCTAAAACTCGGTTTTACAGTGAAAACTGCAGGAACTTCAAACCGGCACTAGGAAACAGACTGAGAAACCAGAGTAAAAGTTTCTCCTGCACCCCGTTCCCTTTGTGCTAGATGAACGAATGTCTCTCCACATGCTCAGTTCTGAGAGATAAGTGTGTGTGAAAGCCGTCCTTCACCTAGCTTGTTGGGAAAACAAAGTTCCTTTTCAGTTGCCAACTACAATCCAAACATATATATGGGGAAGAACGAGCTCCAACTCGATATTACAGTGAAAACTGCAGGAACTTCAAACCGGCACTAGGAAATACACTGAGAAACCGGACTAAAAGTTTCTCCTGCAAACCGTTCACTATGTGCTACATGAAAGAACGTCTCCCACATGCTCATTTCTGAGAGAAAAGTGTGAGTGAAAGCCATACTACAACTTTCCTGTTGGGAATACAAAGTTCCTTTTAGTTGCAAACTACAATCCATACATATATATGGTGAGGTACTAGCTCCAACTCGGTTTTACAGTGAAAACTGCAGGAAATTCAAACCGGCTCTAGGAAACAGACTGAGAAACCAGAGTACAAGTTTCTCCTGAAAACATTTCCCGTTGTGCTAGATGAACGAGCGACTCTCCACATGCTCGGGTTTGAGAGATAAGTGTGTGTGAAAGCCGTCCTTCACCTAGATAGTTGGGAACAAAAAGTTCCTTTTCAGTTGCAAACTACACTCCTTACATATATATGGGGAGGTACTAGCTCCAACTCGGTTCTACAGTGAAACCTGCAGGAACTTCAAACCGGCACTAGGAAACAGACTGAGAATCCAGAGTAAAAGTTTCTCCTGCAAACTTTTCACTATCTGCTACATGAACGAACGTCTCCCACATGCTCTGTTCTGAGAGATAAGTGTGAGTGAAAGCCATACTACACCTTGCGTGTTGGGAATACAAAGTTCATTTTTAGTTGCAAACTACACTCCGTATATTTATATGGTGAGGTAATAGCTCCACCTCGGTTTTACAGTGAAAACTGCAGGAACTTCAAACCGACACTAGGAAACAGACTGAGAATCCAGTGTAAAAGTTTCTCCTGCAAATCGATCCATTTGTGCTAGATGAACAAACGTCTCTCCACATGCTCAGTTCTGAGAGATAAGTGTGTGTGAAAGCCATACTTCACCTAGCTTGTTGGGAATACAAAGTTCCTTTTAAGTTGCAAACTACACTCCAGATATATATATGGGGAGGTAGTAGCTCCAACTCGGTTTTACAGTGAAAACTGCAGGCACTTCAAACTGGCACTAGGAAACAGATTGAGAATCCAGAGTAAAAGTTTCTCCTGAAAACATTTCCCGTTTTGCTAGATGAACGAGCGACTCTCCACATGCTCAGTTCTGAGAGATAAGTGTGTGTGAAAGCCGTCCTTCACCTAGCTTGTTGTGAACACAAAATTCCTTTTCAGTTGCAAACTACACTCCATACATATATATGGGGAGGTACTAGCTCCAACTCGGTTTTACAGTTAAAACTGCAGGAACTTCAAACTGGCAGTAAGAAACAGACTGAGAAACCAGAGTAAAAGTTTCTCCTGCATCCCGTTACCGTTGTGCTAGTGAACGAACATCTCTCCACATGCTCAGTTTTGAGAGATGAATGCTTGTGAAAGCCGTCCTTCACCTAGCTTGTTGTGAACACAAAGTTCCTTTCCGGGTGCAAACTACACTCCTTTAATATATATGGGGAAGTACTAGCTCTAACTCGGTTTTATAGTGAAAACTGCAGGAACTTCAAACCTGCACTAGGAAACAGACTGAGAAACCAGACTAAAAGTTTGTCCTGCAACACGTTCCCTTTGTGCTAGATGAACGAATGTATATCCACATTCTCAGTTCTGAGAGATAAGTGTGTGTGAAAGCCGTCCTTCACCTAGCTTGTTGGGAATAGAAATTTCCTTTTCAGTTGCCAACTACATTCGAAACATATATATGGGGAGGTACGAGATCCAACACGCTTTTACAGTGAAAGCTGGAGGAACTTCAAATATGCACTAGAAAATACACTGAGAAACCTGAGTAAAAGTTTCTCCAGCAGCCCGTTCACTATGTGCTACATGAACGAACGTCACCCACATGCTCAGTTCTGAGAGATAAGTGTGAGTGCAAGCCATACTACACCTTGCCTGTTGGGAATACAAAGTTACTTTTTAGTTGCAATCTACAGTCCATTCATATATATGGTGAGGTACTAGCTCCAACTCTGTTTTACAGTGAAAACTGCAGGAACTTCAAACCGACACTAGGAAACAGACTGAGAAACCAGAGTAAAAGGTTCACCTGCAACCCGTTCCCTTTTTGCTAGATGAACGAACGTCTCTCCACATGCTCAGTTCTGAGAGTTAAGTGTGTGAGAAAGCCGTACTTCACCTAGATTGTTGGGAACACAAAGTTCCTTTTCAGTTGCAAACTGCACTCCATAAATATATAAGGGGAGGTACTAGCTCCAAATCGGATTTACAGTGAAAACTGCAGGAATTTCAAACCGGCACTAGGAAACAGACTGAGAAACCAGAGTAAAAGTTTCTCCTGCAAATCGATCCATTTGTGCTAGATGAACAAACGTCTCTCCACATGCTCAGTTCTGAGAGATAAGTGTGTGTGAAAGCCATACTTCACCTAGCTTGTTGGGAATACAAAGTTCCTTTTAAGTTGCAAACTACACTCCAGATATATATATGGGGAGGTAGTAGCTCCAACTCGGTTTTACAGTGAAAACTGCAGGCACTTCAAACTGGCACTAGGAAACAGACTGAGAAACCAGAGTAAAAGTTTCTCCTGAAAACATTTCCCGTTGTGCTAGATGAACGAGCGACTCTCCACATGCTCAGTTCTGAGAGATAAGTGTGTGTGAAAGCCGTCCTTCACCTAGCTTGTTGTGAACACAAAGTTCCTTTTCAGTTGCAAACTGCACTCCATAAATATATAAGGGGAGGTACTAGCTCCAAATCGGATTTACAGTGAAAACTGCAGGAATTTCAAACCGGCACTAGGAAACAGACTGAGAAACCAGAGTAAAAGTTTCTCCTGCTACCCGTTCCCTTTGTGCTAGGTGAACAAAAGTCTCTCCACATGGTCAGTTCTGAGAGATAAGTGTGTGTGAAAGCCATACTTCACCTAGCTTGTTGGGAATACAAAGTTCCTTTTCAGTTGCAAACTACACTCCATACATATATATGGGGATGTACTAGCTCCAACACGGTATTACAGTGAAAACTGCAGGAACCTCAAACTGGCAGTAAGAAACAGACTGAGATACCAGAGTAAAAGTTTCTCCTGCATCCCGTTGCCGTTGTGCTAGCGAACGAACATCTCTCCACATGCTCAAGTTTCGAGAGATGAGTGTTTGTGAAAGCCGTACTTCACCTAGTTTGTTGGGAACACAAAGTTCCTTTTCAGGTGCAAACTACACTCCTTAAATATATATATTGGGAAGTACTAGCTCCAACTCGGTTTTACAGTGAAAACTGCAGGAACTTCAGACCGGCACTAGGAAACAGACTGAGAAACCAGAGTAAAAGTTTCTCCTGCACCCCGTTCCCTTTGTGCTAGATGAACGAATGTCTCTCCACATGCTCAGTTCTGAGAGATAAGTGTGTGTGAAAGCCGTCCTTCACCTAGCTTGTTGGGAAAACAAAGTTCCTTTTCAGTTGCCAACTACAATCCAAACATATATATGGGGAAGAACGAGCTCCAACTCGATATTACAGTGAAAACTGCAGGAACTTCAAACCGGCACTAGGAAATACACTGAGAAACCGGACTAAAAGTTTCTCCTGCAAACCGTTCACTATGTGCTACATGAAAGAACGTCTCCCACATGCTCATTTCTGAGAGAAAAGTGTGAGTGAAAGCCATACTACAACTTTCCTGTTGGGAATACAAAGTTCCTTTTAGTTGCAAACTACAATCCATAAATATATATGGTGAGGTACTAGCTCCAACTCGGTTTTACAGTGAAAACTGCAGGAAATTCAAACCGGCTCTAGGAAACAGACTGAGAAACCAGAGTACAAGTTTCTCCTGAAAACATTTCCCGTTGTGCTAGATGAACGACCGACTCTCCACATGCTCGGGTTTGAGAGATAAGTGTGTGTGAAAGCCGTCCTTCACCTAGATAGTTGGGAACAAAAAGTTCCTTTTCAGTTGCAAACTACACTCCTTACATATATATGGGGAGGTACTAGCTCCAACTCGGTTCTACAGTGAAACCTGCAGGAACTTCAAACCGGCACTAGGAAACAGACTGAGAATCCAGAGTAAAAGTTTCTCCTGCAAACTTTTCACTATCTGCTACATGAACGAACGTCTCCCACATGCTCTGTTCTGAGAGATAAGTGTGAGTGAAAGCCATACTACACCTTGCGTGTTGGGAATACAAAGTTCATTTTTAGTTGCAAACTACACTCCATATATTTATATGGTGAGGTAATAGCTCCAACTCGGTTTTACAGTGAAAACTGCAGGAACTTCAAACCGACACTAGGAAACAGACTGAGAATCCAGTGTAAAATTTCTCCTGCAAATCGATCCATTTGTGCTAGATGAACAAACGTCTCTCCACATGCTCAGTTCTGAGAGATAAGTGTGTGTGAAAGCCATACTTCACCTAGCTTGTTGGGAATACAAAGTTCCTTTTAAGTTGCAAACTACACTCCAGATATATATATGGGGAGGTAGTAGCTCCAACTCGGTTTTACAGTGAAAACTGCAGGCACTTCAAACTGGCACTAGGAAACAGACTGAGAAACCAGAGTAAAAGTTTCTCCTGAAAACATTTCCCGTTGTGCTAGATGAACGAGCGACTCTCCACATGCTCAGTTCTGAGAGATAAGTGTGTGTGAAAGCCGTCCTTCACCTAGCTTGTTGTGAACACAAAGTTCCTTTTCAGTTGCAAACTACACTCCATACATATATATGGGGAGGTACTAGCTCCAACTCGGTTTCACAGTTAAAACTGCAGGAACTTCAAACTGGCAGTAAGAAACAGACTGAGAAACCAGAGTAAAAGTTTCTCCTGCAACCCGTTCCCTTTGTGCTAGATGAACGAACGTCTCTCCACATGCTCAGTTCTGAGAGAGAAGTGTGTGTGAAAGCCGTCCTTCACCTAGCTAGTGGGAACAAAATGTTCCTTTTCAGTTGCAATCTACTCTCCTTACATATATATGGGGAGATACTAGCTCCAACACGATTTTACAGTGAAAACTGCAGGAAATTCTACAAGGCACTAGGAAGCAGACTGAGAAACATTGAAACAGTTTCTCCTGCAACCCGTTCCTTTTGTGCTAGATGAACGAACGTCTCCCACAAGCTCAATTCTGAGAGATAATTGTTTGACAAAGCCGTACTTCACCTAACTTGTTGGGAACACAAAGTTACTTTTCAGTTGCAAACTACACTCCATACATATATATGGGTAGGTACTAGCTCCAACTCGGTTTTACAGTTAAAACTGCAGGAACTTCAAACCGTAACTAGGAAACAGACTGAACAACCAGAGTAAGAGTTTCTCCTGCAAACCGATCCCTTTGTGCTAGATGAACGAACGTCTCTCAACCTGCCCATTTCTGAGAGATAAATGTGTGTGAAAGCCGTCTTTCAAATATCTTGCTGGGATCACAAAGAACCTTTTAAGTTGCCAACTACACTCCATACATATATATGGGGATGTTCTAGCTCCAACTCGATTTTACAATGAAAACTGCAGGAACTTCACACCGGAACTAGGAAACAGACTGAAAAACCAGAATAACAGTTTCTCCTGCAACCAGTTCCCTTTGTGCTTGATGAACGAACTTCTCCCACATGCTCAGTTCTGAGAGATAATTGTGTGTTAAAGCCATCCTTCAACTAGCTTGTTGGGAAAACAAAGTTCCTTTTCAGTTGCAAACTACAATCTTAGATATATATGGGGAGGTACAAGCTCCAACTCGGTTTTACAGTGAAACCTGCAGGAACTTCAAACCGGCACTAGGAAACAGACTGCGAATCCAGAGAAAAAGTTTCTCCTGCAAACGTTTCCCGTTGTGCTAATGAACAAACTTCTCTCCACATGCTAAGTTCTGAGAGATAAGTGTGTGTGAAAGCCGTCCTTCACCTAGCATGTTGTGAACACAAAGTAACTTTTCAGTTGCAAACAACACTCCATACAGATATATGGGGAGGTACTAGCTCCACATTTGTTTTACAGTGAAAACTGCAGGAACTTCAAACCGGCAGTAAGAAAAAGACTGAGAAACCAGAGTAAAAGTTTCAACTGCATCACATTCCCCTTGTGCTAGATGAACGAAAATTTCTCCACATGCTCAGTTCTGAGAGAAAAGTTTGTGTGAAAGCCGGTCTTCAAATAGCTTGTTGGGAACACAAAGTTCCTTTTCAGTTGCTAACTACAATCCTTACATATATATGGGGAGGTTCAACTCCAACTCGGTTTTACAGTGAAAGCTGCCGGAACTTCAAATCGGCACTAGAAAATACACTGAGAAACCAGAGTAAAAGTTTCTCCTGCAACCCGTTCACTATGTTCTACATGAACGAACGTCTCCCACATGCTCTGTTCTGAGAGATAATTGTCAGTGTAAGCCATACTACACCTTGCCTTTTGGGAATACAAAGTTCCTTTTTAGTTGCAAACTACACTCCATACATATATATGGTGAGGTACTAGCTCCAACTCGCTTTTACAGTGAAAACTGCAGGAACTTCAAACCGACACTAGGAAACAGACTGAGAAACCAGAGTAAAAGTTTCACCTGCAACCCCTTCCCTTTGTGCTAGATGAACGAACTTCTCTCCACATGCTCAGTTCTGAGAGATAGTGTGTGTGAAAACCGTCCTTCACCTATATTGTTGGGAACACAAAGTTCCTTTTCAGTTGCAAACTGCACTCCATACATATATAAGGGGAGGTACTAGCTCCAAGTCGGATTTACAGTGAAATCTGCAGGAACTTCAAACCGGCACTAGGATGCAGACTGAGAAAACAGAGTAAAAGTTTCTCCTGCAAACCGTTCCATTTGTGGTAGATGAACAAACGTCTCTCCACATGTTCAGTTCTGAGAGATAATTGTGTGTGAAAGCCATACTTCAAATAGCTTGTTGGGAATAGAAAGTTCCTTTTCAGTTGCAAACTACACTCCAGATATTTATATGGGGAGGTACTAGCTCCAACTCGGTTTTACAGTGAAAACTGCAGGCACTTCAAACCGGCACAAGGAAACAGACTGAGAAACCAGAGTAAAAGTTGCTCCTGCAAACCTTCCCGTTGTGCTAGATGAACGAACGTCTCTCCACATGCTCAGTTCTGAGAGATAAGTGTGTGTGAAAGCCGTCTTTCAACTAGCTTGTTGGGAACACAAAGTTCCTTTTCAGTTGCCAACTACACTCGAAACATATATATGGGGAGGTACGAGATCCAACTCGCTTTTACAGTGAAAGCTGCAGGAACTTAAAATCGGCACTAGAAAATACACTGAGAAACCAGAGTAAAAGTTTCTCCAGCAACCCTTTCAGTATTTGCTACATGAACGAACGTCACCCACATGCTCAGTTCTGAGAGATAAGTGTGAGTGAAAGCCATACTACACTTTGCCTGTTGGGAATACAAAGTTCCTTTTTAGTTGAAATCTACACTCCATATATATATATGGTGAGGTACTAGCTCCAACTCGGTTTTACAGTGAAAACTGCAGGAACTTCAAAACTACACTAGGAAACAGACTGAGAAACCAGAGTAAAAGTTTCTCCTGCAAACCGTTCCCGTTGTGCTAGATGAACGAACGTCTCTCCAGATGCTCAGTTCTGAGAGAAAAGTGTGTGTGAAAGCCGTCCTTCACATAGCTTGTTGTGAACACAAAGTTCCTTTTCAGGTGCAAACTACACTCCTTACATATATATGGGGAAGTACTAGCTCCAACTCGGTTTTACAGTGAAAACTGCAGGAACTTCAAACCTGCACTAGGAAACAGACTGAGAAACCAGACAAAAAGTTTGCCTGCAACCCGTTCCCTTTGTGCTAGATGAACGAATGTATATCCACATGCTCAGTTCTGAGAGATAAGTGTGTGTGAAAGCCGTCCTTCACCTAGCTTGTTGGGAATACAAAGTTCATTTTCAGTTGCCAACTACACTCGAAACATATATATGGGGAGGTACGAGATCCAACTCGCTTTTACAGTGAAAGCTTCAGGAACTTCAAATCGGCACTAGAAAATACACTGAGCAACCAGAGTAATAGTTTCTCCTGCAACCCGTTCCCTTTGTGCTAGATGAACAAACGTCTCACCACATGCTCAGTTCTGAGAGATAAGTGTGTGTGAAAGCCATAATTCACCTAGCTTGTTGGGAATACAAAGTTCGTTTTCAGTTGCAAACTACACTCCAGATAAATATATGGGGAGGTAGTAGCTCCAACTCGGTTTTACAGTGAAAACTGCAGGCACTTCAATACGGCACTAGGAAACAGACTGAGAAACCAGAGTAAAAGTTGCACCTGCAAACCTTTCCCGTTGTGTTAGATGAACGAACGTCTCTCCACATGCTCAAATCTGAGAGGTTTGTGTGTGTGAAAGTCGTCCTTCACCTAGCTTGTTGTGAACACAAAGTTCCTTTTCAGTTGCAAACTACACTCCATACATATATTTGTGGAGGTACTAGCTCAAACACGGTTTTACAGTGAAAACTGCAGGAACTTCAAACTGGCAGTAAGAAACAGACTGAGAAACCAGAGTAAAAGTTTCTCCTGCATCCCGTTCCCGTTGTGCTAGTGAACGAACATCTCTCCACATGCTCAGTTTTGAGAGATGAGTGTTTGTGAAAGCCGTCCTTCACCTAGCTTGTTGGGAACACAAAGTTCCTTTTGAGGTGCAATCTACACTCCTTACATCTATATGGGGAATTACTAGCTACAACTCGGTTTTACAGTGAAAACTGCAGGAACTTCAAACCGGCACTAGGAAACAGACTGAGAAACCAGAGTAAAAGTTTCCCCTGCATCCCGTTCCCTTTGTGCTAGATGAACGAATGTCTCTCCACATGCTCAGTTCTGAGAGATAAGTGTGTGTGAAAGCCGTCCTTCACCTAGCTTGTTGGAAACACAAAGTTCCTTTTCAGTTGCAAACTGAACTCCATACATGTATAAGGGGAGGTACAAGCTCCAACTCGGTTTTACAGTGAAATCTGCAGGCACTTCAAACCGGCACTAGGAAACAGACTGAGAAACCAGAGTAAAAGTTTCTCCTGCATCCCGTTCCCGTTGTGGTTTCGAACGAACATCTCTCCACATGCTCAGTTTTGAGAGATGAGTGTTTGTGAAAGCCGTCCTTCACCTAGCTTGTTGGGAACACAAAGTTCCTTTTCAGGTGAAAACTACACTCCTTACATATTTATGGGGAAGTACTAGCTCCAACTCGGTTTTACAGTGAATACTGCAGGAACTTCAAACCGGCACTAGGAAACAAACTGAGAAACCAGAGTAAAAGTTTCTCCTGCAATCCGTTCCATTTGTGCTAGATGAACGAATGTCTATCCACATGCTCATTTCTGAGAGATAATTGTGTGTGAAAGCCGCCCTTAACCTAGCTTGTTGGGAATGGAAAGTTCCTTTTAAGTTGCCAACTACACTTTAAATATATATATGGGGAGGTAAGAGATCCAACTCGCTTTTACAGTGAAAGCTGCAGGAACTTCAAATAGGCACTAGAAAATACACTGAGAAAGCAGAGTAAAAGTTTCTCCTGCAACACGTTCACTTTGTGCTACATGAACGAACGTCTCCCACATGCTCAGTTCTGAGAGATAAGTGTGAGTGAAAGCCATACTACACATTGCCTGTTGGGAAAACAATGTTCCTTTTTAGTTGCAAACTACATTCCATACATATATATGGTGAGGTACTAGCTCCAAATCGATTTTACAGTGAAAACTGCAGGAACTTCAAAACGGCACTAGGAAACAGACTGAGAAACCAGAGTTATAGTTTCACATGCAATCCGTTCCCTTTTTGCTAGATAAACGAACTTCTCTCCACATGCTCTGTTCTGAGAAATAAGTGTGTGTGAAAGCCGTACTTCACCTAGATTGTTGGGAACACAAATTTCCTTTTCAGTTGCAAAGTGCACTCCATACATATATAAGGGGAGGTACTAGCTCCAAATCGGATTTACAGTGAATACTGCAGGAACTTCAAACCGGCACTAGGAAACAGACTGAGATACCAGAGTAAAAGTTTCTCCTGCAACCCGTTCACTTTGTGCTAGATGAACAAACGTCTCTCCACATGCTCAGTTCTGAGAGATAATTGTGTGTGAAGCCGTACTTCAAATAACTTGTTGGGAATAGAAAGTTCCTTTTCAGTTGCAAACTACACTCCAGATATATATATGGGGATGTACTATCTCCAACTCGGTTTTACAGTGAAAACTGCAGGAACTTCAAACCGGCAATAGGAAACATACTGAGAAACCAGAGTAAAATTTTCTCCTGCAAACCTTTCCCGTTGTGCTAGATGAACGAACGTCTCTCCACATGCTCAGTTCTGAGAGATAATTGTGTGTGAAAGCCGTCCTTCATCTAGCTTGTTGGGAACACAAAGTTCCTTTTTAGTTGCCAACTACACTCGAAACATATATATGGGGAGGTACGAGATCCAACTCTCTTTTACAGTGAAAGCTGCAGGAACTTAAAATCGGCACTAGAAAATACACTGAGAAACCAGAGTAAAATTTCTCCAGCAACCCTTACAGTATTTGCTACATGAACGAACGTCACCCACATGCTCAGTTCTGAGAGATAAGTGTGAGTGAAAGCCATACTACACTTTGCCTGTTGGGAATACAAAGTTCCTTTTTAGTTGAAATCTACACTCCATATATATATATGGTGAGGTACTAGCTCCAACTCGGTTTTACAGTGAAAACTGCAGGAACTTCAAAACTACACTAGGAAAGAGACTGATAAACCAGAGTAAAAGTTTCTCCTGCAAACCGTTCCCGTTGTGCTAGATGAACGAACGTCTCTCCACATGCTCAGTTCTGAGAGAAAAGTGTGTGTGAAAGCCGTCCTTCACATAGCTTGTTGTGAACACAAAGTTCCTTTTCAGGTGCAAACTACACTCCTTACATATATATGGGGAAGTACTAGCTCCAACTCGGTTTTAAAGTGAAAACTGCAGGAACTTCAAACCTGCACTAGGAAACAGACTGAGAAACCAGACAAAAAGGTTGCCTGCAAACCGTTCCCTTTGTGCTAGATGAACGAATGTATATCCACATGCTCAGTTCTGAGAGATAAGTGTGTGTGAAAGCCGTCCTTCACCTAGCTTGTTGGGAATACAATGTTCCTTTTCAGTTGCCAACTACAATCGAAACATATATATGGGGAGGTACGAGATCCAACTCGCTTTTACAGTGAAAGCTTCAGGAACTTCAAATCGGCACTAGAAAATACACTGAGCAACCAGAGTAATAGTTTCTCCTGCAACCCGTTCCCTTTGTGCTAGATGAACAAACGTCTCACCACATGCTCAGTTCTGAGAGATAAGTGTGTGTGAAAGCCATAATTCACCTAGCTTGTTGGGAATACAAAGTTCGTTTTCAGTTGCAAACTACACTCCAGATAAATATATGGGGAGGTAGTAGCTCCAACTCGGTTTTACACTGAAAACTGCCGGCACTTCAAACCGGCACTAGGAAAGAGACTGAGAAACCAGAGTAAAAGTTGCTCCTGCAAACCTTTCCCATTGTGCTAGATGAACGAACGTCTCTCCACATGCTCAATTCTGAGAGATTTGTGTGTGTGAAAGCCGTCCTTCACCTAGCTTGTTGTGAACACAAAGTTCCTTTTCAGTTGCAAACTACACTCCGTACATATATTTGTGGAGGTACTAGCTCAAACTCGGTTTTACAGTGAAAACTGCAGGAACTTCAAACTGGCAGTAAGAAACAGACTGAGAAACCAGAGTAAAAGTTTCTCCTGCATCCCGTTCCCGTTGTGCTAGTGAACGAACATCTCTCCACATGCTCAGTTTTGAGAGATGAGTGTTTGTGAAAGCCGTTCTTCACCTAGCTTGTTGGGAACACAAAGTTCCTTTTGAGATGCAATCTACACTCCTTATATCTATATGGGGAAGTACTAGCTACAACTCGGTTTTACAGTGAAAACTGCAGGAACTTCAAACCGGCACTAGGAAACAGACTGAGAAACCGGAGTAAAAGTTTCCCCTGCAACCCGTTCCCTTTGTGCTAGATGAACGAATGTCTCTCCACATGCTCAGTTCTGAGAGATAATTGTGTGTGAAAGCCGTCCTTCACCTAGCTTGTTGGGAACACAAAGTTCCTTTTCAGTTGCAAACTGAACTCCATACATGTATAAGGGGAGGTACAAGCTCCAACTCGGTTTTACAGTGAAATCTGCAGGCACTTCAAACCGGCACTAGGAAACAGTCTGAGAAACCAGAGTAAAAGTTTCTCCTGCAAACATTTCCCGTTGTGATAGATGAACGAAAGTCTCTCCACATGCTCAGTTCTGAGAGATAAGTGTGTGTGAAAACCGTCCTTCAACTATCTTGTTGTGAACACAAAGTTCCTTTTCAGTTGCAAACTACACTCCATAAATATATCTGGGGAGGTACTAGCTCCAACTCGGTTTTGCAGTGAATACTGCAGGAACTTCAAACTGGCAGTAAGAAACAGACTGAGAAACCAGAGTAAAAGTTTCTCCTGCATCCCGTTCCAGTTGTGCTTTCGAACGAACATCTCTCCACATGCTCAGTTTTGAGAGATAAGTGTTTGTGAAAGCCGTCCTTCACCTAGCTTGTTGGGAACACAAAGTTCCTTTTCAGGTGAAAACTACACTCCTTACATATTTATGGGGAAGTACTAGCTCCAACTCGGTTTTACAGTGAAAACTGCAGGAACTTCAAACCGGCACTAGGAAACAAACTGAGAAACCAGAGTAAAAGTTTCTCCTGCAATCCGTTCCATTTGTGCTAGATGAACGAATGTCTATCCACATGCTCATTTCTGAGAGATAATTGTGTGTGAAAGCCGCCCTTAACCTAGCTTGTTGGGAATGGAAATTTCCTTTTCAGTTGCCAACTACACTTTAAATATATATATGGGGAGGTAAGAGATCCAACTCGCTTTTACAGTGAAAGCTGCAGGAACTTCAAATAGGCACTAGAAAATACACTGAGAAAGCAGAGTAAAAGTTTCTCCTGCAACACGTTCACTTTGTGCTACATGAACGAACGTCTCCCACATGCTCAGTTCTGAGAGATAAGTGTGAGTGAAAGCCATACTACACATTGCCTGTTGGGAATACAAAGGTCCTTTTTAGTTGCAAACTACATTCCATACATATATATGGTGAGGTACTAGCTCCAACTCGGTTTTACAGTGAAAACTGCAGGAACTTCAAAACGGCACTAGGAAACAGACTGAGCAACCAGAGTAAAAGTTTGTCCTGCAACCCGTTCCCTTTGTGCTAGATGAACGAATGTATATCCTCATGCTCAGTTCTGAGAGATAAGTGTGTGTGAAAGCCGTCCTTCACCTAGCTTGTTGGGAATACAAAGTTCCTTTTCAGTTGCCAACTACACTCCAAACATATATATGGGGAGGTACGAGATCCAACTCGCTTTTACAGTGAAAGCTGCAGGAACTTCAAATCGGCACTAGAATATACACTGAGACTCCAGAGTAAAATTTTCCCCTGCAACACTTTCACAATGTGCTACATGAACGAACGTCTCCCACATGCTCTGTTCTGAGAGATAAGTGTGAGTGAAAGCCATATTACACCTTGCCTGTTGGGAATACAAAGTTCCTTTTTAGTTGCAAACTACATTCCATACATATATATGGTGAGGTACTAGCTCCATCTCGGTTTTACAGTGAAAAATGCAGGAACATCAAACCGACACTAGGAAACAGAATGAGAAACCAGAGTTATAGTTTCACCTGCAACCCTTTGCGTTTTTGCTAGATGAACGAACTTCTCCCCACATGCTCAGTTCTGAGAGATAAGTGTGTGTGAAAGCCTTACTTCACCTATATTGTTGGGAACACAAAGTTAATTTTCAGTTGCAAACTGCACTCCATACATATATAAGGGGAGGTACTAGCACCAAATCGGATTTACAGTGAAAACTGCAGGAACTTCAAACCGGCACTAGGAAACAGACTGAGAAACCAGAGTAAAAGTTTCTCCTGCAACCCGTTCCCTTTGTGCTAGATGAACGAAAGTCTCTCCAAATGCTCAGTTCTGAGAGATAAGTGTGTGTGAAAGCCAAATTTCACCTAGCTTGTTGAGAATACAAAGTTCCTTTTCAGTTGCAAACTACACTCCAGATATATAAATGGGGAGGTTCTAGCTCCAACTCGGTTTTACAGTGAAAACTGCAGGCACTTCAAACCGGCACTAGGAAACAGACTGAGAAACCAGAGTAAAATTTTCTCCTGCATCCCGTTCCCGTTGTGCTAGCGAACAAACATCTCTCCACATGCTCAGTTTTGAGAGAAGAGTGTTTGTGAAAGACGTCCTTCACCTAGCTTGTTGGGAACACAAAGTTCCTTTTCAGGTGCAAACTACACTCCTTAAATATATATGGGGAAGTACTAGCTAAAACTCGGTTTTACAGTGAAAACTGCAGGAACTTCAAACCGGCACTAGGAAACAGACTGAGAAACCAGAGTAAAAGTTTCTCCTGCACCCCGTTCCCTTTGTGCTAGATGAACGAATGTCTCTCCACATGCTCAGTTCTGAGAGATAAGTGTGTGTGAAAGCCGTCCTTCACCTAGCTTGTTGGGAAAACAAAGTTCCTTTTCAGTTGCCAACTACAATCCAAACATATATATGGGGAAGAACGAGCTCCAACTCGATATTACAGTGAAAACTGCAGGAACTTCAAACCGGCACTAGGAAATACACTGAGAAACCGGACTAAAAGTTTCTCCTGCAAACCGTTCACTATGTGCTACATGAAAGAACGTCTCCCACATGCTCATTTCTGAGAGAAAAGTGTGAGTGAAAGCCATACTACAACTTTCCTGTTGGGAATACAAAGTTCCTTTTAGTTGCAAACTACAATCCATACATATATATGGTGAGGTACTAGCTCCAACTCGGTTTTACAGTGAAAACTGCAGGAAATTCAAACCGGCTCTAGGAAACAGACTGAGAAACCAGAGTACAAGTTTCTCCTGAAAACATTTCCCGTTGTGCTAGATGAACGAGCGACTCTCCACATGCTCGGGTTTGAGAGATAAGTGTGTGTGAAAGCCGTCCTTCACCTAGATAGTTGGGAACAAAAAGTTCCTTTTCAGTTGCAAACTACACTCCTTACATATATATGGGGAGGTACTAGCTCCAACTCGGTTCTACAGTGAAACCTGCAGGAACTTCAAACCGGCACTAGGAAACAGACTGAGAATCCAGAGTAAAAGTTTCTCCTGCAAACTTTTCACTATCTGCTACATGAACGAACGTCTCCCACATGCTCTGTTCTGAGAGATAAGTGTGAGTGAAAGCCATACTACACCTTGCGTGTTGGGAATACAAAGTTCATTTTTAGTTGCAAACTACACTCCGTATATTTATATGGTGAGGTAATAGCTCCACCTCGGTTTTACAGTGAAAACTGCAGGAACTTCAAACCGACACTAGGAAACAGACTGAGAATCCAGTGTAAAAGTTTCTCCTGCAAATCGATCCATTTGTGCTAGATGAACAAACGTCTCTCCACATGCTCAGTTCTGAGAGATAAGTGTGTGTGAAAGCCATACTTCACCTAGCTTGTTGGGAATACAAAGTTCCTTTTAAGTTGCAAACTACACTCCAGATATATATATGGGGAGGTAGTAGCTCCAACTCGGTTTTACAGTGAAAACTGCAGGCACTTCAAACTGGCACTAGGAAACAGATTGAGAATCCAGAGTAAAAGTTTCTCCTGAAAACATTTCCCGTTGTGCTAGATGAACGAGCGACTCTCCACATGCTCAGTTCTGAGAGATAAGTGTGTGTGAAAGCCGTCCTTCACCTAGCTTGTTGTGAACACAAAATTCCTTTTCAGTTGCAAACTACACTCCATACATATATATGGGGAGGTACTAGCTCCAACTCGGTTTTACAGTTAAAACTGCAGGAACTTCAAACTGGCAGTAAGAAACAGACTGAGAAACCAGAGTAAAAGTTTCTCCTGCATCCCGTTACCGTTGTGCTAGTGAACGAACATCTCTCCACATGCTCAGTTTTGAGAGATGAATGCTTGTGAAAGCCGTCCTTCACCTAGCTTGTTGTGAACACAAAGTTCCTTTCCGGGTGCAAACTACACTCCTTTAATATATATGGGGAAGTACTAGCTCTAACTCGGTTTTATAGTGAAAACTGCAGGAACTTCAAACCTGCACTAGGAAACAGACTGAGAAACCAGACTAAAAGTTTGTCCTGCAACACGTTCCCTTTGTGCTAGATGAACGAATGTATATCCACATTCTCAGTTCTGAGAGATAAGTGTGTGTGAAAGCCGTCCTTCACCTAGCTTGTTGGGAATAGAAATTTCCTTTTCAGTTGCCAACTACATTCGAAACATATATATGGGGAGGTACGAGATCCAACACGCTTTTACAGTGAAAGCTGGAGGAACTTCAAATATGCACTAGAAAATACACTGAGAAACCTGAGTAAAAGTTTCTCCAGCAGCCCGTTCACTATGTGCTACATGAACGAACGTCACCCACATGCTCAGTTCTGAGAGATAAGTGTGAGTGCAAGCCATACTACACCTTGCCTGTTGGGAATACAAAGTTACTTTTTAGTTGCAATCTACAGTCCATTCATATATATGGTGAGGTACTAGCTCCAACTCTGTTTTACAGTGAAAACTGCAGGAACTTCAAACCGACACTAGGAAACAGACTGAGAAACCAGAGTAAAAGGTTCACCTGCAACCCGTTCCCTTTTTGCTAGATGAACGAACGTCTCTCCACATGCTCAGTTCTGAGAGTTAAGTGTGTGAGAAAGCCGTACTTCACCTAGATTGTTGGGAACACAAAGTTCCTTTTCAGTTGCAAACTGCACTCCATAAATATATAAGGGGAGGTACTAGCTCCAAATCGGATTTACAGTGAAAACTGCAGGAATTTCAAACCGGCACTAGGAAACAGACTGAGAAACCAGAGTAAAAGTTTCTCCTGCAAATCGATCCATTTGTGCTAGATGAACAAACGTCTCTCCACATGCTCAGTTCTGAGAGATAAGTGTGTGTGAAAGCCATACTTCACCTAGCTTGTTGGGAATACAAAGTTCCTTTTAAGTTGCAAACTACACTCCAGATATATATATGGGGAGGTAGTAGCTCCAACTCGGTTTTACAGTGAAAACTGCAGGCACTTCAAACAGGCACTAGGAAACAGACTGAGAAACCAGAGTAAAAGTTTCTCCTGAAAACATTTCCCGTTGTGCTAGATGAACGAGCGACTCTCCACATGCTCAGTTCTGAGAGATAAGTGTGTGTGAAAGCCGTCCTTCACCTAGCTTGTTGTGAACACAAAGTTCCTTTTCAGTTGCAAACTGCACTCCATAAATATATAAGGGGAGGTACTAGCTCCAAATCGGATTTACAGTGAAAACTGCAGGAATTTCAAACCGGCACTAGGAAACAGACTGAGAAACCAGAGTAAAAGTTTCTCCTGCTACCCGTTCCCTTTGTGCTAGGTGAACAAAAGTCTCTCCACATGGTCAGTTCTGAGAGATAAGTGTGTGTGAAAGCCATACTTCACCTAGCTTGTTGGGAATACAAAGTTCCTTTTCAGTTGCAAACTACACTCCATACATATATATGGGGATGTACTAGCTCCAACACGGTATTACAGTGAAAACTGCAGGAACCTCAAACTGGCAGTAAGAAACAGACTGAGATACCAGAGTAAAAGTTTCTCCTGCATCCCGTTGCCGTTGTGCTAGCGAACGAACATCTCTCCACATGCTCAAGTTTCGAGAGATGAGTGTTTGTGAAAGCCGTACTTCACCTAGTTTGTTGGGAACACAAAGTTCCTTTTCAGGTGCAAACTACACTCCTTAAATATATATATTGGGAAGTACTAGCTCCAACTCGGTTTTACAGTGAAAACTGCAGGAACTTCAGACCGGCACTAGGAAACAGACTGAGAAACCAGAGTAAAAGTTTCTCCTGCACCCCGTTCCCTTTGTGCTAGATGAACGAATGTCTCTCCACATGCTCAGTTCTGAGAGATAAGTGTGTGTGAAAGCCGTCCTTCACCTAGCTTGTTGGGAAAACAAAGTTCCTTTTCAGTTGCCAACTACAATCCAAACATATATATGGGGAAGAACGAGCTCCAACTCGATATTACAGTGAAAACTGCAGGAACTTCAAACCGGCACTAGGAAATACACTGAGAAACCGGACTAAAAGTTTCTCCTGCAAACCGTTCACTATGTGCTACATGAAAGAACGTCTCCCACATGCTCATTTCTGAGAGAAAAGTGTGAGTGAAAGCCATACTACAACTTTCCTGTTGGGAATACAAAGTTCCTTTTAGTTGCAAACTACAATCCATAAATATATATGGTGAGGTACTAGCTCCAACTCGGTTTTACAGTGAAAACTGCAGGAAATTCAAACCGGCTCTAGGAAACAGACTGAGAAACCAGAGTACAAGTTTCTCCTGAAAACATTTCCCGTTGTGCTAGATGAACGACCGACTCTCCACATGCTCGGGTTTGAGAGATAAGTGTGTGTGAAAGCCGTCCTTCACCTAGATAGTTGGGAACAAAAAGTTCCTTTTCAGTTGCAAACTACACTCCTTACATATATATGGGGAGGTACTAGCTCCAACTCGGTTCTACAGTGAAACCTGCAGGAACTTCAAACCGGCACTAGGAAACAGACTGAGAATCCAGAGTAAAAGTTTCTCCTGCAAACTTTTCACTATCTGCTACATGAACGAACGTCTCCCACATGCTCTGTTCTGAGAGATAAGTGTGAGTGAAAGCCATACTACACCTTGCGTGTTGGGAATACAAAGTTCATTTTTAGTTGCAAACTACACTCCATATATTTATATGGTGAGGTAATAGCTCCAACTCGGTTTTACAGTGAAAACTGCAGGAACTTCAAACCGACACTAGGAAACAGACTGAGAATCCAGTGTAAAATTTCTCCTGCAAATCGATCCATTTGTGCTAGATGAACAAACGTCTCTCCACATGCTCAGTTCTGAGAGATAAGTGTGTGTGAAAGCCATACTTCACCTAGCTTGTTGGGAATACAAAGTTCCTTTTAAGTTGCAAACTACACTCCAGATATATATATGGGGAGGTAGTAGCTCCAACTCGGTTTTACAGTGAAAACTGCAGGCACTTCAAACTGGCACTAGGAAACAGACTGAGAAACCAGAGTAAAAGTTTCTCCTGAAAACATTTCCCGTTGTGCTAGATGAACGAGCGACTCTCCACATGCTCAGTTCTGAGAGATAAGTGTGTGTGAAAGCCGTCCTTCACCTAGCTTGTTGTGAACACAAAGTTCCTTTTCAGTTGCAAACTACACTCCATACATATATATGGGGAGGTACTAGCTCCAACTCGGTTTCACAGTTAAAACTGCAGGAACTTCAAACTGGCAGTAAGAAACAGACTGAGAAACCAGAGTAAAAGTTTCTCCTGCATCCCGTTACCGTTGTGCTAGTGAACGAACATCTCTCCACATGCTCAGTTTTGAGAGATGAATGCTTGTGAAAGCCGTCCTTCACCTAGCTTGTTGTGAACACAAAGTTCCTTTCCGGGTGCAAACTACACTCCTTTAATATATATGGGGAAGTACTAGCTCTAACTCGGTTTTATAGTGAAAACTGCAGGAACTTCAAACCTGCACTAGGAAACAGACTGAGAAACCAGAGTAAAAGTTTGTCCTGCAACACGTTCCCTTTGTGCTAGATGAACGAATGTATATCCACATTCTCAGTTCTGAGAGATAAGTGTGTGTGAAAGCCGTCCTTCACCTAGCTTGTTGGGAATAGAAATTTCCTTTTCAGTTGCCAACTACATTCGAAACATATATATGGGGAGGTACGAGATCCAACACGCTTTTACAGTGAAAGCTGAAGGAACTTCAAATATGCACTAGAAAATACACTGAGAAACCAGAGTAAAAGTTTCTCCAGCAGCCCGTTCACTATGTGCTACATGAACGAACGTCACCCACATGCTCATTTCTGAGAGATAAGTGTGAGTGAAAGCCATACTACACCTTGCCTGTTGGGAATACAAAGTTACATTTTAGTTGCAATCTACAGTCCATTCATATATATGGTGAGGTACTAGCTCCAACTCGGTTTTACAGTGAAAACTGCAGGAACTTCAAACCGACACTAGGAAACAGACTGAGAAACCAGAGTAAAAGGTTCACCTGCATCCCGTTCCCTTTTTGCTAGATGAACGAACGTCTCTCCACATGCTCAGTACTGAGAGTTAAGTGTGTGAGAAAGCCGTACTTCACCTAGATTGTTGGGAACACAAAGTTCCTTTTCAGTTGCAAACTGCACTCCATAAATATATAAGGGGAGGTACTAGCTCCAAATCGGATTTACAGTGAAAACTGCAGGAATTTCAAACCGGCACTAGGAAACAGACTGAGAAACCAGAGTAAAAGTTTCTCCTGCTACCCGTTCCCTTTGTGCTAGGTGAACAAAAGTCTCTCCACATGGTCAGTTCTGAGAGATAAGTGTGTGTGAAAGCCATACTTCACCTAGCTTGTTGGGAATAAAAAGTTCCTTTTCAGTTGCAAACTACACTCCATACATATATATGGGGATGTACTAGCTCCAAGACGGTATTACAGTGAAAACTGCAGGAACCTCAAACTGGCAGTAAGAAACAGACTGAGATACCAGAGTAAAAGTTTCTCCTGCATCCCGTTGCCGTTGTGCTAGCGAACGAACATCTCTCCACATGCTCAAGTTTCGAGAGATGAGTGTTTGTGAAAGCCGTACTTCACCTAGTTTGTTGGGAACACAAAGTTCCTTTTCAGGTGCAAACTACACTCCTTAAATATATATATTGGGAAGTACTAGCTCCAACTCGGTTTTACAGTGAAAACTGCAGGAACTTCAGACCGGCACTAGGAAACAGACTGAGAAACCAGAGTAAAAGTTTCTCCTGCACCCCGTTCCCTTTGTGCTAGATGAACGAATGTCTCTCCACATGCTCAGTTCTGAGAGATAAGTGTGTGTGAAAGCCGTCCTTCACCTAGCTTGTTGGGAAAACAAAGTTCCTTTTCAGTTGCCAACTACAATCCAAACATATATATGGGGAAGAACGAGCTCCAACTCGATATTACAGTGAAAACTGCAGGAACTTCAAACCGGCACTAGGAAATACACTGAGAAACCGGACTAAAAGTTTCTCCTGCAAACCGTTCACTATGTGCTACATGAAAGAACGTCTCCCACATGCTCATTTCTGAGAGAAAAGTGTGAGTGAAAGCCATACTACAACTTTCCTGTTGGGAATACAAAGTTCCTTTTAGTTGCAAACTACAATCCATACATATATATGGTGAGGTACTAGCTCCAACTCGGTTTTACAGTGAAAACTGCAGGAAATTCAAACCGGCTCTAGGAAACAGACTGAGAAACCAGAGTACAAGTTTCTCCTGAAAACATTTCCCGTTGTGCTAGATGAACGACCGACTCTCCACATGCTCGGGTTTGAGAGATAAGTGTGTGTGAAAGCCGTCCTTCACCTAGATAGTTGGGAACAAAAAGTTCCTTTTCAGTTGCAAACTACACTCCTTACATATATATGGGGAGGTACTAGCTCCAACTCGGTTCTACAGTGAAACCTGCAGGAACTTCAAACCGGCACTAGGAAACAGACTGAGAATCCAGAGTAAAAGTTTCTCCTGCAAACTTTTCACTATCTGCTACATGAACGAACGTCTCCCACATGCTCTGTTCTGAGAGATAAGTGTGAGTGAAAGCCATACTACACCTTGCGTGTTGGGAATACAAAGTTCATTTTTAGTTGCAAACTACACTCCATATATTTATATGGTGAGGTAATAGCTCCAACTCGGTTTTACAGTGAAAACTGCAGGAACTTCAAACCGACACTAGGAAACAGACTGAGAATCCAGTGTAAAAGTTTCTCCTGCAAATCGATCCATTTGTGCTAGATGAACAAACGTCTCTCCACATGCTCAGTTCTGAGAGATAAGTGTGTGTGAAAGCCATACTTCACCTAGCTTGTTGGGAATACAAAGTTCCTTTTAAGTTGCAAACTACACTCCAGATATATATATGGGGAGGTAGTAGCTCCAACTCGGTTTTACAGTGAAAACTGCAGGCACTTCAAACTGGCACTAGGAAACAGACTGAGAAACCAGAGTAAAAGTTTCTCCTGAAAACATTTCCCGTTGTGCTAGATGAACGAGCGACTCTCCACATGCTCAGTTCTGAGAGATAAGTGTGTGTGAAAGCCGTCCTTCACCTAGCTTGTTGTGAACACATAGTTCCTTTTCAGTTGCAAACTACACTCCATACATATATATGGGGAGGTACTAGCTCCAACTCGGTTTCACAGTTAAAACTGCAGGAACTTCAAACTGGCAGTAAGAAACAGACTGAGAAACCAGAGTAAAAGTTTCTCCTGCATCCCGTTACCGTTGTGCTAGTGAACGAACATCTCTCCACATGCTCAGTTTTGAGAGATGAATGCTTGTGAAAGCCGTCCTTCACCTAGCTTGTTGTGAACACAAAGTTCCTTTCCGGGTGCAAACTACACTCCTTTAATATATATGGGGAAGTACTAGCTCTAACTCGGTTTTATAGTGAAAACTGCAGGAACTTCAAACCTGCACTAGGAAACAGACTGAGAAACCAGAGTAAAAGTTTGTCCTGCAACACGTTCCCTTTGTGCTAGATGAACGAATGTATATCCACATTCTCAGTTCTGAGAGATAAGTGTGTGTGAAAGCCGTCCTTCACCTAGCTTGTTGGGAATAGAAATTTCCTTTTCAGTTGCCAACTACATTCGAAACATATATATGGGGAGGTACGAGATCCAACACGCTTTTACAGTGAAAGCTGAAGGAACTTCAAATATGCAGTAGAAAATACACTGAGAAACCAGAGTAAAAGTTTCTCCAGCAGCCCGTTCACTATGTGCTACATGAACGAACGTCACCCACATGCTCAGTTCTGAGAGATAAGTGTGAGTGAAAGCCATACTACACCTTGCCTGTTGGGAATACAAAGTTTCTTTTTAGTTGCAATCTACAGTCCATTCATATATATGGTGAGGTACTAGCTCCAACTCGGTTTTACAGTGAAAACTGCAGGAACTTCAAACCGACACTAGGAAACAGACTGAGAAACCAGAGTAAAAGGTTCACCTGCAACCCGTTCCCTTTTTGCTAGATGAACGAACGTCTCTCCACATGCTCAGTACTGAGAGTTAAGTGTGTGAGAAAGCCGTACTTCACCTAGATTGTTGGGAACACAAAGTTCCTTTTCAGTTGCAAACTGCACTCCATAAATATATAAGGGGAGGTACTAGCTCCAAATCGGATTTACAGTGAAAACTGCAGGAATTTCAAACCGGCACTAGGAAACAGACTGAGAAACCAGAGTAAAAGTTTCTCCTGCTACCCGTTCCCTTTGTGCTAGGTGAACAAAAGTCTCTCCACATGCTCAGTTCTGAGAGATAAGTGTGTGTGAAAGCCATACTTCACCTAGCTTGTTGGGAATACAAAGTTCCTTTTCAGTTGCAAACTACACTCCTTACATATATATGGGGAGGTACTAGCTCCAACTAGTTCTACAGTGAAACCTGCAGGAACTTCAAATCGGCACTATGAAACAGACTGAGAATACAGAGTAAAAGTTTCTCCTGCAAAAGTTTCACTATCTGCTACATGAACGAACGTCTCCCACATGCTCAGTTCTGAGAGATAAGTGTGAGTAAAAGCCATACTACACCTTGCCTGTTGGGAATACAAAGTTCCTTTTTAGTTGCAAACTACAATCCATACATATATATGGTGAGGTACTATCACCAACTCGGTTTTACAGTGAAAACTGCAGGAACTTCAAACCGGCACTAGGAAACAGACTGAGAAACCAGAGTAAAGTTTCACCTGCAAACCATTCCCTTTGTGCTAGATGAACGAACTTCTCTCCACATGCTCATTTCTGAGAAATAAGTGTGTGTGAATGCAGTCCTTCACCTAGATTTTTGGGAACACAAAGTTCCTTTTCAGTTGCAAACTGCAATCCATACATATATAAAGGGAGGTACTAGCTCCAAATCGTATTTACAGTGAAAACTGCAGGAAATTCAAACTGGCATTAAAACAGACTGAGAAACCAGAGTAAAGTTTCTCCTGCATCCCGTTTCCGTTGTGCTAGTGAACGAACATCCCTCCACATGCTCCGTTTTGAGAGATGAGTGTTTGTGAAAGACGTCCTTCAGCTAGCTTGTTGGTAACACAATGTTCCTTTTCAGGTGCAAACTACACTCCTTAAATATATATGGGAAGTACTAGCTCCAACTCGGTTTTATAGTGAAAACTGCAGGAACTTCAAACCGGCACTAGGAAACAGACTGAGAAACCAGAGTAAAAGTTTCTCCTGCAACCCGTTCCCTTTGTGCTAGATGAACGAACGTCTATCCACATGCTGAGTTCTGAGAGATAAGTGCGTGTGAAAGCCGTCCTTCACCTAGATTGTTGGGAACACAAAGTTCCTTTTCAGTTGCCAACTACACTCCAAACATATATATGGGGTGGTACGAGATCCAACTCGCTTTTACAGGGAAAGCTGCAGGAACTTCAAATCGGCCATAGAAAATACACTGAGAAACCAGAGTAAAAGTTTCTCCTGCAACCCGTTCACTATGTGCTACATGAACGAACGTCTCCCACATGCTCAGTTCTGAGGGATAAGTGTGAGTGAAAGCCATACTACGACTTGCCTGTTTGGAATACAAAGTTCCATTTTAGTTGCAAACTACACTCCATACATATATATGGTGAGGTACTAGCTCCAACTCGGTTTTACAGTGAAAACTGCAGGAAATTCAAACCGACACTAGGAAACAGACTGAGAAACCAGAGTAAAAGTTTCACCTGCAACCCCTTCCCTTTGTGCTAGATGAACGAAATTCTCTCCACATGCTCAGTTCTGAGAGATAAGTGTGTGTGAAAGCCGTCCTTCACCTAGATTGTTGGGAACACAAAGTTCCTTTTCAGTTGCAAACTGCACTCCATTCATATATAAGGGGAGGTACTAGCTCCAAATGGGTTTTACAGTTAAAACTGCAGGAAACTCAAACCGGCACTAGGAAACAGACTGAGAAACCAGAGTAAAAGTTTCTCCTGCAACCCGTTCCCTTTGTGCTAGATGAACGAATATCTCTCCAAATGCTCAGTTCTGAGAGATAAGTGTGTGTGAAAGCCATACTTCACCTAGCTTGTTGGGAATACAAAGTTAGTTTTCAGTTGCAAACTACACTCCATACATATATATGGGGAGTTACTAGCTCCAACTCTGTTTTACAGTGAAAACTGCAGGAACTTCAAACCGGCACTAGGAAACAGACTGAGAAACCAGAGTAAAAGTTTCTCCTGCAACCCGTTCCCTTTGTGCTAGATGAACGAATGTCTATCCACATGCTGAGTTCTGAGAGATAAGTGCGTGTGAAAGCCGTCCTTCACCTAGATTGTTGGGAACACAAAGTTCCTTTTCAGTTGCCAACTACACTCCAAACATATATATGGGGTGGTACGAGATCCAACTCGCTTTTACAGGGAAAGCTGCAGGAACTTCAAATCGGCCATAGAAAATACACTGAGAAACCAGAGTAAAAGTTTCTCCTGCAACCCGTTCACTATGTGCTACATGAACGAACGTCTCCCACATGCTCAGTTCTGAGGGATAAGTGTGAGTGAAAGCCATACTACGACTTGCCTGTTTGGAATACAAAGTTCCATTTTAGTTGCAAACTACACTCCATACATATATATGGTGAGGTACTAGCTCCAACTCGGTTTTACAGTGAAAACTGCAGGAAATTCAAACCGACACTAGGAAACAGACTGAGAAACCAGAGTAAAAGTTTCACCTGCAACCCCTTCCCTTTGTGCTAGATGAACGAAATTCTCTCCACATGCTCAGTTCTGAGAGATAAGTGTGTGTGAAAGCCGTCCTTCACCTAGATTGTTGGGAACACAAAGTTCCTTTTCAGTTGCAAACTGCACTCCATTCATATATAAGGGGAGGTACTAGCTCCAAATGGGTTTTACAGTTAAAACTGCAGGAAACTCAAACCGGCACTAGGAAACAGACTGAGAAACCAGAGTAAAAGTTTCTCCTGCAACCCGTTCCCTTTGTGCTAGATGAACGAATATCTCTCCAAATGCTCAGTTCTGAGAGATAAGTGTGTGTGAAAGCCATACTTCACCTAGCTTGTTGGGAATACAAAGTTAGTTTTCAGTTGCAAACTACACTCCATACATATATATGGGGAGTTACTAGCTCCAACTCTGTTTTACAGTGAAAACTGCAGGAAATTCAAACCGGCACTAGGATGCAGAATGAGAAACCAGAGTAAAAGTTTCTCCTGCAACCCGTTCCTTTGTGCTAGATGAACAAACGTCTCTCCACATGCTCAGTTCTGAGAGATAATTGTGTGTGAAAGCCATAATTCACCTAGCTTGTTGGGAATACAAAGTTCCTTTTCAGTTGCAAAATACACTCCAGATATATATATGGGGAGGTACTAGATCCAACTCGGTTTTACAGTGAAACCTGCAGGAATTTCAAACCGGCACTAGGAAACAGACTGAGAAACCAGAGTAAAAGTTTCTCCTGCATCCCGTTCCCGTTGTGCTAGCGAACGAACATCTCTCCACATGCTCCGTTTTGAGAGATGAGTGTTTGTGAAAGCCGTCCTTCAACTAGCTTGTTGGTAACACAAAGTTCCTTTTCAGGTGCAAACTACACTCCTTAAATATATATGGAAAGTACTAGCTCCAACTCGGTTTTACAGTGAAAACTGCAGGCACTTCAAACCGGCATAAGGAAACAGACTGAGAAACCAGAGTAAAAGTTGCTCCTGCAAAACTTCCCGTTGTGCTAGATGAATGAACGTCTCTCCACATGCTCAGTTCTGAGAGATAAGTGTGTGTGAAAGCCGTCCTTCAACTAGCTTGTTGGGAACACAAAGTTCCTTTTAAGTTGCCAACTACACTCCAAATATATATATGGGGAGGTACGAGTTCCAACACGCTTTTACAGTGTAAGCTGCAGGAACATCAATTCGGCACTAGAAAATACACTGAGAAACCGGAGTAAAAGTTTCTCCTGCAACCCGTTCACTATGTGCTACATGAACGAACGTCTTCCACATGCTCAGTTCTGAGAGATAAGTGTGAGTGAAAGCCGTCCTTCCCCTAGATAGTTGGGAACACAAAGTTCCTTTTCAGTTGCAAACTGCACTCCATACATATATAAGGGGAGGTACTAGCTCCAAATCGGATTTACAGTGAAAACTGCAGGAACTTCAAACTGGCACTAGGAAACAGACTGAGAAACCAGAGTAAAAGTTTCTCCTGAAACCCATTCCATTTGTGCTAGGTGAACAAAAGTCTCTCCAAATGCTAAGTTCTGAGAGATAAATGTGTGTGAAACCATACACACCAAGCTTGTTGGGAATACAAAGTTCCTTTTCAGTTGCAAACTACAGTCCAGATATATATATGGGGAAGTAGTAGCTCCAACTCGGTTTTACAGTGAAAACTGCAGGCACTTCAAACCGGCACTAGGAAACAGACTGAGAAACCAGAGTAAAAGTTTCTCCTGCAAAACTTTCCCGTTGTGCTAGATGAACGAACGTCTCTCCACATGCTAAGTTCTGAGAGATAAGTGTGTGTGAAAACCATCCTTCACCTAGCTTGTTGTGAACACAAAGTTCCTTTTCAGTTGCAAACTACACTCCATACATATATATGGTGTGGTACTAGCTCCAACACGGTTTTACAGTGAAAACTGCAGGAACTTCAAACTGGCAGTAAGAAGCAGACTGAGAAACCAGAGTAAAAGTTTCTCCTGCATCCCGTTCCCGTTGTGCTAGCGAACGAATATCACTCCACATGCTCAGTTTTGAGAGATGAGTGTTTGTGGAAGCCGTTCTTCACCTAGCTTGTTGGGAAAACAAATTTCCTTTTCAGTTGCCAACTACACTCCAAACATATATATGGGGAGGTACGAGCTCCAACTCGCTTTTACAGTGAAAAGTGCAGGAACTTCAAACCGGCACTAGGAAATACACTGAGAAACCAGAGAAAAAGTTTCTCCTGCAAAACGTTCACTATCTGCTACAAGAACGAACGTCTCCCAAATGCTCAGTTCTGAGAGATAAGTGTGAGTAAAAGCCATACTACACCTTGCCTGTTGGGAATACAAAGTTCCTTTTTAGTTGCAAACTACAATCCATACATATATATGGTGAGGTAATAGCACCAAATCGGTTTTACAGTGAAAACTGCAGGAAATTCAAACCGGCACTAGGAAACAGACTGAGAAACCAGAGTAAAAGTTTCTCCTGAAAACATTTCCCGTTGTGCTAGATGAACGAGCGACTCTCCACATGCTCAGTTCTGAGAGATAAGTGTGTGTGAAAGCCGTCCTTCACCTAGCTTGTTGTGAACACAAAGTTCCTTTTCAGTTGCAAACTACAATCCATACATATATATGGGGAGGTATTAGCTCCAACTCGGTTTCACAGTTAAAACTGCAGGAACTTCAAACTGGCAGTAAGAAACAGACTGAGAAACCAGAGTAAAAGTTTCTCCTGCATCCCGTTACCGTTGTGCTAGTGAACGAACATCTCTCCACATGCTCAGTTTTGAGAGATGAATGCTTGTGAAAGCCGTCCTTCACCTAGCTTGTTGTGAACACAAAGTTCCTTTCCGGGTGCAAACTACACTCCTTTAATATATATGGGGAAGTACTAGCTCTAACTCGGTTTTATAGTGAAAACTGCAGGAACTTCAAACCTGCACTAGGAAACAGACTGAGAAACCAGAGTAAAAGTTTGTCCTGCAACACGTTCCCTTTGTGCTAGATGAACGAATGTATATCCACATTCTCAGTTCTGAGAGATAAGTGTGTGTGAAAGCCGTCCTTCACCTAGCTTGTTGGGAATAGAAATTTCCTTTTCAGTTGCCAACTACATTCGAAACATATATATGGGGAGGTACGAGATCCAACACGCTTTTACAGTGAAAGCTGAAGGAACTTCAAATATGCACTAGAAAATACACTGAGAAACCAGAGTAAAAGTTTCTCCAGCAGCCCGTTCACTATGTGCTACATGAACGAACGTCACCCACATGCTCAGTTCTGAGAGATAAGTGTGAGTGAAAGCCATACTACACCTTGCCTGTTGGGAATACAAAGTTACTTTTTAGTTGCAATCTACAGTCCATTCATATATATGGTGAGGTACTAGCTCCAACTCGGTTTTACAGTGAAAACTGCAGGAACTTCAAACCGACACTAGGAAACAGACTGAGAAACCAGAGTAAAAGATTCACCTGCAACCCGTTCCCTTTTTGCTAGATGAACGAACGTCTCTCCACATGCTCAGTTCTGAGAGTTAAGTGTGTGAGAAAGCCGTACTTCACCTAGATTGTTGGGAACACAAAGTTCCTTTTCAGTTGCAAACTGCACTCCATAAATATATAAGGGGAGGTACTAGCTCCAAATCGGATTTACAGTGAAAACTGCAGGAATTTCAAACCGGCACTAGGAAACAGACTGAGAAACCAGAGTAAAAGTTTCTCCTGCTACCCGTTCCCTTTGTGCTAGGTGAACAAAAGTCTCTCCACATGCTCAGTTCTGAGAGATAAGTGTGTGTGAAAGCCATACTTCACCTAGCTTGTTGGGAATACAAAGTTCCTTTTCAGTTGCAAACTACACTCCTTACATATATATGGGGAGGTACTAGCTCCAACTAGTTCTACAGTGAAACCTGCAGGAACTTCAAATCGGCACTATGAAACAGACTGAGAATACAGAGTAAAAGTTTCTCCTGCAAAAGTTTCACTATCTGCTACATGAACGAACGTCTCCCACATGCTCAGTTCTGAGAGATAAGTGTGAGTAAAAGCCATACTACACCTTGCCTGTTGGGAATACAAAGTTCCTTTTTAGTTGCAAACTACAATCCATACATATATATGGTGAGGTACTATCACCAACTCGGTTTTACAGTGAAAACTGCAGGAACTTCAAACCGGCACTAGGAAACAGACTGAGAAACCAGAGTAAAGTTTCTCCTGCTTCCCGTTTCCGTTGTGCTAGATGAACGAATGTCTATCCACATGCTGAGTTCTGAGAGATAAGTGCGTGTGAAAGCCGTCCTTCACCTAGATTGTTGGGAACACAAAGTTCCTTTTCAGTTGCCAACTACACTCCAAACATATATATGGGGTGGTACGAGATCCAACTCGCTTTTACAGGGAAAGCTGCAGGAACTTCAAATCGGCCATAGAAAATACACTGAGAAACCAGAGTAAAAGTTTCTCCTGCAACCCGTTCACTATGTGCTACATGAACGAACGTCTCCCACATGCTCAGTTCTGAGGGATAAGTGTGAGTGAAAGCCATACTACGACTTGCCTGTTTGGAATACAAAGTTCCATTTTAGTTGCAAACTACACTCCATACATATATATGGTGAGGTACTAGCTCCAACTCGGTTTTACAGTGAAAACTGCAGGAAATTCAAACCGACACTAGGAAACAGACTGAGAAACCAGAGTAAAAGTTTCACCTGCAACCCCTTCCCTTTGTGCTAGATGAACGAAATTCTCTCCACATGCTCAGTTCTGAGAGATAAGTGTGTGTGAAAGCCGTCCTTCACCTAGATTGTTGGGAACACAAAGTTCCTTTTCAGTTGCAAACTGCACTCCATTCATATATAAGGGGAGGTACTAGCTCCAAATGGGTTTTACAGTTAAAACTGCAGGAAACTCAAACCGGCACTAGGAAACAGACTGAGAAACCAGAGTAAAAGTTTCTCCTGCAACCCGTTCCCTTTGTGCTAGATGAACGAATATCTCTCCAAATGCTCAGTTCTGAGAGATAAGTGTGTGTGAAAGCCATACTTCACCTAGCTTGTTGGGAATACAAAGTTAGTTTTCAGTTGCAAACTACACTCCATACATATATATGGGGAGTTACTAGCTCCAACTCTGTTTTACAGTGAAAACTGCAGGAAATTCAAACCGGCACTAGGATGCAGAATGAGAAACCAGAGTAAAAGTTTCTCCTGCAACCCGTTCCTTTGTGCTAGATGAACAAACGTCTCTCCACATGCTCAGTTCTGAGAGATAATTGTGTGTGAAAGCCATAATTCACCTAGCTTGTTGGGAATACAAAGTTCCTTTTCAGTTGCAAAATACACTCCAGATATATATATGGGGAGGTACTAGATCCAACTCGGTTTTACAGTGAAACCTGCAGGAATTTCAAACCGGCACTAGGAAACAGACTGAGAAACCAGAGTAAAAGTTTCTCCTGCATCCCGTTCCCGTTGTGCTAGCGAACGAACATCTCTCCACATGCTCCGTTTTGAGAGATGAGTGTTTGTGAAAGCCGTCCTTCAACTAGCTTGTTGGTAACACAAAGTTCCTTTTCAGGTGCAAACTACACTCCTTAAATATATATGGAAAGTACTAGCTCCAACTCGGTTTTACAGTGAAAACTGCAGGCACTTCAAACCGGCACAAGGAAACAGACTGAGAAACCAGAGTAAAAGTTGCTCCTGCAAAACTTCCCGTTGTGCTAGATGAATGAACGTCTCTCCACATGCTCAGTTCTGAGAGATAAGTGTGTGTGAAAGCCGTCCTTCAACTAGCTTGTTGGGAACACAAAGTTCCTTTTCAGTTGCCAACTACACTCCAAATATATACATGGGGAGGTACGAGTTCCAACACGCTTTTACAGTGTAAGCTGCAGGAACATCAATTCAGCACTAGAAAATACACTGAGAAACAATAGTAAAAGTTTCTCCTGCAACCCGTTCACTATGTGCTACATGAACGAACGTCTTCCACATGCTCAGTTCTGAGAGATAAGTGTGAGTGAAAGCCGTCCTTCCCCTAGATAGTTGGGAACACAAAGTTCCTTTTCAGTTGCAAACTGCACTCCATACATATATAAGGGGAGGTACTAGCTCCAAATCGGATTTACAGTGAAAACTGCAGGAACTTCAAACTGGCACTAGGAAACAGACTGAGAAACCAGAGTAAAAGTTTCTCCTGAAACCCATTCCATTTGTGCTAGGTGAACAAAAGTCTCTCCACATGCTAAGTTCTGAGAGATAAATGTGTGTGAAACCATACACACCAAGCTTGTTGGGAATACAAAGTTCCTTTTCAGTTGCAAACTACAGTCCAGATATATATATGGGGAAGTAGTAGCTCCAACTCGGTTTTACAGTGAAAACTGCAGGCACTTCAAACCGGCACTAGGAAACAGACTGAGAAACCAGAGTAAAAGTTTCTCCTGCAAAACTTTCCCGTTGTGCTAGATGAACGAACGTCTCTCCACATGCTAAGTTCTGAGAGATAAGTGTGTGTGAAAGCCATCCTTCACCTAGCTTGTTGTGAACACAAAGTTCCTTTTCAGTTGCAAACTACACTCCATACATATATATGGTGTGGTACTAGCTCCAACACGGTTTTACAGTGAAAACTGCAGGAACTTCAAACTGGCAGTAAGAAGCAGACTGAGAAACCAGAGTAAAAGTTTCTCCTGCATCCCGTTCCCGTTGTGCTAGCGAACGAATATCACTCCACATGCTCAGTTTTGAGAGATGAGTGTTTGTGGAAGCCGTTCTTCACCTAGCTTGTTGGGAAAACAAATTTCCTTTTCAGTTGCCAACTACACTCCAAACATATATATGGGGAGGTACGAGCTCCAACTCGCTTTTACAGTGAAAAGTGCAGGAACTTCAAACCGGCACTAGGAAATACACTGAGAAACCAGAGAAAAAGTTTCTCCTGCAAAACGTTCACTATCTGCTACAAGAACGAACGTTTCCCAAATGCTCAGTTCTGAGAGATAAGTGTGAGTAAAAGCCATACTACACCTTGCCTGTTGGGAATACAAAGTTCCTTTTTAGTTGCAAACTACAATCCATACATATATATGGTGAGGTAATAGCACCAAATCGGTTTTACAGTGAAAACTGCAGGAAATTCAAACCAGCACTAGGAAACAGACTGAGAAACCAGAGTAAAATTTCACCTGCAAACCGTTCCCTTTGTGCTAGATGAACGATCTTCTCTCCACATGCTCATTTCTGAGAAATAAGTGTGTGTGAATGCCGTCCTTCACCTAGATTTTTGGGAACACAAAGTTCCTTTTCAGTTGCAGACTGCAATCCATACATATATATATGGGGAGGTACTAGCTCCAAATCTTATTTACAGTGAAAACTGCAGGAACTTCAAACCGGCAGTAAGAAACAGACTGTGAACCCAGAGTAAAAGTTTCACCTGCATCCCTTTCCCGTTCTGCTAGATGAATGAACATCTGTCCACATGCTCAGTTTTCAGAGATAATTGTGTGTGAAAGCCGTCCTTCACCTAGCTTGTTGGGAACACAAAGTTCGTTTTCAGGTGCAAACTACACTCCTTACATATATATGGGGAGGTACTATCTCCAACTCGGTTTTACAGTGAAAACTGCAGGAACATGAAACCGGGAAAATGGAAACACACTGAGAAACCAGAGTAAAAGTTGCTCCTGCAACCCGTTCCCGTTTTGCTAGATGAACGAACGTCTCTCCACATGCTCAGTTCTGAGAGTTAAGTGTGTGTGAAAGCCATCCTTCACCTAGCTTGCTGTGAACACAAAGTTCCTTTTCAGTTGCAAACTACACTCCATACATATATATGGGGAGGTACTTGCTCCAACTCGGTTTTACAGAGAAAACTGCAGGAAATTCAAACTGGCACTAGGAAACACACTGAGAAACCAGAGTAATAGTTTCACCTGCAACCCGTTCCCTTTGTGCTAGATGAACGAACGTCTCTCCACATGCTCAGTTCTGAGAGATAAGTGTGTGTGAAAGCCTACTTTCACCTAGCTTGTTGGGAAAACAAAGTTCCATTTCAGTTGCAAACTACAATCTTAGATAAATATGGGGAGGTACTAGCTCCAACTCGGTTTACAGTGAAACCTGCAGGAACTTCAATCCGGCAGTAGGAAACAGACTGAGAAACCAGAGTAAAAGTTTCTCCTGCAATCCGTTCCCTTAGTGCTAGATGATCGAATGTCTCTCTACATGCTCAGTTCTGAGAGATAAGTGAGTGTGAAAGCCGTTCTTCACCTAGCTTGTTGGGAAAACAAAGTCCCTTTTCAGTTGCCAACAACACTCCAAACATATATATGGGGAGATACGAGCTCCAACTCGCTTTTACAGTGAAAACTGCAGGAACTTCAAACCGGCTCTAGGAAATACACTGAGAAACCAGACTAAAAGTTTCTCCTGCAACCCGTTCACTATGTGCTACATGAACGTACGTCTCTCACATGCTCATTTCTGAGAGATAATTGTTAGTGAATGCCATACTACAACTTGTCTGTTGGGAAAACAAAGTTCCTTTTTAGTTGCAAACTACACTCCATACATATATATGGTGAGGTACGAGCTCCAACTCGGTTTTACAGTGAAAACTGCAGGAAATTCAAACCGGCACTAGGAAACAGACTGAGAAACCAGAGTAAAAGTTTCACCTGCAAACCGTTCCCTTTGTGCTAGATGAACGATCTTCTCTCCACATGCTCATTTCTGAGAAATAAGTGTGAGTGAATGCCGTTCTTCACCTAGATTTTTGGGAACACAAAGATCCTTTTCAGTTGCAAACTGCAATCCATACATATATAAGGGGAGGTACTAGCCCCAAATCTTATTTACAGTGAAAACTGCAGGAACTTCCAACTGGCAGTAAGAAACAGACTGTGAACACAGAGTAAAAGTTTCATCTGCATCCCTTTCCCGTTGTGCTAGATGAACGAACATTTCTCCACATGCTGAATTCTGAGAGATGAGTGTGTGTTAAAGCCGTCCTTCACCTAGCTTGTTGGGAACACAAAGTTCGTTTTCAGGTGCAAACTACACTCCTTACATATATATGGGGAGGTACTAGCTCCAACTCGGTTTTACAGTGAAACCTGCAGGAACTTCAAACCGGCAATAGGAAACACACGGAGAAACCAGAGTAAAAGTTGCTCCTGCAACCAGTTCCCGTTGTGCTAGATGAACGAACGTCTCTCCACATGCTCAGTTCTGAGAGATAATTGTGTGTGAAAGCCATACTTCACCTAGCTTGTTGGGAATACAAAGTTCCTTTTCAGTTGCAAAATACACTCCAGATATATATATGGGGAGGTACTAGATCCAACTCGGTTTTACAGTGAAAACTGCTGGAATTTCAAACCGGCACTAGGAAACAGACTGAGAAACCAGAGTAAAAGTTTCTCCTGCATCCCGTTCCCGTTGTGCTAGTGAACGAACATCTCTCCACATGCTCCGTTTTGAGAGATGAGTGTTTGTGAAAGCCGTCCTTCATCTAGCTTGTTGGTAACACAAAGTTCCTTTTCAGGTGCAAAGTACACTCCTTAAATATATATGGAAAGTACTAACTCCAACTCGGTTTTACAGTGAAAACTGCAGGAACTTCAAACCGGCAGTAGGAAACAGACTGAGAAACCAGAGTAAAAGTTTCTCCTGCATCCCGTTCCCATTGTGCTAGCGAACGAACATCTCTCCACATGCTCAGTTTTGAGAGATGAGTGTTTGTGAAAGCCGTCCTTCACCTAGCTTGTTGGGAACACAAAGTTCCTTTTCAGGAGCAAACTACAATCCTTACATATATAAGGGGAGGTACTAGCTCCAAATCGGATTTACAGTGAAAACTGGAGGAACTTCAAACCGGCACTAGTAAACAGACTGAGAAACCAGAGTAAAAGTTTCTCCTGCAACCCGTTCCCTTTTTGCTAGATGAACGAATGTCTCTCCAAATGCTCAGTTCTGAGAGATATGTGTGTGTGAAAGCCATACTTCACCTAGCTTGTTGGGAATACAAAGTTAGTTTTCAGTTGCAAACTACAATCCATACATATATATGGGGAGGTACTAGCTCCAACTCTGTTTTACAGTGAAAACTGCAGGAACTTCAAACCGGCCCCATAATGCAGACTGAGAAACAAGAGTAAAAGTTTCTCCAGCACCTGTTGCTTTGTGCTAGATGAACAAACGTCTCTCCACATGCTCAGTTCTGAGAGATAATTGTGTGTGAAAGCCATACTTAACCTAGCTTGTTGGGAAGAAAAAGTTCCTTTTCAGTTGCAAACAACACTCCAGATATATATATGGGGAGGTACTAGCTCCAACTCGGTTTTACAGTGAAAACTGCAGGAACTTCAAACCGGCACTTGGAAACAGACTGAGAAACCAGAGTAAAAGTTTCTCCTGCAACCTGTTCCCTTTGTGCTAGATGAACGAATGTCTATCCACATGCTCAGTTCTGAGAGATAAGTGTGTGTGAAAGCCGTCCTTCACCTAGCTTGTTGGGAATACAAAGTTCCTTTTCAGGTGCCAACTACACTCCAAACATATATATGGGGAGGAACGAGATCCAACTCGCTTTTACAGTGAAAACTGCAGGAAATTCAAACCGGCACTAGGAAACAGACTGAGAAACCAGAGAAAAAGTTTCACCTGCAAACCGTTCCCTTTGTGCTAGATGAACGATCTTTTCTCCACATGCTCATTTCTGAGAAATAAGTGTGAGTAAATGCCGTCCTTCACCTAGATTTTTGGGAACACAAAGATCCTTTTCAGTTGCAAACTGCAATCCATACATATATAAGGGGAGGTACTAGCTCCAAATCTTATTTACAGTGAAAACTGCAGGAACTTCCAACTGGCAGTAAGAAACAGACTGTGAACCCAGAGTAAAAGTTTCACCTGCATCCCTTTCCCGTTGTGCTAGATGAACGAACATCTCTCCACATGCTCAGTTCTGAGAGATGAGTGTGTGTTAAAGCCGTCCTTCACCTAGCTTGTTGGGAACACAAAGTTCGTTTTCAGGTGCAAACTACACTCCTTACATATATATGGGGAGGTACTAGCTCCAACTCAGTTTTACAGTGAAACCTGCAGGAACTTCAAACCGGCAATAGGAAACACACGGAGAAACCAGAGTAAAAGTTGCTCCTGCAACCAGTTCCCGTTGTGCTAGATGAACGAACGTCTCTCCACATGCTCAGTTCTGAGAGTTAAGTGTGTGTGAAAGCCATCCTTCACCTAGCTTGCTGTGAACACAAAGTTCCTTTTCAGTTGCAAACTACACTCCATAAATATATATGGTGAGGTACTAGCTCCAACTCCGTTTTACAGTGAAAACTGCAGGAACTTCAAACCGACACTAGGAAACAGACTGAGAAACCAGAGTAAAAGTTTCTCCTGCAACCCGTTCCCTTTGAGCTAGATGAACGAAAGTCTCTCCAAATGCTCAGTTCTGAGAGATAAGTGACTGTGAAAGCCATACTTCACCTAGCTTGTTGGGAATACAAAGTTCCTTTTCAGTTGCAAACTACACTCCATACATATATATGGGGAGATACCAGCTCCAACTCTGTTTTACAGTGAAAACTGCAAGAACTTCAAACCGGCACTAGGATGCAGAATGAGAAACCAGACTAAAAGTTTCTCCTGCAACCCTTTCCTTTGTGCTAGATGAACAAACGTCTCTCCACATGCTCAGTTCTGAGAGATATTTGTGTGTGAAAGCGATACTTCACCTAGCTTGTTGGATATACAAAGTTCCTTTTCAGTTGCAAAATACACTCCAGATATATATATGGGGAGGTACTAGATCCAACTCGGTTTTACAGTGAAACCTGCAGGAACTTCAAACCGGCACTAGGAAACAGACTGAGAAACCAGAGTAAAAGTTTCTCCTGCAATCCTTTCCCTTTGTGCTAGATGAACGAATGTCCCTCCACATGCTCAGTTCTGAGTGATAAGTGTGTGTGAAAGCCGTTCTTCACCTAGCTTGTTGGGAAAACAAAGTTCCTTTTCAGTTGCCAACAACACTCCAAACATATATATGGGGAGATACGAGCTCCAACTCGCTTTTACAGTGAAAACAGCAGGAACTTCAAACCGGCACTAGGAAATACACTGAGAAACCAGACTAAAAGTTTCTCCTGCAACCCGTTCACTATGTGCTAAATGAACGAACGTCTCTCACATGATCATTTCTGAGAGATAATTGTTAGTGAAAGCCATACTACAACTTGTCTGTTGGGAAAACAATGTTCCATTTTAGTTGCAAAATACACTCCATACATATATATGGTGAGGTACTAGCTCCAACTCGGTTTTACAGTGAAAACTGCAGGAACTTCAAACCGGCTCTAGGAAACAGACTGAGAAACCAGAGTAAAAGTTTCTCCTGCAACCCGTTCCATTTGTGCTAGGTGAACGAATGTCTATCCACATGCTCAGTTCTGAGAGATAAGTGTGTGTGAAAGCCGTCCTTCACCTAGCTTGTTGGGAATACAAAGTTCCTTTTCAGGTGCCAACTACACTCCAAACATATATATGGGGATGAACGAGATCCAACTCGCTTTTACAGTGAAAACTGCAGGAAATTCAAACCGGCACTAGGAAACAGACTGAGAAACCAGAGAAAAAGTTTCACCTGGAAACCGTTCCCTTTGTGCTAGATGAACGATCTTTTCTCCACATGCTCATTTCTGAGAAATAAGTGTGAGTGAATGCCGTCCTTCACCTAGATTTTTGGGAACACAAAGATCCTTTTCAGTTGCAAACTGCAATCCATACATATATAAGGGGAGGTACTAGCTCCAAATCTTATTTACAGTGAAAACTGCAGGAACTTCCAACTGGCAGTAAGAAACAGACTGTGAACCCAGAGTAAAAGTTTCATCTGCATCCCTTTCCCGTTGTGCTAGATGAACGAACATCTCTCCACATGCTCAGTTCTGAGAGATGAGTGTGTGTGAAAGCCATCCTTCACCTAGCTTG
This sequence comes from Camelus dromedarius, assembly GCF_036321535.1. Classification (NCBI taxonomy): domain Eukaryota; kingdom Metazoa; phylum Chordata; class Mammalia; order Artiodactyla; family Camelidae; genus Camelus; species Camelus dromedarius. The sequence continues at coordinate 10,919,729 of NC_087443.1, forward strand.
TTGGGAACACAAAGTTCGTTTTCAGGTACAAACTACACTCCTTACATATATATGGGGAGGTACTAGCTCCAACTCGGTTTTACAGTGAAACCTGCAGGAACTTCAAACCGGCAATAGGAAACACACGGAGAAACCAGAGTAAAAGTTGCTCCTGCAACCAGTTCCCGTTGTGCTAGATGAACGAACGTCTCTCCACATGCTCAGTTCTGAGAGATAAGTGAGTGTGAAAGCCATACTTAACCTAGCTTGTTGGGAATACAAAGTTCCTTTTCAGTTGCAAACTACACTCCATACATATATATGGGGAGGTACCAGCTCCAACTCTGTTTTACAGTGAAAACTGCAAGAAATTCAAACCGGCACTAGGATGCAGAATGAGAAACCAGAGTAAAAGTTTCTCCTGCAACCCGTTCCTTTGTGCTAAATGAACAAACGTCTCTCCACATGCTCAGTTCTGAGAGATATTTGTGTGTGAAAGCCATACTTCACCTAGCTTGTTGGGAATACAAAGTTCCTTTTCAGTTGCAAAATACACTCCAGATATATATATGGGGAAGTACTAGATCCACCTCGGTTTTACAGTGAAAACTGCAGGAATTTCAAACCGGCACTAGAAAACAGACTGAGAAACCAGAGTAAAAGTTTCTCCTGCATCCCGTTCCCGTTGTTCTAGTGAACGAACATCTCTCCACATGCTCCGTTTTGAGAGATGATTGTTTGTGAAAGCCGTCCTTCATCTAGCTTGTTGGTAACACAAAGTTCCTTTTCAGGTGCAAAGTACACTCCTTAAATATATATGGAAAGTACTAACTCCAACTCGGTTTTACAGTGAAAACTGCAGGAACTTCAAACCGGCAGTAGGAAACAGACTGAGAAACCAGAGTAAAAGTTTCTCCTGCATCCCGTTCCCGTTGTGCTAGCGAACGAACATCTCTCCACATGCTCAGTTTTGAGAGATGAGTGTTTGTGAAAGCCGTCCTTCACCTAGCTTGTTGGGAACACAAAGTTCCTTTTCAGGTGCAAACAACAATCCTTACATATATAAGGGGAGGTACTAGCTCCAAATCGGATTTACAGTGAAAACTGCAGGAACTTCAAACCGGCACTAGGAAACAGACTGAGAAACCAGAGTAAAAGTTTCTCCTGCAACCCGTTCCCTTTTTGCTAGATGAACGAATGTCTCTCCAAATGCTCAGTTCTGAGAGATAAGTGTGTGTGAAAGCCATACTTCACCTAGCTTGTTGGGAAAACAAAGTTCCTTTTCAGTTGCCAACAACACTCCAAACATATATATGGGGAGATACGAGCTCCAACTCGCTTTTACAGTGAAAACTGCAGGAACTTCAAACCGGCACTAGGAAATACACTGAGAAACCAGACTAAAACTTTCTCCTGCAACCCGTTCACTATGTGCTAAATGAACGAACGTCTCTCACATGATCATTTCTGAGAGATAATTGTTAGTGAAAGCCATACTACAACTTGTCTGTTGGGAAAACAAAGTTCGTTTTTAGTTGCAAACTACACTCCATACATATATATGGTGAGGTACTAGCTCCAACTCGGTTTTACAGTGAAAACTGCAGGAACTTCAAACCGGCACTAGGAAACAGACTGAGAAACCAGAGTAAAAGTTTCTCCTGCAACCCGTTCCCTTTGTGCTAGATGAACGAATGCCTATCCACATGCTCAGTTCTGAGAGATAAGTGTGTGTGAAAGCCGTCCTTCACCAAGCTTGTTGGGAATACAAAGTTCCTTTTCAGGTGCCAACTACACTCCAAACATATTTATGGGGAGGAACGAGATCCAACTCGCTTTTACAGTGAAAACTGCAGGAAATTCAAACCGGCACTAAGAAACAGACTGAGAAACCAGAGAAAAAGTTTCAACTGCAAACCGTTCCCTTTGTGCTAGATGAACGATCTTCTCTCCACATGCTCATTTCTGAGAAATAAGTGTGAGTTAATGCCGTCCTTCACCTAGATTTTTGGGAACACAAAGATCCTTTTCAGTTGCAAACTGCAATCCATACATATATAAGGGGAGGTACTAGCTCCAAATCTTATTTACAGTGAAAACTGCAGGAACTTCCAACTGGCAGTAAGAAACAGACTGTGAACCCAGAGTAAAAGTTTCACCTGCATCCCTTTCCCGTTGTGCTAGATGAACGAACATCTCTCCACATGCTCAGTTCTGAGAGATGAGTGTGTGTTAAAGCCGTCCTTCACCTAGCTTGTTGGGAACACAAAGTTCGTTTTCAGGTGCAAACTACACTCCTTACATATATATGGGGAGGTACTAGCTCCAACTCAGTTTTACAGTGAAACCTGCAGGAACTTCAAACCGGCAATAGGAAACACACGGAGAAACCAGAGTAAAAGTTGCTCCTGCAACCAGTTCCCGTTGTGCTAGATGAACGAACGTCTCTCCACATGCTCAGTTCTGAGAGTTAAGTGTGTGTGAAAGCCATCCTTCACCTAGCTTGCTGTGAACACAAAGTTCCTTTTCAGTTGCAAACTACACTCCATAAATATATATGGTGAGGTACTAGCTCCAACTCCGTTTTACAGTGAAAACTGCAGGAACTTCAAACCGACACTAGGAAACAGACTGAGAAACCAGAGTAAAAGTTTCTCCTGCAACCCGTTCCCTTTGAGCTAGATGAACGAAAGTCTCTCCAAATGCTCAGTTCTGAGAGATAAGTGACTGTGAAAGCCATACTTCACCTAGCTTGTTGGGAATACAAAGTTCCTTTTCAGTTGCAAACTACACTCCATACATATATATGGGGAGATACCAGCTCCAACTCTGTTTTACAGTGAAAACTGCAAGAACTTCAAACCGGCACTAGGATGCAGAATGAGAAACCAGACTAAAATTTGCTCCTGCAACCCTTTCCTTTGTGCTAGATGAACAAACGTCTCTCCACATGCTCAGTTCTGAGAGATATTTGTGTGTGAAAGCGATACTTCACCTAGCTTGTTGGATATACAAAGTTCCTTTTCAGTTGCAAAATACACTCCAGATATATATATGGGGAGGAACTAGATCCAACTCGGTTTTACAGTGAAACCTGCAGGAACTTCAAACCGGCACTAGGAAACAGACTGAGAAACCAGAGTAAAAGTTTCTCCTGCAATCCATTCCCTTTGTGCTAGATGAACGAATGTCCCTCCACATGCTCAGTTCTGAGTGATAAGTGTGTGTGAAAGCCGTTCTTCACCTAGCTTGTTGGGAAAACAAAGTTCCTTTTCAGTTGCCAACAACACTCCAAACATATATATGGGGAGATACGAGCTCCAACTCGCTTTTACAGTGAAAACAGCAGGAACTTCAAACCGGCACTAGGAAATACACTGAGAAACCAGACTAAAACTTTCTCCTGCAACCCGTTCACTATGTGCTAAATGAACGAACGTCTCTCACATGATCATTTCTGAGAGATAATTGTTAGTGAAAGCCATACTACAACTTGTCTGTTGGGAAAACAATGTTCCATTTTAGTTGCAAACTACACTCCATACATATATATGGTGAGGTACTAGCTCCAACTCGGTTTTACAGTGAAAACTGCAGGAAGTTCAAACCGGCTCTATGAAACAGACTTAGAAACCAGAGTAAAAGTTTCTACTGCAACCCGTTCCATTTGTGCTAGGTGAACGAATGTCTATCCACATGCTCAGTTCTGAGAGATAAGTGTGTGTGAAAGCCGTCCTTCACCTAGCTTGTTGGGAATACAAAGTTCCTTTTCAGGTGCCAACTACACTCCAAACATATATATGGGGATGAACGAGATCCAACTCTCTTTTACAGTGAAAACTGCAGGAAATTCAAACCGGCACTAGGAAACAGACTGAGAAACCAGAGAAAAAGTTTCACCTGCAAACCGTTCCCTTTGTGCTAGATGAACGATCTTTTCTCCACATGCTCATTTCTGAGAAATAAGTGTGAGTGAATGCCGTCCTTCACCTAGATTTTTGGGAACACAAAGATCCTTTTCAGTTGCAAACTGCAATCCATACATATATAAGGGGAGGTACTAGCTCCAAAACTTATTTACAGTGAAAACTGCAGGAACTTCCAACTGGCAGTAAGAAACAGACTGTGAACCCAGAGTAAAAGTTTCATCTGCATCCCTTTCCCGTTGTGCTAGATGAACGAACATCTCTCCACATGCTCAGTTCTGAGAGATGAGTGTGTGTGAAAGCCATCCTTCACCTAGCTTGTTGGGAACACAAAGTTCGTTTTCAGGTGCAAACTACACTCCTTACATATATATGGGGAGGTACTAGCTCCAACTCGGTTTTACAGTGAAACCTGCAGGAACTTCAAACCGGCAATAGGAAACACACGGAGAAACCAGAGTAAAAGTTGCTCCTGCAACCAGTTCCCGTTGTGCTAGATGAACGAACGTCTCTCCACATGCTCAGTTCTGAGAGATAAGTGAGTGTGAAAGCCATACTTAACCTAGCTTGTTGGGAATACAAAGTTCCTTTTCATTTGCAAACTACACTCCATACATATATATGGGGAGGTACCAGCTCCAACTCTGTTTTACAGTGAAAACTGCAAGAAATTCAAACCGGCACTAGGATGCAGAATGAGAAACCAGAGTAAAAGTTTCTCCTGCAACCCGTTCCTTTGTGCTAAATGAACAAACGTCTCTCCACATGCTCAGTTCTGAGAGATATTTGTGTGTGAAAGCCATACTTAACCTAGCTTGTTGGGAATACAAAGTTCCTTTTCAGTTGCAAAATACACTCCAGATATATATATGGGGAAGTACTAGATCCACCTCGGTTTTACAGTGAAAACTGCAGGAATTTCAAACCGGCACTAGAAAACAGACTGAGAAACCAGAGTAAAAGTTTCTCCTGCATCCCGTTCCCGTTGTTCTAGTGAACGAACATCTCTCCACATGCTCCGTTTTGAGAGATGATTGTTTGTGAAAGCCGTCCTTCATCTAGCTTGTTGGTAACACAAAGTTCCTTTTCAGGTGCAAAGTACACTCCTTAAATATATATGGAAAGTACTAACTCCAACTCGGTTTTACAGTGAAAACTGCAGGAACTTCAAACCGGCAGTAGGAAACAGACTGAGAAACCAGAGTAAAAGTTTCTCCTGCATCCCGTTCCCGTTGTGCTAGCGAACGAACATCTCTCCACATGCTCAGTTTTGAGAGATGAGTGTTTGTGAAAGCCGTCCTTCACCTAGCTTGTTGGGAACACAAAGTTCCTTTTCAGGTGCAAACAACAATCCTTACATATATAAGGGGAGGTACTAGCTCCAAATCGGATTTACAGTGAAAACTGCAGGAACTTCAAACCGGCACTAGGAAACAGACTGAGAAACCAGAGTAAAAGTTTCTCCTGCAACCCGTTCCCTTTTTGCTAGATGAACGAATGTCTCTCCAAATGCTCAGTTCTGAGAGATAAGTGTGTGTGAAAGCCATACTTCACCTAGCTTGTTGGGAAAACAAAGTTCCTTTTCAGTTGCCAACAACACTCCAAACATATATATGGGGAGATACGAGCTCCAACTCGCTTTTACAGTGAAAACTGCAGGAACTTCAAACCGGCACTAGGAAATACACTGAGAAACCAGACTAAAACTTTCTCCTGCAACCCGTTCACTATGTGCTAAATGAACGAACGTCTCTCACATGATCATTTCTGAGAGATAATTGTTAGTGAAAGCCATACTACAACTTGTCTGTTGGGAAAACAAAGTTCCTTTTTAGTTGCAAACTACACTCCATACATATATATGGTGAGGTACTAGCTCCAACTCGGTTTTACAGTGAAAACTGCAGGAAATTCAAACCGGCTCTAGGAAACAGACTGAGAAACCAGTGTAAAAGTTTCTCCTGCAACCCGTTCCCTTTGTGCTAGATGAACGAATGTCTATCCACATGCTCAGTTCTGAGAGATAAGTGTGTGTGAAAGCCGTCCTTCACCAAGCTTGTTGGGAATACAAAGTTCCTTTTCAGGTGCCAACTACACTCCAAACATATTTATGGGGAGGAACGAGATCCAACTCGCTTTTACAGTGAAAACTGCAGGAAATTCAAACCGGCACTAGGAAACAGACTGAGAAACCAGAGAAAAAGTTTCACCTGCAAACCGTTCCCTTTGTGCTAGATGAACGATCTTTTCTCCACATGCTCATTTCTGAGAAATAAGTGTGAGTTAATGCCGTCCTTCACCTAGATTTTTGGGAACACAAAGATCCTTTTCAGTTGCAAACTGCAATCCATACATATATAAGGGGAGGTACTAGCTCCAAATCTTATTTACAGTGAAAACTGCAGGAACTTCCAACTGGCAGTAAGAAACAGACTGTGAACCCAGAGTAAAAGTTTCATCTGCTTCCCTTTCCCGTTGTGCTAGATGATCGAACATCTCTCCACATGCTCAGTTCTGAGAGATGAGTGTGTGTGAAAGCCGTCCTTCACCTAGCTTGTTGGGAACACAAAGTTTGTTTTCAGGTGCAAACTACACTCCTTACATATATATGGGGAGGTACTAGCTCCAACTCGGTTTTACAGTGAAACCTGCAGGAACTTCAAACCGGCAATAGGAAACACACGGAGAAACCAGAGTAAAAGTTGCTCCTGCAACCAGTTCCCGTTGTGCTAGATGAACGAACGTCTCTCCACATGCTCAGTTCTGAGAGTTAAGTGTGTGTGAAAGCCATACTTCACCTAGCTTGCTGTGAACACAAAGTTCCTTTTCAGTTGCAGACTACACTCCATACATATATATGGTGAGGTACTAGCTCCAACTCCGTTTTACAGTGAAAACTGCAGGAACTTCAAACCGACACTAGGAAACACACTGAGAAATCAGAGTTATAGTTTCACCTGAAATCCGTTCCCTTTGTGCTAGATGAACGAACTTCTCTCCACATGCTCAATTCTGAGAGATAATTGTGTGTGAAAGCCGTCCTTCACCTAGATAGTTGGGAACACAAAGTTCCTTCTTAGTTGCAAACTGAACTCCATACATATATAAGGGGAGGTAATAGTTCCAAATCGGATTTACAGTGAAAATTGCAGGAACTTCAAACCGGCACTAGGAAACAGACTGAGAAACCAGAGTAAAAGTTTCTCCTGCAACCCGTTCCCTTTGAGCTAGATGAACGAAATTCTCTCCAAATGCTCAGTTCTGAGAGATAAGTGAGTGTGAAAGCCATACTTCACCTAGCTTGTTGGGAATACAAAGTTCCTTTTCAGTTGCAAACTACACTCCATACATATATATGGGGAGGTACCAGCTCCAACTCTGTTTTACAGTGAAAACTGCAAGAAATTCAAACCGGCACTAGGATGCAGAATGAGAAACCAGGGTAAAAGTTTCTCCTGCAACCCGTTCCTTTGTGCTAGATGAACAAACGTCTCTCCACATGCTCAGTTCTGAGAGATAATTGTGTGTGAAAGCCATACTTCACCTAGCTTGTTGAGAATACAAAGTTCCTTTTCAGTTGCAAAATACACTCCAGATATATATATGGGGAGGTACTAGATCCACCTCGGTTTTACAGCGAAAACTGCAAGAATTTCAAACCAGCACTAGAAAACAGACTGAGAAACCAGAGTAAAATTTTCTCCTGCATCCCGTTCCCGTTGTTCTAGTGAACGAACATCTCTCCACATGCTCCGTTTTGAGAGATGATTGTTTGTGAAAGCCGTCCTTCATCTAGCTTGTTGGTAACACAAAGTTCCTTTTCAGGTGCAAAGTACACTCCTTAAATATATATGGAAAGTACTAACTACAACTCGGTTTTACAGTGAAAACTGCAGGAACTTCAAACCGGCAGTAGGAAACAGACTGAGAAACCAGAGTAAAAGTTTCTCCTGCAACCCGTTCCCTTTTTGCTAGAGGAACGAATGTCTCTCCAAATGCTCACTTCTGAGAGATAAGTGTGTGTGAAAGCCATACTTCACCTAGCTTGTTGGGAATACAAAGTTAGTTTTTAGTTGCAAACTACACTCCATACATATATATGGGGAGGTACTAGCTCCAACTCGGTTTTACAGTGAAAACTGCAGGAACTTCAAACCGGCAGTAGGAAACAGACTGAGAAACCAGAGTAAAAGTTTCTCCTGCATCCCGTTCCCGTTGTGCTAGCGAACGAACATCTCTCCACATGCTCAGTTTTGAGAGATGAGTGTTTGTGAAAGTCGTCCTTCACCTAGCTTGTTGGGAACACAAAGTTCCTTTTCAGGTGCAAACTACAATCCTTACATATATAAGGGGAGGTACTAGCTCCAAATCGGATTTACAGTGAAAACTGCAGGAACTTCAAACCGGCACTAGGAAACAGACTGTGAAACCAGAGTAAAAGTTTCTCTTGCAACCCGTTCCCTTTTTGCTAGATGAACGAATGTCTCTCCAAATGCTCAGTTCTGAGAGATAAGTGTGTGTGAAAGCCATACTTCACCTAGCTTGTTGGGAATACAAAGTTAGCTTTTAGTTGCAAACTACACTCCATACGTATATATGGGGAGGTACTAGCTCCAACTCTGTTTTACAGTGAAAACTGCAGGAACTTCAAACCGGCCCCATAATACAGACTGAGAAACAAGAGTAAAAGTTTCACCTGCAAACCGTTCCCTTTGTGCTAGATGAACGAATGTCTCTCCACATGCTCAGTTCTCAGAGATAAGTGTGTGTGAAAGCCGTTCTTCACCTAGCTTGTTGGGAAAACTAAGTTCCTTTTCAGTTGCCAACAACACTCCAAACATATATATGGGGAGATACGAGCTCCAACTCGCTTTTACTGTGAAAACTGCAGGAACTTCAAACCGGCACTAGGAAATACACTGAGAAACCAGACTAAAACTTTCTCCTGCAACCCGTTCACTATGTGCTAAATGAACGAACGTCTCTCACATGATCATTTCTGAGAGATAATTGTTAGTGAAAGCCATACTACAACTTGTCTGTTGGGAAAACAAAGTTCCTTTTTAGTTGCAAACTACACTCCATACATATATATGGTGAGGTACTAGCTCCAACTCGGTTTTACAGTGAAAACTGCAGGAAATTCAAACCGGCTCTAGGAAACAGACTGAGAAACCAGTGTAAAAGTTTCTCCTGCAACCCGTTCCCTTTGTGCTAGATGAACGAATGCCTATCCACATGCTCAGTTCTGAGAGATAAGTGTGTGTGAAAGCCGTCCTTCACCTAGCTTGTTGGGAATACAAAGTTCCTTTTCAGGTGCCAACTACACTCCAAACATATTTATGGGGAGGAACGAGATCCAACTCGCTTTTACAATGAAAACTGCAGGAAATTCAAACCTGCACTAGGAAACACACTGAGAAACCAGAGAAAAAGTTTCACCTGCAAACCGTTCCCTTTGTGCTAGATGAACGATCTTTTCTCCACATGCTCATTTCTGAGAAATAAGTGTGAGTGAATGCCGTCCTTCACCTAGATTTTTGGGAACACAAATATCCTTTTCAGTTGCAAACTGCAATCCATACATATATAAGGGGAGGTACTAGCTCCAAAACTTATTTACAGTGAAAACTGCAGGAACTTCCAACTGGCAGTAAGAAACAGACTGTGAACCCAGAGTAAAAGTTTCATCTGCATCCCTTTCCCGTTGTGCTAGATGAACGAACATCTCTCCACATGCTCAGTTCTGAGAGATGAGTGTGTGTGAAAGCCGTCCTTCACCTAGCTTGTTGGGAACACAAAGTTCGTTTTCAGGTGCAAACTACACTCCTTACATATATATGGGGAGGTACTAGCTCCAACTCGGTTTTACAGTGAAACCTGCAGGAACTTCAAACCGGCAATAGGAAACACACGGAGAAACCAGAGTAAAAGTTGCTCCTGCAACCAGTTCCCGTTGTGCTAGATGAACGAACGTCTCTCCACATGCTCAGTTCTGAGAGTTAAGTGTGTGTGAAAGCCATACTTCACCTAGCTTGCTGTGAACACAAAGTTCCTTTTCAGTTGCAGACTACACTCCATACATATATATGGTGAGGTACTAGCTCCAACTCCGTTTTACAGTGAAAACTGCAGGAAATTCAAACCGACACTAGGAAACACACTGAGAAATCAGAGTTATAGTTTCACCTGAAATCCGTTCCCTTTGTGCTAGATGAACGAACTTCTCTCCACATGCTCAATTCTGAGAGATAATTGTGTGTGAAAGCCGTCCTTCACCTAGATAGTTGGGAACACAAAGTTCCTTCTTAGTTGCAAACTGAAATCCATACATATATAAGGGGAGGTAATAGTTCCAAATCGGATTTACAGTGAAAATTGCAGGAACTTCAAACCGGCACTAGGAAACAGACTGAGAAACCAGAGTAAAAGTTTCTCCTGCAACCCGTTCCCTTTGAGCTAGATGAACGAAATTCTCTCCAAATGCTCAGTTCTGAGAGATAAGTGAGTGTGAAAGCCATACTTCACCTAGCTTGTTGGGAATACAAAGTTCCTTTTCAGTTGCAAACTACACTCCATACATATATATGGGGAGGTACCAGCTCCAACTCTGTTTTACAGTGAAAACTGCAAGAAATTCAAACCGGCACTAGGATGCAGAATGAGAAACCAGAGTAAAAGTTTCTCCTGCAACCCGTTCCTTTGTGCTAGATGAACAAACGTCTCTCCACATGCTCAGTTCTGAGAGATAATTGTGTGTGAAAGCCATACTTCACCTAGCTTGTTGAGAATACAAAGTTCCTTTTCAGTTGCAAACTACAGTCCAGATATATATATGGGGAAGTAGTAGCTCCAACTCGGTTTTACAGTGAAAACTGCAGGCACTTCAAACCGGCACTAGGAAACAGACTGAGAAACCAGAGTAAAAGTTTCTCCTGCAAAACTTTCCCGTTGTGCTAGATGAACGAACGTCTCTCCACATGCTAAGTTCTGAGAGATAAGTGTGTGTGAAAACCATACTTCACCTAGCTTGTTGGGAATACAAAGTTAGCTTTTAGTTGCAAACTACACTCCATACGTATATATGGGGAGGTACTAGCTCCAACTCTGTTTTACAGTGAAAACTGCAGGAACTTCAAACCGGCCCCATAATACAGACTGAGAAACAAGAGTAAAAGTTTCACCTGCAAACCGTTCCCTTTGTGCTAGATGAACGAATGTCTCTCCACATGCTCAGTTCTCAGAGATAAGTGTGTGTGAAAGCCGTTCTTCACCTAGCTTGTTGGGAAAACTAAGTTCCTTTTCAGTTGCCAACAACACTCCAAACATATATATGGGGAGATACGAGCTCCAACTCGCTTTTACTGTGAAAACTGCAGGAACTTCAAACCGGCACTAGGAAATACACTGAGAAACCAGACTAAAACTTTCTCCTGCAACCCGTTCACTATGTGCTAAATGAACGAACGTCTCTCACATGATCATTTCTGAGAGATAATTGTTAGTGAAAGCCATACTACAACTTGTCTGTTGGGAAAACAAAGTTCCTTTTTAGTTGCAAACTACACTCCATACATATATATGGTGAGGTACTAGCTCCAACTCGGTTTTACAGTGAAAACTGCAGGAAATTCAAACCGGCTCTAGGAAACAGACTGAGAAACCAGTGTAAAAGTTTCTCCTGCAACCCGTTCCCTTTGTGCTAGATGAACGAATGCCTATCCACATGCTCAGTTCTGAGAGATAAGTGTGTGTGAAAGCCGTCCTTCACCTAGCTTGTTGGGAATACAAAGTTCCTTTTCAGGTGCCAACTACACTCCAAACATATTTATGGGGAGGAACGAGATCCAACTCGCTTTTACAATGAAAACTGCAGGAAATTCAAACCTGCACTAGGAAACACACTGAGAAACCAGAGAAAAAGTTTCACCTGCAAACCGTTCCCTTTGTGCTAGATGAACGATCTTTTCTCCACATGCTCATTTCTGAGAAATAAGTGTGAGTGAATGCCGTCCTTCACCTAGATTTTTGGGAACACAAATATCCTTTTCAGTTGCAAACTGCAATCCATACATATATAAGGGGAGGTACTAGCTCCAAAACTTATTTACAGTGAAAACTGCAGGAACTTCCAACTGGCAGTAAGAAACAGACTGTGAACCCAGAGTAAAAGTTTCATCTGCATCCCTTTCCCGTTGTGCTAGATGAACGAACATCTCTCCACATGCTCAGTTCTGAGAGATGAGTGTGTGTGAAAGCCGTCCTTCACCTAGCTTGTTGGGAACACAAAGTTCGTTTTCAGGTGCAAACTACACTCCTTACATATATATGGGGAGGTACTAGCTCCAACTCGGTTTTACAGTGAAACCTGCAGGAACTTCAAACCGGCAATAGGAAACACACGGAGAAACCAGAGTAAAAGTTGCTCCTGCAACCAGTTCCCGTTGTGCTAGATGAACGAACGTCTCTCCACATGCTCAGTTCTGAGAGTTAAGTGTGTGTGAAAGCCATACTTCACCTAGCTTGCTGTGAACACAAAGTTCCTTTTCAGTTGCAGACTACACTCCATACATATATATGGTGAGGTACTAGCTCCAACTCCGTTTTACAGTGAAAACTGCAGGAAATTCAAACCGACACTAGGAAACACACTGAGAAATCAGAGTTATAGTTTCACCTGAAATCCGTTCCCTTTGTGCTAGATGAACGAACTTCTCTCCACATGCTCAATTCTGAGAGATAATTGTGTGTGAAAGCCGTCCTTCACCTAGATAGTTGGGAACACAAAGTTCCTTCTTAGTTGCAAACTGAAATCCATACATATATAAGGGGAGGTAATAGTTCCAAATCGGATTTACAGTGAAAATTGCAGGAACTTCAAACCGGCACTAGGAAACAGACTGAGAAACCAGAGTAAAAGTTTCTCCTGCAACCCGTTCCCTTTGAGCTAGATGAACGAAATTCTCTCCAAATGCTCAGTTCTGAGAGATAAGTGAGTGTGAAAGCCATACTTCACCTAGCTTGTTGGGAATACAAAGTTCCTTTTCAGTTGCAAACTACACTCCATACATATATATGGGGAGGTACCAGCTCCAACTCTGTTTTACAGTGAAAACTGCAAGAAATTCAAACCGGCACTAGGATGCAGAATGAGAAACCAGAGTAAAAGTTTCTCCTGCAACCCGTTCCTTTGTGCTAGATGAACAAACGTCTCTCCACATGCTCAGTTCTGAGAGATAATTGTGTGTGAAAGCCATACTTCACCTAGCTTGTTGAGAATACAAAGTTCCTTTTCAGTTGCAAACTACAGTCCAGATATATATATGGGGAAGTAGTAGCTCCAACTCGGTTTTACAGTGAAAACTGCAGGCACTTCAAACCGGCACTAGGAAACAGACTGAGAAACCAGAGTAAAAGTTTCTCCTGCAAAACTTTCCCGTTGTGCTAGATGAACGAACGTCTCTCCACATGCTAAGTTCTGAGAGATAAGTGTGTGTGAAAACCATCCTTCACCTAGCTTGTTGTGAACACAAAGTTCCTTTTCAGTTGCAAACTACACTCCATACATATATATGGTGTGGTACTAGCTCCAACACGGTTTTACAGTGAAAACTGCAGGAACTTCAAACTGGCAGTAAGAAGCAGACTGAGAAACCAGAGTAAAAGTTTCTCCTGCATCCCGTTCCCGTTGTGCTAGCGAACGAATATCACTCCACATGCTCAGTTTTGAGAGATGAGTGTTTGTGGAAGCCGTTCTTCACCTAGCTTGTTGGGAAAACAAATTTCCTTTTCAGTTGCCAACTACACTCCAAACATATATATGGGGAGGTACGAGCTCCAACTCGCTTTTACAGTGAAAAGTGCAGGAACTTCAAACCGGCACTAGGAAATACACTGAGAAACCAGAGAAAAAGTTTCTCCTGCAAAACGTTCACTATCTGCTACAAGAACGAACGTCTCCCAAATGCTCAGTTCTGAGAGATAAGTGTGAGTAAAAGCCATACTACACCTTGCCTGTTGGGAATACAAAGTTCCTTTATAGTTGCAAACTACAATCCATACATATATATGGTGAGATAATAGCACCAAATCGGTTTTACAGTGAAAACTGCAGGAAATTCAAACCGGCACTAGGAAACAGACTGAGAAACCAGAGTAAAAGTTTCTCCTGAAAACATTTCCCGTTGTGCTAGATGAACGAGCGACTCTCCACATGCTCAGTTCTGAGAGATAAGTGTGTGTGAATGCCGTCCTTCACCTAGCTTGTTGTGAACACAAAGTTCCTTTTCAGTTGCAAACTACACTCCATACATATATATGGGGAGGTACTAGCTCCAACTCGGTTTCACAGTTAAAACTGCAGGAACTTCAAACTGGCAGTAAGAAACAGACTGAGAAACCAGAGTAAAAGTTTCTCCTGCATCCCGTTACCGTTGTGCTAGTGAACGAACATCTCTCCACATGCTCAGTTTTGAGAGATGAATGCTTGTGAAAGCCGTCCTTCACCTAGCTTGTTGTGAACACAAAGTTCCTTTCCGGGTGCAAACTACACTCCTTTAATATATATGGGGAAGTACTAGCTCTAACTCTGTTTTATAGTGAAAACTGCAGGAACTTCAAACCTGCACTAGGAAACAGACTGAGAAACCAGAGTAAAAGTTTGTCCTGCAACACGTTCCCTTTGTGCTAGATGAACGAATGTATATCCACATTCTCAGTTCTGAGAGATAAGTGTGTGTGAAAGCCGTCCTTCACCTAGCTTGTTGGGAATAGAAATTTCCTTTTCAGTTGCCAACTACATTCCAAACATATATATGGGGAGGTACGAGATCCAACACGCTTTTACAGTGAAAGCTGAAGGAACTTCAAATATGCACTAGAAAATACACTGAGAAACCAGAGTAAAAGTTTCTCCAGCAGCCCGTTCACTATGTGCTACATGAACGAACGTCACCCACATGCTCAGTTCTGAGAGATAAGTGTGAGTGAAAGCCATACTACACCTTGCCTGTTGGGAATACAAAGATACTTTTTAGTTGCAATCTACAGTCCATTCATATATATGGTGAGGTACTAGCTCCAACTCGGTTTTACAGTGAAAACTGCAGGAACTTCAAACCGACACTAGGAAACAGACTGAGAAACCAGAGTAAAAGATTCACCTGCAACCCGTTCCCTTTTTGCTAGATGAACGAACGTCTCTCCACATGCTCAGTTCTGAGAGTTAATTGTGTGAGAAAGCCGTACTTCACCTAGATTGTTGGGAACACAAAGTTCCTTTTCAGTTGCAAACTGCACTCCATAAATATATAAGGGGAGGTACTAGCTCCAAATCGGATTTACAGTGAAAACTGCAGGAATTTCAAACCGGCACTAGGAAACAGACTGAGAAACCAGAGTAAAAGTTTCTCCTGCTACCCGTTCCCTTTGTGCTAGGTGAACAAAAGTCTCTCCACATGCTCAGTTCTGAGAGATAAGTGTGTGTGAAAGCCATACTTCACCTAGCTTGTTGGGAATACAAAGTTCCTTTTCAGTTGCAAACTACACTCCTTACATATATATGGGGAGGTACTAGCTCCAACTAGTTCTACAGTGAAACCTGCAGGAACTTCAAATCGGCACTATGAAACAGACTGAGAATACAGAGTAAAAGTTTCTCCTGCAAAAGTTTCACTATCTGCTACATGAACGAACGTCTCCCACATGCTCAGTTCTGAGAGATAAGTGTGAGTAAAAGCCATACTACACCTTGCCTGTTGGGAATACAAAGTTCCTTTTTAGTTGCAAACTACAATCCATACATATATATGGTGAGGTACTATCACCAACTCGGTTTTACAGTGAAAACTGCAGGAAATTCAAACCGGCACTAGGAAACAGACTGAGAAACCAGAGTAAAGTTTCACCTGCAAACCATTCCCTTTGTGCTAGATGAACGAACTTCTCTCCACATGCTCATTTCTGAGAAATAAGTGTGTGTGAATGCAGTCCTTCACCTAGATTTTTGGGAGCCCAAAGTTCCTTTTTAGTTGCAAACTGCAATCCATACATATATAAAGGGAGGTACTAGCTCCAAATCGTATTTACAGTGAAAACTGCAGGAAATTCAAACTGGCATTAAAACAGACTGAGAAACCAGAGTAAAGTTTCTCCTGCTTCCCGTTTCCGTTGTGCTAGTGAACGAACATCCCTCCACATGCTCCGTTTTGAGAGATGAGTGTTTGTGAAAGACGTCCTTCAGCTAGCTTGTTGGTAACACAATGTTCCTTTTCAGGTGCAAACTACACTCCTTAAATATATATGGGAAGTACTAGCTCCAACTCGGTTTTATAGTGAAAACTGCAGGAACTTCAAACCGGCACTAGGAAACAGACTGAGAAACCAGAGTAAAAGTTTCTCCTGCAACCCGTTCCCTTTGTGCTAGATGAACGAATGTCTATCCACATGCTGAGTTCTGAGAGATAAGTGCGTGTGAAAGCCGTCCTTCACCTAGATTGTTGGGAACACAAAGTTCCTTTTCAGTTGTCAACTACACTCCAAACATATATATGGGGTGGTACGAGATCCAACTCGCTTTTACAGGGAAAGCTGCAGGAACTTCAAATCGGCCATAGAAAATACACTGAGAAACCAGAGTAAAAGTTTCTCCTGCAACCCGTTCACTATGTGCTACATGAACGAACGTCTCCCACATGCTCAGTTCTGAGGGATAAGTGTGAGTGAAAGCCATACTACGACTTGCCTGTTTGGAATACAAAGTTCCATTTTAGTTGCAAACTACACTCCATACATATATATGGTGAGGTACTAGCTCCAACTCGGTTTTACAGTGAAAACTGCAGGAAAATCAAACCGACACTAGGAAACAGACTGAGAAACCAGAGTAAAAGTTTCACCTGCAACCCCTTCCCTTTGTGCTAGATGAACGAAATTCTCTCCACATGCTCAGTTCTGAGAGATAAGTGTGTGTGAAAGCCGTCCTTCACCTAGATTGTTGGGAACACAAAGTTCCTTTTCAGTTGCAAACTGCACTCCATTCATATATAAGGGGAGGTACTAGCTCCAAATGGGTTTTACAGTTAAAACTGCAGGAAACTCAAACCGGCACTAGGAAACAGACTGAGAAACCAGAGTAAAAGTTTCTCCTGCAACCCGTTCCCTTTGTGCTAGATGAACGAATATCTCTCCAAATGCTCAGTTCTGAGAGATAAGTGTGTGTGAAAGCCATACTTCACCTAGCTTGTTGGGAATACAAAGTTAGTTTTCAGTTGCAAACTACACTCCATACATATATATGGGGAGTTACTAGCTCCAACTCTGTTTTACAGTGAAAACTGCAGGAAATTCAAACCGGCACTAGGATGCAGAATGAGAAACCAGAGTAAAAGTTTCTCCTGCAACCCGTTCCTTTGTGCTAGATGAACAAACGTCTCTCCACATGCTCAGTTCTGAGAGATAATTGTGTGTGAAAGCCATAATTCACCTAGCTTGTTGGGAATACAAAGTTCCTTTTCAGTTGCAAAATACACTCCAGATATATATATGGGGAGGTACTAGATCCAACTCGGTTTTACAGTGAAACCTGCAGGAATTTCAAACCGGCACTAGGAAACAGACTGAGAAACCAGAGTAAAAGTTTCTCCTGCATCCCGTTCCCGTTGTGCTAGCGAACGAACATCTCTCCACATGCTCCGTTTTGAGAGATGAGTGTTTGTGAAAGCCGTCCTTCAACTAGCTTGTTGGTAACACAAAGTTCCTTTTCAGGTGCAAACTACACTCCTTAAATATATATGGAAAGTACTAGCTCCAACTCGGTTTTACAGTGAAAACTGCAGGCACTTCAAACCGGCACAAGGAAACAGACTGAGAAACCAGAGTAAAAGTTGCTCCTGCAAAACTTCCCGTTGTGCTAGATGAATGAACGTCTCTCCACATGCTCAGTTCTGAGAGATAAGTGTGTGTGAAAGCCGTCCTTCAACTAGCTTGTTGGGAACACAAAGTTCCTTTTCAGTTGCCAACTACACTCCAAATATATATATGGGGAGGTACGAGTTCCAACACGCTTTTACAGTGTAAGCTGCAGGAACATCAATTCAGCACTAGAAAATACACTGAGAAACAATAGTAAAAGTTTCTCCTGCAACCCGTTCACTATGTGCTACATGAACGAACGTCTTCCACATGCTCAGTTCTGAGAGATAAGTGTGAGTGAAAGCCGTCCTTCCCCTAGATAGTTGGGAACACAAAGTTCCTTTTCAGTTGCAAACTGCACTCCATACATATATAAGGGGAGGTACTAGCTCCAAATCGGATTTACAGTGAAAACTGCAGGAACTTCAAACTGGCACTAGGAAACAGACTGAGAAACCAGAGTAAAAGTTTCTCCTGAAACCGATTCCATTTGTGCTAGGTGAACAAAAGTCTCTCCACATGCTAAGTTCTGAGAGATAAATGTGTGTGAAACCATACACACCAAGCTTGTTGGGAATACAAAGTTCCTTTTCAGTTGCAAACTACAGTCCAGATATATATATGGGGAAGTAGTAGCTCCAACTCGGTTTTACAGTGAAAACTGCAGGCACTTCAAACCGGCACTAGGAAACAGACTGAGAAACCAGAGTAAAAGTTTCTCCTGCAAAACTTTCCCGTTGTGCTAGATGAACGAACGTCTCTCCACATGCTAAGTTCTGAGAGATAAGTGTGTGTGAAAGCCATCCTTCACCTAGCTTGTTGTGAACACAAAGTTCCTTTTCAGTTGCAAACTACACTCCATACATATATATGGTGTGGTACTAGCTCCAACACGGTTTTACAGTGAAAACTGCAGGAACTTCAAACTGGCAGTAAGAAGCAGACTGAGAAACCAGAGTAAAAGTTTCTCCTGCATCCCGTTCCCGTTGTGCTAGCGAACGAATATCACTCCACATGCTCAGTTTTGAGAGATGAGTGTTTGTGGAAGCCGTTCTTCACCTAGCTTGTTGGGAAAACAAATTTCCTTTTCAGTTGCCAACTACACTCCAAACATATATATGGGGAGGTACGAGCTCCAACTCGCTTTTACAGTGAAAAGTGCAGGAACTTCAAACCGGCACTAGGAAATACACTGAGAAACCAGAGAAAAAGTTTCTCCTGCAAAACGTTCACTATCTGCTACAAGAACGAACGTCTCCCAAATGCTCAGTTCTGAGAGATAAGTGTGAGTAAAAGCCATACTACACCTTGCCTGTTGGGAATACAAAGTTCCTTTTTAGTTGCAAACTACAATCCATACATATATATGGTGAGGTAATAGCACCAAATCGGTTTTACAGTGAAAACTGCAGGAAATTCAAACCAGCACTAGGAAACAGACTGAGAAACCAGAGTAAAATTTCACCTGCAAACCGTTCCCTTTGTGCTAGATGAACGATCTTCTCTCCACATGCTCATTTCTGAGAAATAAGTGTGTGTGAATGCCGTCCTTCACCTAGATTTTTGGGAACACAAAGTTCCTTTTCAGTTGCAGACTGCAATCCATATATATATAAGGGGAGGTACTAGCTCCAAATCTTATTTACAGTGAAAACTGCAGGAACTTCAAACCGGCAGTAAGAAACAGACTG
Organism: Camelus dromedarius; assembly: GCF_036321535.1. NCBI lineage: Eukaryota > Metazoa > Chordata > Mammalia > Artiodactyla > Camelidae > Camelus > Camelus dromedarius. The sequence continues at coordinate 10,939,236 of NC_087443.1, forward strand.
TGAACCCAGAGTAAAAGTTTCACCTGCATCCCTTTCCCGTTCTGCTAGATGAATGAACATCTGTCCACATGCTCAGTTTTCAGAGATAATTGTGTGTGAAAGCCGTCCTTCACCTAGCTTGTTGGGAACACAAAGTTCGTTTTCAGGTGCAAACTACACTCCTTACATATATATGGGGAGGTACTATCTCCAACTCGGTTTTACAGTGAAAACTGCAGGAACATGAAACCAGGAAAATGGAAACACACTGAGAAACCAGAGTAAAAGTTGCTCCTGCAACCCGTTCCCGTTTTGCTAGATGAACGAACGTCTCTCCACATGCTCAGTTCTGAGAGTTAAGTGTGTGTGAAAGCCATCCTTCACCTAGCTTGCTGTGAACACAAAGTTCCTTTTCAGTTGCAAACTACACTCCATACATATATATGGGGAGGTACTTGCTCCAACTCGGTTTTACAGAGAAAACTGCAGGAAATTCAAACTGGCACTAGGAAACACACTGAGAAACCAGAGTAATAGTTTCACCTGCAACCCGTTCCCTTTGTGCTAGATGAACGAACGTCTCTCCACATGCTCAGTTCTGAGAGATAAGTGTGTGTGAAAGCCTACTTCCACCTAGCTTGTTGGGAAAACAAAGTTCCATTTCAGTTGCAAACTACAATCTTAGATAAATATGGGGAGGTACTAGCTCCAACTCGGTTTACAGTGAAACCTGCAGGAACTTCAATCCGGCAGTAGGAAACAGACTGAGAAACCAGAGTAAAAGTTTCTCCTGCAATCCGTTCCCTTAGTGCTAGATGATCGAATGTCTCTCTACATGCTCAGTTCTGAGAGATAAGTGAGTGTGAAAGCCGTTCTTCACCTAGCTTGTTGGGAAAACAAAGTCCCTTTTCAGTTGCCAACAACACTCCAAACATATATATGGGGAGATACGAGCTCCAACTCGCTTTTACAGTGAAAACTGCAGGAACTTCAAACCGGCTCTAGGAAATACACTGAGAAACCAGACTAAAAGTTTCTCCTGCAACCCGTTCACTATGTGCTACATGAACGTACGTCTCTCACATGCTCATTTCTGAGAGATAATTGTTAGTGAATGCCATACTACAACTTGTCTGTTGGGAAAACAAAGTTCCTTTTTAGTTGCAAACTACACTCCATACATATATATGGTGAGGTACGAGCTCCAACTCGGTTTTACAGTGAAAACTGCAGGAAATTCAAACCGGCACTAGGAAACAGACTGAGAAACCAGAGTAAAAGTTTCACCTGCAAACCGTTCCCTTTGTGCTAGATGAACGATCTTCTCTCCACATGCTCATTTCTGAGAAATAAGTGTGAGTGAATGCCGTTCTTCACCTAGATTTTTGGGAACACAAAGATCCTTTTCAGTTGCAAACTGCAATCCATACATATATAAGGGGAGGTACTAGCCCCAAATCTTATTTACAGTGAAAACTGCAGGAACTTACAACTGGCAGTAAGAAACAGACTGTGAACACAGAGTAAAAGTTTCATCTGCATCCCTTTCCCGTTGTGCTAGATGAACGAACATTTCTCCACATGCTGAATTCTGAGAGATGAGTGTGTGTTAAAGCCGTCCTTCACCTATCTTGTTGGGAACACAAAGTTCGTTTTCAGGTGCAAACTACACTCCTTACATATATATGGGGAGGTACTAGCTCCAACTCGGTTTTACAGTGAAACCTGCAGGAACTTCAAACCGGCAATAGGAAACACACGGAGAAACCAGAGTAAAAGTTGCTCCTGCAACCAGTTCCCGTTGTGCTAGATGAACGAACGTCTCTCCACATGCTCAGTTCTGAGAGATAATTGTGTGTGAAAGCCATACTTCACCTAGCTTGTTGGGAATACAAAGTTCCTTTTCAGTTGCAAAATACACTCCAGATATATATATGGGGAGGTACTAGATCCAACTCGGTTTTACAGTGAAAACTGCTGGAATTTCAAACCGGCACTAGGAAACAGACTGAGAAACCAGAGTAAAAGTTTCTCCTGCATCCCGTTCCCGTTGTGCTAGTGAACGAACATCTCTCCACATGCTCCGTTTTGAGAGATGAGTGTTTGTGAAAGCCGTCCTTCATCTAGCTTGTTGGTAACACAAAGTTCCTTTTCAGGTGCAAAGTACACTCCTTAAATATATATGGAAAGTACTAACTCCAACTCGGTTTTACAGTGAAAACTGCAGGAACTTCAAACCGGCAGTAGGAAACAGACTGAGAAACCAGAGTAAAAGTTTCTCCTGCATCCCGTTCCCATTGTGCTAGCGAACGAACATCTCTCCACATGCTCAGTTTTGAGAGATGAGTGTTTGTGAAAGCCGTCCTTCACCTAGCTTGTTGGGAACACAAAGTTCCTTTTCAGGAGCAAACTACAATCCTTAAATATATAAGGGGAGGTACTAGCTCCAAATCGGATTTACAGTGAAAACTGGAGGAACTTCAAACCGGCACTAGTAAACAGACTGAGAAACCAGAGAAAAAGTTTCACCTGCAAACCGTTCCCTTTGTGCTAGATGAACGATCTTTTCTCCACATGCTCATTTCTGAGAAATAAGTGTGAGTCAATGCCGTCCTTCACCTAGATTTTTGGGAACACAAAGATCCTTTTCAGTTGCAAACTGCAATCCATACATATATAAGGGGAGGTACTAGCTCCAAATCTTATTTACAGTGAAAACTGCAGGAACTTCCAACTGGCAGTAAGAAACAGACTGTGAACCCAGAGTAAAAGTTTCACCTGCATCCCTTTCCCGTTGTGCTAGATGAACGAACATCTCTCCACATGCTCAGTTCTGAGAGATGAGTGTGTGTTAAAGCCGTCCTTCACCTAGCTTGTTGGGAACACAAAGTTCGTTTTCAGGTGCAAACTACACTCCTTACATATATATGGGGAGGTACTAGCTCCAACTCAGTTTTACAGTGAAACCTGCAGGAACTTCAAACCGGCAATAGGAAACACACGGAGAAACCAGAGTAAAAGTTGCTCCTGCAACCAGTTCCCGTTGTGCTAGATGAACGAACGTCTCTCCACATGCTCAGTTCTGAGAGTTAAGTGTGTGTGAAAGCCATCCTTCACCTAGCTTGCTGTGAACACAAAGTTCCTTTTCAGTTGCAAACTACACTCCATAAATATATATGGTGAGGTACTAGCTCCAACTCCGTTTTACAGTGAAAACTGCAGGAACTTCAAACCGACACTAGGAAACAGACTGAGAAACCAGAGTAAAAGTTTCTCCTGCAACCCGTTCCCTTTGAGCTAGATGAACGAAAGTCTCTCCAAATGCTCAGTTCTGAGAGATAAGTGACTGTGAAAGCCATACTTCACCTAGCTTGTTGGGAATACAAAGTTCCTTTTCAGTTGCAAACTACACTCCATACATATATATGGGGAGATACCAGCTCCAACTCTGTTTTACAGTGAAAACTGCAAGAACTTCAAACCGGCACTAGGATGCAGAATGAGAAACCAGACTAAAAGTTTCTCCTGCAACCCTTTCCTTTGTGCTAGATGAACAAACGTCTCTCCACATGCTCAGTTCTGAGAGATATTTGTGTGTGAAAGCGATACTTCACCTAGCTTGTTGGATATACAAAGTTCCTTTTCAGTTGCAAAATACACTCCAGATATATATATGGGGAGGTACTAGATCCAACTCGGTTTTACACTGAAACCTGCAGGAACTTCAAACCGGCACTAGGAAACAGACTGAGAAACCAGAGTAAAAGTTTCTCCTGCAATCCTTTCCCTTTGTGCTAGATGAACGAATGTCCCTCCACATGCTCAGTTCTGAGTGATAAGTGTGTGTGAAAGCCGTTCTTCACCTAGCTTGTTGGGAAAACAAAGTTCCTTTTCAGTTGCCAACAACACTCCAAACATATATATGGGGAGATACGAGCTCCAACTCGCTTTTACAGTGAAAACAGCAGGAACTTCAAACCGGCACTAGGAAATACACTGAGAAACCAGACTAAAAGTTTCTCCTGCAACCCGTTCACTATGTGCTAAATGAACGAACGTCTCTCACATGATCATTTCTGAGAGATAATTGTTAGTGAAAGCCATACTACAACTTGTCTGTTGGGAAAACAATGTTCCATTTTAGTTGCAAAATACACTCCATACATATATATGGTGAGGTACTAGCTCCAACTCGGTTTTACAGTGAAAACTGCAGGAACTTCAAACCGGCTCTAGGAAACAGACTGAGAAACCAGAGTAAAAGTTTCTCCTGCAACCCGTTCCATTTGTGCTAGGTGAACGAATGTCTATCCACATGCTCAGTTCTGAGAGATAAGTGTGTGTGAAAGCCGTCCTTCACCTAGCTTGTTGGGAATACAAAGTTCCTTTTCAGGTGCCAACTACACTCCAAACATATATATGGGGATGAACGAGATCCAACTCGCTTTTACAGTGAAAACTGCAGGAAATTCAAACCGGCACTAGGAAACAGACTGAGAAACCAGAGAAAAAGTTTCACCTGCAAACCGTTCCCTTTGTGCTAGATGAACGATCTTTTCTCCACATGCTCATTTCTGAGAAATAAGTGTGAGTGAATGCCGTCCTTCACCTAGATTTTTGGGAACACAAAGATCCTTTTCAGTTGCAAACTGCAATCCATACATATATAAGGGGAGGTACTAGCTCCAAATCTTATTTACAGTGAAAACTGCAGGAACTTCCAACTGGCAGTAAGAAACAGACTGTGAACCCAGAGTAAAAGTTTCATCTGCATCCCTTTCCCGTTGTGCTAGATGAACGAACATCTCTCCACATGCTCAGTTCTGAGAGATGAGTGTGTGTGAAAGCCATCCTTCACCTAGCTTGTTGGGAACACAAAGTTCGTTTTCAGGTACAAACTACACTCCTTACATATATATGGGGAGGTACTAGCTCCAACTCGGTTTTACAGTGAAACCTGCAGGAACTTCAAACCGGCAATAGGAAACACACGGAGAAACCAGAGTAAAAGTTGCTCCTGCAACCAGTTCCCGTTGTGCTAGATGAACGAACGTCTCTCCACATGCTCAGTTCTGAGAGATAAGTGAGTGTGAAAGCCATACTTAACCTAGCTTGTTGGGAATACAAAGTTCCTTTTCAGTTGCAAACTACACTCCATACATATATATGGGGAGGTACCAGCTCCAACTCTGTTTTACAGTGAAAACTGCAAGAAATTCAAACCGGCACTAGGATGCAGAATGAGAAACCAGAGTAAAAGTTTCTCCTGCAACCCGTTCCTTTGTGCTAAATGAACAAACGTCTCTCCACATGCTCAGTTCTGAGAGATATTTGTGTGTGAAAGCCATACTTCACCTAGCTTGTTGGGAATACAAAGTTCCTTTTCAGTTGCAAAATACACTCCAGATATATATATGGGGAAGTACTAGATCCACCTCGGTTTTACAGTGAAAACTGCAGGAATTTCAAACCGGCACTAGAAAACAGACTGAGAAACCAGAGTAAAAGTTTCTCCTGCATCCCGTTCCCGTTGTTCTAGTGAACGAACATCTCTCCACATGCTCCGTTTTGAGAGATGATTGTTTGTGAAAGCCGTCCTTCATCTAGCTTGTTGGTAACACAAAGTTCCTTTTCAGGTGCAAAGTACACTCCTTAAATATATATGGAAAGTACTAACTCCAACTCGGTTTTACAGTGAAAACTGCAGGAACTTCAAACCGGCAGTAGGAAACAGACTGAGAAACCAGAGTAAAAGTTTCTCCTGCATCCCGTTCCCGTTGTGCTAGCGAACGAACATCTCTCCACATGCTCAGTTTTGAGAGATGAGTGTTTGTGAAAGCCGTCCTTCACCTAGCTTGTTGGGAACACAAAGTTCCTTTTCAGGAGCAAACTACAATCCTTACATATATAAGGGGAGGTACTAGCTCCAAATCGGATTTACAGTGAAAACTGGAGGAACTTCAAACCGGCACTAGTAAACAGACTGAGAAACCAGAGAAAAAGTTTCACCTGCAAACCGTTCCCTTTGTGCTAGATGAACGATCTTTTCTCCACATGCTCATTTCTGAGAAATAAGTGTGAGTAAATGCCGTCCTTCACCTAGATTTTTGGGAACACAAAGATCCTTTTCAGTTGCAAACTGCAATCCATACATATATAAGGGGAGGTACTAGCTCCAAATCTTATTTACAGTGAAAACTGCAGGAACTTCCAACTGGCAGTAAGAAACAGACTGTGAACCCAGAGTAAAAGTTTCACCTGCATCCCTTTCCCGTTGTGCTAGATGAACGAACATCTCTCCACATGCTCAGTTCTGAGAGATGAGTGTGTGTTAAAGCCGTCCTTCACCTAGCTTGTTGGGAACACAAAGTTCGTTTTCAGGTGCAAACTACACTCCTTACATATATATGGGGAGGTACTAGCTCCAACTCAGTTTTACAGTGAAACCTGCAGGAACTTCAAACCGGCAATAGGAAACACACGGAGAAACCAGAGTAAAAGTTGCTCCTGCAACCAGTTCCCGTTGTGCTAGATGAACGAACGTCTCTCCACATGCTCAGTTCTGAGAGTTAAGTGTGTGTGAAAGCCATCCTTCACCTAGCTTGCTGTGAACACAAAGTTCCTTTTCAGTTGCAAACTACACTCCATAAATATATATGGTGAGGTACTAGCTCCAACTCCGTTTTACAGTGAAAACTGCAGGAACTTCAAACCGACACTAGGAAACAGACTGAGAAACCAGAGTAAAAGTTTCTCCTGCAACCCGTTCCCTTTGAGCTAGATGAACGAAAGTCTCTCCAAATGCTCAGTTCTGAGAGATAAGTGACTGTGAAAGCCATACTTCACCTAGCTTGTTGGGAATACAAAGTTCCTTTTCAGTTGCAAACTACACTCCATACATATATATGGGGAGATACCAGCTCCAACTCTGTTTTACAGTGAAAACTGCAAGAACTTCAAACCGGCACTAGGATGCAGAATGAGAAACCAGACTAAAAGTTTCTCCTGCAACCCTTTCCTTTGTGCTAGATGAACAAACGTCTCTCCACATGCTCAGTTCTGAGAGATATTTGTGTGTGAAAGCGATACTTCACCTAGCTTGTTGGATATACAAAGTTCCTTTTCAGTTGCAAAATACACTCCAGATATATATATGGGGAGGTACTAGATCCAACTCGGTTTTACAGTGAAACCTGCAGGAACTTCAAACCGGCACTAGGAAACAGACTGAGAAACCAGAGTAAAAGTTTCTCCTGCAATCCTTTCCCTTTGTGCTAGATGAACGAATGTCCCTCCACATGCTCAGTTCTGAGTGATAAGTGTGTGTGAAAGCCGTTCTTCACCTAGCTTGTTGGGAAAACAAAGTTCCTTTTCAGTTGCCAACAACACTCCAAACATATATATGGGGAGATACGAGCTCCAACTCGCTTTTACAGTGAAAACAGCAGGAACTTCAAACCGGCACTAGGAAATACACTGAGAAACCAGACTAAAAGTTTCTCCTGCAACCCGTTCACTATGTGCTAAATGAACGAACGTCTCTCACATGATCATTTCTGAGAGATAATTGTTAGTGAAAGCCATACTACAACTTGTCTGTTGGGAAAACAATGTTCCATTTTAGTTGCAAAATACACTCCATACATATATATGGTGAGGTACTAGCTCCAACTCGGTTTTACAGTGAAAACTGCAGGAACTTCAAACCGGCTCTAGGAAACAGACTGAGAAACCAGAGTAAAAGTTTCTCCTGCAACCCGTTCCATTTGTGCTAGGTGAACGAATGTCTATCCACATGCTCAGTTCTGAGAGATAAGTGTGTGTGAAAGCCGTCCTTCACCTAGCTTGTTGGGAATACAAAGTTCCTTTTCAGGTGCCAACTACACTCCAAACATATATATGGGGATGAACGAGATCCAACTCGCTTTTACAGTGAAAACTGCAGGAAATTCAAACCGGCACTAGGAAACAGACTGAGAAACCAGAGAAAAAGTTTCACCTGCAAACCGTTCCCTTTGTGCTAGATGAACGATCTTTTCTCCACATGCTCATTTCTGAGAAATAAGTGTGAGTGAATGCCGTCCTTCACCTAGATTTTTGGGAACACAAAGATCCTTTTCAGTTGCAAACTGCAATCCATACATATATAAGGGGAGGTACTAGCTCCAAATCTTATTTACAGTGAAAACTGCAGGAACTTCCAACTGGCAGTAAGAAACAGACTGTGAACCCAGAGTAAAAGTTTCATCTGCATCCCTTTCCCGTTGTGCTAGATGAACGAACATCTCTCCACATGCTCAGTTCTGAGAGATGAGTGTGTGTGAAAGCCATCCTTCACCTAGCTTGTTGGGAACACAAAGTTCGTTTTCAGGTACAAACTACACTCCTTACATATATATGGGGAGGTACTAGCTCCAACTCGGTTTTACAGTGAAACCTGCAGGAACTTCAAACCGGCAATAGGAAACACACGGAGAAACCAGAGTAAAAGTTGCTCCTGCAACCAGTTCCCGTTGTGCTAGATGAACGAACGTCTCTCCACATGCTCAGTTCTGAGAGATAAGTGAGTGTGAAAGCCATACTTAACCTAGCTTGTTGGGAATACAAAGTTCCTTTTCAGTTGCAAACTACACTCCATACATATATATGGGGAGGTACCAGCTCCAACTCTGTTTTACAGTGAAAACTGCAAGAAATTCAAACCGGCACTAGAAAACAGACTGAGAAACCAGAGTAAAAGTTTCTCCTGCATCCCGTTCCCGTTGTTCTAGTGAACGAACATCTCTCCACATGCTCCGTTTTGAGAGATGATTGTTTGTGAAAGCCGTCCTTCATCTAGCTTGTTGGTAACACAAAGTTCCTTTTCAGGTGCAAAGTACACTCCTTAAATATATATGGAAAGTACTAACTCCAACTCGGTTTTACAGTGAAAACTGCAGGAACTTCAAACCGGCAGTAGGAAACAGACTGAGAAACCAGAGTAAAAGTTTCTCCTGCATCCCGTTCCCGTTGTGCTAGCGAACGAACATCTCTCCACATGCTCAGTTTTGAGAGATGAGTGTTTGTGAAAGCCGTCCTTCACCTAGCTTGTTGGGAACACAAAGTTCCTTTTCAGGTGCAAACAACAATCCTTACATATATAAGGGGAGGTACTAGCTCCAAATCGGATTTACAGTGAAAACTGCAGGAACTTCAAACCGGCACTAGGAAACAGACTGAGAAACCAGAGTAAAAGTTTCTCCTGCAACCCGTTCCCTTTTTGCTAGATGAACGAATGTCTCTCCAAATGCTCAGTTCTGAGAGATAAGTGTGTGTGAAAGCCATACTTCACCTAGCTTGTTGGGAAAACAAAGTTCCTTTTCAGTTGCCAACAACACTCCAAACATATATATGGGGAGATACGAGCTCCAACTCGCTTTTACAGTGAAAACTGCAGGAACTTCAAACCGGCACTAGGAAATACACTGAGAAACCAGACTAAAACTTTCTCCTGCAACCCGTTCACTATGTGCTAAATGAACGAACGTCTCTCACATGATCATTTCTGAGAGATAATTGTTAGTGAAAGCCATACTACAACTTGTCTGTTGGGAAAACAAAGTTCCTTTTTAGTTGCAAACTACACTCCATACATATATATGGTGAGGTACTAGCTCCAACTCGGTTTTACAGTGAAAACTGCAGGAAATTCAAACCGGCTCTAGGAAACAGACTGAGAAACCAGTGTAAAAGTTTCTCCTGCAACCCGTTCCCTTTGTGCTAGATGAACGAATGCCTATCCAAATGCTCAGTTCTGAGAGATAAGTGTGTGTGAAAGCCGTCCTTCACCAAGCTTGTTGGGAATACAAAGTTCCTTTTCAGGTGCCAACTACACTCCAAACATATTTATGGGGAGGAACGAGATCCAACTCGCTTTTACAGTGAAAACTGCAGGAAATTCAAACCGGCACTAAGAAACAGACTGAGAAACCAGAGAAAAAGTTTCAACTGCAAACCGTTCCCTTTGTGCTAGATGAACGATCTTTTCTCCACATGCTCATTTCTGAGAAATAAGTGTGAGTTAATGCCGTCCTTCACCTAGATTTTTGGGAACACAAAAATCCTTTTCAGTTGCAAACTGCAATCCATACATATATAAGGGGAGGTACTAGCTCCAAATCTTATTTACAGTGAAAACTGCAGGAACTTCCAACTGGCAGTAAGAAACAGACTGTGAACCCAGAGTAAAAGTTTCACCTGCATCCCTTTCCCGTTGTGCTAGATGAACGAACATCTCTCCACATGCTCAGTTCTGAGAGATGAGTGTGTGTTAAAGCCGTCCTTCACCTAGCTTGTTGGGAACACAAAGTTCGTTTTCAGGTGCAAACTACACTCCTTACATATATATGGGGAGGTACTAGCTCCAACTCAGTTTTACAGTGAAACCTGCAGGAACTTCAAACCGGCAATAGGAAACACACGGAGAAACCAGAGTAAAAGTTGCTCCTGCAACCAGTTCCCGTTGTGCTAGATGAACGAACGTCTCTCCACATGCTCAGTTCTGAGAGTTAAGTGTGTGTGAAAGCCATCCTTCACCTAGCTTGCTGTGAACACAAAGTTCCTTTTCAGTTGCAAACTACACTCCATAAATATATATGGTGAGGTACTAGCTCCAACTCCGTTTTACAGTGAAAACTGCAGGAACTTCAAACCGACACTAGGAAACAGACTGAGAAACCAGAGTAAAAGTTTCTCCTGCAACCCGTTCCCTTTGAGCTAGATGAACGAAAGTCTCTCCAAATGCTCAGTTCTGAGAGATAAGTGACTGTGAAAGCCATACTTCACCTAGCTTGTTGGGAATACAAAGTTCCTTTTCAGTTGCAAACTACACTCCATACATATATATGGGGAGATACCAGCTCCAACTCTGTTTTACAGTGAAAACTGCAAGAACTTCAAACCGGCACTAGGATGCAGAATGAGAAACCAGACTAAAAGTTTCTCCTGCAACCCTTTCCTTTGTGCTAGATGAACAAACGTCTCTCCACATGCTCAGTTCTGAGAGATATTTGTGTGTGAAAGCGATACTTCACCTAGCTTGTTGGATATACAAAGTTCCTTTTCAGTTGCAAAATACACTCCAGATATATAAATGGGGAGGAACTAGATCCAACTCTGTTTTACAGTGAAACCTGCAGGAACTTCAAACCGGCACTAGGAAACAGACTGAGAAACCAGAGTAAAAGTTTCTCCTGCAATCCATTCCCTTTGTGCTAGATGAACGAATGTCCCTCCACATGCTCAGTTCTGAGTGATAAGTGTGTGTGAAAGCCGTTCTTCACCTAGCTTGTTGGGAAAACAAAGTTCCTTTTCAGTTGCCAACAACACTCCAAACATATATATGGGGAGATACGAGCTCCAACTCGCTTTTACAGTGAAAACAGCAGGAACTTCAAACCGGCACTAGGAAATACACTGAGAAACCAGACTAAAACTTTCTCCTGCAACCCGTTCACTATGTGCTAAATGAACGAACGTCTCTCACATGATCATTTCTGAGAGATAATTGTTAGTGAAAGCCATACTACAACTTGTCTGTTGGGAAAACAATGTTCCATTTTAGTTGCAAACTACACTCCATACATATATATGGTGAGGTACTAGCTCCAACTCGGTTTTACAGTGAAAACTGCAGGAACTTCAAACCGGCTCTAGGAAACAGACTGAGAAACCAGAGTAAAAGTTTCTCCTGCAACCCGTTCCATTTGTGCTAGGTGAACGAATGTCTATCCACATGCTCAGTTCTGAGAGATAAGTGTGTGTGAAAGCCGTCCTTCACCTAGCTTGTTGGGAATACAAAGTTCCTTTTCAGGTGCCAACTACACTCCAAACATATATATGGGGATGAACGAGATCCAACTCTCTTTTACAGTGAAAACTGCAGGAAATTCAAACCGGCACTAGGAAACAGACTGAGAAACCAGAGAAAAAGTTTCACCTGCAAACCGTTCCCTTTGTGCTAGATGAACGATCTTTTCTCCACATGCTCATTTCTGAGAAATAAGTGTGAGTGAATGCCGTCCTTCACCTAGATTTTTGGGAACACAAAGATCCTTTTCAGTTGCAAACTGCAATCCATACATATATAAGGGGAGGTAGTAGCTCCAAAACTTATTTACAGTGAAAACTGCAGGAACTTCCAACTGGCAGTAAGAAACAGACTGTGAACCCAGAGTAAAAGTTTCATCTGCATCCCTTTCCCGTTGTGCTAGATGAACGAAAATCTCTCCACATGCTCAGTTCTGAGAGATGAGTGTGTGTGAAAGCCATCCTTCACCTAGCTTGTTGGGAACACAAAGTTCGTTTTCAGGTGCAAACTACACTCCTTACATATATATGGGGAGGTACTAGCTCCAACTCGGTTTTACAGTGAAACCTGCAGGAACTTCAATCCGACACTAGGAAACACACTGAGAAATCAGAGTTATAGTTTCACCTGAAATCCGTTCCCTTTGTGCTACATGAACGAACTTCTCTCCACATGCTCAGTTCTGAGAGATAAGTGTGTGTGAAAGCCGTCCTTCACCTAGATAGTTGGGAACACAAAGTTCCTTCTTAGTTGCAAACTGAAATCCATACATATATAAGGGGAGGTAATAGTTCCAAATCGGATTTACAGTGAAAATTGCAGGAACTTCAAACCGGCACTAGGAAACAGACTGAGAAACCAGAGTAAAAGTTTCTCCTGCAACCCGTTCCCTTTGAGCTAGATGAACGAAATTCTCTCCAAATGCTCAGTTCTGAGAGATAAGTGAGTGTGAAAGCCATACTTCACCTAGCTTGTTGGGAATACAAAGTTCCTTTTCAGTTGCAAACTACACTCCATACATATATATGGGGAGGTACCAGCTCCAACTCTGTTTTACAGTGAAAACTGCAAGAAATTCAAACCGGCACTAGGATGCAGAATGAGAAACCAGAGTAAAAGTTTCTCCTGCAACCCGTTCCTTTGTGCTAGATGAACAAACGTCTCTCCACATGCTCAGTTCTGAGAGATAATTGTGTGTGAAAGCCATACTTCACCTAGCTTGTTGAGAATACAAAGTTCCTTTTCAGTTGCAAAATACACTCCAGATATATATATGGGGAAGTACTAGATCCACCTCGGTTTTACAGTGAAAACTGCAGGAATTTCAAACCGGCACTAGAAAACAGACTGAGAAACCAGAGTAAAAGTTTCTCCTGCATCCCGTTCCCGTTGTTCTAGTGAACGAACATCTCTCCACATGCTCCGTTTTGAGAGATGATTGTTTGTGAAAGCCGTCCTTCATCTAGCTTGTTGGTAACACAAAGTTCCTTTTCAGGTGCAAAGTACACTCCTTAAATATATATGGAAAGTACTAACTCCAACTCGGTTTTACAGTGAAAACTGCAGGAACTTCAAACCGGCAGTAGGAAACAGACTGAGAAACCAGAGTAAAAGTTTCTCCTGCATCCCGTTCCCGTTGTGCTAGCGAACGAACATCTCTCCACATGCTCAGTTTTGAGAGATGAGTGTTTGTGAAAGCCGTCCTTCACCTAGCTTGTTGGGAACACAAAGTTCCTTTTCAGGTGCAAACAACAATCCTTACATATATAAGGGGAGGTACTAGCTCCAAATCGGATTTACAGTGAAAACTGGAGGAACTTCAAACCGGCACTAGGAAACAGACTGAGAAACCAGAGTAAAAGTTTCTCTTGCAACCCGTTCCCTTTTTGCTAGATGAACGAATGTCTCTCCAAATGCTCAGTTCTGAGAGATAAGTGTGTGTGAAAGCCATACTTCACCTAGCTTGTTGGGAAAACAAAGTTCCTTTTCAGTTGCCAACAACACTCCAAACATATATATGGGGAGATACGAGCTCCAACTCGCTTTTACAGTGAAAACTGCAGGAACTTCAAACCGGCACTAGGAAATACACTGAGAAACCAGACTAAAACTTTCTCCTGCAACCCGTTCACTATGTGCTAAATGAACGAACGTCTCTCACATGATCATTTCTGAGAGATAATTGTTAGTGAAAGCCATACTACAACTTGTCTGTTGGGAAAACAAAGTTCCTTTTTAGTTGCAAACTACACTCCATACATATATATGGTGAGGTACTAGCTCCAACTCGGTTTTACAGTGAAAACTGCAGGAAATTCAAACCGGCTCTAGGAAACAGACTGAGAAACCAGTGTAAAAGTTTCTCCTGCAACCCGTTCCCTTTGTGCTAGATGAACGAATGCCTATCCACATGCTCAGTTCTGAGAGATAAGTGTGTGTGAAAGCCGTCCTTCACCAAGCTTGTTGGGAATACAAAGTTCCTTTTCAGGTGCCAACTACACTCCAAACATATTTATGGGGAGGAACGAGATCCAACTCGCTTTTACAGTGAAAACTGCAGGAAATTCAAACCGGCACTAGGAAACAGACTGAGAAACCAGAGAAAAAGTTTCACCTGCAAACCGTTCCCTTTGTGCTAGATGAACGATCTTTTCTCCACATGCTCATTTCTGAGAAATAAGTGTGAGTTAATGCCGTCCTTCACCTAGATTTTTGGGAACACAAAGATCCTTTTCAGTTGCAAACTGCAATCCATACATATATAAGGGGAGGTACTAGCTCCAAATCTTATTTACAGTGAAAACTGCAGGAACTTCCAACTGGCAGTAAGAAACAGACTGTGAACCCAGAGTAAAAGTTTCATCTGCATCCCTTTCCCGTTGTGCTAGATGAACGAACATCTCTCCACATGCTCAGTTCTGAGAGATGAGTGTGTGTGAAAGCCGTCCTTCACCTAGCTTGTTGGGAACACAAAGTTCGTTTTCAGGTGCAAACTACACTCCTTACATATATATGGGGAGGTACTAGCTCCAACTCGGTTTTACAGTGAAACCTGCAGGAACTTCAAACCGGCAATAGGAAACACACGGAGAAACCAGAGTAAAAGTTGCTCCTGCAACCAGTTCCCGTTGTGCTAGATGAACGAACGTCTCTCCACATGCTCAGTTCTGAGAGTTAAGTGTGTGTGAAAGCCATACTTCACCTAGCTTGCTGTGAACACAAAGTTCCTTTTCAGTTGCAGACTACACTCCATACATATATATGGTGAGGTACTAGCTCCAACTCCGTTTTACAGTGAAAACTGCAGGAACTTCAAACCGACACTAGGAAACACACTGAGAAATCAGAGTTATAGTTTCACCTGAAATCCGTTCCCTTTGTGCTAGATGAACGAACTTCTCTCCACATGCTCAATTCTGAGAGATAATTGTGTGTGAAAGCCGTCCTTCACCTAGATAGTTGGGAACACAAAGTTCCTTCTTAGTTGCAAACTGAAATCCATACATATATAAGGGGAGGTAATAGTTCCAAATCGGATTTACAGTGAAAATTGCAGGAACTTCAAACCGGCACTAGGAAACAGACTGAGAAACCAGAGTAAAAGTTTCTCCTGCAACCCGTTCCCTTTGAGCTAGATGAACGAAATTCTCTCCAAATGCTCAGTTCTGAGAGATAAGTGAGTGTGAAAGCCATACTTCACCTAGCTTGTTGGGAATACAAAGTTCCTTTTCAGTTGCAAACTACACTCCATACATATATATGGGGAGGTACCAGCTCCAACTCTGTTTTACAGTGAAAACTGCAAGAAATTCAAACCGGCACTAGGATGCAGAATGAGAAACCAGAGTAAAAGTTTCTCCTGCAACCCGTTCCTTTGTGCTAGATGAACAAACGTCTCTCCACATGCTCAGTTCTGAGAGATAATTGTGTGTGAAAGCCATACTTCACCTAGCTTGTTGAGAATACAAAGTTCCTTTTCAGTTGCAAAATACACTCCAGATATATATATGGGGAGGTACTAGATCCACCTCGGTTTTACAGTGAAAACTGCAAGAATTTCAAACCAGCACTAGAAAACAGACTGAGAAACCAGAGTAAAATTTTCTCCTGCATCCCGTTCCCGTTGTTCTAGTGAACGAACATCTCTCCACATGCTCCGTTTTGAGAGATGATTGTTTGTGAAAGCCGTCCTTCATCTAGCTTGTTGGTAACACAAAGTTCCTTTTCAGGTGCAAAGTACACTCCTTAAATATATATGGAAAGTACTAACTCCAACTCGGTTTTACAGTGAAAACTGCAGGAACTTCAAACCGGCAGTAGGAAACAGACTGAGAAACCAGACTAAAACTTTCTCCTGCAACCCGTTCACTATGTGCTAAATGAACGAACGTCTCTCACATGATCATTTCTGAGAGATAATTGTTAGTGAAAGCCATACTACAACTTGTCTGTTGGGAAAACAAAGTTCCTTTTTAGTTGCAAACTACACTCCATACATATATATGGTGAGGTACTAGCTCCAACTCGGTTTTACAGTGAAAACTGCAGGAAATTCAAACCGGCTCTAGGAAACAGACTGAGAAACCAGTGTAAAAGTTTCGCCTGCAACCCGTTCCCTTTGTGCTAGATGAACGAATGCTTATCCACATGCTCAGTTCTGAGAGATAAGTGTGTGTGAAAGCCGTCCTTCACCTAGCTTGTTGGGAATACAAAGTTCCTTTTCAGGTGCCAACTACACTCCAAACATATTTATGGGGAGGAACGAGATCCAACTCGCTTTTACAATGAAAACTGCAGGAAATTCAAACCGGCACTAGGAAACACACTGAGAAACCAGAGAAAAAGTTTCACCTGCAAACCGTTCCCTTTGTGCTAGATGAACGATCTTTTCTCCACATGCTCATTTCTGAGAAATAAGTGTGAGTGAATGCCGTCCTTCACCTAGATTTTTGGGAACACAAAGATCCTTTTCAGTTGCAAACTGCAATCCATACATATATAAGGGGAGGTACTAGCTCCAAAACTTATTTACAGTGAAAACTGCAGGAACTTCCAACTGGCAGTAAGAAACAGACTGTGAACCCAGAGTAAAAGTTTCATCTGCATCCCTTTCCCGTTGTGCTAGATGAACGAACATCTCTCCACATGCTCAGTTCTGAGAGATGAGTGTGTGTGAAAGCCGTCCTTCACCTAGCTTGTTGGGAACACAAAGTTCGTTTTCAGGTGCAAACTACACTCCTTACATATATATGGGGAGGTACTAGCTCCAACTCGGTTTTACAGTGAAACCTGCAGGAACTTCAAACCGGCAATAGGAAACACACGGAGAAACCAGAGTAAAAGTTGCTCCTGCAACCAGTTCCCGTTGTGCTAGATGAACGAACGTCTCTCCACATGCTCAGTTCTGAGAGTTAAGTGTGTGTGAAAGCCATACTTCACCTAGCTTGCTGTGAACACAAAGTTCCTTTTCAGTTGCAAACTACACTCCATACATATATATGGTGAGGTACTAGCTCCAACTCCGTTTTACAGTGAAAACTGCAGGAACTTCAATCTGAATCTAGGAAACACACTGAGAAATCAGAGTTATAGATTCACCTGAAATCCGTTCCCTTTGTGCTACATGAACGAACTTCTCTCCACATGCTCAATTCTGAGAGATAAGTGTGTGTGAAAGCCGTCCTTCACCTAGATTGTTGGGAACACAAAGTTCCTTCTTAGTTGCAAACTGCACTCCATACATATATAAGGGGAGGTAATAGTTCCAAATCGGATTTACAGTGAAAATTGCAGGAACTTCAAACCGGCACTAGGAAACAGACTGAGAAACCAGACTAAAAGTTTCTCCTGCAACCCGTTCCTTTTGAGCTAGATGAACGAAAGTCTCTCCAAAAGCTCAGTTCTGAGAGATAAGTGAGTGTGAAAGCCATACTTCACCTAGCTTGTTGGGAATACAAAGTTCCTTTTCAGTTGCAAACTACACTCCATACATATATATTGGGAGGTATCAGCTCCAACTCTGTTTTACAGTGAAAACTGCAAGAAATACAAACCGGCACTAGGATGCAGAATGAGAAACCAGAGTAAAAGTTTCTCCTGCAACCCGTTCCTTTGTGCTAGATGAACAAACGTCTCTCCACATGCTCAGTTCTGAGAGATAATTGTGTGTGAAATCCATACTTCACCTAGCTTGTTGAGAATACAAAGTTCCTTTTCAGTTGCAAAATACACTCCAGATATATATATGGGGAGGTACTAGATCCACCTCGGTTTTACAGTGAAAACTGCAGGAATTTCAAACTAGCACTAGAAAACAGACTGAGAAACCAGAGTAAAATTTTCTCCTGCATCCCGTTCCCGTTGTTCTAGTGAACGAACATTTCTCCACATGCTCCGTTTTGAGAGATGATTGTTTGTGAAAGCCGTCCTTCATCTAGCTTGTTGGTAACACAAAGTTCCTTTTCAGGTGCAAAGTACACTCCTTAAATATATATGGAAAGTACTAACTCCAACTCGGTTTTACAGTGAAAACTGCAGGAACTTCAAACCGGCAGTAGGAATCAGACTGAGAAACCAGAGTAAAAGTTTCTCCTGCAACCCGTTCCCTTTTTGCTAGAGGAACGAATGTCTCTCCAAATGCTCAGTTCTGAGAGATAAGTGTGTGTGAAAGCCATACTTCACCTAGCTTGTTGGGAATACAAAGTTAGTTTTTAGTTGCAAACTACACTCCATACATATATATGGGGAGGTACTAGCTCCAACTCGGTTTTACAGTGAAAACTGCAGGAACTTCAAACCGGCAGTAGGAAACAGACTGAGAAACCAGAGTAAAAGTTTCTCCTGCATCCCGTTCCCGTTGTGCTAGCGAACGAACATCTCTCCACATGCTCAGTTTTGAGAGATGAGTGTTTGTGAAAGCCGTCCTTCACCTAGCTTGTTGGGAACACAAAGTTCCTTTTCAGGTGCAAACTACAATCCTTACATATATAAGGGGAGGTACTAGCTCCAAATCGGATTTACAGTGAAAACTGCAGGAACTTCAAACCGGCACTAGGAAATAGACTGTGAAACCAGAGTAAAAGTTTCTCCTGCAACCCGTTCCCTTTTTGCTAGATGAACGAATGTCTCTCCAAATGCTCAGTTCTGAGAGATAAGTGTGTGTGAAAGCCATACTTCACCTAGCTTGTTGGAAATACAAAGTTAGTTTTTAGTTGCAAACTACACTCCATACGTATATATGGGGAGGTACTAGCTCCAACTCTGTTTTACAGTGAAAACTGCAGGAACTTCAAACCGGCCCCATAATACAGACTGAGAAACAAGAGTAAAAGTTTCTCCTGCACCCGTTCTTTTGTGCTAGATGAACGAATGTCTCTCCATATGCTCAGTTCTCAGATATAAGTGTGTGTGAAAGCCGTTCTTCACCTAGCTTGTTGGGAAAACAAAGTTCCTTTTCAGTTGCCAACAACACTCCAAACATATATATGGGGAGATACGAGCTCCAACTCGCTTTTACAGTGAAAACTGCAGGAACTTCAAACCGGCACTAGGAAATACACTGAGAAACCAGACTAAAACTTTCTCCTGCAACCCGTTCACTATGTGCTAAATGAACGAACGTCTCTCACATGATCATTTCTGAGAGATAATTGTTAGTGAAAGCCATACTACAACTTGTCTGTTGGGAAAACAAAGTTCCTTTTTAGTTGCAAACTACACTCCATACATATATATGGTGAGGTACTAGCTCCAACTCGGTTTTACAGTGAAAACTGCAGGAAATTCAAACCGGCTCTAGGAAACAGACTGAGAAACCAGAGTAAAAGTTTCTCCTGCAACCCGTTCCCTTTGTGCTAGATGAACGAATGCCTATCCACATGCTCAGTTCTGAGAGATAAGTGTGTGTGAAAGCCGTCCTTCACCTAGCTTGTTGGGAATACAAAGTTCCTTTTCAGGTGCCAACTACACTCCAAACATATTTATGGGGAGGAACGAGATCCAACTCGCTTTTACAATGAAAACTGCAGGAAATTCAAACCGGCACTAGGAAACACACTGAGAAACCAGAGAAAAAGTTTCACCTGCAAACCGTTCCCTTTGTGCTAGATGAACGATCATTTCTCCACATGCTCATTTCTGAGAAATAAGTGTGAGTGAATGCCGTCCTTCACCTAGATTTTTGGGAACACAAAGATCCTTTTCAGTTGCAATCTGCAATCCATACATATATAAGGGGAGGTACTAGCTCCAAAACTTATTTACAGTGAAAACTGCAGGAACTTCCAACTGGCAGTAAGAAACAGACTGTGAACCCAGAGTAAAAGTTTCATCTGCATCCCTTTCCCGTTGTGCTAGATGAACGAACATCTCTCCACATGCTCAGTTCTGAGAGATGAGTGTGTGTGAAAGCCGTCCTTCACCTAGCTTGTTGGGAACACAAAGTTCGTTTTCAGGTGCAAACTACACTCCTTACATATATATGGGGAGGTACTAGCTCCAACTCGGTTTTACAGTGAAACCTGCAGGAACTTCAAACCGGCAATAGGAAACACACGGAGAAACCAGAGTAAAAGTTGCTCCTGCAACCAGTTCCCGTTGTGCTAGATGAACGAACGTCTCTCCACATGCTCAGTTCTGAGAGATAAGTGTGTGTGAAAGCCATCCTTCACCTAGCTTGCTGTGAACACAAAGTTCCTTTTCAGTTGCAAACTACACTCCATACATATATATGGTGAGGTACTAGCTCCAACTCCGTTTTACAGTGAAAACTGCAGGAACTTCAATCCGACACTAGGAAACACACTGAGAAATCAGAGTTATAGTTTCACCTGAAATCCGTTCCCTTTGTGCTACATGAACGAACTTCTCTCCACATGCTCAGTTCTGAGAGATAAGTGTGTGTGAAAGCCGTCCTTCACCTAGATAGTTGGGAACACAAAGTTCCTTCTTAGTTGCAAACTGCACTCCATACATATATAAGGGGAGGTAATAGTTCCAAATCGGATTTACAGTGAAAATTGCAGGAACTTCAAACCGGCACTAGGAAACAGACTGAGAAACCAGAGTAAAAGTTTCTCCTGCAACCCGTTCCCTTTGAGCTAGATGAACGAAAGTCTCTCCAAATGCTCTGTTCTGAGAGATAAGTGAGTGTGAAAGCCATACTTCACCTAGCTTGTTGGGAATACAAAGTTCCTTTTCAGTTGCAAACTACACTCCATACATATATATGGGGAGGTACCAGCTCCAACTCTGTTTTACAGTGAAAACTGCAAGAAATACAAACCGGCACTAGGATGCAGAATGAGAAACCAGAGTAAAAGTTTCTCCTGCAACCCGTTCCTTTGTGCTAGATGAACAAACGTCTCTCCACATGCTCAGTTCTGAGAGATAATTGTGTGTGAAAGCCATACCTCACCTAGCTTGTTGAGAATACAAATTCCTTTTCAGTTGCAAAATACACTCCAGATATATATATGGGGAGGTACTAGATCCACCTCGGTTTTACAGTGAAAACTGCAGGAACTTCAAACCGGCAGTAGGAAACAGACTGAGAAACCAGAGTAAAAGTTTCTCCTGCATCCCGTTCCCGTTGTGCTAGCGAACGAACATCTCTCCACATGCTCAGTTTTGAGAGATGAGTGTTTGTGAAAGCCGTCCTTCACATAGCTTGTTGGGAACACAAAGTTCCTTTTCAGGTGCAAACTACAATCCTTACATATATAAGGGGAGGTACTAGCTCCAAATCGGATTTACAGTGAAAACTGCAGGAACTTCAAACCGGCACTAGGAAACAGACTGAGAAACCAGAGTAAAAGTTTCTCCTGCAACCCGTTCCCTTTTTGCTAGATGAACGAATGTCTCTCCAAATGCTCAGTTCTGAGAGATAAGTGTGTGTGAAAGCCATACTTCACCTAGCTTGTTGGGAATACAAAGTTAGTTTTCAGTTGCAAACTACAATCCATACATATATATGGGGAGGTACTAGCTCCAACTCTGTTTTACAGTGAAAACTGCAGGAACTTCAAACCGGCCCCATAATGCAGACTGAGAAACAAGAGTAAAAGTTTCTCCTGCACCCGTTCTTTTGTGTTGGATGAACAAACGTCTCTCCACATGCTCAGTTCTGAGAGATAATTGTGTGTGAAAGCCATACTTAACCTAGCTTGTTGGGAACAAAAAGTTCCTTTTCAGTTGCAAACCACACTCCAGATATATATATGGGGAACTACTAGCTCCAACTCGGTTTTAAAGTGAAAACTGCAGGAACTTAAAACCGGCACTTGGAAACAGACTGAGAAACCAGAGTAAAATTTCCCCTGCAAACCATTCCCGTTGTGCTAGATGAACGAACGTCTCTCCACATGCTCAGTTCTGAGAGATAAGTGTGTGTGAAAGCTGTCCTTCACCTAGCTTGTTGTGAACACAAAGTTCCTTTTCAGGTGCAAACTACATTCCTTACATATATATGGGGAAGTACTAGCTCCAACTTGGTTTTACAGTGAAAACTGCATGAACTTCAAACCGGCACTAGGAAACAGACTGAGAAACCAGAGTAAAAGTTTCTCCTGCAACCCGTTCCCTTTGTGCTAGATGAACGATTGTCTATCAACATGCTCATTTCTGAGAGATAACTGTGTGTGATAGCCGTCGTTCACCTAGCTTGTTGGGAATACAAAGTTCCTTTTCAGGTGCCAACTACACTCCAAACATATATATGGGGAGGAATGAGATCCAACTCGCTTTTACAGTGAAAACTGCAGGAAATTCAAACCGGCACTAGGAAACAGACTGAGAAACCAGAGTAAAAGTTTCACCTGCAAACCGTTCCCTTTGTGCTAGATGAACGATCTTCTCTCCACATGCTCATTTCTGAGAAATAAGTGTGAGTGAATGCCGTCCTTCTCCTAGATTTTTGGGAACACAAAGATCCTTTTCAGTTGCAAACTGCAATCCATACATATATAAGGGGAGGTACTAGCTCCAAATCTTATTTACAGTGAAAACTGCAGGAACTTCCAACTGGCAGTAAGAAACAGACTGTGAACCCAGAGTAAAAGTTTCACCTGCATCCCTTTCCCGTTGTGCTAGATGAACGAACATCTCTCCACATGCTCAGTTCTGAGAGATGAGTGTGTGTGAAAGCCGTCCTTCACCTAGCTTGTTGGGAACACAAAGTTCCTTTTCAGTTGCAAACTACACTCCATACATATATGTGGGGAGGTACCAGCTCCAACTCTGTTTTACAGTGAAAACTGCAAGAACTTCTAACCGGCACTAGGATGCAGAATGAGAAACCAGAGTAAAAGTTTCTCCTGCAACCCGTTCCTATGTGCTAGATGAACAAACGTCTCTCCACATGCTCAGTTCTGAGAGATAACTGTGTGTGAAAGCGATACTTCACCTAGCTTGTTGGGAATACAAAGTTAGTTTTCAGTTGAAAACTACAATCCATACATATATATGGGGAGGTAATAGCTCCAACTCTGTTTTACAGTGAAAACTGCAGGAACTTCAAACTGGCCCCATAATGCAGTCTGAGAAACAATAGTAAAAGTTTCTCCTGCACCCATTCCTTTGTGCTAGATGAACAAACGTCTCTCCACATGCTCAGTTCTGAGAGATATTTGTGTGTGAAAGCCATACTTAACCTAGCTTGTTGGGAACAAAAAGTTCCTTTTCAGTTGCAAACTACACTCCAGATATATATATGGGGAGGTACTAGCTCCAACTCGGTTTTACAGTGAAACCTGCAGGAACTTAAAACCGGCACTTGGAAACAGACTGAGAAACCAGAGTAAAAGTTTCTCCTGCAAACCATTCCCGTTGTGCTAGATGAATGAACGTCTTTCCACATGCTCAGTTCTGAGAGATAAGTGTGTGTGAAAGCTGTCCTTCAACTAGCTTGTTGTGAACACAAAGTTCCTTTTCAGTTGCAAACTACACTCCATACATATATATGGGAGGTACGAGCTCCAATTCTGTTTTACAGTGAAAACTGCAGGAACTTCAAACTGGCAGTAAGAAAGAGACTGAGAAACCAGAGTAAATGTTTCTCCTGCATCCCGTTCTCGTTGTGCTAGCGAACGAACATCTCTCCACATGCTCAGTTTTGAGAGATGAGTGTTTGTGAAAGCCGTCCTTCACCTAGCTTGTTGGGAACACAAAGTTACTTTTCAGGTGCAAACTACAATCCTAACATATATATGGGGAAGTACTAGCTCCAACTCGGTTTTACAGTGAAAACTGCATGAACTTCAAACCGGCACTAGGAAACAGACTGAGAAACCAGAGTAATAGTTTCTCCTGCAACCCGTTCCCTTTGTGCTAGATGAACGAATGTCTATCCACATGCTCAGTTCTGAGAGATAAGTGTGTGTGAAAGCCGTCCTTCACCTAGCTTGTTGGGAATACAAAGTTCCTTATCAGTTGCAAACTACACTCCAGATATATATATGGGGAGGTACTAGCTCCAACTCGGTTTTACAGTGAAAACTGCAGGCACTTCAAGCCGGCACAAGGAAACAGACTGAGAAACCAGAGTAAAACTTGCTCCTGCAAACCTTCCCGTTGTGCTAGATCAACGAACGTCTCTCCACATGCTCAGTTCTGAGAGATAACTGTGTGTGAAAGCCGTCCTTCAAGTAGCTTGTTGGGAACACAAAGTTCCTTTTCAGTTGCCAACTACACTCCAAATATATATATGGGGAGGTACGAGTTCCAACTCGCTTTTACAGTGTAAGCTGCAGGAACATCAAATCGGCACTAGAAAATACACTGAGAAACCAGAGTAAAAGTTTCTCCTGCAACCCGTTCACTATGTGCTACATGAACGAACGTCTTCCACATGCTCAGTTCTGAGAGATAAGAGTGAGTGAAAGCCATACTACACCTTGCCTGTTGGGAATACAAAGTTCATTTTTAGTTGCAAACTACACTCCATACATATATATGGTTAGGTACTAGCTCCAACTCCGTTTTACAGTGAAAACTGCAGGAACTTCAAACCGAAACTAGGAAACAGACTGAGAAATCAGAGTTATAGTTTCACCTGCAACCCGTTCCATTTGTGCTAGATGAACGAAATTCTCTCCACATGCTCAGTTCTGAGAGATAAGTGTGTGTGAAAGCCGTCCTTCACCTAGATTGTTGGGAACACAAAGTTCCTTTTCAATTGCAAACTGCACTCCATACATATATAAGAGGAGGTACTAGCTCAAAATCGGATTTACAGTGAAAACTGCAGGAACTTCAAACTGGCACTAGGAAACAGACTGAGAAACCAGAGTAAAAGTTTCTCCTGCAACCCGTTCCCTTTGTGCTAGGTGAACAAAAGTCTCTCCACATGCTAAGTTCTGAGAGATAAGTGTGTGTGAAAGCCATACTTCACCTAGCTTGTTGGGAATACAAAGTTCCTTTTCAGTTGCAAACTACACTCCAGATATATATATGGGGAAGTAGTAGCTCCAACTCGATTTTACAGTGAAAACTGCAGGCACTTCAAACCGGCACTAGGAAACAGACTGAGAAACCAGAGTACAAGTTTCTCCTGCAACCCGTTCCATTTGTGCTAGATGAACGAACGTCTCTCCACATACTCAGTTCTGAGTGATAAGTGTGTGTGAAAGCCGTCCTTCACCTATCTTGTTGGGAACACAAAGTTCCTTTTCAGGTGCAAACTACACTCCTTACATATATATGGGGAGGTACTATCTCCAACTCGGTTTTACAGTGAAAACTGCAGGAACTTCATACCGGCACTAGGAAATACACTGAGAAACCAGACTAAAAGTTTCTCCTGCAACCCGTTCACTATGTGCTACATGAACGAACGTCTCTCACATGATCAGTTCTGAGAGATAATTGTGAGAGAAAGCCATACTACAAATTGCCTGTTGGGAATACAAAGTTCCTTTTTAGTTGCAAACTACACTCCATACATATATATGGTGAGGTACTAGCTCCAACTCGGTTTTACAGTGAAAACTGCAGGAACTTCAAACAGGCTCTAGGAAACAGACTGAGAAACCAGAGTACAAGTTTCTCCTGCAACCTTTTCCCCTTGTGCTAGATGAACGAAAGTCTCTCCACATGCTCAGTTCTGAGAGATAAGTGTGTGTGAAAGCCGTCCTTCACCTAGATAGTTGGGAACATAAACTTAATTTTCAGTTGCAAACTACACTCCTTACATATATATGGGGAGGTACTAGCTCCAACTCTGTTTTACAGTGAAAACTGCAGGAAATTCAAACCGGCCCCATAATGCAGACTGAGAAAGAAGAGTAAAAGTTTCTTCTGCACCCGTTCCTTTGTGCTAGATGAACAAACGTCTCTCCACATGCTCAGTTCTGAGAGATAATTGTGTGTGAAAGCCATACTTAACCTAGCTTGTTGGGAACAAAAAGTTCCTTTTCAGTTGCAAACTACACTCCAGATATATATATGGGGAGGTACTATCTCCAACTCGGTTTTACAGTGAAAACTGCAGGAACTTAAAACCGGCACTTGGAAACAGACTGAGAAACGAGAGTATAACTTTCTCCTGCAAACCATTCCCGTTTTGCTAGATGAACGAACGTCTCTCCACATGCTCAGTTCTGAGAAATAAGTGTGTGTGAAAGCTGTCCTTCACCTAGCTTGTTGTGAACACAAAGTTCCTTTTCAGGTGCAAACTACATTCCTTACATATATATGGGGAAGTAGTAGCTCCAACTCGGTTTTACAGTGAAACCTCCAGGAACTTCAAACCGGCACTAGGAAACAGACTGAGAAACCAGAGTAAAAGTTTCTCCTGCAACCCGTTCCCTTTGTGCTAGATGAACGATTGTCTATCCACATGCTCAGTTCTGAGAGATAAGTGTGTGTGAAAGCCGTCCTTCACCTAGCTTGTTGGGAATACAAAGTTCCTTTTTAGTTGCAAACTGCACTCCATACATATATAAGGGGAGGTACTAGTTCCAAATCGTATTTACAGTGAAAACTGCAGGCACTTCAAACCGGCACTAGGAAACAGACTGAGAAACCAGAGTAAAAGTTTCTCCTGCAACCCGTTCCCTTTGAGCTAGATGAATGAAAGTCTCTCCAAATGCTCAGTTCTGAGAGATAAGTGACTGTGAAAGCCATACTTCACCTAGCTTGTTGGGAATACAAAGTTCCTTTTCAGTTGCAAACTACACTCCATACATATATATGGGGAGGTACCAGCTCCAACACTGTTTTACAGTGAAAACTGCAAGAACTTCAAACCGGCACTAGGATGCAGAATGAGAAACCAGAGTAAAAGTTTCTCCTGCAACCCGTTCCTTTGTGCTAGATGAACAAACGTCTCTTCACATGCTCAGTTCTGAGAGATAATTGTGAGTGAAAGCGATACTTCACCTAGCTTGTTGGGAATACAAAGTTCCTTTTCAGTTGCAAAATACACTCCAGATATATATATGCGGAGGTACTAGATCCAACTCGGTTTTACAGTGAAAACTGCAGGAATTTCAAACCGGCAGTAGGAAACAGACTGAGAAACCAGAGTAAAAGTTTCTCCTGCATCCCGTTCCCGTTGTGCTAGCGAACGAACATCTCTCCACATGCTCAGTTTTGAGAGATGAGTGTTTGTGAAAGCCGTACTTCACCTAGCTTGTTGGGAACACAAAGTTCCTTTTCATGTGCAAACTACAATCCTTACATATATAAGGGGAAGTACTAGCTTCAAATCGGATTTACAGTGAAAACTGCACGAACTTCAAACCGGAACTAGGAAACCGACTGAGAAACCAGAGTAAAAGTTTCTCCTGCAACCTGTTCCCTTTGTGCTAGATGAACGAATGTCTCTCCAAATGCTCAGTTCTGAGAGGTAAGTGTGTGTGAAAGCCATACTTCACCTAGCTTGTTGGGAATACAAAGTTAGTTTTCATTTGCAAACTACAATCCATACATATATATGGGGAGGTACTAGCTCCAACTCCGTTTTACAGTGAAAACTGCAGGAACTTCAAACTGGCCCCAAAATTCAGACTGAGAAACAAGAGTAAAAGTTTCACCTGCACCCGTTCCTTTGTGCTAGATGAACAAACGTCTCTCCACATACTCAGTTCTGAGTGATAAGTGTGTGTGAAAGCCGTCCTTCACCTATCTTGTTGGGAACACAAAGTTCCTTTTCAGGTGCAAACTACACTCGTTACATATATATGGGGAGGTACTATCTCCAACTCGGTTTTACAGTGAAAACTGCAGGAACTTCATACCGGCACTAGGAAATACACTGAGAAACCAGACTAAAAGTTTCTCCTGCAACCCGTTCACTATGTGCTACATGAACGAACGTCTCTCACATGATCAGTTCTGAGAGATAATTGTGAGAGAAAGCCATACTACAAATTGCCTGTTGGGAATACAAAGTTCCTTTTTAGTTGCAAACTACACTCCATACATATATATGGTGAGGTACTAGCTCCAACTCGGTTTTACAGTGAAAACTGCAGGAACTTCAAACAGGCTCTAGGAAACAGACTGAGAAACCAGAGTACAAGTTTCTCCTGCAACCTTTTCCCCTTGTGCTAGATGAACGAAAGTCTCTCCACATGCTCAGTTCTGAGAGATAAGTGTGTGTGAAAGCCGTCCTTCACCTAGATAGTTGGGAACATAAACTTAATTTTCAGTTGCAAACTACACTCCTTACATATATATGGGGAGGTACCAGCTCCAACTCGGTTTTACAGTGAAAACTGCAGGAACTTAAAACCGGCACTTGGAAACAGACTGAGAAACGAGAGTATAACTTTCTCCTGCAAACCATTCCCGTTTTGCTAGATGAACGAACGTCTCTCCACATGCTCAGTTCTGAGAAATAAGTGTGTGTGAAAGCTGTCCTTCACCTAGCTTGTTGTGAACACAAAGTTCCTTTTCAGGTGCAAACTACATTCCTTACATATATATGGGGAAGTAGTAGCTCCAACTCGGTTTTACAGTGAAACCTCCAGGAACT
The DNA here is from genome assembly GCF_036321535.1 of Camelus dromedarius. Lineage (NCBI taxonomy): Eukaryota > Metazoa > Chordata > Mammalia > Artiodactyla > Camelidae > Camelus > Camelus dromedarius. The sequence continues at coordinate 10,968,038 of NC_087443.1, forward strand.
TCAAACCGGCACTAGGAAACAGACTGAGAAACCAGAGTAAAAGTTTCTCCTGCAACCCGTTCCCTTTGTGCTAGATGAACGATTGTCTATCCACATGCTCAGTTCTGAGAGATAAGTGTGTGTGAAAGCCGTCCTTCACCTAGCTTGTTGGGAATACAAAGTTCCTTTTTAGTTGCAAACTGCACTCCATACATATATAAGGGGAGGTACTAGTTCCAAATCGTATTTACAGTGAAAACTGCAGGCACTTCAAACCGGCACTAGGAAACAGACTGAGAAACCAGAGTAAAAGTTTCTCCTGCAACCCGTTCCCTTTGAGCTAGATGAATGAAAGTCTCTCCAAATGCTCAGTTCTGAGAGATAAGTGACTGTGAAAGCCATACTTCACCTAGCTTGTTGGGAATACAAAGTTCCTTTTCAGTTGCAAACTACACTCCATACATATATATGGGGAGGTACCAGCTCCAACACTGTTTTACAGTGAAAACTGCAAGAACTTCAAACCGGCACTAGGATGCAGAATGAGAAACCAGAGTAAAAGTTTCTCCTGCAACCCGTTCCTTTGTGCTAGATGAACAAACGTCTCTTCACATGCTCAGTTCTGAGAGATAATTGTGAGTGAAAGCGATACTTCACCTAGCTTGTTGGGAATACAAAGTTCCTTTTCAGTTGCAAAATACACTCCAGATATATATATGCGGAGGTACTAGATCCAACTCGGTTTTACAGTGAAAACTGCAGGAATTTCAAACCGGCAGTAGGAAACAGACTGAGAAACCAGAGTAAAAGTTTCTCCTGCATCCCGTTCCCGTTGTGCTAGCGAACGAACATCTCTCCACATGCTCAGTTTTGAGAGATGAGTGTTTGTGAAAGCCGTACTTCACCTAGCTTGTTGGGAACACAAAGTTCCTTTTCATGTGCAAACTACAATCCTTACATATATAAGGGGAAGTACTAGCTTCAAATCGGATTTACAGTGAAAACTGCACGAACTTCAAACCGGAACTAGGAAACCGACTGAGAAACCAGAGTAAAAGTTTCTCCTGCAACCTGTTCCCTTTGTGCTAGATGAACGAATGTCTCTCCAAATGCTCAGTTCTGAGAGGTAAGTGTGTGTGAAAGCCATACTTCACCTAGCTTGTTGGGAATACAAAGTTAGTTTTCATTTGCAAACTACAATCCATACATATATATGGGGAGGTACTAGCTCCAACTCCGTTTTACAGTGAAAACTGCAGGAACTTCAAACTGGCCCCAAAATTCAGACTGAGAAACAAGAGTAAAAGTTTCACCTGCACCCGTTCCTTTGTGCTAGATGAACAAACGTCTCTCCACATGCTCAGTTCTGAGAGATAATTGTGTGTGAAAGCCATACTTAACCTAGCTTGTTGGGAACAGAAAGTTCCTTTTCAGTTGCAAACTACACTCCAGATATATATATGGGGAGGTAGTAGCTCCAACTCGGTTTTACAGTGAAAACTGCAGGAACTTAATACCGGCACTTGGAAACAGACTGAGAAACCAGAGTAAAAGTTTCTCCTGCAAACCATTCCCGTTGTGCTAGATGAACGAACGTCTCTCCACATGCTCAGTTCTGAGTGATAAGTGTGTGTGAAAGCTGTCCTTCAACTAGCTTGTTGTGAACACAAAGTTCCTTTTAAGTTGCAAATTACACTCCATACATATATATGGGAGGTACTAGCTCCAATTCGGTTTTACAGTGAAAACTGCAGGAACTTCAAACTGGCAGTAAGAAAGAGACTGAGAAACCAGAGTAAATGTTTCTCCTGCATCCCGTTCCCGTTGTGCTAGCGAACGAATATCTCTCCACATGCTCAGTTTTGAGAGATGAGTGTTTGTGAAAGCCGTCCTTCACCTAGCTTGTTGGGAACACAAAGTTCCTTTTCAGTTGCAAACTACACTCCATACATATATATGGGAGGTACTAGCTCCAATTCGGTTTTACAGTGAAAACTGCAGGCACTTCAAACCGGCACAAGGAAACAGACTGAGAAACCAGAGTAAAAGTTGCTCCTGCAAACCTTCCCGTTGTGCTAGATGAACGAACGTCTCTCCACATGCTCAGTTCTGAGAGATAAGTGTGTGTGAAAGCTGTCCTTCACCTAGCTTGTTGTGAACACAAAGTTCCTTTTCAGGTGCAAACTACATTCCTTACATATATATGGGGAAGTACTAGCTCCAACTTGGTTTTACAGTGAAAACTGCATGAACTTCAAACCGGCACTAGGAAACAGACTGAGAAACCAGAGTAAAAGTTTCTCCTGCAACCCGTTCCCTTTGTGCTAGATGAACGATTGTCTATCAACATGCTCAGTTCTGAGAGATAAGTGTGTGTGAAAGCCGTCGTTCACCTAGCTTGTTGGGAATACAAAGTTCCTTTTCAGGTGCCAACTACACTCCAAACATATATATGGGGAGGAATGAGATCCAACTCGCTTTTACAGTGAAAACTGCAGGAAATTCAAACCGGCACTAGGAAACAGACTGAGAAACCAGAGTAAAAGTTTCACCTGCAAACCGTTCCCTTTGTGCTAGATGAACGATCTTCTCTCCACATGCTCATTTCTGAGAAATAAGTGTGAGTGAATGCCGTCCTTCTCCTAGATTTTTGGGAACACAAAGATCCTTTTCAGTTGCAAACTGCAATCCATACATATATAAGGGGAGGTACTAGCTCCAAATCTTATTTACAGTGAAAACTGCAGGAACTTCCAACTGGCAGTAAGAAACAGACTGTGAACCCAGAGTAAAAGTTTCACCTGCATCCCTTTCCCGTTGTGCTAGATGAACGAACATCTCTCCACATGCTCAGTTCTGAGAGATGAGTGTGTGTGAAAGCCGTCCTTCACCTAGCTTGTTGGGAACACAAAGTTCCTTTTCAGTTGCAAACTACACTCCATACATATATGTGGGGAGGTACCAGCTCCAACTCTGTTTTACAGTGAAAACTGCAAGAACTTCTAACCGGCACTAGGATGCAGAATGAGAAACCAGAGTAAAAGTTTCTCCTGCAACCCGTTCCTATGTGCTAGATGAACAAACGTCTCTCCACATGCTCAGTTCTGAGAGATAACTGTGTGTGAAAGCGATACTTCACCTAGCTTGTTGGGAATACAAAGTTAGTTTTCAGTTGAAAACTACAATCCATACATATATATGGGGAGGTAATAGCTCCAACTCTGTTTTACAGTGAAAACTGCAGGAACTTCAAACTGGCCCCATAATGCAGTCTGAGAAACAATAGTAAAAGTTTCTCCTGCACCCATTCCTTTGTGCTAGATGAACAAACGTCTCTCCACATGCTCAGTTCTGAGAGATATTTGTGTGTGAAAGCCATACTTAACCTAGCTTGTTGGGAACAAAAAGTTCCTTTTCAGTTGCAAACTACACTCCAGATATATATATGGGGAGGTACTAGCTCCAACTCGGTTTTACAGTGAAACCTGCAGGAACTTAAAACCGGCACTTGGAAACAGACTGAGAAACCAGAGTAAAAGTTTCTCCTGCAAACCATTCCCGTTGTGCTAGATGAATGAACGTCTTTCCACATGCTCAGTTCTGAGAGATAAGTGTGTGTGAAAGCTGTCCTTCAACTAGCTTGTTTTGAACACAAAGTTCCTTTTCAGTTGCAAACTACACTCCATACATATATATGGGAGGTACGAGCTCCAATTCTGTTTTACAGTGAAAACTGCAGGAACTTCAAACTGGCAGTAAGAAAGAGACTGAGAAACCAGAGTAAATGTTTCTCCTGCATCCCGTTCTCGTTGTGCTAGCGAACGAACATCTCTCCACATGCTCAGTTTTGAGAGATGAGTGTTTGTGAAAGCCGTCCTTCACCTAGCTTGTTGGGAACACAAAGTTACTTTTCAGGTGCAAACTACAATCCTAACATATATATGGGGAAGTACTAGCTCCAACTCGGTTTTACAGTGAAAACTGCATGAACTTCAAACCGGCACTAGGAAACAGACTGAGAAACCAGAGTAAAAGTTTCTCCTGCAACCCGTTCCCTTTGTGCTAGATGAACGAATGTCTATCCACTTGCTCAGTTCTGAGAGATAAGTGTGTGTGAAAGCCGTCCTTCACCTAGCTTGTTGGGAATACAAAGTTCCTTATCAGTTGCAAACTACACTCCAGATATATATATGGGGATGTACTAGCTCCAACTCGGTTTTACAGTGAAAACTGCAGGCACTTCAAGCCGGCACAAGGAAACAGACTGAGAAACCAGAGTAAAACTTGCTCCTGCAAACCTTCCCGTTGTGCTAGATCAACGAACGTCTCTCCACATGCTCAGTTCTGAGAGATAACTGTGTGTGAAAGCCGTCCTTCAAGTAGCTTGTTGGGAACACAAAGTTCCTTTTCAGTTGCCAACTACACTCCAAATATATATATGGGGAGGTACGAGTTCCAACTCGCTTTTACAGTGTAAGCTGCAGGAACATCAAATCGGCACTAGAAAATACACTGAGAAACCAGAGTAAAAGTTTCTCCTGCAACCCGTTCACTATGTGCTACATGAACGAACGTCTTCCACATGCTCAGTTCTGAGAGATAAGAGTGAGTGAAAGCCATACTACACCTTGCCTGTTGGGAATACAAAGTTCATTTTTAGTTGCAAACTACACTCCATACATATATATGGTTAGGTACTAGCTCCAACTCCGTTTTACAGTGAAAACTGCAGGAACTTCAAACCGAAACTAGGAAACAGACTGAGAAATCAGAGTTATAGTTTCACCTGCAACCCGTTCCATTTGTGCTAGATGAACGAAATTCTCTCCACATGCTCAGTTCTGAGAGATAAGTGTGTGTGAAAGCCGTCCTTCACCTAGATTGTTGGGAACACAAAGTTCCTTTTCAATTGCAAACTGCACTCCATACATATATAAGAGGAGGTACTAGCTCAAAATCGGATTTACAGTGAAAACTGCAGGAACTTCAAACTGGCACTAGGAAACAGACTGAGAAACCAGAGTAAAAGTTTCTCCTGCAACCCGTTCCCTTTGTGCTAGGTGAACAAAAGTCTCTCCACATGCTAAGTTCTGAGAGATAAGTGTGTGTGAAAGCCATACTTCACCTAGCTTGTTGGGAATACAAAGTTCCTTTTCAGTTGCAAACTACACTCCAGATATATATATGGGGAGGTAGTAGCTCCAACTCGATTTTACAGTGAAAACTGCAGGCACTTCAAACCGGCACTAGGAAACAGACTGAGAAACCAGAGTACAAGTTTCTCCTGCAACCCGTTCCATTTGTGCTAAATGAATGAACGTCTCTCCACATACTCAGTTCTGAGTGATAAGTGTGTGTGAAAGCCGTCCTTCACCTATCTTGTTGGGAACACAAAGTTCCTTTTCAGGTGCAAACTACACTCCTTACATATATATGGGGAGGTACTATCTCCAACTCGGTTTTACAGTGAAAACTGCAGGAACTTCATACCGGCACTAGGAAATACACTGAGAAACCAGACTAAAAGTTTCTCCTGCAACCCGTTCACTATGTGCTACATGAACGAACGTCTCTCACATGATCAGTTCTGAGAGATAATTGTGAGAGAAAGCCATACTACAAATTGCCTGTTGGGAATACAAAGTTCCTTTTTAGTTGCAAACTACACTCCATACATATATATGGTGAGGTACTAGCTCCAACTCGGTTTTACAGTGAAAACTGCAGGAACTTCAAACAGGCTCTAGGAAACAGACTGAGAAACCAGAGTACAAGTTTCTCCTGCAACCTTTTCCCCTTGTGCTAGATGAACGAAAGTCTCTCCACATGCTCAGTTCTGAGAGATAAGTGTGTGTGAAAGCCGTCCTTCACCTAGATAGTTGGGAACATAAACTTAATTTTCAGTTGCAAACTACACTCCTTACATATATATGGGGAGGTACTAGCTCCAACTCGGTTTTACAGTGAAACCTCCAGGAACTTCAAACCGGCACTAGGAAACAGACTGAGAAACCAGAGTAAAAGTTTCTCCTGCAACCCGTTCCCTTTGTGCTAGATGAACGATTGTCTATCCACATGCTCAGTTCTGAGAGATAAGTGTGTGTGAAAGCCGTCCTTCACCTAGCTTGTTGGGAATACAAAGTTCCTTTTTAGTTGCAAACTGCACTCCATACATATATAAGGGGAGGTACTAGTTCCAAATCGTATTTACAGAGAAAACTGCAGGCACTTCAAACCGGCACTAGGAAACAGACTGAGAAACCAGAGTAAAAGTTTCTCCTGCAACCCGTTCCCTTTGAGCTAGATGAATGAAAGTCTCTCCAAATGCTCAGTTCTGAGAGATAAGTGACTGTGAAAGCCATACTTCACCTAGCTTGTTGGGAATACAAAGTTCCTTTTCAGTTGCAAACTACACTCCATACATATATATGGGGAGGTACCAGCTCCAACACTGTTTTACAGTGAAAACTGCAAGAAATTCAAACCGGCACTAGGATGCAGAATGAGAAACCAGAGTAAAAGTTTCTCCTGCAACCCGTTCCTTTGTGCTAGATGAACAAACGTCTCTTCACATGCTCAGTTCTGAGAGATAATTGTGAGTGAAAGCGATACTTCACCTAGCTTGTTGGGAATACAAAGTTCCTTTTCAGTTGCAAAATACACTCCAGATATATATATGCGGAGGTACTAGATCCAACTCGGTTTTACAGTGAAAACTGCAGGAATTTCAAACCGGCAGTAGGAAACAGACTGAGAAACCAGAGTAAAAGTTTCTCCTGCATCCCGTTCCCGTTGTGCTAGCGAACGAACATCTCTCCACATGCTCAGTTTTGAGAGATGAGTGTTTGTGAAAGCCGTACTTCACCTAGCTTGTTGGGAACACAAAGTTCCTTTTCATGTGCAAACTACAATCCTTACATATATAAGGGGAAGTACTAGCTTCAAATCGGATTTACAGTGAAAACTGCACGAACTTCAAACCGGAACTAGGAAACCGACTGAGAAACCAGAGTAAAAGTTTCTCCTGCAACCTGTTCCCTTTGTGCTAGATGAACGAATGTCTCTCCAAATGCTCAGTTCTGAGAGGTAAGTGTGTGTGAAAGCCATACTTCACCTAGCTTGTTGGGAATACAAAGTTAGTTTTCATTTGCAAACTACAATCCATACATATATATGGGGAGGTACTAGCTCCAACTCCGTTTTACAGTGAAAACTGCAGGAACTTAAAACCGGCACTTGGAAACAGACTGAGAAACCAGAGTAAAAGTTTCTCCTGCAAACCATTCCCGTTGTGCTAGATGAACGAACGTCTCTCCACATGCTCAGTTCTGAGTGATAAGTGTGTGTGAAAGCTGTCCTTCAACTAGCTTGTTGTGAACACAAAGTTCCTTTTAAGTTGCAAATTACACTCCATACATATATATGGGAGGTACTAGCTCCAATTCGGTTTTACAGTGAAAACTGCAGGAACTTCAAACTGGCAGTAAGAAAGAGACTGAGAAACCAGAGTAAATGTTTCTCCTGCATCCCGTTCCCGTTGTGCTAGCGAACGAACATCTCTCCACATGCTCAGTTTTGAGAGATGAGTGTTTGTGAAAGCCGTCCTTCACCTAGCTTGTTGGGAACACAAAGTTCCTTTTCAGTTGCAAACTACACTCCATACATATATATGGGAGGTACTAGCTCCAATTCGGTTTTACAGTGAAAACTGCAGGCACTTCAAAACGGCACAAGGAAACAGACTGAGAAACCAGAGTAAAAGTTGCTCCTGCAAACCTTCCCGTTGTGCTAGATGAACGAACGTCTCTCCACATGCTCAGTTCTGAGAGATAAGTGTGTGTGAAAGCCGTCCTTCAAGTAGCTTGTTGGGAACACAAAGTTCCTTTTCAGTTGCCAACTACACTCCAAATATATATATGGGGAGGTACGAGTTCCAACTCGCTTTTACAGTGTAAGCTGCAGGAACATCAAATCGGCACTAGAAAATACACTGAGAAACCAGAGTAAAAGTTTCTCCTGCAACCCGTTCACTATGTGCTACATGAACGAACGTCTTCCACATGCTCAGTTCTGAGAGATAAGAGTGAGTGAAAGCCATACTACACCTTGCCTGTTGGGAATACAAAGTTCATTTTTAGTTGCAAACTACACTCCATACATATATATGGTGAGGTACTAGCTCCAACTCCGTTTTACAGTGAAAACTGCAGGAACTTCAAACCGAAACTAGGAAACAGACTGAGAAATCAGAGTTATAGTTTCACCTGCAACCCGTTCCATTTGTGCTAGATGAACGAAATTCTCTCCACATGCTCAGTTCTGAGAGATAAGTGTGTGTGAAAGCCGTCCTTCACCTAGATTGTTGGGAACACAAAGTTCCTTTTCAATTGCAAACTGCACTCCATACATATATAAGAGGAGGTACTAGCTCCAAATCGGATTTACAGTGAAAACTGCAGGAACTTCAAACTGGCACTAGGAAACAGACTGAGAAACCAGAGTAAAAGTTTCTCCTGCAACCCGTTCCCTTTGTGCTAGGTGAACAAAAGTCTCTCCACATGCTAAGTTCTGAGAGATAAGTGTGTGTGAAAGCCATACTTCACCTAGCTTGTTGGGAATACAAAGTTCCTTTTCAGTTGCAAACTACACTCCAGAAATATATATGGGGAGGTAGTAGCTCCAACTCGATTTTACAGTGAAAACTGCAGGCACTTCAAACCGGCACTAGGAAACAGACTGAGAAACCAGAGTACAAGTTTCTCCTGCAACCCGATCCATTTGTGCTAGATGAACGAACGTCTCTCCACATACTCAGTTCTGAGTGATAAGTGTGTGTGAAAGCCGTCCTTCACCTATCTTGTTGGGAACACAAAGTTCCTTTTCAGGTGCAAACTACACTCCTTACATATATATGGGGAGGTACTATCTCCAACTCGGTTTTACAGTGAAAACTGCAGGAACTTCATACCGGCACTAGGAAATACACTGAGAAACCAGACTAAAAGTTTCTCCTGCAACCCGTTCACTATGTGCTACATGAACGAACGTCTCTCACATGATCAGTTCTGAGAGATAATTGTGAGAGAAAGCCATACTACAAATTGCCTGTTGGGAATACAAAGTTCCTTTTTAGTTGCAAACTACACTCCATACATATATATGGTGAGGTACTAGCTCCAACTCGGTTTTACAGTGAAAACTGCAGGAACTTCAAACAGGCTCTAGGAAACAGACTGAGAAACCAGAGTACAAGTTTCTCCTGCAAACTTTTCCCCTTGTGCTAGATGAACGAAAGTCTCTCCACATGCTCAGTTCTGAGAGATAATTGTGTGTGAAAGCCGTCCTTCACCTAGATAGTTGGGAACATAAACTTAATTTTCAGTTGCAAACTACACTCCTTACATATATATGGGGAGGTACTAGCTCCAACTCTGTTTTACAGTGAAAACTGCAGGAAATTCAAACCGGCCCCATAATGCAGACTGAGAAAGAAGAGTAAAAGTTTCTCCTGCACCCGTTCCTTTGTGCTAGATGAACAAACGTCTCTCCACATGCTCAGTTCTGAGAGATAATTGTGTGTGAAAGCCATACTTAACCTAGCTTGATGGGAACAAAAAGTTCCTTTTCAGTTGCAAACTACACTCCAGATATATATATGGGGAGGTACTAGCTCCAACTCGGTTTTACAGTGAAAACTGCAGGAACTTAAAACCGGCACTTGGAAACAGACTGAGAAACGAGAGTATAACTTTCTCCTGCAAACCATTCCCGTTGTGCTAGATGAACGAACGTCTCTCCACATGCTCAGTTCTGAGAAATAAGTGTGTGTGAAAGCTGTCCTTCACCTAGCTTGTTGTGAACACAAAGTTCCTTTTCAGGTGCAAACTACATTACTTACATATATATGGGGAAGTACTAGCTCCAACTCGGTTTTACAGTGAAACCTCCAGGAACTTCAAACCGGCACTAGGAAACAGACTGAGAAACCAGAGTAAAAGTTTCTCCTGCAACCCGTTCCCTTTGTGCTAGATGAACGATTGTCTATCCACATGCTCAGTTCTGAGAGATAAGTGTGTGTGAAAGCCGTCCTTCACCTAGCTTGTTGGGAATACAAAGTTCCTTTTTAGTTGCAAACTGCACTCCATACATATATAAGGGGAGGTACTAGTTCCAAATCGTATTTACAGTGAAAACTGCAGGCACTTCAAACCGGCACTAGGAAAGAGACTGAGAAACCAGAGTAAAAGTTTCTCCTGCAACCCGTTCCTTTGTGCTAGATGAACAAACGTCTCTTCACATGCTCAGTTCTGAGAGATAATTGTGAGTGAAAGCGATACTTCACCTAGCTTGTTGGGAATACAAAGTTCCTTTTCAGTTTCAAAATACACTCCAGATATATATATGCGGAGGTACTAGATCCAACTCGGTTTTACAGTGAAAACTGCAGGAATTTCAAACCGGCAGTAGGAAACAGACTGAGAAACCAGAGTAAAAGTTTCTCCTGCATCCCGTTCCCGTTGTGCTAGCGAACGAACATCTCTCCACATGCTCAGTTTTGAGAGATGAGTGTTTGTGAAAGCCGTACTTCACCTAGCTTGTTGGGAACACAAAGTTCCTTTTCATGTGCAAACTACAATCCTTACATATATAAGGGGAAGTACTAGCTTCAAATCGGATTTACAGTGAAAACTGCACGAACTTCAAACCGGAACTAGGAAACCGACTGAGAAACCAGAGTAAAAGTTTCTCCTGCAACCTGTTCCCTTTGTGCTAGATGAACGAATGTCTCTCCAAATGCTCAGTTCTGAGAGGTAAGTGTGTGTGAAAGCCATACTTCACCTAGCTTGTTGGGAATACAAAGTTAGTTTTCATTTGCAAACTACAATCCATACATATATATGGGGAGGTACTAGCTCCAACTCCGTTTTACAGTGAAAACTGCAGGAACTTCAAACCGGCCCCAAAATTCAGACTGAGAATCAAGAGTAAAAGTTTCTCCTGCACCCGTTCCTTTGTGCTAGATGAACAAACGTCTCTCCACATGCTCAGTTCTGAGAGATAATTGTGTGTGAAAGCCATACTTAACCAAGCTTGTTGGGAACAAAAAGTTCCTTTTCAGTTGCAAACTACACTCCAGATATATATATGGGGAGGTAGTAGCTCCAACTCGGTTTTACAGTGAAAACTGCAGGAACTTAAAACCGGCACTTGGAAACAGACTGAGAAACCAGAGTAAAAGTTTCTCCTGCAAACCATTCCCGTTGTGCTAGATGAACGAACGTCTCTCCACATGCTCAGTTCTGAGTGATAAGTGTGTGTGAAAGCTGTCCTTCAACTAGCTTGTTGTGAACACAAATTTCCTTTTAAGTTGCAAATTACACTCCATACATATATATGGGAGGTACTAGCTCCAATTCGGTTTTACAGTGAAAACTGCAGGAACTTCAAACTGGCAGTAAGAAAGAGACTGAGAAACCAGAGTAAATGTTTCTCCTGCATCCCGTTCCCGTTGTGCTAGCGAACGAACATCTCTCCACATGCTCAGTTTTGAGAGATGAGTGTTTGTGAAAGCCGTCCTTCACCTAGCTTGTTGGGAACACAAAGTTCCTTTTCAGTTGCAAACTACACTCCATACATGTATAAGGGGAGGTACAAGCTCCAACTCGGTTTTACAGTGAAATCTGCAGGCACTTCAAACCGGCACTAGGAAACAGACTGAGAAACCGGAGTAAAAGTTTCCCCTGCAACCCGTTCCCTTTGTGCTAGATGAACGAATGTCTCTCCACATGCTCAGTTCTGAGAGATAATTGTGTGTGAAAGCCGTCCTTCACCTAGCTTGTTGGGAACACAAAGTTCCTTTTCAGTTGCAAACTGAACTCCATACATGTATAAGGGGAGGTACAAGCTCCAACTCGGTTTTACAGTGAAATCTGCAGGCACTTCAAACCGGCACTAGGAAACAGTCTGAGAAACCAGAGTAAAAGTTTCTCCTGCAAACATTTCCCGTTGTGATAGATGAACGAAAGTCTCTCCACATGCTCAGTTCTGAGAGATAAGTGTGTGTGAAAACCGTCCTTCAACTATCTTGTTGTGAACACAAAGTTCCTTTTCAGTTGCAAACTACACTCCATAAATATATCTGGGGAGGTACTAGCTCCAACTCGGTTTTGCAGTGAATACTGCAGGAACTTCAAACTGGCAGTAAGAAACAGACTGAGAAACCAGAGTAAAAGTTTCTCCTGCATCCCGTTCCAGTTGTGCTTTCGAACGAACATCTCTCCACATGCTCAGTTTTGAGAGATAAGTGTTTGTGAAAGCCGTCCTTCACCTAGCTTGTTGGGAACACAAAGTTCCTTTTCAGGTGAAAACTACACTCCTTACATATTTATGGGGAAGTACTAGCTCCAACTCGGTTTTACAGTGAAAACTGCAGGAACTTCAAACCGGCACTAGGAAACAAACTGAGAAACCAGAGTAAAAGTTTCTCCTGCAATCCGTTCCATTTGTGCTAGATGAACGAATGTCTATCCACATGCTCATTTCTGAGAGATAATTGTGTGTGAAAGCCGCCCTTAACCTAGCTTGTTGGGAATGGAAATTTCCTTTTCAGTTGCCAACTACACTTTAAATATATATATGGGGAGGTAAGAGATCCAACTCGCTTTTACAGTGAAAGCTGCAGGAACTTCAAATAGGCACTAGAAAATACACTGAGAAAGCAGAGTAAAAGTTTCTCCTGCAACACGTTCACTTTGTGCTACATGAACGAACGTCTCCCACATGCTCAGTTCTGAGAGATAAGTGTGAGTGAAAGCCATACTACACATTGCCTGTTGGGAATACAAAGGTCCTTTTTAGTTGCAAACTACATTCCATACATATATATGGTGAGGTACTAGCTCCAACTCGGTTTTACAGTGAAAACTGCAGGAACTTCAAAACGGCACTAGGAAACAGACTGAGCAACCAGAGTAAAAGTTTGTCCTGCAACCCGTTCCCTTTGTGCTAGATGAACGAATGTATATCCTCATGCTCAGTTCTGAGAGATAAGTGTGTGTGAAAGCCGTCCTTCACCTAGCTTGTTGGGAATACAAAGTTCCTTTTCAGTTGCCAACTACACTCCAAACATATATATGGGGAGGTACGAGATCCAACTCGCTTTTACAGTGAAAGCTGCAGGAACTTCAAATCGGCACTAGAATATACACTGAGACACCAGAGTAAAATTTTCCCCTGCAACACTTTCACAATGTGCTACATGAACGAACGTCTCCCACATGCTCTGTTCTGAGAGATAAGTGTGAGTGAAAGCCATATTACACCTTGCCTGTTGGGAATACAAAGTTCCTTTTTAGTTGCAAACTACATTCCATACATATATATGGTGAGGTACTAGCTCCAACTCGGTTTTACAGTGAAAAATGCAGGAACATCAAACCGACACTAGGAAACAGAATGAGAAACCAGAGTTATAGTTTCACCTGCAACCCTTTGCGTTTTTGCTAGATGAACGAACTTCTCCCCACATGCTCAGTTCTGAGAGATAAGTGTGTGTGAAAGCCTTACTTCACCTATATTGTTGGGAACACAAAGGTAATTTTCAGTTGCAAACTGCACTCCATACATATATAAGGGGAGGTACTAGCACCAAATCGGATTTACAGTGAAAACTGCAGGAACTTCAAACCGGCACTAGGAAACAGACTGAGAAACCAGAGTAAAAGTTTCTCCTGCAACCCGTTCCCTTTGTGCTAGATGAACGAAAGTCTCTCCAAATGCTCAGTTCTGAGAGATAAGTGTGTGTGAAAGCCAAATTTCACCTAGCTTGTTGAGAATACAAAGTTCCTTTTCAGTTGCAAACTACACTCTAGATATATAAATGGGGAGGTTCTAGCTCCAACTCGGTTTTACAGTGAAAACTGCAGGCACTTCAAACCGGCACTAGGAAACAGACTGAGAAACCAGAGTAAAATTTTCTCCTGCATCCCGTTCCCGTTGTGCTAGCGAACAAACATCTCTCCACATGCTCAGTTTTGAGAGAAGAGTGTTTGTGAAAGACGTCCTTCACCTAGCTTGTTGGGAACACAAAGTTCCTTTTCAGGTGCAAACTACACTCCTTAAATATATATGGGGAAGTACTAGCTAAAACTCGGTTTTACAGTGAAAACTGCAGGAACTTCAAACCGGCACTAGGAAACAGACTGAGAAACCAGAGTAAAAGTTTCTCCTGCACCCCGTTCCCTTTGTGCTAGATGAACGAATGTCTCTCCACATGCTCAGTTCTGAGAGATAAGTGTGTGTGAAAGCCGTCCTTCACCTAGCTTGTTGGGAAAACAAAGTTCCTTTTCAGTTGCCAACTACAATCCAAACATATATATGGGGAAGAACGAGCTCCAACTCGATATTACAGTGAAAACTGCAGGAACTTCAAACCGGCACTAGGAAATACACTGAGAAACCGGACTAAAAGTTTCTCCTGCAAACCGTTCACTATGTGCTACATGAAAGAACGTCTCCCACATGCTCATTTCTGAGAGAAAAGTGTGAGTGAAAGCCATACTACAACTTTCCTGTTGGGAATACAAAGTTCCTTTTAGTTGCAAACTACAATCCATACATATATATGGTGAGGTACTAGCTCCAACTCGGTTTTACAGTGAAAACTGCAGGAAATTCAAACCGGCTCTAGGAAACAGACTGAGAAACCAGAGTACAAGTTTCTCCTGAAAACATTTCCCGTTGTGCTAGATGAACGACCGACTCTCCACATGCTCGGGTTTGAGAGATAAGTGTGTGTGAAAGCCGTCCTTCACCTAGATAGTTGGGAACAAAAAGTTCCTTTTCAGTTGCAAACTACACTCCTTACATATATATGGGGAGGTACTAGCTCCAACTCGGTTCTACAGTGAAACCTGCAGGAACTTCAAACCGGCACTAGGAAACAGACTGAGAATCCAGAGTAAAAGTTTCTCCTGCAAACTTTTCACTATCTGCTACATGAACGAACGTCTCCCACATGCTCTGTTCTGAGAGATAAGTGTGAGTGAAAGCCATACTACACCTTGCGTGTTGGGAATACAAAGTTCATTTTTAGTTGCAAACTACACTCCGTATATTTATATGGTGAGGTAATAGCTCCACCTCGGTTTTACAGTGAAAACTGCAGGAACTTCAAACCGACACTAGGAAACAGACTGAGAATCCAGTGTAAAAGTTTCTCCTGCAAATCGATCCATTTGTGCTAGATGAACAAACGTCTCTCCACATGCTCAGTTCTGAGAGATAAGTGTGTGTGAAAGCCATACTTCACCTAGCTTGTTGGGAATACAAAGTTCCTTTTAAGTTGCAAACTACACTCCAGATATATATATGGGGAGGTAGTAGCTCCAACTCGGTTTTACAGTGAAAACTGCAGGCACTTCAAACTGGCACTAGGAAACAGATTGAGAATCCAGAGTAAAAGTTTCTCCTGAAAACATTTCCCGTTGTGCTAGATGAACGAGCGACTCTCCACATGCTCAGTTCTGAGAGATAAGTGTGTGTGAAAGCCGTCCTTCACCTAGCTTGTTGTGAACACAAAATTCCTTTTCAGTTGCAAACTACACTCCATACATATATATGGGGAGGTACTAGCTCCAACTCGGTTTTACAGTTAAAACTGCAGGAACTTCAAACTGGCAGTAAGAAACAGACTGAGAAACCAGAGTAAAAGTTTCTCCTGCATCCCGTTACCGTTGTGCTAGTGAACGAACATCTCTCCACATGCTCAGTTTTGAGAGATGAATGCTTGTGAAAGCCGTCCTTCACCTAGCTTGTTGTGAACACAAAGTTCCTTTCCGGGTGCAAACTACACTCCTTTAATATATATGGGGAAGTACTAGCTCTAACTCGGTTTTATAGTGAAAACTGCAGGAACTTCAAACCTGCACTAGGAAACAGACTGAGAAACCAGACTAAAAGTTTGTCCTGCAACACGTTCCCTTTGTGCTAGATGAACGAATGTATATCCACATTCTCAGTTCTGAGAGATAAGTGTGTGTGAAAGCCGTCCTTCACCTAGCTTGTTGGGAATAGAAATTTCCTTTTCAGTTGCCAACTACATTCGAAACATATATATGGGGAGGTACGAGATCCAACACGCTTTTACAGTGAAAGCTGGAGGAACTTCAAATATGCACTAGAAAATACACTGAGAAACCTGAGTAAAAGTTTCTCCAGCAGCCCGTTCACTATGTGCTACATGAACGAACGTCACCCACATGATCAGTTCTGAGAGATAAGTGTGAGTGCAAGCCATACTACACCTTGCCTGTTGGGAATACAAAGTTACTTTTTAGTTGCAATCTACAGTCCATTCATATATATGGTGAGGTACTAGCTCCAACTCTGTTTTACAGTGAAAACTGCAGGAACTTCAAACCGACACTAGGAAACAGACTGAGAAACCAGAGTAAAAGGTTCACCTGCAACCCGTTCCCTTTTTGCTAGATGAACGAACGTCTCTCCACATGCTCAGTTCTGAGAGTTAAGTGTGTGAGAAAGCCGTACTTCACCTAGATTGTTGGGAACACAAAGTTCCTTTTCAGTTGCAAACTGCACTCCATAAATATATAAGGGGAGGTACTAGCTCCAAATCGGATTTACAGTGAAAACTGCAGGAATTTCAAACCGGCACTAGGAAACAGACTGAGAAACCAGAGTAAAAGTTTCTCCTGCAAATCGATCCATTTGTGCTAGATGAACAAACGTCTCTCCACATGCTCAGTTCTGAGAGATAAGTGTGTGTGAAAGCCATACTTCACCTAGCTTGTTGGGAATACAAAGTTCCTTTTAAGTTGCAAACTACACTCCAGATATATATATGGGGAGGTAGTAGCTCCAACTCGGTTTTACAGTGAAAACTGCAGGCACTTCAAACTGGCACTAGGAAACAGACTGAGAAACCAGAGTAAAAGTTTCTCCTGAAAACATTTCCCGTTGTGCTAGATGAACGAGCGACTCTCCACATGCTCAGTTCTGAGAGATAAGTGTGTGTGAAAGCCGTCCTTCACCTAGCTTGTTGTGAACACAAAGTTCCTTTTCAGTTGCAAACTGCACTCCATAAATATATAAGGGGAGGTACTAGCTCCAAATCGGATTTACAGTGAAAACTGCAGGAATTTCAAACCGGCACTAGGAAACAGACTGAGAAACCAGAGTAAAAGTTTCTCCTGCTACCCGTTCCCTTTGTGCTAGGTGAACAAAAGTCTCTCCACATGGTCAGTTCTGAGAGATAAGTGTGTGTGAAAGCCATACTTCACCTAGCTTGTTGGGAATACAAAGTTCCTTTTCAGTTGCAAACTACACTCCATACATATATATGGGGATGTACTAGCTCCAACACGGTATTACAGTGAAAACTGCAGGAACCTCAAACTGGCAGTAAGAAACAGACTGAGATACCAGAGTAAAAGTTTCTCCTGCATCCCGTTGCCGTTGTGCTAGCGAACGAACATCTCTCCACATGCTCAAGTTTCGAGAGATGAGTGTTTGTGAAAGCCGTACTTCACCTAGTTTGTTGGGAACACAAAGTTCCTTTTCAGGTGCAAACTACACTCCTTAAATATATATATTGGGAAGTACTAGCTCCAACTCGGTTTTACAGTGAAAACTGCAGGAACTTCAGACCGGCACTAGGAAACAGACTGAGAAACCAGAGTAAAAGTTTCTCCTGCACCCCGTTCCCTTTGTGCTAGATGAACGAATGTCTCTCCACATGCTCAGTTCTGAGAGATAAGTGTGTGTGAAAGCCGTCCTTCACCTAGCTTGTTGGGAAAACAAAGTTCCTTTTCAGTTGCCAACTACAATCCAAACATATATATGGGGAAGAACGAGCTCCAACTCGATATTACAGTGAAAACTGCAGGAACTTCAAACCGGCACTAGGAAATACACTGAGAAACCGGACTAAAAGTTTCTCCTGCAAACCGTTCACTATGTGCTACATGAAAGAACGTCTCCCACATGCTCATTTCTGAGAGAAAAGTGTGAGTGAAAGCCATACTACAACTTTCCTGTTGGGAATACAAAGTTCCTTTTAGTTGCAAACTACAATCAATACATATATATGGTGAGGTACTAGCTCCAACTCGGTTTTACAGTGAAAACTGCAGGAAATTCAAACCGGCTCTAGGAAACAGACTGAGAAACCAGAGTACAAGTTTCTCCTGAAAACATTTCCCGTTGTGCTAGATGAACGACCGACTCTCCACATGCTCGGGTTTGAGAGATAAGTGTGTGTGAAAGCCGTCCTTCACCTAGATAGTTGGGAACAAAAAGTTCCTTTTCAGTTGCAAACTACACTCCTTACATATATATGGGGAGGTACTAGCTCCAACTCGGTTCTACAGTGAAACCTGCAGGAACTTCAAACCGGCACTAGGAAACAGACTGAGAATCCAGAGTAAAAGTTTCTCCTGCAAACTTTTCACTATCTGCTACATGAACGAACGTCTCCCACATGCTCTGTTCTGAGAGATAAGTGTGAGTGAAAGCCATACTACACCTTGCGTGTTGGGAATACAAAGTTCATTTTTAGTTGCAAACTACACTCCATATATTTATATGGTGAGGTAATAGCTCCAACTCGGTTTTACAGTGAAAACTGCAGGAACTTCAAACCGACACTAGGAAACAGACTGAGAATCCAGTGTAAAATTTCTCCTGCAAATCGATCCATTTGTGCTAGATGAACAAACGTCTCTCCACATGCTCAGTTCTGAGAGATAAGTGTGTGTGAAAGCCATACTTCACCTAGCTTGTTGGGAATACAAAGTTCCTTTTAAGTTGCAAACTACACTCCAGATATATATATGGGGAGGTAGTAGCTCCAACTCGGTTTTACAGTGAAAACTGCAGGCACTTCAAACTGGCACTAGGAAACAGACTGAGAAACCAGAGTAAAAGTTTCTCCTGAAAACATTTCCCGTTGTGCTAGATGAACGAGCGACTCTCCACATGCTCAGTTCTGAGAGATAAGTGTGTGTGAAAGCCGTCCTTCACCTAGCTTGTTGTGAACACAAAGTTCCTTTTCAGTTGCAAACTACACTCCATACATATATATGGGGAGGTACTAGCTCCAACTCGGTTTCACAGTTAAAACTGCAGGAACTTCAAACTGGCAGTAAGAAACAGACTGAGAAACCAGAGTAAAAGTTTCTCCTGCATCCCGTTACCGTTGTGCTAGTGAACGAACATCTCTCCACATGCTCAGTTTTGAGAGATGAATGCTTGTGAAAGCCGTCCTTCACCTAGCTTGTTGTGAACACAAAGTTCCTTTCCGGGTGCAAACTACACTCCTTTAATATATATGGGGAAGTACTAGCTCTAACTCGGTTTTATAGTGAAAACTGCAGGAACTTCAAACCTGCACTAGGAAACAGACTGAGAAACCAGAGTAAAAGTTTGTCCTGCAACACGTTCCCTTTGTGCTAGATGAACGAATGTATATCCACATTCTCAGTTCTGAGAGATAAGTGTGTGTGAAAGCCGTCCTTCACCTAGCTTGTTGGGAATAGAAATTTCCTTTTCAGTTGCCAACTACATTCGAAACATATATATGGGGAGGTACGAGATCCAACACGCTTTTACAGTGAAAGCTGAAGGAACTTCAAATATGCACTAGAAAATACACTGAGAAACCAGAGTAAAAGTTTCTCCAGCAGCCCGTTCACTATGTGCTACATGAACGAACGTCACCCACATGCTCAGTTCTGAGAGATAAGTGTGAGTGAAAGCCATACTACACCTTGCCTGTTGGGAATACAAAGTTACTTTTTAGTTGCAATCTACAGTCCATTCATATATATGGTGAGGTACTAGCTCCAACTCGGTTTTACAGTGAAAACTGCAGGAACTTCAAACCGACACTAGGAAACAGACTGAGAAACCAGAGTAAAAGGTTCACCTGCATCCCGTTCCCTTTTTGCTAGATGAACGAACGTCTCTCCACATGCTCAGTACTGAGAGTTAAGTGTGTGAGAAAGCCGTACTTCACCTAGATTGTTGGGAACACAAAGTTCCTTTTCAGTTGCAAACTGCACTCCATAAATATATAAGGGGAGGTACTAGCTCCAAATCGGATTTACATTGAAAACTGCAGGAATTTCAAACCGGCACTAGGAAACAGACTGAGAAACCAGAGTAAAAGTTTCTCCTGCTACCCGTTCCCTTTGTGCTAGGTGAACAAAAGTCTCTCCACATGGTCAGTTCTGAGAGATAAGTGTGTGTGAAAGCCATACTTCACCTAGCTTGTTGGGAATACAAAGTTCCTTTTCAGTTGCAAACTACACTCCATACATATATATGGGGATGTACTAGCTCCAAGACGGTATTACAGTGAAAACTGCAGGAACCTCAAACTGGCAGTAAGAAACAGACTGAGATACCAGAGTAAAAGTTTCTCTTGCATCCCGTTGCCGTTGTGCTAGCGAACGAACATCTCTCCACATGCTCAAGTTTCGAGAGATGAGTGTTTGTGAAAGCCGTACTTCACCTAGTTTGTTGGGAACACAAAGTTCCTTTTCAGGTGCAAACTACACTCCTTAAATATATATATTGGGAAGTACTAGCTCCAACTCGGTTTTACAGTGAAAACTGCAGGAACTTCAGACCGGCACTAGGAAACAGACTGAGAAACCAGAGTAAAAGTTTCTCCTGCACCCCGTTCCCTTTGTGCTAGATGAACGAATGTCTCTCCACATGCTCAGTTCTGAGAGATAAGTGTGTGTGAAAGCCGTCCTTCACCTAGCTTGTTGGGAAAACAAAGTTCCTTTTCAGTTGCCAACTACAATCCAAACATATATATGGGGAAGAACGAGCTCCAACTCGATATTACAGTGAAAACTGCAGGAACTTCAAACCGGCACTAGGAAATACACTGAGAAACCGGACTAAAAGTTTCTCCTGCAAACCGTTCACTATGTGCTACATGAAAGAACGTCTCCCACATGCTCATTTCTGAGAGAAAAGTGTGAGTGAAAGCCATACTACAACTTTCCTGTTGGGAATACAAAGTTCCTTTTAGTTGCAAACTACAATCCATACATATATATGGTGAGGTACTAGCTCCAACTCGGTTTTACAGTGAAAACTGCAGGAAATTCAAACCGGCTCTAGGAAACAGACTGAGAAACCAGAGTACAAGTTTCTCCTGAAAACATTTCCCGTTGTGCTAGATGAACGACCGACTCTCCACATGCTCGGGTTTGAGAGATAAGTGTGTGTGAAAGCCGTCCTTCACCTAGATAGTTGGGAACAAAAAGTTCCTTTTCAGTTGCAAACTACACTCCTTACATATATATGGGGAGGTACTAGCTCCAACTCGGTTCTACAGTGAAACCTGCAGGAACTTCAAACCGGCACTAGGAAACAGACTGAGAATCCAGAGTAAAAGTTTCTCCTGCAAACTTTTCACTATCTGCTACATGAACGAACGTCTCCCACATGCTCTGTTCTGAGAGATAAGTGTGAGTGAAAGCCATACTACACCTTGCGTGTTGGGAATACAAAGTTCATTTTTAGTTGCAAACTACACTCCATATATTTATATGGTGAGGTAATAGCTCCAACTCGGTTTTACAGTGAAAACTGCAGGAACTTCAAACCGACACTAGGAAACAGACTGAGAATCCAGTGTAAAAGTTTCTCCTGCAAATCGATCCATTTGTGCTAGATGAACAAACGTCTCTCCACATGCTCAGTTCTGAGAGATAAGTGTGTGTGAAAGCCATACTTCACCTAGCTTGTTGGGAATACAAAGTTCCTTTTAAGTTGCAAACTACACTCCAGATATATATATGGGGAGGTAGTAGCTCCAACTCGGTTTTACAGTGAAAACTGCAGGCACTTCAAACTGGCACTAGGAAACAGACTGAGAAACCAGAGTAAAAGTTTCTCCTGAAAACATTTCCCGTTGTGCTAGATGAACGAGCGACTCTCCACATGCTCAGTTCTGAGAGATAAGTGTGTGTGAAAGCCGTCCTTCACCTAGCTTGTTGTGAACACATAGTTCCTTTTCAGTTGCAAACTACACTCCATACATATATATGGGGAGGTACTAGCTCCAACTCGGTTTCACAGTTAAAACTGCAGGAACTTCAAACTGGCAGTAAGAAACAGACTGAGAAACCAGAGTAAAAGTTTCTCCTGCATCCCGTTACCGTTGTGCTAGTGAACGAACATCTCTCCACATGCTCAGTTTTGAGAGATGAATGCTTGTGAAAGCCGTCCTTCACCTAGCTTGTTGTGAACACAAAGTTCCTTTCCGGGTGCAAACTACACTCCTTTAATATATATGGGGAAGTACAAGCTCTAACTCGGTTTTATAGTGAAAACTGCAGGAACTTCAAACCTGCACTAGGAAACAGACTGAGAAACCAGAGTAAAAGTTTGTCCTGCAACACGTTCCCTTTGTGCTAGATGAACGAATGTATATCCACATTCTCAGTTCTGAGAGATAAGTGTGTGTGAAAGCCGTCCTTCACCTAGCTTGTTGGGAATAGAAATTTCCTTTTCAGTTGCCAACTACATTCGAAACATATATATGGGGAGGTACGAGATCCAACACGCTTTTACAGTGAAAGCTGAAGGAACTTCAAATATGCAGTAGAAAATACACTGAGAAACCAGAGTAAAAGTTTCTCCAGCAGCCCGTTCACTATGTGCTACATGAACGAACGTCACCCACATGCTCAGTTCTGAGAGATAAGTGTGAGTGAAAGCCATACTACACCTTGCCTGTTGGGAATACAAAGTTACTTTTTAGTTGCAATCTACAGTCCATTCATATATATGGTGAGGTACTAGCTCCAACTCGGTTTTACAGTGAAAACTGCAGGAACTTCAAACCGACACTAGGAAACAGACTGAGAAACCAGAGTAAAAGGTTCACCTGCAACCCGTTCCCTTTTTGCTAGATGAACGAACGTCTCTCCACATGCTCAGTACTGAGAGTTAAGTGTGTGAGAAAGCCGTACTTCACCTAGATTGTTGGGAACACAAAGTTCCTTTTCAGTTGCAAACTGCACTCCATAAATATATAAGGGGAGGTACTAGCTCCAAATCGGATTTACAGTGAAAACTGCAGGAATTTCAAACCGGCACTAGGAAACAGACTGAGAAACCAGAGTAAAAGTTTCTCCTGCTACCCGTTCCCTTTGTGCTAGGTGAACAAAAGTCTCTCCACATGCTCAGTTCTGAGAGATAAGTGTGTGTGAAAGCCATACTTCACCTAGCTTGTTGGGAATACAAAGTTCCTTTTCAGTTGCAAACTACACTCCTTACATATATATGGGGAGGTACTAGCTCCAACTAGTTCTACAGTGAAACCTGCAGGAACTTCAAATCGGCACTATGAAACAGACTGAGAATACAGAGTAAAAGTTTCTCCTGCAAAAGTTTCACTATCTGCTACATGAACGAACGTCTCCCACATGCTCAGTTCTGAGAGATAAGTGTGAGTAAAAGCCATACTACACCTTGCCTGTTGGGAATACAAAGTTCCTTTTTAGTTGCAAACTACAATCCATACATATATATGGTGAGGTACTATCACCAACTCGGTTTTACAGTGAAAACTGCAGGAACTTCAAACCGGCACTAGGAAACAGACTGAGAAACCAGAGTAAAGTTTCACCTGCAAACCATTCCGTTTGTGCTAGATGAACGAACTTCTCTCCACATGCTCATTTCTGAGAAATAAGTGTGTGTGAATGCAGTCCTTCACCTAGATTTTTGGGAACACAAAGTTCCTTTTCAGTTGCAAACTGCAATCCATACATATATAAAGGGAGGTACTAGCTCCAAATCGTATTTACAGTGAAAACTGCAGGAAATTCAAACTGGCATTAAAACAGACTGAGAAACCAGAGTAAAGTTTCTCCTGCATCCCGTTTCCGTTGTGCTAGTGAACGAACATCCCTCCACATGCTCCGTTTTGAGAGATGAGTGTTTGTGAAAGACGTCCTTCAGCTAGCTTGTTGGTAACACAATGTTCCTTTTCAGGTGCAAACTACACTCCTTAAATATATATGGGAAGTACTAGCTCCAACTCGGTTTTATAGTGAAAACTGCAGGAACTTCAAACCGGCACTAGGAAACAGACTGAGAAACCAGAGTAAAAGTTTCTCCTGCAACCCGTTCCCTTTGTGCTAGATGAACGAACGTCTATCCACATGCTGAGTTCTGAGAGATAAGTGTGTGTGAAAGCCGTCCTTCACCTAGATTGTTGGGAACACAAAGTACCTTTTCAGTTGCAAACTGCACTCCATTCATATATAAGGGGAGGTACTAGCTCCAAATGGGTTTTACAGTTAAAACTGCAGGAAACTCAAACCGGCACTAGGAAACAGACTGAGAAACCAGAGTAAAAGTTTCTCCTGCAACCCGTTCCCTTTGTGCTAGATGAACGAATATCTCTCCAAATGCTCAGTTCTGAGAGATAAGTGTGTGTGAAAGCCATACTTCACCTAGCTTGTTGGGAATACAAAGTTAGTTTTCAGTTGCAAACTACACTCCATACATATATATGGGGAGTTACTAGCTCCAACTCTGTTTTACAGTGAAAACTGCAGGAACTTCAAACCGGCACTAGGAAACAGACTGAGAAACCAGAGTAAAAGTTTCTCCTGCAACCCGTTCCCTTTGTGCTAGATGAACGAATGTCTATCCACATGCTGAGTTCTGAGAGATAAGTGCGTGTGAAAGCCGTCCTTCACCTAGATTGTTGGGAACACAAAGTTCCTTTTCAGTTGCCAACTACACTCCAAACATATATATGGGGTGGTACGAGATCCAACTCGCTTTTACAGGGAAAGCTGCAGGAACTTCAAATCGGCCATAGAAAATACACTGAGAAACCAGAGTAAAAGTTTCTCCTGCAACCCGTTCACTATGTGCTACATGAACGAACGTCTCCCACATGCTAAGTTCTGAGGGATAAGTGTGAGTGAAAGCCATACTACGACTTGCCTGTTTGGAATACAAAGTTCCATTTTAGTTGCAAACTACACTCCATACATATATATGGTGAGGTACTAGCTCCAACTCGGTTTTACAGTGAAAACTGCAGGAAATTCAAACCGACACTAGGAAACAGACTGAGAAACCAGAGTAAAAGTTTCACCTGCAACCCCTTCCCTTTGTGCTAGATGAACGAAATTCTCTCCACATGCTCAGTTCTGAGAGATAAGTGTGTGTGAAAGCCGTCCTTCACCTAGATTGTTGGGAACACAAAGTTCCTTTTCAGTTGCAAACTGCACTCCATTCATATATAAGGGGAGATACTAGCTCCAAATGGGTTTTACAGTTAAAACTGCAGGAAACTCAAACCGGCACTAGGAAACAGACTGAGAAACCAGAGTAAAAGTTTCTCCTGCAACCCGTTCCCTTTGTGCTAGATGAACGAATATCTCTCCAAATGCTCAGTTCTGAGAGATAAGTGTGTGTGAAAGCCATACTTCACCTAGCTTGTTGGGAATACAAAGTTAGTTTTCAGTTGCAAACTACACTCCATACATATATATGGGGAGTTACTAGCTCCAACTCTGTTTTACAGTGAAAACTGCAGGAAATTCAAACCGGCACTAGGATGCAGAATGAGAAACCAGAGTAAAAGTTTCTCCTGCAACCCGTTCCTTTGTGCTAGATGAACAAACGTCTCTCCACATGCTCAGTTCTGAGAGATAATTGTGTGTGAAAGCCATAATTCACCTAGCTTGTTGGGAATACAAAGTTCCTTTTCAGTTGCAAAATACACTCCAGATATATATATGGGGAGGTACTAGATCCAACTCGGTTTTACAGTGAAACCTGCAGGAATTTCAAACCGGCACTAGGAAACAGACTGAGAAACCAGAGTAAAAGTTTCTCCTGCATCCCGTTCCCGTTGTGCTAGCGAACGAACATCTCTCCACATGCTCCGTTTTGAGAGATGAGTGTTTGTGAAAGCCGTCCTTCAACTAGCTTGTTGGTAACACAAAGTTCCTTTTCAGGTGCAAACTACACTCCTTAAATATATATGGAAAGTACTAGCTCCAACTCGGTTTTACAGTGAAAACTGCAGGCACTTCAAACCGGCATAAGGAAACAGACTGAGAAACCAGAGTAAAAGTTGCTCCTGCAAAACTTCCCGTTGTGCTAGATGAATGAACGTCTCTCCACATGCTCAGTTCTGAGAGATAAGTGTGTGTGAAAGCCGTCCTTCAACTAGCTTGTTGGGAACACAAAGTTCCTTTTAAGTTGCCAACTACACTCCAAATATATATATGGGGAGGTACGAGTTCCAACACGCTTTTACAGTGTAAGCTGCAGGAACATCAATTCGGCACTAGAAAATACACTGAGAAACCGGAGTAAAAGTTTCTCCTGCAACCCGTTCACTATGTGCTACATGAACGAACGTCTTCCACATGCTCAGTTCTGAGAGATAAGTGTGAGTGAAAGCCGTCCTTCCCCTAGATAGTTGGGAACACAAAGTTCCTTTTCAGTTGCAAACTGCACTCCATACATATATAAGGGGAGGTACTAGCTCCAAATCGGATTTACAGTGAAAACTGCAGGAACTTCAAACTGGCACTAGGAAACAGACTGAGAAACCAGAGTAAAAGTTTCTCCTGAAACCCATTCCATTTGTGCTAGGTGAACAAAAGTCTCTCCACATGCTAAGTTCTGAGAGATAAATGTGTGTGAAACCATACACACCAAGCTTGTTGGGAATACAAAGTTCCTTTTCAGTTGCAAACTACAGTCCAGATATATATATGGGGAAGTAGTAGCTCCAACTCGGTTTTACAGTGAAAACTGCAGGCACTTCAAACCGGCACTAGGAAACAGACTGAGAAACCAGAGTAAAAGTTTCTCCTGCAAAACTTTCCCGTTGTGCTAGATGAACGAACGTCTCTCCACATGCTAAGTTCTGAGAGATAAGTGTGTGTGAAAACCATCCTTCACCTAGCTTGTTGTGAACACAAAGTTCCTTTTCAGTTGCAAACTACACTCCATACATATATATGGTGTGGTACTAGCTCCAACACGGTTTTACAGTGAAAACTGCAGGAACTTCAAACTGGCAGTAAGAAGCAGACTGAGAAACCAGAGTAAAAGTTTCTCCTGCATCCCGTTCCCGTTGTGCTAGCGAACGAATATCACTCCACATGCTCAGTTTTGAGAGATGAGTGTTTGTGGAAGCCGTTCTTCACCTAGCTTGTTGGGAAAACAAATTTCCTTTTCAGTTGCCAACTACACTCCAAACATATATATGGGGAGGTACGAGCTCCAACTCGCTTTTACAGTGAAAAGTGCAGGAACTTCAAACCGGCACTAGGAAATACACTGAGAAACCAGAGAAAAAGTTTCTCCTGCAAAACGTTCACTATCTGCTACAAGAACGAACGTCTCCCAAATGCTCAGTTCTGAGAGATAAGTGTGAGTAAAAGCCATACTACACCTTGCCTGTTGGGAATACAAAGTTCCTTTTTAGTTGCAAACTACAATCCATACATATATATGGTGAGGTAATAGCACCAAATCGGTTTTACAGTGAAAACTGCAGGAAATTCAAACCGGCACTAGGAAACAGACTGAGAAACCAGAGTAAAAGTTTCTCCTGAAAACATTTCCCGTTGTGCTAGATGAACGAGCGACTCTCCACATGCTCAGTTCTGAGAGATAAGTGTGTGTGAAAGCCGTCCTTCACCTAGCTTGTTGTGAACACAAAGTTCCTTTTCAGTTGCAAACTACACTCCATACATATATATGGGGAGGTATTAGCTCCAACTCGGTTTCACAGTTAAAACTGCAGGAACTTCAAACTGGCAGTAAGAAACAGACTGAGAAACCAGAGTAAAAGTTTCTCCTGCATCCCGTTACCGTTGTGCTAGTGAACGAACATCTCTCCACATGCTCAGTTTTGAGAGATGAATGCTTGTGAAAGCCGTCCTTCACCTAGCTTGTTGTGAACACAAAGTTCCTTTCCGGGTGCAAACTACACTCCTTTAATATATATGGGGAAGTACTAGCTCTAACTCGGTTTTATAGTGAAAACTGCAGGAACTTCAAACCTGCACTAGGAAACAGACTGAGAAACCAGAGTAAAAGTTTGTCCTGCAACACGTTCCCTTTGTGCTAGATGAACGAATGTATATCCACATTCTCAGTTCTGAGAGATAAGTGTGTGTGAAAGCCGTCCTTCACCTAGCTTGTTGGGAATAGAAATTTCCTTTTCAGTTGCCAACTACATTCGAAACATATATATGGGGAGGTACGAGATCCAACACGCTTTTACAGTGAAAGCTGAAGGAACTTCAAATATGCACTAGAAAATACACTGAGAAACCAGAGTAAAAGTTTCTCCAGCAGCCCGTTCACTATGTGCTACATGAACGAACGTCACCCACATGCTCAGTTCTGAGAGATAAGTGTGAGTGAAAGCCATACTACACCTTGCCTGTTGGGAATACAAAGTTACTTTTTAGTTGCAATCTACAGTCCATTCATATATATGGTGAGGTACTAGCTCCAACTCGGTTTTACAGTGAAAACTGCAGGAACTTCAAACCGACACTAGGAAACAGACTGAGAAACCAGAGTAAAAGATTCACCTGCAACCCGTTCCCTTTTTGCTAGATGAACGAACGTCTCTCCACATGCTCAGTTCTGAGAGTTAAGTGTGTGAGAAAGCCGTACTTCACCTAGATTGTTGGGAACACAAAGTTCCTTTTCAGTTGCAAACTGCACTCCATAAATATATAAGGGGAGGTACTAGCTCCAAATCGGATTTACAGTGAAAACTGCAGGAATTTCAAACCGGCACTAGGAAACAGACTGAGAAACCAGAGTAAAAGTTTCTCCTGCTACCCGTTCCCTTTGTGCTAGGTGAACAAAAGTCTCTCCACATGCTCAGTTCTGAGAGATAAGTGTGTGTGAAAGCCATACTTCACCTAGCTTGTTGGGAATACAAAGTTCCTTTTCAGTTGCAAACTACACTCCTTACATATATATGGGGAGGTACTAGCTCCAACTAGTTCTACAGTGAAACCTGCAGGAACTTCAAATCGGCACTATGAAACAGACTGAGAATACAGAGTAAAAGTTTCTCCTGCAAAAGTTTCACTATCTGCTACATGAACGAACGTCTCCCACATGCTCAGTTCTGAGAGATAAGTGTGAGTAAAAGCCATACTACACCTTGCCTGTTGGGAATACAAAGTTCCTTTTTAGTTGCAAACTACAATCCATACATATATATGGTGAGGTACTATCACCAACTCGGTTTTACAGTGAAAACTGCAGGAACTTCAAACCGGCACTAGGAAACAGACTGAGAAACCAGAGTAAAGTTTCACCTGCAAACCATTCCCTTTGTGCTAGATGAACGAACTTCTCTCCACATGCTCATTTCTGAGAAATAAGTGTGTGTGAATGCAGTCCTTCACCTAGATTTTTGGGAACACAAAGTTCCTTTTCAGTTGCAAACTGCAATCCATACATATATAAAGGGAGGTACTAGCTCCAAATCGTATTTACAGTGAAAACTGCAGGAAATTCAAACTGGCATTAAAACAGACTGAGAAACCAGAGTAAAGTTTCTCCTGCTTCCCGTTTCCGTTGTGCTAGATGAACGAATGTCTATCCACATGCTGAGTTCTGAGAGATAAGTGCGTGTGAAAGCCGTCCTTCACCTAGATTGTTGGGAACACAAAGTTCCTTTTCAGTTGCCAACTACACTCCAAACATATATATGGGGTGGTACGAGATCCAACTCGCTTTTACAGGGAAAGCTGCAGGAACTTCAAATCGGCCATAGAAAATACACTGAGAAACCAGAGTAAAAGTTTCTCCTGCAACCCGTTCACTATGTGCTACATGAACGAACGTCTCCCACATGCTCAGTTCTGAGGGATAAGTGTGAGTGAAAGCCATACTACGACTTGCCTGTTTGGAATACAAAGTTCCATTTTAGTTGCAAACTACACTCCATACATATATATGGTGAGGTACTAGCTCCAACTCGGTTTTACAGTGAAAACTGCAGGAAATTCAAACCGACACTAGGAAACAGACTGAGAAACCAGAGTAAAAGTTTCACCTGCAACCCCTTCCCTTTGTGCTAGATGAACGAAATTCTCTCCACATGCTCAGTTCTGAGAGATAAGTGTGTGTGAAAGCCGTCCTTCACCTAGATTGTTGGGAACACAAAGTTCCTTTTCAGTTGCAAACTGCACTCCATTCATATATAAGGGGAGGTACTAGCTCCAAATGGGTTTTACAGTTAAAACTGCAGGAAACTCAAACCGGCACTAGGAAACAGACTGAGAAACCAGAGTAAAAGTTTCTCCTGCAACCCGTTCCCTTTGTGCTAGATGAACGAATATCTCTCCAAATGCTCAGTTCTGAGAGATAAGTGTGTGTGAAAGCCATACTTCACCTAGCTTGTTGGGAATACAAAGTTAGTTTTCAGTTGCAAACTACACTCCATACATATATATGGGGAGTTACTAGCTCCAACTCTGTTTTACAGTGAAAACTGCAGGAAATTCAAACCGGCACTAGGATGCAGAATGAGAAACCAGAGTAAAAGTTTCTCCTGCAACCCGTTCCTTTGTGCTAGATGAACAAACGTCTCTCCACATGCTCAGTTCTGAGAGATAATTGTGTGTGAAAGCCATAATTCACCTAGCTTGTTGGGAATACAAAGTTCCTTTTCAGTTGCAAAATACACTCCAGATATATATATGGGGAGGTACTAGATCCAACTCGGTTTTACAGTGAAACCTGCAGGAATTTCAAACCGGCACTAGGAAACAGACTGAGAAACCAGAGTAAAAGTTTCTCCTGCATCCCGTTCCCGTTGTGCTAGCGAACGAACATCTCTCCACATGCTCCGTTTTGAGAGATGAGTGTTTGTGAAAGCCGTCCTTCAACTAGCTTGTTGGTAACACAAAGTTCCTTTTCAGGTGCAAACTACACTCCTTAAATATATATGGAAAGTACTAGCTCCAACTCGGTTTTACAGTGAAAACTGCAGGCACTTCAAACCGGCACAAGGAAACAGACTGAGAAACCAGAGTAAAAGTTGCTCCTGCAAAACTTCCCGTTGTGCTAGATGAATGAACGTCTCTCCACATGCTCAGTTCTGAGAGATAAGTGTGTGTGAAAGCCGTCCTTCAACTAGCTTGTTGGGAACACAAAGTTCCTTTTCAGTTGCCAACTACACTCCAAATATATATATGGGGAGGTACGAGTTCCAACACGCTTTTACAGTGTAAGCTGCAGGAACATCAATTCGGCACTAGAAAATACACTGAGAAACCGGAGTAAAAGTTTCTCCTGCAACCCGTTCACTATGTGCTACATGAACGAACGTCTTCCACATGCTCAGTTCTGAGAGATAAGTGTGAGTGAAAGCCGTCCTTCCCCTAGATAGTTGGGAACACAAAGTTCCTTTTCAGTTGCAAACTGCACTCCATACATATATAAGGGGAGGTACTAGCTCCAAATCGGATTTACAGTGAAAACTGCAGGAACTTCAAACTGGCACTAGGAAACAGACTGAGAAACCAGAGTAAAAGTTTCTCCTGAAACCCATTCCATTTGTGCTAGGTGAACAAAAGTCTCTCCACATGCTAAGTTCTGAGAGATAAATGTGTGTGAAACCATACACACCAAGCTTGTTGGGAATACAAAGTTCCTTTTCAGTTGCAAACTACAGTCCAGATATATATATGGGGAAGTAGTAGCTCCAACTCGGTTTTACAGTGAAAACTGCAGGCACTTCAAACCGGCACTAGGAAACAGACTGAGAAACCAGAGTAAAAGTTTCTCCTGCAAAACTTTCCCGTTGTGCTAGATGAACGAACGTCTCTCCACATGCTAAGTTCTGAGAGATAAGTGTGTGTGAAAGCCATCCTTCACCTAGCTTGTTGTGAACACAAAGTTCCTTTTCAGTTGCAAACTACACTCCATACATATATATGGTGTGGTACTAGCTCCAACACGGTTTTACAGTGAAAACTGCAGGAACTTCAAACTGGCAGTAAGAAGCAGACTGAGAAACCAGAGTAAAAGTTTCTCCTGCATCCCGTTCCCGTTGTGCTAGCGAACGAATATCACTCCACATGCTCAGTTTTGAGAGATGAGTGTTTGTGGAAGCCGTTCTTCACCTAGCTTGTTGGGAAAACAAATTTCCTTTTCAGTTGCCAACTACACTCCAAACATATATATGGGGAGGTACGAGCTCCAACTCGCTTTTACAGTGAAAAGTGCAGGAACTTCAAACCGGCACTAGGAAATACACTGAGAAACCAGAGAAAAAGTTTCTCCTGCAAAACGTTCACTATCTGCTACAAGAACGAACGTTTCCCAAATGCTCAGTTCTGAGAGATAAGTGTGAGTAAAAGCCATACTACACCTTGCCTGTTGGGAATACAAAGTTCCTTTTTAGTTGCAAACTACAATCCATACATATATATGGTGAGGTAATAGCACCAAATCGGTTTTACAGTGAAAACTGCAGGAAATTCAAACCAGCACTAGGAAACAGACTGAGAAACCAGAGTAAAATTTCACCTGCAAACCGTTCCCTTTGTGCTAGATGAACGATCTTCTCTCCACATGCTCATTTCTGAGAAATAAGTGTGTGTGAATGCCGTCCTTCACCTAGATTTTTGGGAACACAAAGTTCCTTTTCAGTTGCAGACTGCAATCCATACATATATAAGGGGAGGTACTAGCTCCAAATCTTATTTACAGTGAAAACTGCAGGAACTTCAAACCGGCAGTAAGAAACAGACTGTGAACCCAGAGTAAAAGTTTCACCTGCATCCCTTTCCCGTTCTGC
The DNA here is from genome assembly GCF_036321535.1 of Camelus dromedarius. NCBI lineage: Eukaryota > Metazoa > Chordata > Mammalia > Artiodactyla > Camelidae > Camelus > Camelus dromedarius. Next base: position 11,000,892 of record NC_087443.1, read on the forward strand.
TAGATGAATGAACATCTGTCCACATGCTCAGTTTTCAGAGATAATTGTGTGTGAAAGCCGTCCTTCACCTAGCTTGTTGGGAACACAAAGTTCGTTTTCAGGTGCAAACTACACTCCTTACATATATATGGGGAGGTACTATCTCCAACTCGGTTTTACAGTGAAAACTGCAGGAACATGAAACCGGGAAAATGGAAACACACTGAGAAACCAGAGTAAAAGTTGCTCCTGCAACCCGTTCCCGTTTTGCTAGATGAACGAACGTCTCTCCACATGCTCAGTTCTGAGAGTTAAGTGTGTGTGAAAGCCATCCTTCACCTAGCTTGCTGTGAACACAAAGTTCCTTTTCAGTTGCAAACTACACTCCATACATATATATGGGGAGGTACTTGCTCCAACTCGGTTTTACAGAGAAAACTGCAGGAAATTCAAACTGGCACTAGGAAACACACTGAGAAACCAGAGTAATAGTTTCACCTGCAACCCGTTCCCTTTGTGCTAGATGAACGAACGTCTCTCCACATGCTCAGATCTGAGAGATAAGTGTGTGTGAAAGCCTACTTTCACCTAGCTTGTTGGGAAAACAAAGTTCCATTTCAGTTGCAAACTACAATCTTAGATAAATATGGGGAGGTACTAGCTCCAACTCGGTTTACAGTGAAACCTGCAGGAACTTCAATCCGGCAGTAGGAAACAGACTGAGAAACCAGAGTAAAAGTTTCTCCTGCAATCCGTTCCCTTAGTGCTAGATGATCGAATGTCTCTCTACATGCTCAGTTCTGAGAGATAAGTGAGTGTGAAAGCCGTTCTTCACCTAGCTTGTTGGGAAAACAAAGTCCCTTTTCAGTTGCCAACAACACTCCAAACATATATATGGGGAGATACGAGCTCCAACTCGCTTTTACAGTGAAAACTGCAGGAACTTCAAACCGGCTCTAGGAAATACACTGAGAAACCAGACTAAAAGTTTCTCCTGCAACCCGTTCACTATGTGCTACATGAACGTACGTCTCTCACATGCTCATTTCTGAGAGATAATTGTTAGTGAATGCCATACTACAACTTGTCTGTTGGGAAAACAAAGTTCCTTTTTAGTTGCAAACTACACTCCATACATATATATGGTGAGGTACGAGCTCCAACTCGGTTTTACAGTGAAAACTGCAGGAAATTCAAACCGGCACTAGGAAACAGACTGAGAAACCAGAGTAAAAGTTTCACCTGCAAACCGTTCCCTTTGTGCTAGATGAACGATCTTCTCTCCACATGCTCATTTCTGAGAAATAAGTGTGAGTGAATGCCGTTCTTCACCTAGATTTTTGGGAACACAAAGATCCTTTTCAGTTGCAAACTGCAATCCATACATATATAAGGGGAGGTACTAGCCCCAAATCTTATTTACAGTGAAAACTGCAGGAACTTCCAACTGGCAGTAAGAAACAGACTGTGAACACAGAGTAAAAGTTTCATCTGCATCCCTTTCCCGTTGTGCTAGATGAACGAACATTTCTCCACATGCTGAATTCTGAGAGATGAGTGTGTGTTAAAGCCGTCCTTCACCTAGCTTGTTGGGAACACAAAGTTCGTTTTCAGGTGCAAACTACACTCCTTACATATATATGGGGAGGTACTAGCTCCAACTCGGTTTTACAGTGAAACCTGCAGGAACTTCAAACCGGCAATAGGAAACACACGGAGAAACCAGAGTAAAAGTTGCTCCTGCAACCAGTTCCCGTTGTGCTAGATGAACGAACGTCTCTCCACATGCTCAGTTCTGAGAGATAATTGTGTGTGAAAGCCATACTTCACCTAGCTTGTTGGGAATACAAAGTTCCTTTTCAGTTGCAAAATACACTCCAGATATATATATGGGGAGGTACTAGATCCAACTCGGTTTTACAGTGAAAACTGCTGGAATTTCAAACCGGCACTAGGAAACAGACTGAGAAACCAGAGTAAAAGTTTCTCCTGCATCCCGTTCCCGTTGTGCTAGTGAACGAACATCTCTCCACATGCTCCGTTTTGAGAGATGAGTGTTTGTGAAAGCCGTCCTTCATCTAGCTTGTTGGTAACACAAAGTTCCTTTTCAGGTGCAAAGTACACTCCTTAAATATATATGGAAAGTACTAACTCCAACTCGGTTTTACAGTGAAAACTGCAGGAACTTCAAACCGGCAGTAGGAAACAGACTGAGAAACCAGAGTAAAAGTTTCTCCTGCATCCCGTTCCCATTGTGCTAGCGAACGAACATCTCTCCACATGCTCAGTTTTGAGAGATGAGTGTTTGTGAAAGCCGTCCTTCACCTAGCTTGTTGGGAACACAAAGTTCCTTTTCAGGAGCAAACTACAATCCTTACATATATAAGGGGAGGTACTAGCTCCAAATCGGATTTACAGTGAAAACTGGAGGAACTTCAAACCGGCACTAGTAAACAGACTGAGAAACCAGAGTAAAAGTTTCTCCTGCAACCCGTTCCCTTTTTGCTAGATGAACGAATGTCTCTCCAAATGCTCAGTTCTGAGAGATATGTGTGTGTGAAAGCCATACTTCACCTAGCTTGTTGGGAATACAAAGTTAGTTTTCAGTTGCAAACTACAATCCATACATATATATGGGGAGGTACTAGCTCCAACTCTGTTTTACAGTGAAAACTGCAGGAACTTCAAACCGGCCCCATAATGCAGACTGAGAAACAAGAGTAAAAGTTTCTCCAGCACCTGTTGCTTTGTGCTAGATGAACAAACGTCTCTCCACATGCTCAGTTCTGAGAGATAATTGTGTGTGAAAGCCATACTTAACCTAGCTTGTTGGGAAGAAAAAGTTCCTTTTCAGTTGCAAACAACACTCCAGATATATATATGGGGAGGTACTAGCTCCAACTCGGTTTTACAGTGAAAACTGCAGGAACTTCAAACCGGCACTTGGAAACAGACTGAGAAACCAGAGTAAAAGTTTCTCCTGCAACCTGTTCCCTTTGTGCTAGATGAACGAATGTCTATCCACATGCTCAGTTCTGAGAGATAAGTGTGTGTGAAAGCCGTCGTTCACCTAGCTTGTTGGGAATACAAAGTTCCTTTTCAGGTGCCAACTACACTCCAAACATATATATGGGGAGGAACGAGATCCAACTCGCTTTTACAGTGAAAACTGCAGGAAATTCAAACCGGCACTAGGAAACAGACTGAGAAACCAGAGAAAAAGTTTCACCTGCAAACCGTTCCCTTTGTGCTAGATGAACGATCTTTTCTCCACATGCTCATTTCTGAGAAATAAGTGTGAGTAAATGCCGTCCTTCACCTAGATTTTTGGGAACACAAAGATCCTTTTCAGTTGCAAACTGCAATCCATACATATATAAGGGGAGGTACTAGCTCCAAATCTTATTTACAGTGAAAACTGCAGGAACTTCCAACTGGCAGTAAGAAACAGACTGTGAACCCAGAGTAAAAGTTTCACCTGCATCCCTTTCCCGTTGTGCTAGATGAACGAACATCTCTCCACATGCTCAGTTCTGAGAGATGAGTGTGTGTTAAAGCCGTCCTTCACCTAGCTTGTTGGGAACACAAAGTTCGTTTTCAGGTGCAAACTACACTCCTTACATATATATGGGGAGGTACTAGCTCCAACTCAGTTTTACAGTGAAACCTGCAGGAACTTCAAACCTGCAATAGGAAACACACGGAGAAACCAGAGTAAAAGTTGCTCCTGCAACCAGTTCCCGTTGTGCTAGATGAACGAACGTCTCTCCACATGCTCAGTTCTGAGAGTTAAGTGTGTGTGAAAGCCATCCTTCACCTAGCTTGCTGTGAACACAAAGTTCCTTTTCAGTTGCAAACTACACTCCATAAATATATATGGTGAGGTACTAGCTCCAACTCCGTTTTACAGTGAAAACTGCAGGAACTTCAAACCGACACTAGGAAACAGACTGAGAAACCAGAGTAAAAGTTTCTCCTGCAACCCGTTCCCTTTGAGCTAGATGAACGAAAGTCTCTCCAAATGCTCAGTTCTGAGAGATAAGTGACTGTGAAAGCCATACTTCACCTAGCTTGTTGGGAATACAAAGTTCCTTTTCAGTTGCAAACTACACTCCATACATATATATGGGGAGATACCAGCTCCAACTCTGTTTTACAGTGAAAACTGCAAGAACTTCAAACCGGCACTAGGATGCAGAATGAGAAACCAGACTAAAAGTTTCTCCTGCAACCCTTTCCTTTGTGCTAGATGAACAAACGTCTCTCCACATGCTCAGTTCTGAGAGATATTTGTGTGTGAAAGCGATACTTCACCTAGCTTGTTGGATATACAAAGTTCCTTTTCAGTTGCAAAATACACTCCAGATATATATATGGGGAGGTACTAGATCCAACTCGGTTTTACAGTGAAACCTGCAGGAACTTCAAACCGGCACTAGGAAACAGACTGAGAAACCAGAGTAAAAGTTTCTCCTGCAATCCTTTCCCTTTGTGCTAGATGAACGAATGTCCCTCCACATGCTCAGTTCTGAGTGATAAGTGTGTGTGAAAGCCGTTCTTCACCTAGCTTGTTGGGAAAACAAAGTTCCTTTTCAGTTGCCAACAACACTCCAAACATATATATGGGGAGATACGAGCTCCAACTCGCTTTTACAGTGAAAACAGCAGGAACTTCAAACCGGCACTAGGAAATACACTGAGAAACCAGACTAAAAGTTTCTCCTGCAACCCGTTCACTATGTGCTAAATGAACGAACGTCTCTCACATGATCATTTCTGAGAGATAATTGTTAGTGAAAGCCATACTACAACTTGTCTGTTGGGAAAACAATGTTCCATTTTAGTTGCAAAATACACTCCATACATATATATGGTGAGGTACTAGCTCCAACTCGGTTTTACAGTGAAAACTGCAGGAACTTCAAACCGGCTCTAGGAAACAGACTGAGAAACCAGAGTAAAAGTTTCTCCTGCAACCCGTTCCATTTGTGCTAGGTGAACGAATGTCTATCCACATGCTCAGTTCTGAGAGATAAGTGTGTGTGAAAGCCGTCCTTCACCTAGCTTGTTGGGAATACAAAGTTCCTTTTCAGGTGCCAACTACACTCCAAACATATATATGGGGATGAACGAGATCCAACTCGCTTTTACAGTGAAAACTGCAGGAAATTCAAACCGGCACTAGGAAACAGACTGAGAAACCAGAGAAAAAGTTTCACCTGCAAACCGTTCCCTTTGTGCTAGATGAACGATCTTTTCTCCACATGCTCATTTCTGAGAAATAAGTGTGAGTGAATGCCGTCCTTCACCTAGATTTTTGGGAACACAAAGATCCTTTTCAGTTGCAAACTGCAATCCATACATATATAAGGGGAGGTACTAGCTCCAAATCTTATTTACAGTGAAAACTGCAGGAACTTCCAACTGGCAGTAAGAAACAGACTGTGAACCCAGAGTAAAAGTTTCATCTGCATCCCTTTCCCGTTGTGCTAGATGAACGAACATCTCTCCACATGCTCAGTTCTGAGAGATGAGTGTGTGTGAAAGCCATCCTTCACCTAGCTTGTTGGGAACACAAAGTTCGTTTTCAGGTACAAACTACACTCCTTACATATATATGGGGAGGTACTAGCTCCAACTCGGTTTTACAGTGAAACCTGCAGGAACTTCAAACCGGCAATAGGAAACACACGGAGAAACCAGAGTAAAAGTTGCTCCTGCAACCAGTTCCCGTTGTGCTAGATGAACGAACGTCTCTCCACATGCTCAGTTCTGAGAGATAAGTGAGTGTGAAAGCCATACTTAACCTAGCTTGTTGGGAATACAAAGTTCCTTTTCAGTTGCAAACTACACTCCATACATATATATGGGGAGGTACCAGCTCCAACTCTGTTTTACAGTGAAAACTGCAAGAAATTCAAACCGGCACTAGGATGCAGAATGAGAAACCAGAGTAAAAGTTTCTCCTGCAACCCGTTCCTTTGTGCTAAATGAACAAACGTCTCTCCACATGCTCAGTTCTGAGAGATATTTGTGTGTGAAAGCCATACTTCACCTAGCTTGTTGGGAATACAAAGTTCCTTTTCAGTTGCAAAATACACTCCAGATATATATATGGGGAAGTACTAGATCCACCTCGGTTTTACAGTGAAAACTGCAGGAATTTCAAACCGGCACTAGAAAACAGACTGAGAAACCAGAGTAAAAGTTTCTCCTGCATCCCGTTCCCGTTGTTCTAGTGAACGAACATCTCTCCACATGCTCCGTTTTGAGAGATGATTGTTTGTGAAAGCCGTCCTTCATCTAGCTTGTTGGTAACACAAAGTTCCTTTTCAGGTGCAAAGTACACTCCTTAAATATATATGGAAAGTACTAACTCCAACTCGGTTTTACAGTGAAAACTGCAGGAACTTCAAACCGGCAGTAGGAAACAGACTGAGAAACCAGAGTAAAAGTTTCTCCTGCATCCCGTTCCCGTTGTGCTAGCGAACGAACATCTCTCCACATGCTCAGTTTTGAGAGATGAGTGTTTGTGAAAGCCGTCCTTCACCTAGCTTGTTGGGAACACAAAGTTCCTTTTCAGGTGCAAACAACAATCCTTACATATATAAGGGGAGGTACTAGCTCCAAATCGGATTTACAGTGAAAACTGCAGGAACTTCAAACCGGCACTAGGAAACAGACTGAGAAACCAGAGTAAAAGTTTCTCCTGCAACCCGTTCCCTTTTTGCTAGATGAACGAATGTCTCTCCAAATGCTCAGTTCTGAGAGATAAGTGTGTGTGAAAGCCATACTTCACCTAGCTTGTTGGGAAAACAAAGTTCCTTTTCAGTTGCCAACAACACTCCAAACATATATATGGGGAGATACGAGCTCCAACTCGCTTTTACAGTGAAAACTGCAGGAACTTCAAACCGGCACTAGGAAATACACTGAGAAACCAGACTAAAACTTTCTCCTGCAACCCGTTCACTATGTGCTAAATGAACGAACGTCTCTCACATGATCATTTCTGAGAGATAATTGTTAGTGAAAGCCATACTACAACTTGTCTGTTGGGAAAACAAAGTTCCTTTTTAGTTGCAAACTACACTCCATACATATATATGGTGAGGTACTAGCTCCAACTCGGTTTTACAGTGAAAACTGCAGGAAATTCAAACCGGCTCTAGGAAACAGACTGAGAAACCAGTGTAAAAGTTTCTCCTGCAACCCGTTCCCTTTGTGCTAGATGAACGAATGCCTATCCACATGCTCAGTTCTGAGAGATAAGTGTGTGTGAAAGCCGTCCTTCACCAAGCTTGTTGGGAATACAAAGTTCCTTTTCAGGTGCCAACTACACTCCAAACATATTTATGGGGAGGAACGAGATCCAACTCGCTTTTACAGTGAAAACTGCAGGAAATTCAAACCGGCACTAAGAAACAGACTGAGAAACCAGAGAAAAAGTTTCAACTGCAAACCGTTCCCTTTGTGCTAGATGAACGATCTTCTCTCCACATGCTCATTTCTGAGAAATAAGTGTGAGTTAATGCCGTCCTTCACCTAGATTTTTGGGAACACAAAGATCCTTTTCAGTTGCAAACTGCAATCCATACATATATAAGGGGAGGTACTAGCTCCAAATCTTATTTACAGTGAAAACTGCAGGAACTTCCAACTGGCAGTAAGAAACAGACTGTGAACCCAGAGTAAAAGTTTCACCTGCATCCCTTTCCCGTTGTGCTAGATGAACGAACATCTCTCCACATGCTCAGTTCTGAGAGATGAGTGTGTGTTAAAGCCGTCCTTCACCTAGCTTGTTGGGAACACAAAGTTCGTTTTCAGGTGCAAACTACACTCCTTACATATATATGGGGAGGTACTAGCTCCAACTCAGTTTTACAGTGAAACCTGCAGGAACTTCAAACCGGCAATAGGAAACACACGGAGAAACCAGAGTAAAAGTTGCTCCTGCAACCAGTTCCCGTTGTGCTAGATGAACGAACGTCTCTCCACATGCTCAGTTCTGAGAGTTAAGTGTGTGTGAAAGCCATCCTTCACCTAGCTTGCTGTGAACACAAAGTTCCTTTTCAGTTGCAAACTACACTCCATAAATATATATGGTGAGGTACTAGCTCCAACTCCGTTTTACAGTGAAAACTGCAGGAACTTCAAACCGACACTAGGAAACAGACTGAGAAACCAGAGTAAAAGTTTCTCCTGCAACCCGTTCCCTTTGAGCTAGATGAACGAAAGTCTCTCCAAATGCTCAGTTCTGAGAGATAAGTGACTGTGAAAGCCATACTTCACCTAGCTTGTTGGGAATACAAAGTTCCTTTTCAGTTGCAAACTACACTCCATACATATATATGGGGAGATACCAGCTCCAACTCTGTTTTACAGTGAAAACTGCAAGAACTTCAAACCGGCACTAGGATGCAGAATGAGAAACCAGACTAAAAGTTTCTCCTGCAACCCTTTCCTTTGTGCTAGATGAACAAACGTCTCTCCACATGCTCAGTTCTGAGAGATATTTGTGTGTGAAAGCGATACTTCACCTAGCTTGTTGGATATACAAAGTTCCTTTTCAGTTGCAAAATACACTCCAGATATATATATGGGGAGGAACTAGATCCAACTCGGTTTTACAGTGAAACCTGCAGGAACTTCAAACCGGCACTAGGAAACAGACTGAGAAACCAGAGTAAAAGTTTCTCCTGCAATCCATTCCCTTTGTGCTAGATGAACGAATGTCCCTCCACATGCTCAGTTCTGAGTGATAAGTGTGTGTGAAAGCCGTTCTTCACCTAGCTTGTTGGGAAAACAAAGTTCCTTTTCAGTTGCCAACAACACTCCAAACATATATATGGGGAGATACGAGCTCCAACTCGCTTTTACAGTGAAAACAGCAGGAACTTCAAACCGGCACTAGGAAATACACTGAGAAACCAGACTAAAACTTTCTCCTGCAACCCGTTCACTATGTGCTAAATGAACGAACGTCTCTCACATGATCATTTCTGAGAGATAATTGTTAGTGAAAGCCATACTACAACTTGTCTGTTGGGAAAACAATGTTCCATTTTAGTTGCAAACTACACTCCATACATATATATGGTGAGGTACTAGCTCCAACTCGGTTTTACAGTGAAAACTGCAGGAAGTTCAAACCGGCTCTATGAAACAGACTTAGAAACCAGAGTAAAAGTTTCTACTGCAACCCGTTCCATTTGTGCTAGGTGAACGAATGTCTATCCACATGCTCAGTTCTGAGAGATAAGTGTGTGTGAAAGCCGTCCTTCACCTAGCTTGTTGGGAATACAAAGTTCCTTTTCAGGTGCCAACTACACTCCAAACATATATATGGGGATGAACGAGATCCAACTCTCTTTTACAGTGAAAACTGCAGGAAATTCAAACCGGCACTAGGAAACAGACTGAGAAACCAGAGAAAAAGTTTCACCTGCAAACCGTTCCCTTTGTGCTAGATGAACGATCTTTTCTCCACATGCTCATTTCTGAGAAATAAGTGTGAGTGAATGCCGTCCTTCACCTAGATTTTTGGGAACACAAAGATCCTTTTCAGTTGCAAACTGCAATCCATACATATATAAGGGGAGGTACTAGCTCCAAAACTTATTTACAGTGAAAACTGCAGGAACTTCCAACTGGCAGTAAGAAACAGACTGTGAACCCAGAGTAAAAGTTTCATCTGCATCCCTTTCCCGTTGTGCTAGATGAACGAACATCTCTCCACATGCTCAGTTCTGAGAGATGAGTGTGTGTGAAAGCCATCCTTCACCTAGCTTGTTGGGAACACAAAGTTCGTTTTCAGGTGCAAACTACACTCCTTACATATATATGGGGAGGTACTAGCTCCAACTCGGTTTTACAGTGAAACCTGCAGGAACTTCAAACCGGCAATAGGAAACACACGGAGAAACCAGAGTAAAAGTTGCTCCTGCAACCAGTTCCCGTTGTGCTAGATGAACGAACGTCTCTCCACATGCTCAGTTCTGAGAGATAAGTGAGTGTGAAAGCCATACTTAACCTAGCTTGTTGGGAATACAAAGTTCCTTTTCATTTGCAAACTACACTCCATACATATATATGGGGAGGTACCAGCTCCAACTCTGTTTTACAGTGAAAACTGCAAGAAATTCAAACCGGCACTAGGATGCAGAATGAGAAACCAGAGTAAAAGTTTCTCCTGCAACCCGTTCCTTTGTGCTAAATGAACAAACGTCTCTCCACATGCTCAGTTCTGAGAGATATTTGTGTGTGAAAGCCATACTTAACCTAGCTTGTTGGGAATACAAAGTTCCTTTTCAGTTGCAAAATACACTCCAGATATATATATGGGGAAGTACTAGATCCACCTCGGTTTTACAGTGAAAACTGCAGGAATTTCAAACCGGCACTAGAAAACAGACTGAGAAACCAGAGTAAAAGTTTCTCCTGCATCCCGTTCCCGTTGTTCTAGTGAACGAACATCTCTCCACATGCTCCGTTTTGAGAGATGATTGTTTGTGAAAGCCGTCCTTCATCTAGCTTGTTGGTAACACAAAGTTCCTTTTCAGGTGCAAAGTACACTCCTTAAATATATATGGAAAGTACTAACTCCAACTCGGTTTTACAGTGAAAACTGCAGGAACTTCAAACCGGCAGTAGGAAACAGACTGAGAAACCAGAGTAAAAGTTTCTCCTGCATCCCGTTCCCGTTGTGCTAGCGAACGAACATCTCTCCACATGCTCAGTTTTGAGAGATGAGTGTTTGTGAAAGCCGTCCTTCACCTAGCTTGTTGGGAACACAAAGTTCCTTTTCAGGTGCAAACAACAATCCTTACATATATAAGGGGTGGTACTAGCTCCAAATCGGATTTACAGTGAAAACTGCAGGAACTTCAAACCGGCACTAGGAAACAGACTGAGAAACCAGAGTAAAAGTTTCTCCTGCAACCCGTTCCCTTTGTGCTAGATGAACGAATGCCTATCCACATGCTCAGTTCTGAGAGATAAGTGTGTGTGAAAGCCGTCCTTCACCAAGCTTGTTGGGAATACAAAGTTCCTTTTCAGGTGCCAACTACACTCCAAACATATTTATGGGGAGGAACGAGATCCAACTCGCTTTTACAGTGAAAACTGCAGGAAATTCAAACCGGCACTAAGAAACAGACTGAGAAACCAGAGAAAAAGTTTCAACTGCAAACCGTTCCCTTTGTGCTAGATGAACGATCTTCTCTCCACATGCTCATTTCTGAGAAATAAGTGTGAGTTAATGCCGTCCTTCACCTAGATTTTTGGGAACACAAAGATCCTTTTCAGTTGCAAACTGCAATCCATACATATATAAGGGGAGGTACTAGCTCCAAATCTTATTTACAGTGAAAACTGCAGGAACTTCCAACTGGCAGTAAGAAACAGACTGTGAACCCAGAGTAAAAGTTTCACCTGCATCCCTTTCCCGTTGTGCTAGATGAACGAACATCTCTCCACATGCTCAGTTCTGAGAGATGAGTGTGTGTTAAAGCCGTCCTTCACCTAGCTTGTTGGGAACACAAAGTTCGTTTTCAGGTGCAAACTACACTCCTTACATATATATGGGGAGGTACTAGCTCCAACTCAGTTTTACAGTGAAACCTGCAGGAACTTCAAACCGGCAATAGGAAACACACGGAGAAACCAGAGTAAAAGTTGCTCCTGCAACCAGTTCCCGTTGTGCTAGATGAACGAACGTCTCTCCACATGCTCAGTTCTGAGAGTTAAGTGTGTGTGAAAGCCATCCTTCACCTAGCTTGCTGTGAACACAAAGTTCCTTTTCAGTTGCAAACTACACTCCATAAATATATATGGTGAGGTACTAGCTCCAACTCCGTTTTACAGTGAAAACTGCAGGAACTTCAAACCGACACTAGGAAACAGACTGAGAAACCAGAGTAAAAGTTTCTCCTGCAACCCGTTCCCTTTGAGCTAGATGAACGAAAGTCTCTCCAAATGCTCAGTTCTGAGAGATAAGTGACTGTGAAAGCCATACTTCACCTAGCTTGTTGGGAATACAAAGTTCCTTTTCAGTTGCAAACTACACTCCATACATATATATGGGGAGATACCAGCTCCAACTCTGTTTTACAGTGAAAACTGCAAGAACTTCAAACCGGCACTAGGATGCAGAATGAGAAACCAGACTAAAAGTTTCTCCTGCAACCCTTTCCTTTGTGCTAGATGAACAAACGTCTCTCCACATGCTCAGTTCTGAGAGATATTTGTGTGTGAAAGCGATACTTCACCTAGCTTGTTGGATATACAAAGTTCCTTTTCAGTTGCAAAATACACTCCAGATATATATATGGGGAGGAACTAGATCCAACTCGGTTTTACAGTGAAACCTGCAGGAACTTCAAACCGGCACTAGGAAACAGACTGAGAAACCAGAGTAAAAGTTTCTCCTGCAATCCATTCCCTTTGTGCTAGATGAACGAATGTCCCTCCACATGCTCAGTTCTGAGTGATAAGTGTGTGTGAAAGCCGTTCTTCACCTAGCTTGTTGGGAAAACAAAGTTCCTTTTCAGTTGCCAACAACACTCCAAACATATATATGGGGAGATACGAGCTCCAACTCGCTTTTACAGTGAAAACAGCAGGAACTTCAAACCGGCACTAGGAAATACACTGAGAAACCAGACTAAAACTTTCTCCTGCAACCCGTTCACTATGTGCTAAATGAACGAACGTCTCTCACATGATCATTTCTGAGAGATAATTGTTAGTGAAAGCCATACTACAACTTGTCTGTTGGGAAAACAATGTTCCATTTTAGTTGCAAACTACACTCCATACATATATATGGTGAGGTACTAGCTCCAACTCGGTTTTACAGTGAAAACTGCAGGAAGTTCAAACCGGCTCTATGAAACAGACTTAGAAACCAGAGTAAAAGTTTCTACTGCAACCCGTTCCATTTGTGCTAGGTGAACGAATGTCTATCCACATGCTCAGTTCTGAGAGATAAGTGTGTGTGAAAGCCGTCCTTCACCTAGCTTGTTGGGAATACAAAGTTCCTTTTCAGGTGCCAACTACACTCCAAACATATATATGGGGATGAACGAGATCCAACTCTCTTTTACAGTGAAAACTGCAGGAAATTCAAACCGGCACTAGGAAACAGACTGAGAAACCAGAGAAAAAGTTTCACCTGCAAACCGTTCCCTTTGTGCTAGATGAACGATCTTTTCTCCACATGCTCATTTCTGAGAAATAAGTGTGAGTGAATGCCGTCCTTCACCTAGATTTTTGGGAACACAAAGATCCTTTTCAGTTGCAAACTGCAATCCATACATATATAAGGGGAGGTACTAGCTCCAAAACTTATTTACAGTGAAAACTGCAGGAACTTCCAACTGGCAGTAAGAAACAGACTGTGAACCCAGAGTAAAAGTTTCATCTGCATCCCTTTCCCGTTGTGCTAGATGAACGAACATCTCTCCACATGCTCAGTTCTGAGAGATGAGTGTGTGTGAAAGCCATCCTTCACCTAGCTTGTTGGGAACACAAAGTTCGTTTTCAGGTGCAAACTACACTCCTTACATATATATGGGGAGGTACTAGCTCCAACTCGGTTTTACAGTGAAACCTGCAGGAACTTCAAACCGGCAATAGGAAACACACGGAGAAACCAGAGTAAAAGTTGCTCCTGCAACCAGTTCCCGTTGTGCTAGATGAACGAACGTCTCTCCACATGCTCAGTTCTGAGAGATAAGTGAGTGTGAAAGCCATACTTAACCTAGCTTGTTGGGAATACAAAGTTCCTTTTCATTTGCAAACTACACTCCATACATATATATGGGGAGGTACCAGCTCCAACTCTGTTTTACAGTGAAAACTGCAAGAAATTCAAACCGGCACTAGGATGCAGAATGAGAAACCAGAGTAAAAGTTTCTCCTGCAACCCGTTCCTTTGTGCTAAATGAACAAACGTCTCTCCACATGCTCAGTTCTGAGAGATATTTGTGTGTGAAAGCCATACTTAACCTAGCTTGTTGGGAATACAAAGTTCCTTTTCAGTTGCAAAATACACTCCAGATATATATATGGGGAAGTACTAGATCCACCTCGGTTTTACAGTGAAAACTGCAGGAATTTCAAACCGGCACTAGAAAACAGACTGAGAAACCAGAGTAAAAGTTTCTCCTGCATCCCGTTCCCGTTGTTCTAGTGAACGAACATCTCTCCACATGCTCCGTTTTGAGAGATGATTGTTTGTGAAAGCCGTCCTTCATCTAGCTTGTTGGTAACACAAAGTTCCTTTTCAGGTGCAAAGTACACTCCTTAAATATATATGGAAAGTACTAACTCCAACTCGGTTTTACAGTGAAAACTGCAGGAACTTCAAACCGGCAGTAGGAAACAGACTGAGAAACCAGAGTAAAAGTTTCTCCTGCATCCCGTTCCCGTTGTGCTAGCGAACGAACATCTCTCCACATGCTCAGTTTTGAGAGATGAGTGTTTGTGAAAGCCGTCCTTCACCTAGCTTGTTGGGAACACAAAGTTCCTTTTCAGGTGCAAACAACAATCCTTACATATATAAGGGGAGGTACTAGCTCCAAATCGGATTTACAGTGAAAACTGCAGGAACTTCAAACCGGCACTAGGAAACAGACTGAGAAACCAGAGTAAAAGTTTCTCCTGCAACCCGTTCCCTTTTTGCTAGATGAACGAATGTCTCTCCAAATGCTCAGTTCTGAGAGATAAGTGTGTGTGAAAGCCATACTTCACCTAGCTTGTTGGGAAAACAAAGTTCCTTTTCAGTTGCCAACAACACTCCAAACATATATATGGGGAGATACGAGCTCCAACTCGCTTTTACAGTGAAAACTGCAGGAACTTCAAACCGGCACTAGGAAATACACTGAGAAACCAGACTAAAACTTTCTCCTGCAACCCGTTCACTATGTGCTAAATGAACGAACGTCTCTCACATGATCATTTCTGAGAGATAATTGTTAGTGAAAGCCATACTACAACTTGTCTGTTGGGAAAACAAAGTTCCTTTTTAGTTGCAAACTACACTCCATACATATATATGGTGAGGTACTAGCTCCAACTCGGTTTTACAGTGAAAACTGCAGGAAATTCAAACCGGCTCTAGGAAACAGACTGAGAAACCAGTGTAAAAGTTTCTCCTGCAACCCGTTCCCTTTGTGCTAGATGAACGAATGTCTATCCACATGCTCAGTTCTGAGAGATAAGTGTGTGTGAAAGCCGTCCTTCACCAAGCTTGTTGGGAATACAAAGTTCCTTTTCAGGTGCCAACTACACTCCAAACATATTTATGGGGAGGAACGAGATCCAACTCGCTTTTACAGTGAAAACTGCAGGAAATTCAAACCGGCACTAGGAAACAGACTGAGAAACCAGAGAAAAAGTTTCACCTGCAAACCGTTCCCTTTGTGCTAGATGAACGATCTTTTCTCCACATGCTCATTTCTGAGAAATAAGTGTGAGTTAATGCCGTCCTTCACCTAGATTTTTGGGAACACAAAGATCCTTTTCAGTTGCAAACTGCAATCCATACATATATAAGGGGAGGTACTAGCTCCAAATCTTATTTACAGTGAAAACTGCAGGAACTTCCAACTGGCAGTAAGAAACAGACTGTGAACCCAGAGTAAAAGTTTCATCTGCTTCCCTTTCCCGTTGTGCTAGATGATCGAACATCTCTCCACATGCTCAGTTCTGAGAGATGAGTGTGTGTGAAAGCCGTCCTTCACCTAGCTTGTTGGGAACACAAAGTTCGTTTTCAGGTGCAAACTACACTCCTTACATATATATGGGGAGGTACTAGCTCCAACTCGGTTTTACAGTGAAACCTGCAGGAACTTCAAACCGGCAATAGGAAACACACGGAGAAACCAGAGTAAAAGTTGCTCCTGCAACCAGTTCCCGTTGTGCTAGATGAACGAACGTCTCTCCACATGCTCAGTTCTGAGAGTTAAGTGTGTGTGAAAGCCATCCTTCACCTAGCTTGCTGTGAACACAAAGTTCCTTTTCAGTTGCAGACTACACTCCATACATATATATGGTGAGGTACTAGCTCCAACTCCGTTTTACAGTGAAAACTGCAGGAACTTCAAACCGACACTAGGAAACACACTGAGAAATCAGAGTTATAGTTTCACCTGAAATCCGTTCCCTTTGTGCTAGATGAACGAACTTCTCTCCACATGCTCAATTCTGAGAGATAATTGTGTGTGAAAGCCGTCCTTCACCTAGATAGTTGGGAACACAAAGTTCCTTCTTAGTTGCAAACTGAACTCCATACATATATAAGGGGAGGTAATAGTTCCAAATCGGATTTACAGTGAAAATTGCAGGAACTTCAAACCGGCACTAGGAAACAGACTGAGAAACCAGAGTAAAAGTTTCTCCTGCAACCCGTTCCCTTTGAGCTAGATGAACGAAATTCTCTCCAAATGCTCAGTTCTGAGAGATAAGTGAGTGTGAAAGCCATACTTCACCTAGCTTGTTGGGAATACAAAGTTCCTTTTCAGTTGCAAACTACACTCCATACATATATATGGGGAGGTACCAGCTCCAACTCTGTTTTACAGTGAAAACTGCAAGAAATTCAAACCGGCACTAGGATGCAGAATGAGAAACCAGGGTAAAAGTTTCTCCTGCAACCCGTTCCTTTGTGCTAGATGAACAAACGTCTCTCCACATGCTCAGTTCTGAGAGATAATTGTGTGTGAAAGCCATACTTCACCTAGCTTGTTGAGAATACAAAGTTCCTTTTCAGTTGCAAAATACACTCCAGATATATATATGGGGAGGTACTAGATCCACCTCGGTTTTACAGCGAAAACTGCAAGAATTTCAAACCAGCACTAGAAAACAGACTGAGAAACCAGAGTAAAATTTTCTCCTGCATCCCGTTCCCGTTGTTCTAGTGAACGAACATATCTCCACATGCTCCGTTTTGAGAGATGATTGTTTGTGAAAGCCGTCCTTCATCTAGCTTGTTGGTAACACAAAGTTCCTTTTCAGGTGCAAAGTACACTCCTTAAATATATATGGAAAGTACTAACTACAACTCGGTTTTACAGTGAAAACTGCAGGAACTTCAAACCGGCAGTAGGAAACAGACTGAGAAACCAGAGTAAAAGTTTCTCCTGCAACGCGTTCCCTTTTTGCTAGAGGAACGAATGTCTCTCCAAATGCTCACTTCTGAGAGATAAGTGTGTGTGAAAGCCATACTTCACCTAGCTTGTTGGGAATACAAAGTTAGTTTTTAGTTGCAAACTACACTCCATACATATATATGGGGAGGTACTAGCTCCAACTCGGTTTTACAGTGAAAACTGCAGGAACTTCAAACCGGCAGTAGGAAACAGACTGAGAAACCAGAGTAAAAGTTTCTCCTGCATCCCGTTCCCGTTGTGCTAGCGAACGAACATCTCTCCACATGCTCAGTTTTGAGAGATGAGTGTTTGTGAAAGTCGTCCTTCACCTAGCTTGTTGGGAACACAAAGTTCCTTTTCAGGTGCAAACTACAATCCTTACATATATAAGGGGAGGTACTAGCTCCAAATCGGATTTACAGTGAAAACTGCAGGAACTTCAAACCGGCACTAGGAAACAGACTGTGAAACCAGAGTAAAAGTTTCTCTTGCAACCCGTTCCCTTTTTGCTAGATGAACGAATGTCTCTCCAAATGCTCAGTTCTGAGAGATAAGTGTGTGTGAAAGCCATACTTCACCTAGCTTGTTGGGAATACAAAGTTAGCTTTTAGTTGCAAACTACACTCCATACGTATATATGGGGAGGTACTAGCTCCAACTCTGTTTTACAGTGAAAACTGCAGGAACTTCAAACCGGCCCCATAATACAGACTGAGAAACAAGAGTAAAAGTTTCACCTGCAAACCGTTCCCTTTGTGCTAGATGAACGAATGTCTCTCCACATGCTCAGTTCTCAGAGATAAGTGTGTGTGAAAGCCGTTCTTCACCTAGCTTGTTGGGAAAACTAAGTTCCTTTTCAGTTGCCAACAACACTCCAAACATATATATGGGGAGATACGAGCTCCAACTCGCTTTTACTGTGAAAACTGCAGGAACTTCAAACCGGCACTAGGAAATACACTGAGAAACCAGACTAAAACTTTCTCCTGCAACCCGTTCACTATGTGCTAAATGAACGAACGTCTCTCACATGATCATTTCTGAGAGATAATTGTTAGTGAAAGCCATACTACAACTTGTCTGTTGGGAAAACAAAGTTCCTTTTTAGTTGCAAACTACACTCCATACATATATATGGTGAGGTACTAGCTCCAACTCGGTTTTACAGTGAAAACTGCAGGAAATTCAAACCGGCTCTAGGAAACAGACTGAGAAACCAGTGTAAAAGTTTCTCCTGCAACCCGTTCCCTTTGTGCTAGATGAACGAATGCCTATCCACATGCTCAGTTCTGAGAGATAAGTGTGTGTGAAAGCCGTCCTTCACCTAGCTTGTTGGGAATACAAAGTTCCTTTTCAGGTGCCAACTACACTCCAAACATATTTATGGGGAGGAACGAGATCCAACTCGCTTTTACAATGAAAACTGCAGGAAATTCAAACCTGCACTAGGAAACACACTGAGAAACCAGAGAAAAAGTTTCACCTGCAAACCGTTCCCTTTGTGCTAGATGAACGATCTTTTCTCCACATGCTCATTTCTGAGAAATAAGTGTGAGTGAATGCCGTCCTTCACCTAGATTTTTGGGAACACAAATATCCTTTTCAGTTGCAAACTGCAATCCATACATATATAAGGGGAGGTACTAGCTCCAAAACTTATTTACAGTGAAAACTGCAGGAACTTCCAACTGGCAGTAAGAAACAGACTGTGAACCCAGAGTAAAAGTTTCATCTGCATCCCTTTCCCGTTGTGCTAGATGAACGAACATCTCTCCACATGCTCAGTTCTGAGAGATGAGTGTGTGTGAAAGCCGTCCTTCACCTAGCTTGTTGGGAACACAAAGTTCGTTTTCAGGTGCAAACTACACTCCTTACATATATATGGGGAGGTACTAGCTCCAACTCGGTTTTACAGTGAAACCTGCAGGAACTTCAAACCGGCAATAGGAAACACACGGAGAAACCAGAGTAAAAGTTGCTCCTGCAACCAGTTCCCGTTGTGCTAGATGAACGAACGTCTCTCCACATGCTCAGTTCTGAGAGTTAAGTGTGTGTGAAAGCCATACTTCACCTAGCTTGCTGTGAACACAAAGTTCCTTTTCAGTTGCAGACTACACTCCATACATATATATGGTGAGGTACTAGCTCCAACTCCGTTTTACAGTGAAAACTGCAGGAAATTCAAACCGACACTAGGAAACACACTGAGAAATCAGAGTTATAGTTTCACCTGAAATCCGTTCCCTTTGTGCTAGATGAACGAACTTCTCTCCACATGCTCAATTCTGAGAGATAATTGTGTGTGAAAGCCGTCCTTCACCTAGATAGTTGGGAACACAAAGTTCCTTCTTAGTTGCAAACTGAAATCCATACATATATAAGGGGAGGTAATAGTTCCAAATCGGATTTACAGTGAAAATTGCAGGAACTTCAAACCGGCACTAGGAAACAGACTGAGAAACCAGAGTAAAAGTTTCTCCTGCAACCCGTTCCCTTTGAGCTAGATGAACGAAATTCTCTCCAAATGCTCAGTTCTGAGAGATAAGTGAGTGTGAAAGCCATACTTCACCTAGCTTGTTGGGAATACAAAGTTCCTTTTCAGTTGCAAACTACACTCCATACATATATATGGGGAGGTACCAGCTCCAACTCTGTTTTACAGTGAAAACTGCAAGAAATTCAAACCGGCACTAGGATGCAGAATGAGAAACCAGAGTAAAAGTTTCTCCTGCAACCCGTTCCTTTGTGCTAGATGAACAAACGTCTCTCCACATGCTCAGTTCTGAGAGATAATTGTGTGTGAAAGCCATACTTCACCTAGCTTGTTGAGAATACAAAGTTCCTTTTCAGTTGCAAACTACAGTCCAGATATATATATGGGGAAGTAGTAGCTCCAACTCGGTTTTACAGTGAAAACTGCAGGCACTTCAAACCGGCACTAGGAAACAGACTGAGAAACCAGAGTAAAAGTTTCTCCTGCAAAACTTTCCCGTTGTGCTAGATGAACGAACGTCTCTCCACATGCTAAGTTCTGAGAGATAAGTGTGTGTGAAAACCATCCTTCACCTAGCTTGTTGTGAACACAAAGTTCCTTTTCAGTTGCAAACTACACTCCATACATATATATGGTGTGGTACTAGCTCCAACACGGTTTTACAGTGAAAACTGCAGGAACTTCAAACTGGCAGTAAGAAGCAGACTGAGAAACCAGAGTAAAAGTTTCTCCTGCATCCCGTTCCCGTTGTGCTAGCGAACGAATATCACTCCACATGCTCAGTTTTGAGAGATGAGTGTTTGTGGAAGCCGTTCTTCACCTAGCTTGTTGGGAAAACAAATTTCCTTTTCAGTTGCCAACTACACTCCAAACATATATATGGGGAGGTACGAGCTCCAACTCGCTTTTACAGTGAAAAGTGCAGGAACTTCAAACCGGCACTAGGAAATACACTGAGAAACCAGAGAAAAAGTTTCTCCTGCAAAACGTTCACTATCTGCTACAAGAACGAACGTCTCCCAAATGCTCAGTTCTGAGAGATAAGTGTGAGTAAAAGCCATACTACACCTTGCCTGTTGGGAATACAAAGTTCCTTTATAGTTGCAAACTACAATCCATACATATATATGGTGAGA
Source organism: Camelus dromedarius (assembly GCF_036321535.1). NCBI lineage: Eukaryota > Metazoa > Chordata > Mammalia > Artiodactyla > Camelidae > Camelus > Camelus dromedarius. The sequence continues at coordinate 11,021,660 of NC_087443.1, forward strand.
TAATAGCACCAAATCGGTTTTACAGTGAAAACTGCAGGAAATTCAAACCGGCACTAGGAAACAGACTGAGAAACCAGAGTAAAAGTTTCTCCTGAAAACATTTCCCGTTGTGCTAGATGAACGAGCGACTCTCCACATGCTCAGTTCTGAGAGATAAGTGTGTGTGAATGCCGTCCTTCACCTAGCTTGTTGTGAACACAAAGTTCCTTTTCAGTTGCAAACTACACTCCATACATATATATGGGGAGGTACTAGCTCCAACTCGGTTTCACAGTTAAAACTGCAGGAACTTCAAACTGGCAGTAAGAAACAGACTGAGAAACCAGAGTAAAAGTTTCTCCTGCATCCCGTTACCGTTGTGCTAGTGAACGAACATCTCTCCACATGCTCAGTTTTGAGAGATGAATGCTTGTGAAAGCCGTCCTTCACCTAGCTTGTTGTGAACACAAAGTTCCTTTCCGGGTGCAAACTACACTCCTTTAATATATATGGGGAAGTACTAGCTCTAACTCTGTTTTATAGTGAAAACTGCAGGAACTTCAAACCTGCACTAGGAAACAGACTGAGAAACCAGAGTAAAAGTTTGTCCTGCAACACGTTCCCTTTGTGCTAGATGAACGAATGTATATCCACATTCTCAGTTCTGAGAGATAAGTGTGTGTGAAAGCCGTCCTTCACCTAGCTTGTTGGGAATAGAAATTTCCTTTTCAGTTGCCAACTACATTCGAAACATATATATGGGGAGGTACGAGATCCAACACGCTTTTACAGTGAAAGCTGAAGGAACTTCAAATATGCACTAGAAAATACACTGAGAAACCAGAGTAAAAGTTTCTCCAGCAGCCCGTTCACTATGTGCTACATGAACGAACGTCACCCACATGCTCAGTTCTGAGAGATAAGTGTGAGTGAAAGCCATACTACACCTTGCCTGTTGGGAATACAAAGTTACTTTTTAGTTGCAATCTACAGTCCATTCATATATATGGTGAGGTACTAGCTCCAACTCGGTTTTACAGTGAAAACTGCAGGAACTTCAAACCGACACTAGGAAACAGACTGAGAAACCAGAGTAAAAGATTCACCTGCAACCCGTTCCCTTTTTGCTAGATGAACGAACGTCTCTCCACATGCTCAGTTCTGAGAGTTAATTGTGTGAGAAAGCCGTACTTCACCTAGATTGTTGGGAACACAAAGTTCCTTTTCAGTTGCAAACTGCACTCCATAAATATATAAGGGGAGGTACTAGCTCCAAATCGGATTTACAGTGAAAACTGCAGGAATTTCAAACCGGCACTAGGAAACAGACTGAGAAACCAGAGTAAAAGTTTCTCCTGCTACCCGTTCCCTTTGTGCTAGGTGAACAAAAGTCTCTCCACATGCTCAGTTCTGAGAGATAAGTGTGTGTGAAAGCCATACTTCACCTAGCTTGTTGGGAATACAAAGTTCCTTTTCAGTTGCAAACTACACTCCTTACATATATATGGGGAGGTACTAGCTCCAACTAGTTCTACAGTGAAACCTGCAGGAACTTCAAATCGGCACTATGAAACAGACTGAGAATACAGAGTAAAAGTTTCTCCTGCAAAAGTTTCACTATCTGCTACATGAACGAACGTCTCCCACATGCTCAGTTCTGAGAGATAAGTGTGAGTAAAAGCCATACTACACCTTGCCTGTTGGGAATACAAAGTTACTTTTTAGTTGCAATCTACAGTCCATTCATATATATGGTGAGGTACTAGCTCCAACTCGGTTTTACAGTGAAAACTGCAGGAACTTCAAACCGACACTAGGAAACAGACTGAGAAACCAGAGTAAAGTTTCACCTGCAAACCATTCCCTTTGTGCTAGATGAACGAACTTCTCTCCACATGCTCATTTCTGAGAAATAAGTGTGTGTGAATGCAGTCCTTCACCTAGATTTTTGGGAGCACAAAGTTCCTTTTTAGTTGCAAACTGCAATCCATACATATATAAAGGGAGGTACTAGCTCCAAATCGTATTTACAGTGAAAACTGCAGGAAATTCAAACTGGCATTAAAACAGACTGAGAAACCAGAGTAAAGTTTCTCCTGCTTCCCGTTTCCGTTGTGCTAGTGAACGAACATCCCTCCACATGCTCCGTTTTGAGAGATGAGTGTTTGTGAAAGACGTCCTTCAGCTAGCTTGTTGGTAACACAATGTTCCTTTTCAGGTGCAAACTACACTCCTTAAATATATATGGGAAGTACTAGCTCCAACTCGGTTTTATAGTGAAAACTGCAGGAACTTCAAACCGGCACTAGGAAACAGACTGAGAAACCAGAGTAAAAGTTTCTCCTGCAACCCGTTCCCTTTGTGCTGGATGAACGAATGTCTATCCACATGCTGAGTTCTGAGAGATAAGTGCGTGTGAAAGCCGTCCTTCACCTAGATTGTTGGGAACACAAAGTTCCTTTTCAGTTGTCAACTACACTCCAAACATATATATGGGGTGGTACGAGATCCAACTCGCTTTTACAGGGAAAGCTGCAGGAACTTCAAATCGGCCATAGAAAATACACTGAGAAACCAGAGTAAAAGTTTCTCCTGCAACCCGTTCACTATGTGCTACATGAACGAACGTCTCCCACATGCTCAGTTCTGAGGGATAAGTGTGAGTGAAAGCCATACTACGACTTGCCTGTTTGGAATACAAAGTTCCATTTTAGTTGCAAACTACACTCCATACATATATATGGTGAGGTACTAGCTCCAACTCGGTTTTACAGTGAAAACTGCAGGAAAATCAAACCGACACTAGGAAACAGACTGAGAAACCAGAGTAAAAGTTTCACCTGCAACCCCTTCCCTTTGTGCTAGATGAACGAAATTCTCTCCACATGCTCAGTTCTGAGAGATAAGTGTGTGTGAAAGCCGTCCTTCACCTAGATTGTTGGGAACACAAAGTTCCTTTTCAGTTGCAAACTGCACTCCATTCATATATAAGGGGAGGTACTAGCTCCAAATGGGTTTTACAGTTAAAACTGCAGGAAAATCAAACCGGCACTAGGAAACAGACTGAGAAACCAGAGTAAAAGTTTCTCCTGCAACCCGTTCCCTTTGTGCTAGATGAACGAATATCTCTCCAAATGCTCAGTTCTGAGAGATAAGTGTGTGTGAAAGCCATACTTCACCTAGCTTGTTGGGAATACAAAGTTAGTTTTCAGTTGCAAACTACACTCCATACATATATATGGGGAGTTACTAGCTCCAACTCTGTTTTACAGTGAAAACTGCAGGAAATTCAAACCGGCACTAGGATGCAGAATGAGAAACCAGAGTAAAAGTTTCTCCTGCAACCCGTTCCTTTGTGCTAGATGAACAAACGTCTCTCCACATGCTCAGTTCTGAGAGATAATTGTGTGTGAAAGCCATAATTCACCTAGCTTGTTGGGAATACAAAGTTCCTTTTCAGTTGCAAAATACACTCCAGATATATATATGGGGAGGTACTAGATCCAACTCGGTTTTACAGTGAAACCTGCAGGAATTTCAAACCGGCACTAGGAAACAGACTGAGAAACCAGAGTAAAAGTTTCTCCTGCATCCCGTTCCCGTTGTGCTAGCGAACGAACATCTCTCCACATGCTCCGTTTTGAGAGATGAGTGTTTGTGAAAGCCGTCCTTCAACTAGCTTGTTGGTAACACAAAGTTCCTTTTCAGGTGCAAACTACACTCCTTAAATATATATGGAAAGTACTAGCTCCAACTCGGTTTTACAGTGAAAACTGCAGGCACTTCAAACCGGCACAAGGAAACAGACTGAGAAACCAGAGTAAAAGTTGCTCCTGCAAAACTTCCCGTTGTGCTAGATGAATGAACGTCTCTCCACATGCTCAGTTCTGAGAGATAAGTGTGTGTGAAAGCCGTCCTTCAACTAGCTTGTTGGGAACACAAAGTTCCTTTTCAGTTGCCAACTACACTCCAAATATATATATGGGGAGGTACGAGTTCCAACACGCTTTTACAGTGTAAGCTGCAGGAACATCAATTCAGCACTAGAAAATACACTGAGAAACAATAGTAAAAGTTTCTCCTGCAACCCGTTCACTATGTGCTACATGAACGAACGTCTTCCACATGCTCAGTTCTGAGAGATAAGTGTGAGTGAAAGCCGTCCTTCCCCTAGATAGTTGGGAACACAAAGTTCCTTTTCAGTTGCAAACTGCACTCCATACATATATAAGGGGAGGTACTAGCTCCAAATCGGATTTACAGTGAAAACTGCAGGAACTTCAAACTGGCACTAGGAAACAGACTGAGAAACCAGAGTAAAAGTTTCTCCTGAAACCGATTCCATTTGTGCTAGGTGAACAAAAGTCTCTCCACATGCTAAGTTCTGAGAGATAAATGTGTGTGAAACCATACACACCAAGCTTGTTGGGAATACAAAGTTCCTTTTCAGTTGCAAACTACAGTCCAGATATATATATGGGGAAGTAGTAGCTCCAACTCGGTTTTACAGTGAAAACTGCAGGCACTTCAAACCGGCACTAGGAAACAGACTGAGAAACCAGAGTAAAAGTTTCTCCTGCAAAACTTTCCCGTTGTGCTAGATGAACGAACGTCTCTCCACATGCTAAGTTCTGAGAGATAAGTGTGTGTGAAAGCCATCCTTCACCTAGCTTGTTGTGAACACAAAGTTCCTTTTCAGTTGCAAACTACACTCCATACATATATATGGTGTGGTACTAGCTCCAACACGGTTTTACAGTGAAAACTGCAGGAACTTCAAACTGGCAGTAAGAAGCAGACTGAGAAACCAGAGTAAAAGTTTCTCCTGCATCCCGTTCCCGTTGTGCTAGCGAACGAATATCACTCCACATGCTCAGTTTTGAGAGATGAGTGTTTGTGGAAGCCGTTCTTCACCTAGCTTGTTTGGAAAACAAATTTCCTTTTCAGTTGCCAACTACACTCCAAACATATATATGGGGAGGTACGAGCTCCAACTCGCTTTTACAGTGAAAAGTGCAGGAACTTCAAACCGGCACTAGGAAATACACTGAGAAACCAGAGAAAAAGTTTCTCCTGCAAAACGTTCACTATCTGCTACAAGAACGAACGTCTCCCAAATGCTCAGTTCTGAGAGATAAGTGTGAGTAAAAGCCATACTACACCTTGCCTGTTGGGAATACAAAGTTCCTTTTTAGTTGCAAACTACAATCCATACATATATATGGTGAGGTAATAGCACCAAATCGGTTTTACAGTGAAAACTGCAGGAAATTCAAACCAGCACTAGGAAACAGACTGAGAAACCAGAGTAAAATTTCACCTGCAAACCGTTCCCTTTGTGCTAGATGAACGATCTTCTCTCCACATGCTCATTTCTGAGAAATAAGTGTGTGTGAATGCCGTCCTTCACCTAGATTTTTGGGAACACAAAGTTCCTTTTCAGTTGCAGACTGCAATCCATATATATATAAGGGGAGGAACTAGCTCCAAATCTTATTTACAGTGAAAACTGCAGGAACTTCAAACCGGCAGTAAGAAACAGACTGTGAACCCAGAGTAAAAGTTTCACCTGCATCCCTTTCCCGTTCTGCTAGATGAATGAACATCTGTACACATGCTCAGTTTTCAGAGATAATTGTGTGTGAAAGCCGTCCTTCACCTAGCTTGTTGGGAACACAAAGTTCGTTTTCAGGTGCAAACTACACTCCTTACATATATATGGGGAGGTACTATCTCCAACTCGGTTTTACAGTGAAAACTGCAGGAACATGAAACCAGGAAAATGGAAACACACTGAGAAACCAGAGTAAAAGTTGCTCCTGCAACCCGTTCCCGTTTTGCTAGATGAACGAACGTCTCTCCACATGCTCAGTTCTGAGAGTTAAGTGTGTGTGAAAGCCATCCTTCACCTAGCTTGCTGTGAACACAAAGTTCCTTTTCAGTTGCAAACTACACTCCATACATATATATGGGGAGGTACTTGCTCCAACTCGGTTTTACAGAGAAAACTGCAGGAAATTCAAACTGGCACTAGGAAACACACTGAGAAACCAGAGTAATAGTTTCACCTGCAACCCGTTCCCTTTGTGCTAGATGAACGAACGTCTCTCCACATGCTCAGTTCTGAGAGATAAGTGTGTGTGAAAGCCTACTTTCACCTAGCTTGTTGGGAAAACAAAGTTCCATTTCAGTTGCAAACTACAATCTTAGATAAATATGGGGAGGTACTAGCTCCAACTCGGTTTACAGTGAAACCTGCAGGAACTTCAATCCGGCAGTAGGAAACAGACTGAGAAACCAGAGTAAAAGTTTCTCCTGCAATCCGTTCCCTTAGTGCTAGATGATCGAATGTCTCTCTACATGCTCAGTTCTGAGAGATAAGTGAGTGTGAAAGCCGTTCTTCACCTAGCTTGTTGGGAAAACAAAGTCCCTTTTCAGTTGCCAACAACACTCCAAACATATATATGGGGAGATACGAGCTCCAACTCGCTTTTACAGTGAAAACTGCAGGAACTTCAAACCGGCTCTAGGAAATACACTGAGAAACCAGACTAAAAGTTTCTCCTGCAACCCGTTCACTATGTGCTACATGAACGTACGTCTCTCACATGCTCATTTCTGAGAGATAATTGTTAGTGAATGCCATACTACAACTTGTCTGTTGGGAAAACAAAGTTCCTTTTTAGTTGCAAACTACACTCCATACATATATATGGTGAGGTACGAGCTCCAACTCGGTTTTACAGTGAAAACTGCAGGAAATTCAAACCGGCACTAGGAAACAGACTGAGAAACCAGAGTAAAAGTTTCACCTGCAAACCGTTCCCTTTGTGCTAGATGAACGATCTTCTCTCCACATGCTCATTTCTGAGAAATAAGTGTGAGTGAATGCCGTTCTTCACCTAGATTTTTGGGAACACAAAGATCCTTTTCAGTTGCAAACTGCAATCCATACATATATAAGGGGAGGTACTAGCCCCAAATCTTATTTACAGTGAAAACTGCAGGAACTTACAACTGGCAGTAAGAAACAGACTGTGAACACAGAGTAAAAGTTTCATCTGCATCCCTTTCCCGTTGTGCTAGATGAACGAACATCTCTCCACATGCTCAGTTCTGAGAGATGAGTGTGTGTGAAAGCCGTCCTTCACCTAGCTTGTTGGGAACACAAAGTTCGTTTTCAGGTGCAAACTACACTCCTTACATATATATGGGGAGGTACTAGCTCCAACTCGGTTTTACAGTGAAACCTGCAGGAACTTCAAACCGGCAATAGGAAACACACGGAGAAACCAGAGTAAAAGTTGCTCCTGCAACCAGTTCCCGTTGTGCTAGATGAACGAACGTCTCTCCACATGCTCAGTTCTGAGAGATAATTGTGTGTGAAAGCCATACTTCACCTAGCTTGTTGGGAATACAAAGTTCCTTTTCAGTTGCAAAATACACTCCAGATATATATATGGGGAGGTACTAGATCCAACTCGGTTTTATAGTGAAAACTGCTGGAATTTCAAACCGGCACTAGGAAACAGACTGAGAAACCAGAGTAAAAGTTTCTCCTGCATCCCGTTCCCGTTGTGCTAGTGAACGAACATCTCTCCACATGCTCCGTTTTGAGAGATGAGTGTTTGTGAAAGCCGTCCTTCATCTAGCTTGTTGGTAACACAAAGTTCCTTTTCAGGTGCAAAGTACACTCCTTAAATATATATGGAAAGTACTAACTCCAACTCGGTTTTACAGTGAAAACTGCAGGAACTTCAAACCGGCAGTAGGAAACAGACTGAGAAACCAGAGTAAAAGTTTCTCCTGCATCCCGTTCCCATTGTGCTAGCGAACGAACATCTCTCCACATGCTCAGTTTTGAGAGATGAGTGTTTGTGAAAGCCGTCCTTCACCTAGCTTGTTGGGAACACAAAGTTCCTTTTCAGGAGCAAACTACAATCCTTAAATATATAAGGGGAGGTACTAGCTCCAAATCGGATTTACAGTGAAAACTGGAGGAACTTCAAACCGGCACTAGTAAACAGACTGAGAAACCAGAGAAAAAGTTTCACCTGCAAACCGTTCCCTTTGTGCTAGATGAACGATCTTTTCTCCACATGCTCATTTCTGAGAAATAAGTGTGAGTAAATGCCGTCCTTCACCTAGATTTTTGGGAACACAAAGATCCTTTTCAGTTGCAAACTGCAATCCATACATATATAAGGGGAGGTACTAGCTCCAAATCTTATTTACAGTGAAAACTGCAGGAACTTCCAACTGGCAGTAAGAAACAGACTGTGAACCCAGAGTAAAAGTTTCACCTGCATCCCTTTCCCGTTGTGCTAGATGAACGAACATCTCTCCACATGCTCAGTTCTGAGAGATGAGTGTGTGTTAAAGCCGTCCTTCACCTAGCTTGTTGGGAACACAAAGTTCGTTTTCAGGTGCAAACTACACTCCTTACATATATATGGGGAGGTACTAGCTCCAACTCAGTTTTACAGTGAAACCTGCAGGAACTTCAAACCGGCAATAGGAAACACACGGAGAAACCAGAGTAAAAGTTGCTCCTGCAACCAGTTCCCGTTGTGCTAGATGAACGAACGTCTCTCCACATGCTCAGTTCTGAGAGTTAAGTGTGTGTGAAAGCCATCCTTCACCTAGCTTGCTGTGAACACAAAGTTCCTTTTCAGTTGCAAACTACACTCCATAAATATATATGGTGAGGTACTAGCTCCAACTCCGTTTTACAGTGAAAACTGCAGGAACTTCAAACCGACACTAGGAAACAGACTGAGAAACCAGAGTAAAAGTTTCTCCTGCAACCCGTTCCCTTTGAGCTAGATGAACGAAAGTCTCTCCAAATGCTCAGTTCTGAGAGATAAGTGACTGTGAAAGCCATACTTCACCTAGCTTGTTGGGAATACAAAGTTCCTTTTCAGTTGCAAACTACACTCCATACATATATATGGGGAGATACCAGCTCCAACTCTGTTTTACAGTGAAAACTGCAAGAACTTCAAACCGGCACTAGGATGCAGAATGAGAAACCAGACTAAAAGTTTCTCCTGCAACCCTTTCCTTTGTGCTAGATGAACAAACGTCTCTCCACATGCTCAGTTCTGAGAGATATTTGTGTGTGAAAGCGATACTTCACCTAGCTTGTTGGATATACAAAGTTCCTTTTCAGTTGCAAAATACACTCCAGATATATATATGGGGAGGTACTAGATCCAACTCGGTTTTACAGTGAAACCTGCAGGAACTTCAAACCGGCACTAGGAAACAGACTGAGAAACCAGAGTAAAAGTTTCTCCTGCAATCCTTTCCCTTTGTGCTAGATGAACGAATGTCCCTCCACATGCTCAGTTCTGAGTGATAAGTGTGTGTGAAAGCCGTTCTTCACCTAGCTTGTTGGGAAAACAAAGTTCCTTTTCAGTTGCCAACAACACTCCAAACATATATATGGGGAGATACGAGCTCCAACTCGCTTTTACAGTGAAAACAGCAGGAACTTCAAACCGGCACTAGGAAATACACTGAGAAACCAGACTAAAAGTTTCTCCTGCAACCCGTTCACTATGTGCTAAATGAACGAACGTCTCTCACATGATCATTTCTGAGAGATAATTGTTAGTGAAAGCCATACTACAACTTGTCTGTTGGGAAAACAATGTTCCATTTTAGTTGCAAAATACACTCCATACATATATATGGTGAGGTACTAGCTCCAACTCGGTTTTACAGTGAAAACTGCAGGAACTTCAAACCGGCTCTAGGAAACAGACTGAGAAACCAGAGTAAAAGTTTCTCCTGCAACCCGTTCCATTTGTGCTAGGTGAACGAATGTCTATCCACATGCTCAGTTCTGAGAGATAAGTGTGTGTGAAAGCCGTCCTTCACCTAGCTTGTTGGGAATACAAAGTTCCTTTTCAGGTGCCAACTACACTCCAAACATATATATGGGGATGAACGAGATCCAACTCGCTTTTACAGTGAAAACTGCAGGAAATTCAAACCGGCACTAGGAAACAGACTGAGAAACCAGAGAAAAAGTTTCACCTGCAAACCGTTCCCTTTGTGCTAGATGAACGATCTTTTCTCCACATGCTCATTTCTGAGAAATAAGTGTGAGTGAATGCCGTCCTTCACCTAGATTTTTGGGAACACAAAGATCCTTTTCAGTTGCAAACTGCAATCCATACATATATAAGGGGAGGTACTAGCTCCAAATCTTATTTACAGTGAAAACTGCAGGAACTTCCAACTGGCAGTAAGAAACAGACTGTGAACCCAGAGTAAAAGTTTCATCTGCATCCCTTTCCCGTTGTGCTAGATGAACGAACATCTCTCCACATGCTCAGTTCTGAGAGATGAGTGTGTGTGAAAGCCATCCTTCACCTAGCTTGTTGGGAACACAAAGTTCGTTTTCAGGTACAAACTACACTCCTTACATATATATGGGGAGGTACTAGCTCCAACTCGGTTTTACAGTGAAACCTGCAGGAACTTCAAACCGGCAATAGGAAACACACGGAGAAACCAGAGTAAAAGTTGCTCCTGCAACCAGTTCCCGTTGTGCTAGATGAACGAACGTCTCTCCACATGCTCAGTTCTGAGAGATAAGTGAGTGTGAAAGCCATACTTAACCTAGCTTGTTGGGAATACAAAGTTCCTTTTCAGTTGCAAACTACACTCCATACATATATATGGGGAGGTACCAGCTCCAACTCTGTTTTACAGTGAAAACTGCAAGAAATTCAAACCGGCACTAGGATGCAGAATGAGAAACCAGAGTAAAAGTTTCTCCTGCAACCCGTTCCTTTGTGCTAAATGAACAAACGTCTCTCCACATGCTCAGTTCTGAGAGATATTTGTGTGTGAAAGCCATACTTCACCTAGCTTGTTGGGAATACAAAGTTCCTTTTCAGTTGCAAAATACACTCCAGATATATATATGGGGAAGTACTAGATCCACCTCGGTTTTACAGTGAAAACTGCAGGAATTTCAAACCGGCACTAGAAAACAGACTGAGAAACCAGAGTAAAAGTTTCTCCTGCATCCCGTTCCCGTTGTTCTAGTGAACGAACATCTCTCCACATGCTCCGTTTTGAGAGATGATTGTTTGTGAAAGCCGTCCTTCATCTAGCTTGTTGGTAACACAAAGTTCCTTTTCAGGTGCAAAGTACACTCCTTAAATATATATGGAAAGTACTAACTCCAACTCGGTTTTACAGTGAAAACTGCAGGAACTTCAAACCGGCAGTAGGAAACAGACTGAGAAACCAGAGTAAAAGTTTCTCCTGCATCCCGTTCCCGTTGTGCTAGCGAACGAACATCTCTCCACATGCTCAGTTTTGAGAGATGAGTGTTTGTGAAAGCCGTCCTTCACCTAGCTTGTTGGGAACACAAAGTTCCTTTTCAGGAGCAAACTACAATCCTTACATATATAAGGGGAGGTACTAGCTCCAAATCGGATTTACAGTGAAAACTGGAGGAACTTCAAACCGGCACTAGTAAACAGACTGAGAAACCAGAGAAAAAGTTTCACCTGCAAACCGTTCCCTTTGTGCTAGATGAACGATCTTTTCTCCACATGCTCATTTCTGAGAAATAAGTGTGAGTAAATGCCGTCCTTCACCTAGATTTTTGGGAACACAAAGATCCTTTTCAGTTGCAAACTGCAATCCATACATATATAAGGGGAGGTACTAGCTCCAAATCTTATTTACAGTGAAAACTGCAGGAACTTCCAACTGGCAGTAAGAAACAGACTGTGAACCCAGAGTAAAAGTTTCACCTGCATCCCTTTCCCGTTGTGCTAGATGAACGAACATCTCTCCACATGCTCAGTTCTGAGAGATGAGTGTGTGTTAAAGCCGTCCTTCACCTAGCTTGTTGGGAACACAAAGTTCGTTTTCAGGTGCAAACTACACTCCTTACATATATATGGGGAGGTACTAGCTCCAACTCAGTTTTACAGTGAAACCTGCAGGAACTTCAAACCGGCAATAGGAAACACACGGAGAAACCAGAGTAAAAGTTGCTCCTGCAACCAGTTCCCGTTGTGCTAGATGAACGAACGTCTCTCCACATGCTCAGTTCTGAGAGTTAAGTGTGTGTGAAAGCCATCCTTCACCTAGCTTGCTGTGAACACAAAGTTCCTTTTCAGTTGCAAACTACACTCCATAAATATATATGGTGAGGTACTAGCTCCAACTCCGTTTTACAGTGAAAACTGCAGGAACTTCAAACCGACACTAGGAAACAGACTGAGAAACCAGAGTAAAAGTTTCTCCTGCAACCCGTTCCCTTTGAGCTAGATGAACGAAAGTCTCTCCAAATGCTCAGTTCTGAGAGATAAGTGACTGTGAAAGCCATACTTCACCTAGCTTGTTGGGAATACAAAGTTCCTTTTCAGTTGCAAACTACACTCCATACATATATATGGGGAGATACCAGCTCCAACTCTGTTTTACAGTGAAAACTGCAAGAACTTCAAACCGGCACTAGGATGCAGAATGAGAAACCAGACTAAAAGTTTCTCCTGCAACCCTTTCCTTTGTGCTAGATGAACAAACGTCTCTCCACATGCTCAGTTCTGAGAGATATTTGTGTGTGAAAGCGATACTTCACCTAGCTTGTTGGATATACAAAGTTCCTTTTCAGTTGCAAAATACACTCCAGATATATATATGGGGAGGTACTAGATCCAACTCGGTTTTACAGTGAAACCTGCAGGAACTTCAAACCGGCACTAGGAAACAGACTGAGAAACCAGAGTAAAAGTTTCTCCTGCAATCCTTTCCCTTTGTGCTAGATGAACGAATGTCCCTCCACATGCTCAGTTCTGAGTGATAAGTGTGTGTGAAAGCCGTTCTTCACCTAGCTTGTTGGGAAAACAAAGTTCCTTTTCAGTTGCCAACAACACTCCAAACATATATATGGGGAGATACGAGCTCCAACTCGCTTTTACAGTGAAAACAGCAGGAACTTCAAACCGGCACTAGGAAATACACTGAGAAACCAGACTAAAAGTTTCTCCTGCAACCCGTTCACTATGTGCTAAATGAACGAACGTCTCTCACATGATCATTTCTGAGAGATAATTGTTAGTGAAAGCCATACTACAACTTGTCTGTTGGGAAAACAATGTTCCATTTTAGTTGCAAAATACACTCCATACATATATATGGTGAGGTACTAGCTCCAACTCGGTTTTACAGTGAAAACTGCAGGAACTTCAAACCGGCTCTAGGAAACAGACTGAGAAACCAGAGTAAAAGTTTCTCCTGCAACCCGTTCCATTTGTGCTAGGTGAACGAATGTCTATCCACATGCTCAGTTCTGAGAGATAAGTGTGTGTGAAAGCCGTCCTTCACCTAGCTTGTTGGGAATACAAAGTTCCTTTTCAGGTGCCAACTACACTCCAAACATATATATGGGGATGAACGAGATCCAACTCGCTTTTACAGTGAAAACTGCAGGAAATTCAAACCGGCACTAGGAAACAGACTGAGAAACCAGAGAAAAAGTTTCACCTGCAAACCGTTCCCTTTGTGCTAGATGAACGATCTTTTCTCCACATGCTCATTTCTGAGAAATAAGTGTGAGTGAATGCCGTCCTTCACCTAGATTTTTGGGAACACAAAGATCCTTTTCAGTTGCAAACTGCAATCCATACATATATAAGGGGAGGTACTAGCTCCAAATCTTATTTACAGTGAAAACTGCAGGAACTTCCAACTGGCAGTAAGAAACAGACTGTGAACCCAGAGTAAAAGTTTCATCTGCATCCCTTTCCCGTTGTGCTAGATGAACGAACATCTCTCCACATGCTCAGTTCTGAGAGATGAGTGTGTGTGAAAGCCATCCTTCACCTAGCTTGTTGGGAACACAAAGTTCGTTTTCAGGTACAAACTACACTCCTTACATATATATGGGGAGGTACTAGCTCCAACTCGGTTTTACAGTGAAACCTGCAGGAACTTCAAACCGGCAATAGGAAACACACGGAGAAACCAGAGTAAAAGTTGCTCCTGCAACCAGTTCCCGTTGTGCTAGATGAACGAACGTCTCTCCACATGCTCAGTTCTGAGAGATAAGTGAGTGTGAAAGCCATACTTAACCTAGCTTGTTGGGAATACAAAGTTCCTTTTCAGTTGCAAACTACACTCCATACATATATATGGGGAGGTACCAGCTCCAACTCTGTTTTACAGTGAAAACTGCAAGAAATTCAAACCGGCACTAGGATGCAGAATGAGAAACCAGAGTAAAAGTTTCTCCTGCAACCCGTTCCTTTGTGCTAAATGAACAAACGTCTCTCCACATGCTCAGTTCTGAGAGATATTTGTGTGTGAAAGCCATACTTCACCTAGCTTGTTGGGAATACAAAGTTCCTTTTCAGTTGCAAAATACACTCCAGATATATATATGGGGAAGTACTAGATCCACCTCGGTTTTACAGTGAAAACTGCAGGAATTTCAAACCGGCACTAGAAAACAGACTGAGAAACCAGAGTAAAAGTTTCTCCTGCATCCCGTTCCCGTTGTTCTAGTGAACGAACATCTCTCCACATGCTCCGTTTTGAGAGATGATTGTTTGTGAAAGCCGTCCTTCATCTAGCTTGTTGGTAACACAAAGTTCCTTTTCAGGTGCAAAGTACACTCCTTAAATATATATGGAAAGTACTAACTCCAACTCGGTTTTACAGTGAAAACTGCAGGAACTTCAAACCGGCAGTAGGAAACAGACTGAGAAACCAGAGTAAAAGTTTCTCCTGCATCCCGTTCCCGTTGTGCTAGCGAACGAACATCTCTCCACATGCTCAGTTTTGAGAGATGAGTGTTTGTGAAAGCCGTCCTTCACCTAGCTTGTTGGGAACACAAAGTTCCTTTTCAGGTGCAAACAACAATCCTTACATATATAAGGGGAGGTACTAGCTCCAAATCGGATTTACAGTGAAAACTGCAGGAACTTCAAACCGGCACTAGGAAACAGACTGAGAAACCAGAGTAAAAGTTTCTCCTGCAACCCGTTCCCTTTTTGCTAGATGAACGAATGTCTCTCCAAATGCTCAGTTCTGAGAGATAAGTGTGTGTGAAAGCCATACTTCACCTAGCTTGTTGGGAAAACAAAGTTCCTTTTCAGTTGCCAACAACACTCCAAACATATATATGGGGAGATACGAGCTCCAACTCGCTTTTACAGTGAAAACTGCAGGAACTTCAAACCGGCACTAGGAAATACACTGAGAAACCAGACTAAAACTTTCTCCTGCAACCCGTTCACTATGTGCTAAATGAACGAACGTCTCTCACATGATCATTTCTGAGAGATAATTGTTAGTGAAAGCCATACTACAACTTGTCTGTTGGGAAAACAAAGTTCCTTTTTAGTTGCAAACTACACTCCATACATATATATGGTGAGGTACTAGCTCCAACTCGGTTTTACAGTGAAAACTGCAGGAAATTCAAACCGGCTCTAGGAAACAGACTGAGAAACCAGTGTAAAAGTTTCTCCTGCAACCCGTTCCCTTTGTGCTAGATGAACGAATGCCTATCCAAATGCTCAGTTCTGAGAGATAAGTGTGTGTGAAAGCCGTCCTTCACCAAGCTTGTTGGGAATACAAAGTTCCTTTTCAGGTGCCAACTACACTCCAAACATATTTATGGGGAGGAACGAGATCCAACTCGCTTTTACAGTGAAAACTGCAGGAAATTCAAACCGGCACTAAGAAACAGACTGAGAAACCAGAGAAAAAGTTTCAACTGCAATCCGTTCCCTTTGTGCTAGATGAACGATCTTTTCTCCACATGCTCATTTCTGAGAAATAAGTGTGAGTTAATGCCGTCCTTCACCTAGATTTTTGGGAACACAAAAATCCTTTTCAGTTGCAAACTGCAATCCATACATATATAAGGGGAGGTACTAGCTCCAAATCTTATTTACAGTGAAAACTGCAGGAACTTCCAACTGGCAGTAAGAAACAGACTGTGAACCCAGAGTAAAAGTTTCACCTGCATCCCTTTCCCGTTGTGCTAGATGAACGAACATCTCTCCACATGCTCAGTTCTGAGAGATGAGTGTGTGTTAAAGCCGTCCTTCACCTAGCTTGTTGGGAACACAAAGTTCGTTTTCAGGTGCAAACTACACTCCTTACATATATATGGGGAGGTACTAGCTCCAACTCAGTTTTACAGTGAAACCTGCAGGAACTTCAAACCGGCAATAGGAAACACACGGAGAAACCAGAGTAAAAGTTGCTCCTGCAACCAGTTCCCGTTGTGCTAGATGAACGAACGTCTCTCCACATGCTCAGTTCTGAGAGTTAAGTGTGTGTGAAAGCCATCCTTCACCTAGCTTGCTGTGAACACAAAGTTCCTTTTCAGTTGCAAACTACACTCCATAAATATATATGGTGAGGTACTAGCTCCAACTCCGTTTTACAGTGAAAACTGCAGGAACTTCAAACCGACACTAGGAAACAGACTGAGAAACCAGAGTAAAAGTTTCTCCTGCAACCCGTTCCCTTTGAGCTAGATGAACGAAAGTCTCTCCAAATGCTCAGTTCTGAGAGATAAGTGACTGTGAAAGCCATACTTCACCTAGCTTGTTGGGAATACAAAGTTCCTTTTCAGTTGCAAACTACACTCCATACATATATATGGGGAGATACCAGCTCCAACTCTGTTTTACAGTGAAAACTGCAAGAACTTCAAACCGGCACTAGGATGCAGAATGAGAAACCAGACTAAAAGTTTCTCCTGCAACCCTTTCCTTTGTGCTAGATGAACAAACGTCTCTCCACATGCTCAGTTCTGAGAGATATTTGTGTGTGAAAGCGATACTTCACCTAGCTTGTTGGATATACAAAGTTCCTTTTCAGTTGCAAAATACACTCCAGATATATAAATGGGGAGGAACTAGATCCAACTCTGTTTTACAGTGAAACCTGCAGGAACTTCAAACCGGCACTAGGAAACAGACTGAGAAACCAGAGTAAAAGTTTCTCCTGCAATCCATTCCCTTTGTGCTAGATGAACGAATGTCCCTCCACATGCTCAGTTCTGAGTGATAAGTGTGTGTGAAAGCCGTTCTTCACCTAGCTTGTTGGGAAAACAAAGTTCCTTTTCAGTTGCCAACAACACTCCAAACATATATATGGGGAGATACGAGCTCCAACTCGCTTTTACAGTGAAAACAGCAGGAACTTCAAACCGGCACTAGGAAATACACTGAGAAACCAGACTAAAACTTTCTCCTGCAACCCGTTCACTATGTGCTAAATGAACGAACGTCTCTCACATGATCATTTCTGAGAGATAATTGTTAGTGAAAGCCATACTACAACTTGTCTGTTGGGAAAACAATGTTCCATTTTAGTTGCAAACTACACTCCATACATATATATGGTGAGGTACTAGCTCCAACTCGGTTTTACAGTGAAAACTGCAGGAACTTCAAACCGGCTCTAGGAAACAGACTGAGAAACCAGAGTAAAAGTTTCTCCTGCAACCCGTTCCATTTGTGCTAGGTGAACGAATGTCTATCCACATGCTCAGTTCTGAGAGATAAGTGTGTGTGAAAGCCGTCCTTCACCTAGCTTGTTGGGAATACAAAGTTCCTTTTCAGGTGCCAACTACACTCCAAACATATATATGGGGATGAACGAGATCCAACTCTCTTTTACAGTGAAAACTGCAGGAAATTCAAACCGGCACTAGGAAACAGACTGAGAAACCAGAGAAAAAGTTTCACCTGCAAACCGTTCCCTTTGTGCTAGATGAACGATCTTTTCTCCACATGCTCATTTCTGAGAAATAAGTGTGAGTGAATGCCGTCCTTCACCTAGATTTTTGGGAACACAAAGATCCTTTTCAGTTGCAAACTGCAATCCATACATATATAAGGGGAGGTAGTAGCTCCAAAACTTATTTACAGTGAAAACTGCAGGAACTTCCAACTGGCAGTAAGAAACAGACTGTGAACCCAGAGTAAAAGTTTCATCTGCATCCCTTTCCCGTTGTGCTAGATGAACGAACATCTCTCCACATGCTCAGTTCTGAGAGATGAGTGTGTGTGAAAGCCATCCTTCACCTAGCTTGTTGGGAACACAAAGTTCGTTTTCAGGTGCAAACTACACTCCTTACATATATATGGGGAGGTACTAGCTCCAACTCGGTTTTACAGTGAAACCTGCAGGAACTTCAAACCGGCAATAGGAAACACACGGAGAAACCAGAGTAAAAGTTGCTCCTGCAACCAGTTCCCGTTGTGCTAGATGAACGAACGTCTCTCCACATGCTCAGTTCTGAGAGATAAGTGAGTGTGAAAGCCATACTTAACCTAGCTTGTTGGGAATACAAAGTTCCTTTTCAGTTGCAAACTACACTCCATACATATATATGGGGAGGTACCAGCTCCAACTCTGTTTTACAGTGAAAACTGCAAGAAATTCAAACCGGCACTAGGATGCAGAATGAGAAACCAGAGTAAAAGTTTCTCCTGCAACCCGTTCCTTTGTGCTAAATGAACAAACGTCTCTCCACATGCTCAGTTCTGAGAGATTTTTGTGTGTGAAAGCCATACTTCACCTAGCTTGTTGGGAATACAAAGTTCCTTTTCAGTTGCAAAATACACTCCAGATATATATATGGGGAAGTACTAGATCCACCTCGGTTTTACAGTGAAAACTGCAGGAATTTCAAACCGGCACTAGAAAACAGACTGAGAAACCAGAGTAAAAGTTTCTCCTGCATCCCGTTCCCGTTGTTCTAGTGAACGAACATCTCTCCACATGCTCCGTTTTGAGAGATGATTGTTTGTGAAAGCCGTCCTTCATCTAGCTTGTTGGTAACACAAAGTTCCTTTTCAGGTGCAAAGTACACTCCTTAAATATATATGGAAAGTACTAACTCCAACTCGGTTTTACAGTGAAAACTGCAGGAACTTCAAACCGGCAGTAGGAAACAGACTGAGAAACCAGAGTAAAAGTTTCTCCTGCATCCCGTTCCCGTTGTGCTAGCGAACGAACATCTCTCCACATGCTCAGTTTTGAGAGATGAGTGTTTGTGAAAGCCGTCCTTCACCTAGCTTGTTGGGAACACAAAGTTCCTTTTCAGGTGCAAACAACAATCCTTACATATATAAGGGGAGGTACTAGCTCCAAATCGGATTTACAGTGAAAACTGCAGGAACTTCAAACCGGCACTAGGAAACAGACTGAGAAACCAGAGTAAAAGTTTCTCTTGCAACCCGTTCCCTTTTTGCTAGATGAACGAATGTCTCTCCAAATGCTCAGTTCTGAGAGATAAGTGTGTGTGAAAGCCATACTTCACCTAGCTTGTTGGGAAAACAAAGTTCCTTTTCAGTTGCCAACAACACTCCAAACATATATATGGGGAGATACGAGCTCCAACTCGCTTTTACAGTGAAAACTGCAGGAACTTCAAACCGGCACTAGGAAATACACTGAGAAACCAGACTAAAACTTTCTCCTGCAACCCGTTCACTATGTGCTAAATGAACGAACGTCTCTCACATGATCATTTCTGAGAGATAATTGTTAGTGAAAGCCATACTACAACTTGTCTGTTGGGAAAACAAAGTTCCTTTTTAGTTGCAAACTACACTCCATACATATATATGGTGAGGTACTAGCTCCAACTCGGTTTTACAGTGAAAACTGCAGGAAATTCAAACCGGCTCTAGGAAACAGACTGAGAAACCAGTGTAAAAGTTTCTCCTGCAACCCGTTCCCTTTGTGCTAGATGAACGAATGCCTATCCACATGCTCAGTTCTGAGAGATAAGTGTGTGTGAAAGCCGTCCTTCACCAAGCTTGTTGGGAATACAAAGTTCCTTTTCAGGTGCCAACTACACTCCAAACATATTTATGGGGAGGAACGAGATCCAACTCGCTTTTACAGTGAAAACTGCAGGAAATTCAAACCGGCACTAGGAAACAGACTGAGAAACCAGAGAAAAAGTTTCACCTGCAAACCGTTCCCTTTGTGCTAGATGAACGATCTTTTCTCCACATGCTCATTTCTGAGAAATAAGTGTGAGTTAATGCCGTCCTTCACCTAGATTTTTGGGAACACAAAGATCCTTTTCAGTTGCAAACTGCAATCCATACATATATAAGGGGAGGTACTAGCTCCAAATCTTATTTACAGTGAAAACTGCAGGAACTTCCAACTGGCAGTAAGAAACAGACTGTGAACCCAGAGTAAAAGTTTCATCTGCATCCCTTTCCCGTTGTGCTAGATGAACGAACATCTCTCCACATGCTCAGTTCTGAGAGATGAGTGTGTGTGAAAGCCGTCCTTCACCTAGCTTGTTGGGAACACAAAGTTCGTTTTCAGGTGCAAACTACACTCCTTACATATATATGGGGAGGTACTAGCTCCAACTCGGTTTTACAGTGAAACCTGCAGGAACTTCAAACCGGCAATAGGAAACACACGGAGAAACCAGAGTAAAAGTTGCTCCTGCAACCAGTTCCCGTTGTGCTAGATGAACGAACGTCTCTCCACATGCTCAGTTCTGAGAGTTAAGTGTGTGTGAAAGCCATACTTCACCTAGCTTGCTGTGAACACAAAGTTCCTTTTCAGTTGCAGACTACACTCCATACATATATATGGTGAGGTACTAGCTCCAACTCCGTTTTACAGTGAAAACTGCAGGAACTTCAAACCGACACTAGGAAACACACTGAGAAATCAGAGTTATAGTTTCACCTGAAATCCGTTCCCTTTGTGCTAGATGAACGAACTTCTCTCCACATGCTCAATTCTGAGAGATAATTGTGTGTGAAAGCCGTCCTTCACCTAGATAGTTGGGAACACAAAGTTCCTTCTTAGTTGCAAACTGAAATCCATACATATATAAGGGGAGGTAATAGTTCCAAATCGGATTTACAGTGAAAATTGCAGGAACTTCAAACCGGCACTAGGAAACAGACTGAGAAACCAGAGTAAAAGTTTCTCCTGCAACCCGTTCCCTTTGAGCTAGATGAACGAAATTCTCTCCAAATGCTCAGTTCTGAGAGATAAGTGAGTGTGAAAGCCATACTTCACCTAGCTTGTTGGGAATACAAAGTTCCTTTTCAGTTGCAAACTACACTCCATACATATATATGGGGAGGTACCAGCTCCAACTCTGTTTTACAGTGAAAACTGCAAGAAATTCAAACCGGCACTAGGATGCAGAATGAGAAAACAGAGTAAAAGTTTCTCCTGCAACCCGTTCCTTTGTGCTAGATGAACAAACGTCTCTCCACATGCTCAGTTCTGAGAGATAATTGTGTGTGAAAGCCATACTTCACCTAGCTTGTTGAGAATACAAAGTTCCTTTTCAGTTGCAAAATACACTCCAGATATATATATGGGGAAGTACTAGATCCACCTCGGTTTTACAGTGAAAACTGCAGGAATTTCAAACCGGCACTAGAAAACAGACTGAGAAACCAGAGTAAAAGTTTCTCCTGCATCCCGTTCCCGTTGTTCTAGTGAACGAACATCTCTCCACATGCTCCGTTTTGAGAGATGATTGTTTGTGAAAGCCGTCCTTCATCTAGCTTGTTGGTAACACAAAGTTCCTTTTCAGGTGCAAAGTACACTCCTTAAATATATATGGAAAGTACTAACTCCAACTCGGTTTTACAGTGAAAACTGCAGGAACTTCAAACCGGCAGTAGGAAACAGACTGAGAAACCAGAGTAAAAGTTTCTCCTGCATCCCGTTCCCGTTGTGCTAGCGAACGAACATCTCTCCACATGCTCAGTTTTGAGAGATGAGTGTTTGTGAAAGCCGTCCTTCACCTAGCTTGTTGGGAACACAAAGTTCCTTTTCAGGTGCAAACAACAATCCTTACATATATAAGGGGAGGTACTAGCTCCAAATCGGATTTACAGTGAAAACTGCAGGAACTTCAAACCGGCACTAGGAAACAGACTGAGAAACCAGAGTAAAAGTTTCTCTTGCAACCCGTTCCCTTTTTGCTAGATGAACGAATGTCTCTCCAAATGCTCAGTTCTGAGAGATAAGTGTGTGTGAAAGCCATACTTCACCTAGCTTGTTGGGAAAACAAAGTTCCTTTTCAGTTGCCAACAACACTCCAAACATATATATGGGGAGATACGAGCTCCAACTCGCTTTTACAGTGAAAACTGCAGGAACTTCAAACCGGCACTAGGAAATACACTGAGAAACCAGACTAAAACTTTCTCCTGCAACCCGTTCACTATGTGCTAAATGAACGAACGTCTCTCACATGATCATTTCTGAGAGATAATTGTTAGTGAAAGCCATACTACAACTTGTCTGTTGGGAAAACAAAGTTCCTTTTTAGTTGCAAACTACACTCCATACATATATATGGTGAGGTACTAGCTCCAACTCGGTTTTACAGTGAAAACTGCAGGAAATTCAAACCGGCTCTAGGAAACAGACTGAGAAACCAGTGTAAAAGTTTCTCCTGCAACCCGTTCCCTTTGTGCTAGATGAACGAATGCCTATCCACATGCTCAGTTCTGAGAGATAAGTGTGTGTGAAAGCCGTCCTTCACCAAGCTTGTTGGGAATACAAAGTTCCTTTTCAGGTGCCAACTACACTCCAAACATATTTATGGGGAGGAACGAGATCCAACTCGCTTTTACAGTGAAAACTGCAGGAAATTCAAACCGGCACTAGGAAACAGACTGAGAAACCAGAGAAAAAGTTTCACCTGCAAACCGTTCCCTTTGTGCTAGATGAACGATCTTTTCTCCACATGCTCATTTCTGAGAAATAAGTGTGAGTTAATGCCGTCCTTCACCTAGATTTTTGGGAACACAAAGATCCTTTTCAGTTGCAAACTGCAATCCATACATATATAAGGGGAGGTACTAGCTCCAAATCTTATTTACAGTGAAAACTGCAGGAACTTCCAACTGGCAGTAAGAAACAGACTGTGAACCCAGAGTAAAAGTTTCATCTGCATCCCTTTCCCGTTGTGCTAGATGAACGAACATCTCTCCACATGCTCAGTTCTGAGAGATGAGTGTGTGTGAAAGCCGTCCTTCACCTAGCTTGTTGGGAACACAAAGTTCGTTTTCAGGTGCAAACTACACTCCTTACATATATATGGGGAGGTACTAGCTCCAACTCGGTTTTACAGTGAAACCTGCAGGAACTTCAAACCGGCAATAGGAAACACACGGAGAAACCAGAGTAAAAGTTGCTCCTGCAACCAGTTCCCGTTGTGCTAGATGAACGAACGTCTCTCCACATGCTCAGTTCTGAGAGTTAAGTGTGTGTGAAAGCCATACTTCACCTAGCTTGCTGTGAACACAAAGTTCCTTTTCAGTTGCAGACTACACTCCATACATATATATGGTGAGGTACTAGCTCCAACTCCGTTTTACAGTGAAAACTGCAGGAACTTCAAACCGACACTAGGAAACACACTGAGAAATCAGAGTTATAGTTTCACCTGAAATCCGTTCCCTTTGTGCTAGATGAACGAACTTCTCTCCACATGCTCCATTCTGAGAGATAATTGTGTGTGAAAGCCGTCCTTCACCTAGATAGTTGGGAACACAAAGTTCCTTCTTAGTTGCAAACTGAAATCCATACATATATAAGGGGAGGTAATAGTTCCAAATCGGATTTACAGTGAAAATTGCAGGAACTTCAAACCGGCACTAGGAAACAGACTGAGAAACCAGAGTAAAAGTTTCTCCTGCAACCCGTTCCCTTTGAGCTAGATGAACGAAATTCTCTCCAAATGCTCAGTTCTGAGAGATAAGTGAGTGTGAAAGCCATACTTCACCTAGCTTGTTGGGAATACAAAGTTCCTTTTCAGTTGCAAACTACACTCCATACATATATATGGGGAGGTACCAGCTCCAACTCTGTTTTACAGTGAAAACTGCAAGAAATTCAAACCGGCACTAGGATGCAGAATGAGAAACCAGAGTAAAAGTTTCTCCTGCAACCCGTTCCTTTGTGCTAGATGAACAAACGTCTCTCCACATGCTCAGTTCTGAGAGATAATTGTGTGTGAAAGCCATACTTCACCTAGCTTGTTGAGAATACAAAGTTCCTTTTCAGTTGCAAAATACACTCCAGATATATATATGGGGAGGTACTAGATCCACCTCGGTTTTACAGTGAAAACTGCAAGAATTTCAAACCAGCACTAGAAAACAGACTGAGAAACCAGAGTAAAATTTTCTCCTGCATCCCGTTCCCGTTGTTCTAGTGAACGAACATCTCTCCACATGCTCCGTTTTGAGAGATGATTGTTTGTGAAAGCCGTCCTTCATCTAGCTTGTTGGTAACACAAAGTTCCTTTTCAGGTGCAAAGTACACTCCTTAAATATATATGGAAAGTACTAACTCCAACTCGGTTTTACAGTGAAAACTGCAGGAACTTCAAACCGGCAGTAGGAAACAGACTGAGAAACCAGACTAAAACTTTCTCCTGCAACCCGTTCACTATGTGCTAAATGAACGAACGTCTCTCACATGATCATTTCTGAGAGATAATTGTTAGTGAAAGCCATACTACAACTTGTCTGTTGGGAAAACAAAGTTCCTTTTTAGTTGCAAACTACACTCCATACATATATATGGTGAGGTACTAGCTCCAACTCGGTTTTACAGTGAAAACTGCAGGAAATTCAAACCGGCTCTAGGAAACAGACTGAGAAACCAGTGTAAAAGTTTCGCCTGCAACCCGTTCCCTTTGTGCTAGATGAACGAATGCTTATCCACATGCTCAGTTCTGAGAGATAAGTGTGTGTGAAAGCCGTCCTTCACCTAGCTTGTTGGGAATACAAAGTTCCTTTTCAGGTGCCAACTACACTCCAAACATATTTATGGGGAGGAACGAGATCCAACTCGCTTTTACAATGAAAACTGCAGGAAATTCAAACCGGCACTAGGAAACACACTGAGAAACCAGAGAAAAAGTTTCACCTGCAAACCGTTCCCTTTGTGCTAGATGAACGATCTTTTCTCCACATGCTCATTTCTGAGAAATAAGTGTGAGTGAATGCCGTCCTTCACCTAGATTTTTGGGAACACAAAGATCCTTTTCAGTTGCAAACTGCAATCCATACATATATAAGGGGAGGTACTAGCTCCAAAACTTATTTACAGTGAAAACTGCAGGAACTTCCAACTGGCAGTAAGAAACAGACTGTGAACCCAGAGTAAAAGTTTCATCTGCATCCCTTTCCCGTTGTGCTAGATGAACGAACATCTCTCCACATGCTCAGTTCTGAGAGATGAGTGTGTGTGAAAGCCGTCCTTCACCTAGCTTGTTGGGAACACAAAGTTCGTTTTCAGGTGCAAACTACACTCCTTACATATATATG
The DNA here is from genome assembly GCF_036321535.1 of Camelus dromedarius. NCBI lineage: Eukaryota > Metazoa > Chordata > Mammalia > Artiodactyla > Camelidae > Camelus > Camelus dromedarius. The sequence goes on from NC_087443.1 coordinate 11,046,997, forward strand.
GGGAGGTACTAGCTCCAACTCGGTTTTACAGTGAAACCTGCAGGAACTTCAAACCGGCAATAGGAAACACACGGAGAAACCAGAGTAAAAGTTGCTCCTGCAACCAGTTCCCGTTGTGCTAGATGAACGAACGTCTCTCCACATGCTCAGTTCTGAGAGTTAAGTGTGTGTGAAAGCCATACTTCACCTAGCTTGCTGTGAACACAAAGTTCCTTTTCAGTTGCAAACTACACTCCATACATATATATGGTGAGGTACTAGCTCCAACTCCGTTTTACAGTGAAAACTGCAGGAACTTCAATCTGAATCTAGGAAACACACTGAGAAATCAGAGTTATAGATTCACCTGAAATCCGTTCCCTTTGTGCTACATGAACGAACTTCTCTCCACATGCTCAGTTCTGAGAGATAAGTGTGTGTGAAAGCCGTCCTTCACCTAGATTGTTGGGAACACAAAGTTCCTTCTTAGTTGCAAACTGCACTCCATACATATATAAGGGGAGGTAATAGTTCCAAATCGGATTTACAGTGAAAATTGCAGGAACTTCAAACCGGCACTAGGAAACAGACTGAGAAACCAGACTAAAAGTTTCTCCTGCAACCCGTTCCCTTTGAGCTAGATGAACGAAAGTCTCTCCAAAAGCTCAGTTCTGAGAGATAAGTGAGTGTGAAAGCCATACTTCACCTAGCTTGTTGGGAATACAAAGTTCCTTTTCAGTTGCAAACTACACTCCATACATATATATTGGGAGGTATCAGCTCCAACTCTGTTTTACAGTGAAAACTGCAAGAAATACAAACCGGCACTAGGATGCAGAATGAGAAACCAGAGTAAAAGTTTCTCCTGCAACCCGTTCCTTTGTGCTAGATGAACAAACGTCTCTCCACATGCTCAGTTCTGAGAGATAATTGTGTGTGAAATCCATACTTCACCTAGCTTGTTGAGAATACAAAGTTCCTTTTCAGTTGCAAAATACACTCCAGATATATATATGGGGAGGTACTAGATCCACCTCGGTTTTACAGTGAAAACTGCAGGAATTTCAAACTAGCACTAGAAAACAGACTGAGAAACCAGAGTAAAATTTTCTCCTGCATCCCGTTCCCGTTGTTCTAGTGAACGAACATTTCTCCACATGCTCCGTTTTGAGAGATGATTGTTTGTGAAAGCCGTCCTTCATCTAGCTTGTTGGTAACACAAAGTTCCTTTTCAGGTGCAAAGTACACTCCTTAAATATATATGGAAAGTACTAACTCCAACTCGGTTTTACAGTGAAAACTGCAGGAACTTCAAACCGGCAGTAGGAAACAGACTGAGAAACCAGAGTAAAAGTTTCTCCTGCAACCCGTTCCCTTTTTGCTAGAGGAACGAATGTCTCTCCAAATGCTCAGTTCTGAGAGATAAGTGTGTGTGAAAGCCATACTTCACCTAGCTTGTTGGGAATACAAAGTTAGTTTTTAGTTGCAAACTACACTCCATACATATATATGGGGAGGTACTAGCTCCAACTCGGTTTTACAGTGAAAACTGCAGGAACTTCAAACCGGCAGTAGGAAACAGACTGAGAAACCAGAGTAAAAGTTTCTCCTGCATCCCGTTCCCGTTGTGCTAGCGAACGAACATCTCTCCACATGCTCAGTTTTGAGAGATGAGTGTTTGTGAAAGCCGTCCTTCACCTAGCTTGTTGGGAACACAAAGTTCCTTTTCAGGTGCAAACAACAATCCTTACATATATAAGGGGAGGTACTAGCTCCAAATCGGATTTACAGTGAAAACTGCAGGAACTTCAAACCGGCACTAGGAAACAGACTGAGAAACCAGAGTAAAAGTTTCTCTTGCAACCCGTTCCCTTTTTGCTAGATGAACGAATGTCTCTCCAAATGCTCAGTTCTGAGAGATAAGTGTGTGTGAAAGCCATACTTCACCTAGCTTGTTGGGAAAACAAAGTTCCTTTTCAGTTGCCAACAACACTCCAAACATATATATGGGGAGATACGAGCTCCAACTCGCTTTTACAGTGAAAACTGCAGGAACTTCAAACCGGCACTAGGAAATACACTGAGAAACCAGACTAAAACTTTCTCCTGCAACCCGTTCACTATGTGCTAAATGAACGAACGTCTCTCACATGATCATTTCTGAGAGATAATTGTTAGTGAAAGCCATACTACAACTTGTCTGTTGGGAAAACAAAGTTCCTTTTTAGTTGCAAACTACACTCCATACATATATATGGTGAGGTACTAGCTCCAACTCGGTTTTACAGTGAAAACTGCAGGAAATTCAAACCGGCTCTAGGAAACAGACTGAGAAACCAGTGTAAAAGTTTCTCCTGCAACCCGTTCCCTTTGTGCTAGATGAACGAATGCCTATCCACATGCTCAGTTCTGAGAGATAAGTGTGTGTGAAAGCCGTCCTTCACCAAGCTTGTTGGGAATACAAAGTTCCTTTTCAGGTGCCAACTACACTCCAAACATATTTATGGGGAGGAACGAGATCCAACTCGCTTTTACAGTGAAAACTGCAGGAAATTCAAACCGGCACTAGGAAACAGACTGAGAAACCAGAGAAAAAGTTTCACCTGCAAACCGTTCCCTTTGTGCTAGATGAACGATCTTTTCTCCACATGCTCATTTCTGAGAAATAAGTGTGAGTTAATGCCGTCCTTCACCTAGATTTTTGGGAACACAAAGATCCTTTTCAGTTGCAAACTGCAATCCATACATATATAAGGGGAGGTACTAGCTCCAAATCTTATTTACAGTGAAAACTGCAGGAACTTCCAACTGGCAGTAAGAAACAGACTGTGAACCCAGAGTAAAAGTTTCATCTGCATCCCTTTCCCGTTGTGCTAGATGAACGAACATCTCTCCACATGCTCAGTTCTGAGAGATGAGTGTGTGTGAAAGCCGTCCTTCACCTAGCTTGTTGGGAACACAAAGTTCGTTTTCAGGTGCAAACTACACTCCTTACATATATATGGGGAGGTACTAGCTCCAACTCGGTTTTACAGTGAAACCTGCAGGAACTTCAAACCGGCAATAGGAAACACACGGAGAAACCAGAGTAAAAGTTGCTCCTGCAACCAGTTCCCGTTGTGCTAGATGAACGAACGTCTCTCCACATGCTCAGTTCTGAGAGTTAAGTGTGTGTGAAAGCCATACTTCACCTAGCTTGCTGTGAACACAAAGTTCCTTTTCAGTTGCAGACTACACTCCATACATATATATGGTGAGGTACTAGCTCCAACTCCGTTTTACAGTGAAAACTGCAGGAACTTCAAACCGACACTAGGAAACACACTGAGAAATCAGAGTTATAGTTTCACCTGAAATCCGTTCCCTTTGTGCTAGATGAACGAACTTCTCTCCACATGCTCCATTCTGAGAGATAATTGTGTGTGAAAGCCGTCCTTCACCTAGATAGTTGGGAACACAAAGTTCCTTCTTAGTTGCAAACTGAAATCCATACATATATAAGGGGAGGTAATAGTTCCAAATCGGATTTACAGTGAAAATTGCAGGAACTTCAAACCGGCACTAGGAAACAGACTGAGAAACCAGAGTAAAAGTTTCTCCTGCAACCCGTTCCCTTTGAGCTAGATGAACGAAATTCTCTCCAAATGCTCAGTTCTGAGAGATAAGTGAGTGTGAAAGCCATACTTCACCTAGCTTGTTGGGAATACAAAGTTCCTTTTCAGTTGCAAACTACACTCCATACATATATATGGGGAGGTACCAGCTCCAACTCTGTTTTACAGTGAAAACTGCAAGAAATTCAAACCGGCACTAGGATGCAGAATGAGAAACCAGAGTAAAAGTTTCTCCTGCAACCCGTTCCTTTGTGCTAGATGAACAAACGTCTCTCCACATGCTCAGTTCTGAGAGATAATTGTGTGTGAAAGCCATACTTCACCTAGCTTGTTGAGAATACAAAGTTCCTTTTCAGTTGCAAAATACACTCCAGATATATATATGGGGAGGTACTAGATCCACCTCGGTTTTACAGTGAAAACTGCAAGAATTTCAAACCAGCACTAGAAAACAGACTGAGAAACCAGAGTAAAATTTTCTCCTGCATCCCGTTCCCGTTGTTCTAGTGAACGAACATCTCTCCACATGCTCCGTTTTGAGAGATGATTGTTTGTGAAAGCCGTCCTTCATCTAGCTTGTTGGTAACACAAAGTTCCTTTTCAGGTGCAAAGTACACTCCTTAAATATATATGGAAAGTACTAACTCCAACTCGGTTTTACAGTGAAAACTGCAGGAACTTCAAACCGGCAGTAGGAAACAGACTGAGAAACCAGACTAAAACTTTCTCCTGCAACCCGTTCACTATGTGCTAAATGAACGAACGTCTCTCACATGATCATTTCTGAGAGATAATTGTTAGTGAAAGCCATACTACAACTTGTCTGTTGGGAAAACAAAGTTCCTTTTTAGTTGCAAACTACACTCCATACATATATATGGTGAGGTACTAGCTCCAACTCGGTTTTACAGTGAAAACTGCAGGAAATTCAAACCGGCTCTAGGAAACAGACTGAGAAACCAGTGTAAAAGTTTCGCCTGCAACCCGTTCCCTTTGTGCTAGATGAACGAATGCTTATCCACATGCTCAGTTCTGAGAGATAAGTGTGTGTGAAAGCCGTCCTTCACCTAGCTTGTTGGGAATACAAAGTTCCTTTTCAGGTGCCAACTACACTCCAAACATATTTATGGGGAGGAACGAGATCCAACTCGCTTTTACAATGAAAACTGCAGGAAATTCAAACCGGCACTAGGAAACACACTGAGAAACCAGAGAAAAAGTTTCACCTGCAAACCGTTCCCTTTGTGCTAGATGAACGATCTTTTCTCCACATGCTCATTTCTGAGAAATAAGTGTGAGTGAATGCCGTCCTTCACCTAGATTTTTGGGAACACAAAGATCCTTTTCAGTTGCAAACTGCAATCCATACATATATAAGGGGAGGTACTAGCTCCAAAACTTATTTACAGTGAAAACTGCAGGAACTTCCAACTGGCAGTAAGAAACAGACTGTGAACCCAGAGTAAAAGTTTCATCTGCATCCCTTTCCCGTTGTGCTAGATGAACGAACATCTCTCCACATGCTCAGTTCTGAGAGATGAGTGTGTGTGAAAGCCGTCCTTCACCTAGCTTGTTGGGAACACAAAGTTCGTTTTCAGGTGCAAACTACACTCCTTACATATATATGGGGAGGTACTAGCTCCAACTCGGTTTTACAGTGAAACCTGCAGGAACTTCAAACCGGCAATAGGAAACACACGGAGAAACCAGAGTAAAAGTTGCTCCTGCAACCAGTTCCCGTTGTGCTAGATGAACGAACGTCTCTCCACATGCTCAGTTCTGAGAGTTAAGTGTGTGTGAAAGCCATACTTCACCTAGCTTGCTGTGAACACAAAGTTCCTTTTCAGTTGCAAACTACACTCCATACATATATATGGTGAGGTACTAGCTCCAACTCCGTTTTACAGTGAAAACTGCAGGAACTTCAATCTGAATCTAGGAAACACACTGAGAAATCAGAGTTATAGATTCACCTGAAATCCGTTCCCTTTGTGCTACATGAACGAACTTCTCTCCACATGCTCAGTTCTGAGAGATAAGTGTGTGTGAAAGCCGTCCTTCACCTAGATTGTTGGGAACACAAAGTTCCTTCTTAGTTGCAAACTGCACTCCATACATATATAAGGGGAGGTAATAGTTCCAAATCGGATTTACAGTGAAAATTGCAGGAACTTCAAACCGGCACTAGGAAACAGACTGAGAAACCAGACTAAAAGTTTCTCCTGCAACCCGTTCCCTTTGAGCTAGATGAACGAAAGTCTCTCCAAAAGCTCAGTTCTGAGAGATAAGTGAGTGTGAAAGCCATACTTCACCTAGCTTGTTGGGAATACAAAGTTCCTTTTCAGTTGCAAACTACACTCCATACATATATATTGGGAGGTATCAGCTCCAACTCTGTTTTACAGTGAAAACTGCAAGAAATACAAACCGGCACTAGGATGCAGAATGAGAAACCAGAGTAAAAGTTTCTCCTGCAACCCGTTCCTTTGTGCTAGATGAACAAACGTCTCTCCACATGCTCAGTTCTGAGAGATAATTGTGTGTGAAATCCATACTTCACCTAGCTTGTTGAGAATACAAAGTTCCTTTTCAGTTGCAAAATACACTCCAGATATATATATGGGGAGGTACTAGATCCACCTCGGTTTTACAGTGAAAACTGCAGGAATTTCAAACTAGCACTAGAAAACAGACTGAGAAACCAGAGTAAAATTTTCTCCTGCATCCCGTTCCCGTTGTTCTAGTGAACGAACATTTCTCCACATGCTCCGTTTTGAGAGATGATTGTTTGTGAAAGCCGTCCTTCATCTAGCTTGTTGGTAACACAAAGTTCCTTTTCAGGTGCAAAGTACACTCCTTAAATATATATGGAAAGTACTAACTCCAACTCGGTTTTACAGTGAAAACTGCAGGAACTTCAAACCGGCAGTAGGAAACAGACTGAGAAACCAGAGTAAAAGTTTCTCCTGCAACCCGTTCCCTTTTTGCTAGAGGAACGAATGTCTCTCCAAATGCTCAGTTCTGAGAGATAAGTGTGTGTGAAAGCCATACTTCACCTAGCTTGTTGGGAATACAAAGTTAGTTTTTAGTTGCAAACTACACTCCATACATATATATGGGGAGGTACTAGCTCCAACTCGGTTTTACAGTGAAAACTGCAGGAACTTCAAACCGGCAGTAGGAAACAGACTGAGAAACCAGAGTAAAAGTTTCTCCTGCATCCCGTTCCCGTTGTGCTAGCGAACGAACATCTCTCCACATGCTCAGTTTTGAGAGATGAGTGTTTGTGAAAGCCGTCCTTCACCTAGCTTGTTGGGAACACAAAGTTCCTTTTCAGGTGCAAACTACAATCCTTACATATATAAGGGGAGGTACTAGCTCCAAATCGGATTTACAGTGAAAACTGCAGGAACTTCAAACCGGCACTAGGAAATAGACTGTGAAACCAGAGTAAAAGTTTCTCCTGCAACCCGTTCCCTTTTTGCTAGATGAACGAATGTCTCTCCAAATGCTCAGTTCTGAGAGATAAGTGTGTGTGAAAGCCATACTTCACCTAGCTTGTTGGAAATACAAAGTTAGTTTTTAGTTGCAAACTACACTCCATACGTATATATGGGGAGGTACTAGCTCCAACTCTGTTTTACAGTGAAAACTGCAGGAACTTCAAACCGGCCCCATAATACAGACTGAGAAACAAGAGTAAAAGTTTCTCCTGCACCCGTTCTTTTGTGCTAGATGAACGAATGTCTCTCCATATGCTCAGTTCTCAGATATAAGTGTGTGTGAAAGCCGTTCTTCACCTAGCTTGTTGGGAAAACAAAGTTCCTTTTCAGTTGCCAACAACACTCCAAACATATATATGGGGAGATACGAGCTCCAACTCGCTTTTACAGTGAAAACTGCAGGAACTTCAAACCGGCACTAGGAAATACACTGAGAAACCAGACTAAAACTTTCTCCTGCAACCCGTTCACTATGTGCTAAATGAACGAACGTCTCTCACATGATCATTTCTGAGAGATAATTGTTAGTGAAAGCCATACTACAACTTGTCTGTTGGGAAAACAAAGTTCCTTTTTAGTTGCAAACTACACTCCATACATATATATGGTGAGGTACTAGCTCCAACTCGGTTTTACAGTGAAAACTGCAGGAAATTCAAACCGGCTCTAGGAAACAGACTGAGAAACCAGAGTAAAAGTTTCTCCTGCAACCCGTTCCCTTTGTGCTAGATGAACGAATGCCTATCCACATGCTCAGTTCTGAGAGATAAGTGTGTGTGAAAGCCGTCCTTCACCTAGCTTGTTGGGAATACAAAGTTCCTTTTCAGGTGCCAACTACACTCCAAACATATTTATGGGGAGGAACGAGATCCAACTCGCTTTTACAATGAAAACTGCAGGAAATTCAAACCGGCACTAGGAAACAGACTGAGAAACCAGAGAAAAAGTTTCACCTGCAAACCGTTCCCTTTGTGCTAGATGAACGATCTTTTCTCCACATGCTCATTTCTGAGAAATAAGTGTGAGTGAATGCCGTCCTTCACCTAGATTTTTGGGAACACAAAGATCCTTTTCAGTTGCAATCTGCAATCCATACATATATAAGGGGAGGTACTAGCTCCAAAACTTATTTACAGTGAAAACTGCAGGAACTTCCAACTGGCAGTAAGAAACAGACTGTGAACCCAGAGTAAAAGTTTCATCTGCATCCCTTTCCCGTTGTGCTAGATGAACGAACATCTCTCCACATGCTCAGTTCTGAGAGATGAGTGTGTGTGAAAGCCGTCCTTCACCTAGCTTGTTGGGAACACAAAGTTCGTTTTCAGGTGCAAACTACACTCCTTACATATATATGGGGAGGTACTAGCTCCAACTCGGTTTTACAGTGAAACCTGCAGGAACTTCAAACCGGCAATAGGAAACACACGGAGAAACCAGAGTAAAAGTTGCTCCTGCAACCAGTTCCCGTTGTGCTAGATGAACGAACGTCTCTCCACATGCTCAGTTCTGAGAGATAAGTGTGTGTGAAAGCCATCCTTCACCTAGCTTGCTGTGAACACAAAGTTCCTTTTCAGTTGCAAACTACACTCCATACATATATATGGTGAGGTACTAGCTCCAACTCCGTTTTACAGTGAAAACTGCAGGAACTTCAATCCGACACTAGGAAACACACTGAGAAATCAGAGTTATAGTTTCACCTGAAATCCGTTCCCTTTGTGCTACATGAACGAACTTCTCTCCACATGCTCAGTTCTGAGAGATAAGTGTGTGTGAAAGCCGTCCCTCACCTAGATAGTTGGGAACACAAAGTTCCTTCTTAGTTGCAAACTGCACTCCATACATATATAAGGGGAGGTAATAGTTCCAAATCGGATTTACAGTGAAAATTGCAGGAACTTCAAACCGGCACTAGGAAACAGACTGAGAAACCAGAGTAAAAGTTTCTCCTGCAACCCGTTCCCTTTGAGCTAGATGAACGAAATTCTCTCCAAATGCTCAGTTCTGAGAGATAAGTGAGTGTGAAAGCCATACTTCACCTAGCTTGTTGGGAATACAAAGTTCCTTTTCAGTTGCAAACTACACTCCATACATATATATGGGGAGGTACCAGCTCCAACTCTGTTTTACAGTGAAAACTGCAAGAAATTCAAACCGGCACTAGGATGCAGAATGAGAAACCAGAGTAAAAGTTTCTCCTGCAACCCGTTCCTTTGTGCTAGATGAACAAACGTCTCTCCACATGCTCAGTTCTGAGAGATAATTGTGTGTGAAAGCCATACTTCACCTAGCTTGTTGAGAATACAAAGTTCCTTTTCAGTTGCAAAATACACTCCAGATATATATATGGGGAGGTACTAGATCCACCTCGGTTTTACAGTGAAAACTGCAAGAATTTCAAACCAGCACTAGAAAACAGACTGAGAAACCAGAGTAAAATTTTCTCCTGCATCCCGTTCCCGTTGTTCTAGTGAACGAACATCTCTCCACATGCTCCGTTTTGAGAGATGATTGTTTGTGAAAGCCGTCCTTCATCTAGCTTGTTGGTAACACAAAGTTCCTTTTCAGGTGCAAAGTACACTCCTTAAATATATATGGAAAGTACTAACTCCAACTCGGTTTTACAGTGAAAACTGCAGGAACTTCAAACCGGCAGTAGGAAACAGACTGAGAAACCAGACTAAAACTTTCTCCTGCAACCCGTTCACTATGTGCTAAATGAACGAACGTCTCTCACATGATCATTTCTGAGAGATAATTGTTAGTGAAAGCCATACTACAACTTGTCTGTTGGGAAAACAAAGTTCCTTTTTAGTTGCAAACTACACTCCATACATATATATGGTGAGGTACTAGCTCCAACTCGGTTTTATAGTGAAAACTGCAGGAAATTCAAACCGGCTCTAGGAAACAGACTGAGAAACCAGTGTAAAAGTTTCGCCTGCAACCCGTTCCCTTTGTGCTAGATGAACGAATGCTTATCCACATGCTCAGTTCTGAGAGATAAGTGTGTGTGAAAGCCGTCCTTCACCTAGCTTGTTGGGAATACAAAGTTCCTTTTCAGGTGCCAACTACACTCCAAACATATTTATGGGGAGGAACGAGATCCAACTCGCTTTTACAATGAAAACTGCAGGAAATTCAAACCGGCACTAGGAAACACACTGAGAAACCAGAGAAAAAGTTTCACCTGCAAACCGTTCCCTTTGTGCTAGATGAACGATCTTTTCTCCACATGCTCATTTCTGAGAAATAAGTGTGAGTGAATGCCGTCCTTCACCTAGATTTTTGGGAACACAAAGATCCTTTTCAGTTGCAAACTGCAATCCATACATATATAAGGGGAGGTACTAGCTCCAAAACTTATTTACAGTGAAAACTGCAGGAACTTCCAACTGGCAGTAAGAAACAGACTGTGAACCCAGAGTAAAAGTTTCATCTGCATCCCTTTCCCGTTGTGCTAGATGAACGAACATCTCTCCACATGCTCAGTTCTGAGAGATGAGTGTGTGTGAAAGCCGTCCTTCACCTAGCTTGTTGGGAACACAAAGTTCGTTTTCAGGTGCAAACTACACTCCTTACATATATATGGGGAGGTACTAGCTCCAACTCGGTTTTACAGTGAAACCTGCAGGAACTTCAAACCGGCAATAGGAAACACACGGAGAAACCAGAGTAAAAGTTGCTCCTGCAACCAGTTCCCGTTGTGCTAGATGAACGAACGTCTCTCCACATGCTCAGTTCTGAGAGTTAAGTGTGTGTGAAAGCCATACTTCACCTAGCTTGCTGTGAACACAAAGTTCCTTTTCAGTTGCAAACTACACTCCATACATATATATGGTGAGGTACTAGCTCCAACTCCGTTTTACAGTGAAAACTGCAGGAACTTCAATCTGAATCTAGGAAACACACTGAGAAATCAGAGTTATAGATTCACCTGAAATCCGTTCCCTTTGTGCTACATGAACGAACTTCTCTCCACATGCTCAGTTCTGAGAGATAAGTGTGTGTGAAAGCCGTCCTTCACCTAGATTGTTGGGAACACAAAGTTCCTTCTTAGTTGCAAACTGCACTCCATACATATATAAGGGGAGGTAATAGTTCCAAATCGGATTTACAGTGAAAATTGCAGGAACTTCAAACCGGCACTAGGAAACAGACTGAGAAACCAGACTAAAAGTTTCTCCTGCAACCCGTTCCCTTTGAGCTAGATGAACGAAAGTCTCTCCAAAAGCTCAGTTCTGAGAGATAAGTGAGTGTGAAAGCCATACTTCACCTAGCTTGTTGGGAATACAAAGTTCCTTTTCAGTTGCAAACTACACTCCATACATATATATTGGGAGGTATCAGCTCCAACTCTGTTTTACAGTGAAAACTGCAAGAAATACAAACCGGCACTAGGATGCAGAATGAGAAACCAGAGTAAAAGTTTCTCCTGCAACCCGTTCCTTTGTGCTAGATGAACAAACGTCTCTCCACATGCTCAGTTCTGAGAGATAATTGTGTGTGAAATCCATACTTCACCTAGCTTGTTGAGAATACAAAGTTCCTTTTCAGTTGCAAAATACACTCCAGATATATATATGGGGAGGTACTAGATCCACCTCGGTTTTACAGTGAAAACTGCAGGAATTTCAAACTAGCACTAGAAAACAGACTGAGAAACCAGAGTAAAATTTTCTCCTGCATCCCGTTCCCGTTGTTCTAGTGAACGAACATTTCTCCACATGCTCCGTTTTGAGAGATGATTGTTTGTGAAAGCCGTCCTTCATCTAGCTTGTTGGTAACACAAAGTTCCTTTTCAGGTGCAAAGTACACTCCTTAAATATATATGGAAAGTACTAACTCCAACTCGGTTTTACAGTGAAAACTGCAGGAACTTCAAACCGGCAGTAGGAAACAGACTGAGAAACCAGAGTAAAAGTTTCTCCTGCAACCCGTTCCCTTTTTGCTAGAGGAACGAATGTCTCTCCAAATGCTCAGTTCTGAGAGATAAGTGTGTGTGAAAGCCATACTTCACCTAGCTTGTTGGGAATACAAAGTTAGTTTTTAGTTGCAAACTACACTCCATACATATATATGGGGAGGTACTAGCTCCAACTCGGTTTTACAGTGAAAACTGCAGGAACTTCAAACCGGCAGTAGGAAACAGACTGAGAAACCAGAGTAAAAGTTTCTCCTGCATCCCGTTCCCGTTGTGCTAGCGAACGAACATCTCTCCACATGCTCAGTTTTGAGAGATGAGTGTTTGTGAAAGCCGTCCTTCACCTAGCTTGTTGGGAACACAAAGTTCCTTTTCAGGTGCAAACTACAATCCTTACATATATAAGGGGAGGTACTAGCTCCAAATCGGATTTACAGTGAAAACTGCAGGAACTTCAAACCGGCACTAGGAAATAGACTGTGAAACCAGAGTAAAAGTTTCTCCTGCAACCCGTTCCCTTTTTGCTAGATGAACGAATGTCTCTCCAAATGCTCAGTTCTGAGAGATAAGTGTGTGTGAAAGCCATACTTCACCTAGCTTGTTGGAAATACAAAGTTAGTTTTTAGTTGCAAACTACACTCCATACGTATATATGGGGAGGTACTAGCTCCAACTCTGTTTTACAGTGAAAACTGCAGGAACTTCAAACCGGCCCCATAATACAGACTGAGAAACAAGAGTAAAAGTTTCTCCTGCACCCGTTCTTTTGTGCTAGATGAACGAATGTCTCTCCATATGCTCAGTTCTCAGATATAAGTGTGTGTGAAAGCCGTTCTTCACCTAGCTTGTTGGGAAAACAAAGTTCCTTTTCAGTTGCCAACAACACTCCAAACATATATATGGGGAGATACGAGCTCCAACTCGCTTTTACAGTGAAAACTGCAGGAACTTCAAACCGGCACTAGGAAATACACTGAGAAACCAGACTAAAACTTTCTCCTGCAACCCGTTCACTATGTGCTAAATGAACGAACGTCTCTCACATGATCATTTCTGAGAGATAATTGTTAGTGAAAGCCATACTACAACTTGTCTGTTGGGAAAACAAAGTTCCTTTTTAGTTGCAAACTACACTCCATACATATATATGGTGAGGTACTAGCTCCAACTCGGTTTTACAGTGAAAACTGCAGGAAATTCAAACCGGCTCTAGGAAACAGACTGAGAAACCAGAGTAAAAGTTTCTCCTGCAACCCGTTCCCTTTGTGCTAGATGAACGAATGCCTATCCACATGCTCAGTTCTGAGAGATAAGTGTGTGTGAAAGCCGTCCTTCACCTAGCTTGTTGGGAATACAAAGTTCCTTTTCAGGTGCCAACTACACTCCAAACATATTTATGGGGAGGAACGAGATCCAACTCGCTTTTACAATGAAAACTGCAGGAAATTCAAACCGGCACTAGGAAACACACTGAGAAACCAGAGAAAAAGTTTCACCTGCAAACCGTTCCCTTTGTGCTAGATGAACGATCATTTCTCCACATGCTCATTTCTGAGAAATAAGTGTGAGTGAATGCCGTCCTTCACCTAGATTTTTGGGAACACAAAGATCCTTTTCAGTTGCAATCTGCAATCCATACATATATAAGGGGAGGTACTAGCTCCAAAACTTATTTACAATGAAAACTGCAGGAACTTCCAACTGGCAGTAAGAAACAGACTGTGAACCCAGAGTAAAAGTTTCATCTGCATCCCTTTCCCGTTGTGCTAGATGAACGAACATCTCTCCACATGCTCAGTTCTGAGAGATGAGTGTGTGTGAAAGCCGTCCTTCACCTAGCTTGTTGGGAACACAAAGTTCGTTTTCAGGTGCAAACTACACTCCTTACATATATATGGAGGTACTAGCTCCAACTCGGTTTTACAGTGAAACCTGCAGGAACTTCAAACCGGCAATAGGAAACACACGGAGAAACCAGAGTAAAAGTTGCTCCTGCAACCAGTTCCCGTTGTGCTAGATGAACGAACGTCTCTCCACATGCTCAGTTCTGAGAGATAAGTGTGTGTGAAAGCCATCCTTCACCTAGCTTGCTGTGAACACAAAGTTCCTTTTCAGTTGCAAACTACACTCCATACATATATATGGTGAGGTACTAGCTCCAACTCCGTTTTACAGTGAAAACTGCAGGAACTTCAATCCGACACTAGGAAACACACTGAGAAATCAGAGTTATAGTTTCACCTGAAATCCGTTCCCTTTGTGCTACATGAACGAACTTCTCTCCACATGCTCAGTTCTGAGAGATAAGTGTGTGTGAAAGCCGTCCTTCACCTAGATAGTTGGGAACACAAAGTTCCTTCTTAGTTGCAAACTGCACTCCATACATATATAAGGGGAGGTAATAGTTCCAAATCGGATTTACAGTGAAAATTGCAGGAACTTCAAACCGGCACTAGGAAACAGACTGAGAAACCAGAGTAAAAGTTTCTCCTGCAACCCGTTCCCTTTGAGCTAGATGAACGAAAGTCTCTCCAAATGCTCTGTTCTGAGAGATAAGTGAGTGTGAAAGCCATACTTCACCTAGCTTGTTGGGAATACAAAGTTCCTTTTCAGTTGCAAACTACACTCCATACATATATATGGGGAGGTACCAGCTCCAACTCTGTTTTACAGTGAAAACTGCAAGAAATACAAACCGGCACTAGGATGCAGAATGAGAAACCAGAGTAAAAGTTTCTCCTGCAACCCGTTCCTTTGTGCTAGATGAACAAACGTCTCTCCACATGCTCAGTTCTGAGAGATATTTGTGTGTGAAAGCCATACCTCACCTAGCTTGTTGGGAACAAAAAGTTCCTTTTCAGTTGCAAACTACACTCCAGATATATATATGGGGAGGTACTAGCTCCAACTCGGTTTTACAGTGAAACCTGCAGGAACTTAAAACCGGCACTTGGAAACAGACTGAGAAACCAGAGTAAAAGTTTCTCCTGCAAACCATTCCCGTTGTGCTAGATGAATGAACGTCTTTCCACATGCTCAGTTCTGAGAGATAAGTGTGTGTGAAAGCTGTCCTTCAACTAGCTTGTTGTGAACACAAAGTTCCTTTTCAGTTGCAAACTACACTCCATACATATATATGGGAGGTACGAGCTCCAATTCTGTTTTACAGTGAAAACTGCAGGAACTTCAAACTGGCAGTAAGAAAGAGACTGAGAAACCAGAGTAAATGTTTCTCCTGCATCCCGTTCTCGTTGTGCTAGCGAACGAACATCTCTCCACATGCTCAGTTTTGAGAGATGAGTGTTTGTGAAAGCCGTCCTTCACCTAGCTTGTTGGGAACACAAAGTTACTTTTCAGGTGCAAACTACAATCCTAACATATATATGGGGAAGTACTAGCTCCAACTCGGTTTTACAGTGAAAACTGCATGAACTTCAAACCGGCACTAGGAAACAGACTGAGAAACCAGAGTAAAAGTTTCTCCTGCAACCCGTTCCCTTTGTGCTAGATGAACGAATGTCTATCCACATGCTCAGTTCTGAGAGATAAGTGTGTGTGAAAGCCGTCCTTCAGCTAGCTTGTTGGGAATACAAAGTTCCTTATCAGTTGCAAACTACACTCCAGATATATATATGGGGAGGTACTAGCTCCAACTCGGTTTTACAGTGAAAACTGCAGGCACTTCAAGCCGGCACAAGGAAACAGACTGAGAAACCAGAGTAAAACTTGCTCCTGCAAACCTTCCCGTTGTGCTAGATCAACGAACGTCTCTCCACATGCTCAGTTCTGAGAGATAACTGTGTGTGAAAGCCGTCCTTCAAGTAGCTTGTTGGGAACACAAAGTTCCTTTTCAGTTGCCAACTACACTCCAAATATATATATGGGGAGGTACGAGTTCCAACTCGCTTTTACAGTGTAAGCTGCAGGAACATCAAATCGGCACTAGAAAATACACTGAGAAACCAGAGTAAAAGTTTCTCCTGCAACCCGTTCACTATGTGCTACATGAACGAACGTCTTCCACATGCTCAGTTCTGAGAGATAAGAGTGAGTGAAAGCCATACTACACCTTGCCTGTTGGGAATACAAAGTTCATTTTTAGTTGCAAACTACACTCCATACATATATATGGTTAGGTACTAGCTCCAACTCCGTTTTACAGTGAAAACTGCAGGAACTTCAAACCGAAACTAGGAAACAGACTGAGAAATCAGAGTTATAGTTTCACCTGCAACCCGTTCCATTTGTGCTAGATGAACGAAATTCTCTCCACATGCTCAGTTCTGAGAGATAAGTGTGTGTGAAAGCCGTCCTTCACCTAGATTGTTGGGAACACAAAGTTCCTTTTCAATTGCAAACTGCACTCCATACATATATAAGAGGAGGTACTAGCTCAAAATCGGATTTACAGTGAAAACTGCAGGAACTTCAAACTGGCACTAGGAAACAGACTGAGAAACCAGAGTAAAAGTTTCTCCTGCAACCCGTTCCCTTTGTGCTAGGTGAACAAAAGTCTCTCCACATGCTAAGTTCTGAGAGATAAGTGTGTGTGAAAGCCATACTTCACCTAGCTTGTTGGGAATACAAAGTTCCTTTTCAGTTGCAAACTACACTCCAGATATATATATGGGGAAGTAGTAGCTCCAACTCGATTTTACAGTGAAAACTGCAGGCACTTCAAACCGGCACTAGGAAACAGACTGAGAAACCAGAGTACAAGTTTCTCCTGCAACCCGTTCCATTTGTGCTAGATGAACGAACGTCTCTCCACATACTCAGTTCTGAGTGATAAGTGTGTGTGAAAGCCGTCCTTCACCTATCTTGTTGGGAACACAAAGTTCCTTTTCAGGTGCAAACTACACTCCTTACATATATATGGGGAGGTACTATCTCCAACTCGGTTTTACAGTGAAAACTGCAGGAACTTCATACCGGCACTAGGAAATACACTGAGAAACCAGACTAAAAGTTTCTCCTGCAACCCGTTCACTATGTGCTACATGAACGAACGTCTCTCACATGATCAGTTCTGAGAGATAATTGTGAGAGAAAGCCATACTACAAATTGCCTGTTGGGAATACAAAGTTCCTTTTTAGTTGCAAACTACACTCCATACATATATATGGTGAGGTACTAGCTCCAACTCGGTTTTACAGTGAAAACTGCAGGAACTTCAAACAGGCTCTAGGAAACAGACTGAGAAACCAGAGTACAAGTTTCTCCTGCAACCTTTTCCCCTTGTGCTAGATGAACGAAAGTCTCTCCACATGCTCAGTTCTGAGAGATAAGTGTGTGTGAAAGCCGTCCTTCACCTAGATAGTTGGGAACATAAACTTAATTTTCAGTTGCAAACTACACTCCTTACATATATATGGGGAGGTACTAGCTCCAACTCTGTTTTACAGTGAAAACTGCAGGAAATTCAAACCGGCCCCATAATGCAGACTGAGAAAGAAGAGTAAAAGTTTCTTCTGCACCCGTTCCTTTGTGCTAGATGAACAAACGTCTCTCCACATGCTCAGTTCTGAGAGATAATTGTGTGTGAAAGCCATACTTAACCTAGCTTGTTGGGAACAAAAAGTTCCTTTTCAGTTGCAAACTACACTCCAGATATATATATGGGGAGGTACTAGCTCCAACTCGGTTTTACAGTGAAAACTGCAGGAACTTAAAACCGGCACTTGGAAACAGACTGAGAAACGAGAGTATAACTTTCTCCTGCAAACCATTCCCGTTTTGCTAGATGAACGAACGTCTCTCCACATGCTCAGTTCTGAGAAATAAGTGTGTGTGAAAGCTGTCCTTCACCTAGCTTGTTGTGAACACAAAGTTCCTTTTCAGGTGCAAACTACATTCCTTACATATATATGGGGAAGTAGTAGCTCCAACTCGGTTTTACAGTGAAACCTCCAGGAACTTCAAACCGGCACTAGGAAACAGACTGAGAAACCAGAGTAAAAGTTTCTCCTGCAACCCGTTCCCTTTGTGCTAGATGAACGATTGTCTATCCACATGCTCAGTTCTGAGAGATAAGTGTGTGTGAAAGCCGTCCTTCACCTAGCTTGTTGGGAATACAAAGTTCCTTTTTAGTTGCAAACTGCACTCCATACATATATAAGGGGAGGTACTAGTTCCAAATCGTATTTACAGTGAAAACTGCAGGCACTTCAAACCGGCACTAGGAAACAGACTGAGAAACCAGAGTAAAAGTTTCTCCTGCAACCCGTTCCCTTTGAGCTAGATGAATGAAAGTCTCTCCAAATGCTCAGTTCTGAGAGATAAGTGACTGTGAAAGCCATACTTCACCTAGCTTGTTGGGAATACAAAGTTCCTTTTCAGTTGCAAACTACACTCCATACATATATATGGGGAGGTACCAGCTCCAACACTGTTTTACAGTGAAAACTGCAAGAACTTCAAACCGGCACTAGGATGCAGAATGAGAAACCAGAGTAAAAGTTTCTCCTGCAACCCGTTCCTTTGTGCTAGATGAACAAACGTCTCTTCACATGCTCAGTTCTGAGAGATAATTGTGAGTGAAAGCGATACTTCACCTAGCTTGTTGGGAATACAAAGTTCCTTTTCAGTTGCAAAATACACTCCAGATATATATATGCGGAGGTACTAGATCCAACTCGGTTTTACAGTGAAAACTGCAGGAATTTCAAACCGGCAGTAGGAAACAGACTGAGAAACCAGAGTAAAAGTTTCTCCTGCATCCCGTTCCCGTTGTGCTAGCGAACGAACATCTCTCCACATGCTCAGTTTTGAGAGATGAGTGTTTGTGAAAGCCGTACTTCACCTAGCTTGTTGGGAACACAAAGTTCCTTTTCATGTGCAAACTACAATCCTTACATATATAAGGGGAAGTACTAGCTTCAAATCGGATTTACAGTGAAAACTGCACGAACTTCAAACCGGAACTAGGAAACCGACTGAGAAACCAGAGTAAAAGTTTCTCCTGCAACCTGTTCCCTTTGTGCTAGATGAACGAATGTCTCTCCAAATGCTCAGTTCTGAGAGGTAAGTGTGTGTGAAAGCCATACTTCACCTAGCTTGTTGGGAATACAAAGTTAGTTTTCATTTGCAAACTACAATCCATACATATATATGGGGAGGTACTAGCTCCAACTCCGTTTTACAGTGAAAACTGCAGGAACTTCAAACTGGCCCCAAAATTCAGACTGAGAAACAAGAGTAAAAGTTTCACCTGCACCCGTTCCTTTGTGCTAGATGAACAAACGTCTCTCCACATACTCAGTTCTGAGTGATAAGTGTGTGTGAAAGCCGTCCTTCACCTATCTTGTTGGGAACACAAAGTTCCTTTTCAGGTGCAAACTACACTCCTTACATATATATGGGGAGGTACTATCTCCAACTCGGTTTTACAGTGAAAACTGCAGGAACTTCATACCGGCACTAGGAAATACACTGAGAAACCAGACTAAAAGTTTCTCCTGCAACCCGTTCACTATGTGCTACATGAACGAACGTCTCTCACATGATCAGTTCTGAGAGATAATTGTGAGAGAAAGCCATACTACAAATTGCCTGTTGGGAATACAAAGTTCCTTTTTAGTTGCAAACTACACTCCATACATATATATGGTGAGGTACTAGCTCCAACTCGGTTTTACAGTGAAAACTGCAGGAACTTCAAACAGGCTCTAGGAAACAGACTGAGAAACCAGAGTACAAGTTTCTCCTGCAACCTTTTCCCCTTGTGCTAGATGAACGAAAGTCTCTCCACATGCTCAGTTCTGAGAGATAAGTGTGTGTGAAAGCCGTCCTTCACCTAGATAGTTGGGAACATAAACTTAATTTTCAGTTGCAAACTACACTCCTTACATATATATGGGGAGGTACTAGCTCCAACTCGGTTTTACAGTGAAAACTGCAGGAACTTAAAACCGGCACTTGGAAACAGACTGAGAAACGAGAGTATAACTTTCTCCTGCAAACCATTCCCGTTTTGCTAGATGAACGAACGTCTCTCCACATGCTCAGTTCTGAGAAATAAGTGTGTGTGAAAGCTGTCCTTCACCTAGCTTGTTGTGAACACAAAGTTCCTTTTCAGGTGCAAACTACATTCCTTACATATATATGGGGAAGTAGTAGCTCCAACTCGGTTTTACAGTGAAACCTCCAGGAACTTCAAACCGGCACTAGGAAACAGACTGAGAAACCAGAGTAAAAGTTTCTCCTGCAACCCGTTCCCTTTGTGCTAGATGAACGATTGTCTATCCACATGCTCAGTTCTGAGAGATAAGTGTGTGTGAAAGCCGTCCTTCACCTAGCTTGTTGGGAATACAAAGTTCCTTTTTAGTTGCAAACTGCACTCCATACATATATAAGGGGAGGTACTAGTTCCAAATCGTATTTACAGTGAAAACTGCAGGCACTTCAAACCGGCACTAGGAAACAGACTGAGAAACCAGAGTAAAAGTTTCTCCTGCAACCCGTTCCCTTTGAGCTAGATGAATGAAAGTCTCTCCAAATGCTCAGTTCTGAGAGATAAGTGACTGTGAAAGCCATACTTCACCTAGCTTGTTGGGAATACAAAGTTCCTTTTCAGTTGCAAACTACACTCCATACATATATATGGGGAGGTACCAGCTCCAACACTGTTTTACAGTGAAAACTGCAAGAACTTCAAACCGGCACTAGGATGCAGTATGAGAAACCAGAGTAAAAGTTTCTCCTGCAACCCGTTCCTTTGTGCTAGATGAACAAACGTCTCTTCACATGCTCAGTTCTGAGAGATAATTGTGAGTGAAAGCGATACTTCACCTAGCTTGTTGGGAATACAAAGTTCCTTTTCAGTTGCAAAATACACTCCAGATATATATATGCGGAGGTACTAGATCCAACTCGGTTTTACAGTGAAAACTGCAGGAATTTCAAACCGGCAGTAGGAAACAGACTGAGAAACCAGAGTAAAAGTTTCCCCTGCATCCCGTTCCCGTTGTGCTAGCGAACGAACATCTCTCCACATGCTCAGTTTTGAGAGATGAGTGTTTGTGAAAGCCGTACTTCACCTAGCTTGTTGGGAACACAAAGTTCCTTTTCATGTGCAAACTACAATCCTTACATATATAAGGGGAAGTACTAGCTTCAAATCGGATTTACAGTGAAAACTGCACGAACTTCAAACCGGAACTAGGAAACCGACTGAGAAACCAGAGTAAAAGTTTCTCCTGCAACCTGTTCCCTTTGTGCTAGATGAACGAATGTCTCTCCAAATGCTCAGTTCTGAGAGGTAAGTGTGTGTGAAAGCCATACTTCACCTAGCTTGTTGGGAATACAAAGTTAGTTTTCATTTGCAAACTACAATCCATACATATATATGGGGAGGTACTAGCTCCAACTCCGTTTTACAGTGAAAACTGCAGGAACTTCAAACTGGCCCCAAAATTCAGACTGAGAAACAAGAGTAAAAGTTTCACCTGCACCCGTTCCTTTGTGCTAGATGAACAAACGTCTCTCCACATGCTCAGTTCTGAGAGATAATTGTGTGTGAAAGCCATACTTAACCTAGCTTGTTGGGAACAGAAAGTTCCTTTTCAGTTGCAAACTACACTCCAGATATATATATGGGGAGGTAGTAGCTCCAACTCGGTTTTACAGTGAAAACTGCAGGAACTTAATACCGGCACTTGGAAACAGACTGAGAAACCAGAGTAAAAGTTTCTCCTGCAAACCATTCCCGTTGTGCTAGATGAACGAACGTCTCTCCACATGCTCAGTTCTGAGTGATAAGTGTGTGTGAAAGCTGTCCTTCAACTAGCTTGTTGTGAACACAAAGTTCCTTTTAAGTTGCAAATTACACTCCATACATATATATGGGAGGTACTAGCTCCAATTCGGTTTTACAGTGAAAACTGCAGGAACTTCAAACTGGCAGTAAGAAAGAGACTGAGAAACCAGAGTAAATGTTTCTCCTGCATCCCGTTCCCGTTGTGCTAGCGAACGAATATCTCTCCACATGCTCAGTTTTGAGAGATGAGTGTTTGTGAAAGCCGTCCTTCACCTAGCTTGTTGGGAACACAAAGTTCCTTTTCAGTTGCAAACTACACTCCATACATATATATGGGAGGTACTAGCTCCAATTCGGTTTTACAGTGAAAACTGCAGGCACTTCAAACCGGCACAAGGAAACAGACTGAGAAACCAGAGTAAAAGTTGCTCCTGCAAACCTTCCCGTTGTGCTAGATGAACGAACGTCTCTCCACATGCTCAGTTCTGAGAGATAAGTGTGTGTGAAAGCTGTCCTTCACCTAGCTTGTTGTGAACACAAAGTTCCTTTTCAGGTGCAAACTACATTCCTTACATATATATGGGGAAGTACTAGCTCCAACTTGGTTTTACAGTGAAAACTGCATGAACTTCAAACCGGCACTAGGAAACAGACTGAGAAACCAGAGTAAAAGTTTCTCCTGCAACCCGTTCCCTTTGTGCTAGATGAACGATTGTCTATCAACATGCTCAGTTCTGAGAGATAAGTGTGTGTGAAAGCCGTCGTTCACCTAGCTTGTTGGGAATACAAAGTTCCTTTTCAGGTGCCAACTACACTCCAAACATATATATGGGGAGGAATGAGATCCAACTCGCTTTTACAGTGAAAACTGCAGGAAATTCAAACCGGCACTAGGAAACAGACTGAGAAACCAGAGTAAAAGTTTCACCTGCAAACCGTTCCCTTTGTGCTAGATGAACGATCTTCTCTCCACATGCTCATTTCTGAGAAATAAGTGTGAGTGAATGCCGTCCTTCTCCTAGATTTTTGGGAACACAAAGATCCTTTTCAGTTGCAAACTGCAATCCATACATATATAAGGGGAGGTACTAGCTCCAAATCTTATTTACAGTGAAAACTGCAGGAACTTCCAACTGGCAGTAAGAAACAGACTGTGAACCCAGAGTAAAAGTTTCACCTGCATCCCTTTCCCGTTGTGCTAGATGAACGAACATCTCTCCACATGCTCAGTTCTGAGAGATGAGTGTGTGTGAAAGCCGTCCTTCACCTAGCTTGTTGGGAACACAAAGTTCCTTTTCAGTTGCAAACTACACTCCATACATATATGTGGGGAGGTACCAGCTCCAACTCTGTTTTACAGTGAAAACTGCAAGAACTTCTAACCGGCACTAGGATGCAGAATGAGAAACCAGAGTAAAAGTTTCTCCTGCAACCCGTTCCTATGTGCTAGATGAACAAACGTCTCTCCACATGCTCAGTTCTGAGAGATAACTGTGTGTGAAAGCGATACTTCACCTAGCTTGTTGGGAATACAAAGTTAGTTTTCAGTTGAAAACTACAATCCATACATATATATGGGGAGGTAATAGCTCCAACTCTGTTTTACAGTGAAAACTGCAGGAACTTCAAACTGGCCCCATAATGCAGTCTGAGAAACAATAGTAAAAGTTTCTCCTGCACCCATTCCTTTGTGCTAGATGAACAAACGTCTCTCCACATGCTCAGTTCTGAGAGATATTTGTGTGTGAAAGCCATACTTAACCTAGCTTGTTGGGAACAAAAAGTTCCTTTTCAGTTGCAAACTACACTCCAGATATATATATGGGGAGGTACTAGCTCCAACTCGGTTTTACAGTGAAACCTGCAGGAACTTAAAACCGGCACTTGGAAACAGACTGAGAAACCAGAGTAAAAGTTTCTCCTGCAAACCATTCCCGTTGTGCTAGATGAATGAACGTCTTTCCACATGCTCAGTTCTGAGAGATAAGTGTGTGTGAAAGCTGTCCTTCAACTAGCTTGTTTTGAACACAAAGTTCCTTTTCAGTTGCAAACTACACTCCATACATATATATGGGAGGTACGAGCTCCAATTCTGTTTTACAGTGAAAACTGCAGGAACTTCAAACTGGCAGTAAGAAAGAGACTGAGAAACCAGAGTAAATGTTTCTCCTGCATCCCGTTCTCGTTGTGCTAGCGAACGAACATCTCTCCACATGCTCAGTTTTGAGAGATGAGTGTTTGTGAAAGCCGTCCTTCACCTAGCTTGTTGGGAACACAAAGTTACTTTTCAGGTGCAAACTACAATCCTAACATATATATGGGGAAGTACTAGCTCCAACTCGGTTTTACAGTGAAAACTGCATGAACTTCAAACCGGCACTAGGAAACAGACTGAGAAACCAGAGTAAAAGTTTCTCCTGCAACCCGTTCCCTTTGTGCTAGATGAACGAATGTCTATCCACTTGCTCAGTTCTGAGAGATAAGTGTGTGTGAAAGCCGTCCTTCACCTAGCTTGTTGGGAATACAAAGTTCCTTATCAGTTGCAAACTACACTCCAGATATATATATGGGGAGGTACTAGCTCCAACTCGGTTTTACAGTGAAAACTGCAGGCACTTCAAGCCGGCACAAGGAAACAGACTGAGAAACCAGAGTAAAACTTGCTCCTGCAAACCTTCCCGTTGTGCTAGATCAACGAACGTCTCTCCACATGCTCAGTTCTGAGAGATAACTGTGTGTGAAAGCCGTCCTTCAAGTAGCTTGTTGGGAACACAAAGTTCCTTTTCAGTTGCCAACTACACTCCAAATATATATATGGGGAGGTACGAGTTCCAACTCGCTTTTACAGTGTAAGCTGCAGGAACATCAAATCGGCACTAGAAAATACACTGAGAAACCAGAGTAAAAGTTTCTCCTGCAACCCGTTCACTATGTGCTACATGAACGAACGTCTTCCACATGCTCAGTTCTGAGAGATAAGAGTGAGTGAAAGCCATACTACACCTTGCCTGTTGGGAATACAAAGTTCATTTTTAGTTGCAAACTACACTCCATACATATATATGGTGAGGTACTAGCTCCAACTCCGTTTTACAGTGAAAACTGCAGGAACTTCAAACCGAAACTAGGAAACAGACTGAGAAATCAGAGTTATAGTTTCACCTGCAACCCGTTCCATTTGTGCTAGATGAACGAAATTCTCTCCACATGCTCAGTTCTGAGAGATAAGTGTGTGTGAAAGCCGTCCTTCACCTAGATTGTTGGGAACACAAAGTTCCTTTTCAATTGCAAACTGCACTCCATACATATATAAGAGGAGGTACTAGCTCCAAATCGGATTTACAGTGAAAACTGCAGGAACTTCAAACTGGCACTAGGAAACAGACTGAGAAACCAGAGTAAAAGTTTCTCCTGCAACCCGTTCCCTTTGTGCTAGGTGAACAAAAGTCTCTCCACATGCTAAGTTCTGAGAGATAAGTGTGTGTGAAAGCCATACTTCACCTAGCTTGTTGGGAATACAAAGTTCCTTTTCAGTTGCAAACTACACTCCAGATATATATATGGGGAGGTAGTAGCTCCAACTCGATTTTACAGTGAAAACTGCAGGCACTTCAAACCGGCACTAGGAAACAGACTGAGAAACCAGAGTACAAGTTTCTCCTGCAACCCGTTCCATTTGTGCTAAATGAATGAACGTCTCTCCACATACTCAGTTCTGAGTGATAAGTGTGTGTGAAAGCCGTCCTTCACCTATCTTGTTGGGAACACAAAGTTCCTTTTCAGGTGCAAACTACACTCCTTACATATATATGGGGAGGTACTATCTCCAACTCGGTTTTACAGTGAAAACTGCAGGAACTTCATACCGGCACTAGGAAATACACTGAGAAACCAGACTAAAAGTTTCTCCTGCAACCCGTTCACTATGTGCTACATGAACGAACGTCTCTCACATGATCAGTTCTGAGAGATAATTGTGAGAGAAAGCCATACTACAAATTGCCTGTTGGGAATACAAAGTTCCTTTTTAGTTGCAAACTACACTCCATACATATATATGGTGAGGTACTAGCTCCAACTCGGTTTTACAGTGAAAACTGCAGGAACTTCAAACAGGCTCTAGGAAACAGACTGAGAAACCAGAGTACAAGTTTCTCCTGCAACCTTTTCCCCTTGTGCTAGATGAACGAAAGTCTCTCCACATGCTCAGTTCTGAGAGATAAGTGTGTGTGAAAGCCGTCCTTCACCTAGATAGTTGGGAACATAAACTTAATTTTCAGTTGCAAACTACACTCCTTACATATATATGGGGAGGTACTAGCTCCAACTCGGTTTTACAGTGAAACCTCCAGGAACTTCAAACCGGCACTAGGAAACAGACTGAGAAACCAGAGTAAAAGTTTCTCCTGCAACCCGTTCCCTTTGTGCTAGATGAACGATTGTCTATCCACATGCTCAGTTCTGAGAGATAAGTGTGTGTGAAAGCCGTCCTTCACCTAGCTTGTTGGGAATACAAAGTTCCTTTTTAGTTGCAAACTGCACTCCATACATATATAAGGGGAGGTACTAGTTCCAAATCGTATTTACAGAGAAAACTGCAGGCACTTCAAACCGGCACTAGGAAACAGACTGAGAAACCAGAGTAAAAGTTTCTCCTGCAACCCGTTCCCTTTGAGCTAGATGAATGAAAGTCTCTCCAAATGCTCAGTTCTGAGAGATAAGTGACTGTGAAAGCCATACTTCACCTAGCTTGTTGGGAATACAAAGTTCCTTTTCAGTTGCAAACTACACTCCATACATATATATGGGGAGGTACCAGCTCCAACACTGTTTTACAGTGAAAACTGCAAGAAATTCAAACCGGCACTAGGATGCAGAATGAGAAACCAGAGTAAAAGTTTCTCCTGCAACCCGTTCCTTTGTGCTAGATGAACAAACGTCTCTTCACATGCTAAGTTCTGAGAGATAATTGTGAGTGAAAGCGATACTTCACCTAGCTTGTTGGGAATACAAAGTTCCTTTTCAGTTGCAAAATACACTCCAGATATATATATGCGGAGGTACTAGATCCAACTCGGTTTTACAGTGAAAACTGCAGGAATTTCAAACCGGCAGTAGGAAACAGACTGAGAAACCAGAGTAAAAGTTTCTCCTGCATCCCGTTCCCGTTGTGCTAGCGAACGAACATCTCTCCACATGCTCAGTTTTGAGAGATGAGTGTTTGTGAAAGCCGTACTTCACCTAGCTTGTTGGGAACACAAAGTTCCTTTTCATGTGCAAACTACAATCCTTACATATATAAGGGGAAGTACTAGCTTCAAATCGGATTTACAGTGAAAACTGCACGAACTTCAAACCGGAACTAGGAAACCGACTGAGAAACCAGAGTAAAAGTTTCTCCTGCAACCTGTTCCCTTTGTGCTAGATGAACGAATGTCTCTCCAAATGCTCAGTTCTGAGAGGTAAGTGTGTGTGAAAGCCATACTTCACCTAGCTTGTTGGGAATACAAAGTTAGTTTTCATTTGCAAACTACAATCCATACATATATATGGGGAGGTACTAGCTCCAACTCCGTTTTACAGTGAAAACTGCAGGAACTTAAAACCGGCACTTGGAAACAGACTGAGAAACCAGAGTAAAAGTTTCTCCTGCAAACCATTCCCGTTGTGCTAGATGAACGAACGTCTCTCCACATGCTCAGTTCTGAGTGATAAGTGTGTGTGAAAGCTGTCCTTCAACTAGCTTGTTGTGAACACAAAGTTCCTTTTAAGTTGCAAATTACACTCCATACATATATATGGGAGGTACTAGCTCCAATTCGGTTTTACAGTGAAAACTGCAGGAACTTCAAACTGGCAGTAAGAAAGAGACTGAGAAACCAGAGTAAATGTTTCTCCTGCATCCCGTTCCCGTTGTGCTAGCGAACGAACATCTCTCCACATGCTCAGTTTTGAGAGATGAGTGTTTGTGAAAGCCGTCCTTCACCTAGCTTGTTGGGAACACAAAGTTCCTTTTCAGTTGCAAACTACACTCCATACATATATATGGGAGGTACTAGCTCCAATTCGGTTTTACAGTGAAAACTGCAGGCACTTCAAACCGGCACAAGGAAACAGACTGAGAAACCAGAGTAAAAGTTGCTCCTGCAAACCTTCCCGTTGTGCTAGATGAACGAACGTCTCTCCACATGCTCAGTTCTGAGAGATAAGTGTGTGTGAAAGCCGTCCTTCAAGTAGCTTGTTGGGAACACAAAGTTCCTTTTCAGTTGCCAACTACACTCCAAATATATATATGGGGAGGTACGAGTTCCAACTCGCTTTTACAGTGTAAGCTGCAGGAACATCAAATCGGCACTAGAAAATACACTGAGAAACCAGAGTAAAAGTTTCTCCTGCAACCCGTTCACTATGTGCTACATGAACGAACGTCTTCCACATGCTCAGTTCTGAGAGATAAGAGTGAGTGAAAGCCATACTACACCTTGCCTGTTGGGAATACAAAGTTCATTTTTAGTTGCAAACTACACTCCATACATATATATGGTGAGGTACTAGCTCCAACTCCGTTTTACAGTGAAAACTGCAGGAACTTCAAACCGAAACTAGGAAACAGACTGAGAAATCAGAGTTATAGTTTCACCTGCAACCCGTTCCATTTGTGCTAGATGAACGAAATTCTCTCCACATGCTCAGTTCTGAGAGATAAGTGTGTGTGAAAGCCGTCCTTCACCTAGATTGTTGGGAACACAAAGTTCCTTTTCAATTGCAAACTGCACTCCATACATATATAAGAGGAGGTACTAGCTCCAAATCGGATTTACAGTGAAAACTGCAGGAACTTCAAACTGGCACTAGGAAACAGACTGAGAAACCAGAGTAAAAGTTTCTCCTGCAACCCGTTCCCTTTGTGCTAGGTGAACAAAAGTCTCTCCACATGCTAAGTTCTGAGAGATAAGTGTGTGTGAAAGCCATACTTCACCTAGCTTGTTGGGAATACAAAGTTCCTTTTCAGTTGCAAACTACACTCCAGAAATATATATGGGGAGGTAGTAGCTCCAACTCGATTTTACAGTGAAAACTGCAGGCACTTCAAACCGGCACTAGGAAACAGACTGAGAAACCAGAGTACAAGTTTCTCCTGCAACCCGTTCCATTTGTGCTAGATGAACGAACGTCTCTCCACATACTCAGTTCTGAGTGATAAGTGTGTGTGAAAGCCGTCCTTCACCTATCTTGTTGGGAACACAAAGTTCCTTTTCAGGTGCAAACTACACTCCTTACATATATATGGGGAGGTACTATCTCCAACTCGGTTTTACAGTGAAAACTGCAGGAACTTCATACCGGCACTAGGAAATACACTGAGAAACCAGACTAAAAGTTTCTCCTGCAACCCGTTCACTATGTGCTACATGAACGAACGTCTCTCACATGATCAGTTCTGAGAGATAATTGTGAGAGAAAGCCATACTACAAATTGCCTGTTGGGAATACAAAGTTCCTTTTTAGTTGCAAACTACACTCCATACATATATATGGTGAGGTACTAGCTCCAACTCGGTTTTACAGTGAAAACTGCAGGAACTTCAAACAGGCTCTAGGAAACAGACTGAGAAACCAGAGTACAAGTTTCTCCTGCAAACTTTTCCCCTTGTGCTAGATGAACGAAAGTCTCTCCACATGCTCAGTTCTGAGAGATAATTGTGTGTGAAAGCCGTCCTTCACCTAGATAGTTGGGAACATAAACTTAATTTTCAGTTGCAAACTACACTCCTTACATATATATGGGGAGGTACTAGCTCCAACTC
This sequence comes from Camelus dromedarius, assembly GCF_036321535.1. Taxonomy (NCBI): domain Eukaryota; kingdom Metazoa; phylum Chordata; class Mammalia; order Artiodactyla; family Camelidae; genus Camelus; species Camelus dromedarius. The sequence continues at coordinate 11,076,583 of NC_087443.1, forward strand.
TGTTTTACAGTGAAAACTGCAGGAAATTCAAACCGGCCCCATAATGCAGACTGAGAAAGAAGAGTAAAAGTTTCTCCTGCACCCGTTCCTTTGTGCTAGATGAACAAACGTCTCTCCACATGCTCAGTTCTGAGAGATAATTGTGTGTGAAAGCCATACTTAACCTAGCTTGATGGGAACAAAAAGTTCCTTTTCAGTTGCAAACTACACTCCAGATATATATATGGGGAGGTACTAGCTCCAACTCGGTTTTACAGTGAAAACTGCAGGAACTTAAAACCGGCACTTGGAAACAGACTGAGAAACGAGAGTATAACTTTCTCCTGCAAACCATTCCCGTTGTGCTAGATGAACGAACGTCTCTCCACATGCTCAGTTCTGAGAAATAAGTGTGTGTGAAAGCCGTCCTTCACCTAGCTTGTTGGGAATACAAAGTTCCTTTTTAGTTGCAAACTGCACTCCATACATATATAAGGGGAGGTACTAGTTCCAAATCGTATTTACAGTGAAAACTGCAGGCACTTCAAACCGGCACTAGGAAACAGACTGAGAAACCAGAGTAAAAGTTTCTCCTGCAACCCGTTCCTTTGTGCTAGATGAACAAACGTCTCTTCACATGCTCAGTTCTGAGAGATAATTGTGAGTGAAAGCGATACTTCACCTAGCTTGTTGGGAATACAAAGTTCCTTTTCAGTTTCAAAATACACTCCAGATATATATATGCGGAGGTACTAGATCCAACTCGGTTTTACAGTGAAAACTGCAGGAATTTCAAACCGGCAGTAGGAAACAGACTGAGAAACCAGAGTAAAAGTTTCTCCTGCATCCCGTTCCCGTTGTGCTAGCGAACGAACATCTCTCCACATGCTCAGTTTTGAGAGATGAGTGTTTGTGAAAGCCGTACTTCACCTAGCTTGTTGGGAACACAAAGTTCCTTTTCATGTGCAAACTACAATCCTTACATATATAAGGGGAAGTACTAGCTTCAAATCGGATTTACAGTGAAAACTGCACGAACTTCAAACCGGAACTAGGAAACCGACTGAGAAACCAGAGTAAAAGTTTCTCCTGCAACCTGTTCCCTTTGTGCTAGATGAACGAATGTCTCTCCAAATGCTCAGTTCTGAGAGGTAAGTGTGTGTGAAAGCCATACTTCACCTAGCTTGTTGGGAATACAAAGTTAGTTTTCATTTGCAAACTACAATCCATACATATATATGGGGAGGTACTAGCTCCAACTCCGTTTTACAGTGAAAACTGCAGGAACTTCAAACCGGCCCCAAAATTCAGACTGAGAATCAAGAGTAAAAGTTTCTCCTGCACCCGTTCCTTTGTGCTAGATGAACAAACGTCTCTCCACATGCTCAGTTCTGAGAGATAATTGTGTGTGAAAGCCATACTTAACCTAGCTTGTTGGGAACAAAAAGTTCCTTTTCAGTTGCAAACTACACTCCAGATATATATATGGGGAGGTAGTAGCTCCAACTCGGTTTTACAGTGAAAACTGCAGGAACTTAAAACCGGCACTTGGAAACAGACTGAGAAACCAGAGTAAAAGTTTCTCCTGCAAACCATTCCCGTTGTGCTAGATGAACGAACGTCTCTCCACATGCTCAGTTCTGAGTGATAAGTGTGTGTGAAAGCTGTCCTTCAACTAGCTTGTTGTGAACACAAATTTCCTTTTAAGTTGCAAATTACACTCCATACATATATATGGGAGGTACTAGCTCCAATTCGGTTTTACAGTGAAAACTGCAGGAACTTCAAACTGGCAGTAAGAAAGAGACTGAGAAACCAGAGTAAATGTTTCTCCTGCATCCCGTTCCCGTTGTGCTAGCGAACGAACATCTCTCCACATGCTCAGTTTTGAGAGATGAGTGTTTGTGAAAGCCGTCCTTCACCTAGCTTGTTGGGAACACAAAGTTCCTTTTCAGTTGCAAACTACACTCCATATATATATATGGGAGGTACTAGCTCCAATTCGGTTTTACAGTGAAAACTGCAGGCACTTCAAACCGGCACAAGGAAACAGACTGAGAAACCAGAGTAAAAGTTGCTCCTGCAAACCTTCCCGTTGTGCTAGATGAACGAACGTCTCTCCACATGCTCAGTTCTGAGAGATAAGTGTGTGTGAAAGCCGTCCTTCAAGTAGCTTGTTGGGAACACAAAGTTCCTTTTCAGTTGCCAACTACACTCCAAATATATATATGGGGAGGTACGAGTTCCAACTCGCTTTTACAGTGTAAGCTGCAGGAACATCAAATCGGCACTAGAAAATACACTGAGAAACCAGAGTAAAAGTTTCTCCTGCAACCCGTTCACTATGTGCTACATGAACGAACGTCTTCCACATGCTCAGTTCTGAGAGATAAGAGTGAGTGAAAGCCATACTACACCTTGCCTGTTGGGAATACAAAGTTCATTTTTAGTTGCAAACTACACTCCATACATATATATGATGAGGTACTAGCTCCAACTCCGTTTTACAGTGAAAACTGCAGGAACTTCAAACCGAAACTAGGAAACAGACTGAGAAATCAGAGTTATAGTTTCACCTGCAACCCGTTCCATTTGTGCTAGATGAACGAAATTCTCTCCACATGCTCAGTTCTGAGAGATAAGTGTGTGTGAAAGCCGTCCTTCACCTAGATTGTTGGGAACACAAAGTTCCTTTTCAATTGCAAACTGCACTCCATACATATATAAGAGGAGGTACTAGCTCCAAATCGGATTTACAGTGAAAACTGCAGGAACTTCAAACTGGCACTAGGAAACAGACTGAGAAACCAGAGTAAAAGTTTCTCCTGCAACCCGTTCCCTTTGTGCTAGGTGAACAAAAGTCTCTCCACATGCTAAGTTCTGAGAGATAAGTGTGTGTGAAAGCCATACTTCACCTAGCTTGTTGGGAATACAAAGTTCCTTTTCAGTTGCAAACTACACTCCAGAAATATATATGGGGAGGTAGTAGCTCCAACTCGATTTTACAGTGAAAACTGCAGGCACTTCAAACCGGCACTAGGAAACAGACTGAGAAACCAGAGTACAAGTTTCTCCTGCAACCCGTTCCATTTGTGCTAGATGAACGAACGTCTCTCCACATACTCAGTTCTGAGTGATAAGTGTGTGTGAAAGCCGTCCTTCACCTATCTTGTTGGGAACACAAAGTTCCTTTTCAGGTGCAAACTACACTCCTTACATATATATGGGGAGGTACTATCTCCAACTCGGTTTTACAGTGAAAACTGCAGGAACTTCATACCGGCACTAGGAAATACACTGAGAAACCAGACTAAAAGTTTCTCCTGCAACCCGTTCACTATGTGCTACATGAACGAACGTCTCTCACATGATCAGTTCTGAGAGATAATTGTGAGAGAAAGCCATACTACAAATTGCCTGTTGGGAATACAAAGTTCCTTTTTAGTTGCAAACTACACTCCATACATATATATGGTGAGGTACTAGCTCCAACTCGGTTTTACAGTGAAAACTGCAGGAACTTCAAACAGGCTCTAGGAAACAGACTGAGAAACCAGAGTACAAGTTTCTCCTGCAAACTTTTCCCCTTGTGCTAGATGAACGATAGTCTCTCCACATGCTCAGTTCTGAGAGATAAGTGTGTGTGAAAGCCGTCCTTCACCTAGATAGTTGGGAACATAAACTTAATTTTCAGTTGCAAACTACACTCCTTACATATATATGGGGAGGTACTAGCTCCAACTCTGTTTTACAGTGAAAACTGCAGGAAATTCAAACCGGCCCCATAATGCAGACTGAGAAAGAAGAGTAAAAGTTTCTCCTGCACCCGTTCCTTTGTGCTAGATGAACAAACGTCTCTCCACATGCTCAGTTCTGAGAGATAATTGTGTGTGAAAGCCATACTTAACCTAGCTTGATGGGAACAAAAAGTTCCTTTTCAGTTGCAAACTACACTCCAGATATATATATGGGGAGGTACTAGCTCCAACTCGGTTTTACAGTGAAAACTGCAGGAACTTAAAACCGGCACTTGGAAACAGACTGAGAAACGAGAGTATAACTTTCTCCTGCAAACCATTCCCGTTGTGCTAGATGAACGAACGTCTCTCCACATGCTCAGTTCTGAGAAATAAGTGTGTGTGAAAGCTGTCCTTCACCTAGCTTGTTGTGAACACAAAGTTCCTTTTCAGGAGCAAACTACATTCCTTACATATATATGGGGAAGTAGTAGCTCCAACTCGGTTTTACAGTGAAACCTCCAGGAACTTCAAACCGGCACTAGGAAACAGACTGAGAAACCAGAGTAAAAGTTTCTCCTGCAACCCGTTCCCTTTGTGCTAGATGAACGATTGTCTATCCACATGCTCAGTTCTGAGAGATAAGTGTGTGTGAAAGCCGTCCTTCACCTAGCTTGTTGGGAATACAAAGTTCCTTTTTAGTTGCAAACTGCACTCCATACATATATAAGGGGAGGTACTAGTTCCAAATCGTATTTACAGTGAAAACTGCAGGCACTTCAAACCGGCACTAGGAAACAGACTGAGAAACCAGAGTAAAAGTTTCTCCTGCAACCCATTCCCTTTGAGCTAGATGAATGAAAGTCTCTCCAAATGCTCAGTTCTGAGAGATAAGTGACTGTGAAAGCCATACTTCACCTAGCTTGTTGGGAATACAAAGTTCCTTTTCAGTTGCAAACTACACTCCATACATATATATGGGGAGGTACCAGCTCCAACACTGTTTTACAGTGAAAACTGCAAGAACTTCAAACCGGCACTAGGATGCAGAATGAGAAACCAGAGTAAAAGTTTCTCCTGCAACCCGTTCCTTTGTGCTAGATGAACAAAAGTCTCTTCACATGCTCAGTTCTGAGAGATAATTGTGAGTGAAAGCGATACTTCACCTAGCTTGTTGGGAATACAAAGTTCCTTTTCAGTTGCAAAATACACTCCAGATATATATATGCGGAGGTACTAGATCCAACTCGGTTTTACAGTGAAAACTGCAGGAATTTCAAACCGGCAGTAGGAAACAGACTGAGAAACCAGAGTAAAAGTTTCTCCTGCATCCCGTTCCCGTTGTGCTAGCGAACGAACATCTCTCCACATGCTCAGTTTTGAGAGATGAGTGTTTGTGAAAGCCGTACTTCACCTAGCTTGTTGGGAACACAAAGTTCCTTTTCATGTGCAAACTACAATCCTTACATATATAAGGGGAAGTACTAGCTTCAAATCGGATTTACAGTGAAAACTGCACGAACTTCAAACCGGAACTAGGAAACCGACTGAGAAACCAGAGTAAAAGTTTCTCCTGCAACCTGTTCCCTTTGTGCTAGATGAACGAATGTCTCTCCAAATGCTCAGTTCTGAGAGGTAAGTGTGTGTGAAAGCCATACTTCACCTAGCTTGTTGGGAATACAAAGTTAGTTTTCATTTGCAAACTACAATCCATACATATATATGGGGAGGTACTAGCTCCAACTCCGTTTTACAGTGAAAACTGCAGGAACTTCAAACCGGCCCCAAAATTCAGACTGAGAAACAAGAGTAAAAGTTTCTCCTGCACCCGTTCCTTTGTGCTAGATGAACAAACGTCTCTCCACATGCTCAGTTCTGAGAGATAATTGTGTGTGAAAGCCATACTTAACCTAGCTTGTTGGGAACAAAAAGTTCCTTTTCAGTTGCAAACTACACTCCAGATATATATATGGGGAGGTAGTAGCTCCAACTCGGTTTTACAGTGAAAACTGCAGGAACTTAAAACCGGCACTTGGAAACAGACTGAGAAACCAGAGTAAAAGTTTCTCCTGCAAACCATTCCCGTTGTGCTAGATGAACGAACGTCTCTCCACATGCTCAGTTCTGAGTGATAAGTGTGTGTGAAAGCTGTCCTTCAACTAGCTTGTTGTGAACACAAATTTCCTTTTAAGTTGCAAATTACACTCCATACATATATATGGGAGGTACTAGCTCCAATTCGGTTTTACAGTGAAAACTGCAGGAACTTCAAAGTGGCAGTAAGAAAGAGACTGAGAAACCAGAGTAAATGTTTCTCCTGCATCCCGTTCCCGTTGTGCTAGCGAACGAACATCTCTCCACATGCTCAGTTTTGAGAGATGAGTGTTTGTGAAAGCCGTCCTTCACCTAGCTTGTTGGGAACACAAAGTTCCTTTTCAGTTGCAAACTACACTCCATACATATATATGGGAGGTACTAGCTCCAATTCGGTTTTACAGTGAAAACTGCAGGCACTTCAAACCGGCACAAGGAAACAGACTGAGGAACCAGAGTAAAAGTTGCTCCTGCAACCCTTTCCCTTTGTGCTAGATGAACGAATATCTATCCACATGGTCAGTTCTGAGAGGTAAGTGTGTGTGAAAGCCGTCCTTCACCTAGCTTGTTGGGAATACAAAGTTCCTTTTCAGGTGCCAACTACACTCCAAACATATATATGGGGAGGAACGAGATCCAACTCGCTTTTACAGTGAAAGCTGCAGGAACTTCAAATCGGCCCTAGAAAATTCACTGAGAAACCAGAGTAAAAGTTTTTCCAGCAACCCGTTCACTATTTGCTACATGAACGAACGTCACCCACATGCTCATTACAGAGAGATAAGTGTGAGTGAAAGCCATATTTTACCTAGCTTGTTGGGAATACAAAGTTCCTTTTTAGTTGCTAACTACACTCCATATATATATATGGGGAGATACTAGCTCCAAATCTGTTTTACAGTGAAAACTGCATTAACTTCAAACCGGCATTAGGATGCAGACTGAGAAACCAGAAGAAAAGTTTCTCCTGCCACCCGTTCCCTTTGTGCTAGATGAACAAACGTCTCTCCACATGCTCAGTTGTGAGAGATAAGTGTGTGTGAAAGCCGTCCTTCACCTAGATTGTTGGGAACACAAAGTTCCTTTTCAATTGCAAACTGCACTCCATACATATATAAGGGGAGGTACTAGCTCCAAATCGGATTTACAGTGAAAACTGCAGGAATTTCAAACTGGCACTAGGAAACAGACTGAGAAACCAGAGTAAAAGTTTCTCCTGCAACCCGTTCCCTTTGTGCTATGTGAACAAAAGTCTCTCCACATGCTAAGTTCTGAGAGATAAGTGTGTGTGAAAACCATACTTCATCTAGCTTGTTGGGAATACAAAGTTCCTTTTCAGTTGCAAACTACACTCCAGATATATATATGGGGAGGTAGTAGCTCCAACACGGTTTTACAGTGAAAACTGCAGGCACTTCAAACCGGCACTAGGAAACAGACTGAGAAACCAGAGTACAAGTTTCTCCTGCAACCCGTTCCCTTTGTGCTCGATGAACGAACGTCTCTCCACATACTCAGTTCTGAGAGATAAGTGTGTGTGAAAGCCGTCCTTCACCTAGATAGTTGGGAACAAAAAGTTCCTTTTCAGTTGCAAACTACACTCCTTACATATATATGGGGAGGTACTAGCTCCAACTCGGTTCTACAGTGAAACCTGCAGGAACTTCAAACCGGCACTAGGAAACAGACTGAGAAACCAGAGAAAAATTTTCTCCAGCAAAACGTTCACTATCTGCTACATGAACGAACGTCTCCCACATGCTCAGTTCTGAGAGATAAGTGTGAGTAAAAGCCATACTACACCTTGCCTGTTGGGAATACAAAGTTCCTTTTTAGTTGCAAACTACAATCCATACATTTATATGGTGAGGTACTAGCACCAACTCGGTTTTACAGTGAAAACTGCAGGAACTTCAAACCGGCAGTAAGAAACAGACTGTGAACCCAGAGTAAAAGTTTCACCTGCATCCCTTTCCCGTTGTGCTAGATGAACGAACATCTCTCCACATGCTCAGTTCTTAGAGATAAGTGTGTGTGAAAGCCGTCCTTCACCTATCTTGTTGGGAACACAAATTTCATTTTCAGGTGCAAACTACACTCCTTACATATATATGGGGAGGTACTATCTCCAACTCCGTTTTACAGTGAAAACTGCAGGAACATCAAACCGGCAATAGGAAACACACTGAGAAACCAGATTAAAAGTTGCTCCTGCAACCCGTTCCCGTTTTGCTAGATGAACGAACGTCTCTCCACATGCTCAGTTCTGAGAGTTAAGTGTGTGTGAAAGCCATCCTTCACCTAGCTTGCTGTGAACACAAAGTTCCTTTTAGGTTGCAAACTACACTCCATACATATATATGGGGAGGTACTTGCTCCAACTCGATTTTACAGAGAAAACTGCAGGAACTTCAAACTGGCACTAGGAAACACACTGAGAAACCAGAGTAATAGTTTCACCTGCAACCCGTTCCCGTTTTGCTAGATGAATGAACGTCTCTCCTCTTTCTCAGTTCTGAGAGATAAGTGTGTGTGAAAGCCTACCTTCACCTAGCTTGTTTGGAAAACAAAGTTCCTTTCAGTAGCAAACTACAATCTTAGATAAATATGGGGAGGTACTTGCTCCAACTCGGTTTTACAGTGAAACCTGCAGGAACTTAAAACCGTCACTAGGAAACAGACTGAGAAACCAGAGTAAAAGTTTCTCCTGCAATCCGTTCCCTTTGTGCTAGATGAACGAATGTCTCTCCACATGCTCAGTTCTGAGAGATAAGTGTGTGTGAAAGCCGTTCTTCACCTAGGTTGTTGGGAAAACAAAGTTCCTTTTCAGTTGCCAACTACACTCCAAACATATATATGGGGAGGTACGAGCTCCAACTCGCTTTTACAGTGAAAACTGCAGGAACTTCATACCGGCACTAGGAAATACACTGAGAAACCAGACTAAAAGTTTCTCCTGCAACCCGTTCACTATGTGCTACATGAACGAACGTCTCTCACATGATCAGTTCTGAGAGATAATTGTGAGAGGAAGCCATACTACAACTTGCCTGTTGGGAATACAAAGTTCCTTTTTAGTTGCAAACTACACTCCATACATATATATGGTGAGGTACTAGCTCCAACTCGGTTTTACAGGGAAAACTGCAGGAACTTCGAACCGGCTCTAGGAAACAGACTGAGAAACCAGACTACAAGTTTCTCCTGCAACCCGTTCCCCTTGTGCTAGATGAACGAACGTCTCTCCACATGCTCAGTTCTGAGAGATAAGTCTGTGTGAAAGCCGTCCTTCACCTAGATAGTTGGGAATATAAAGTTAATTTTCAGTTGCTAACTACACTCCTTACATATATATGGGGAGGTACTAGCTCCAACTCGGTTGTACAGTGAAACCTGCAGGAACTTCAAACCTGCTCTAGGAAACAGACTGAGAAACCAGAGAAAAAGTTTCTCCTGCAACCCGTTCAATATGTGCTACATGAACGAACGTCTCCCACATGCCCAGTTCTGAGAGATAAGTGTGAGTAAAAGCCATACTACACCTTGCCTGTTGGGAATACAAAGTTCCTTTTTAGTTGCAAACTATAATCCATACATATATATGGTGAGGTACTAGCACCAACTCGGTTTTACAGTGAAAACTGCAGGAAATTCAAACCGGCACTAGGAAACAGACTGAGAAACCAGAGTAAAAGTTTCACCTGCAAACCGTTCCCTTTGTGCTAGATGCACGATCTTCTCTCCACATGCTCATTTCTGAGAAATAAGTGTGAGTGAATGCCGTCCTTCACCTAGATTTTTGGGAACACAAAGATCCTTTTCAGTTGCAAAATGCAATCCATACATATATAAGGGGAGGTAGTAGCTCCAAATCTTATTTACAGTGAAAACTGCAGGAACTTCAATCCGGCAGTAAGAAACAGACTGTGAACCCAGAGTAAAAGTTTCACCTGCATCCCTTTCCCGTTGTGCTAGATGAACGAACATCTCTCCACATGCTCAGTTCTGAGAGATGAGTGTGTGTGAAAGCCGTCCTTCACCTAGCTTGTTGGGAACACAAAGTTCGTTTTCAGGTGCTAACTACACTCCTTACATATAAATGGGGAGGTACTATCTCCAACTCCGTTTTACAGTGAAAACTGCAGGAACATCAAACCGGCAATAGGAAACACACTGAGAAACCAGAGTAAATGTTGCCCCTGCAACCCGTTCCCGTTTTGCTAGATGAACGAACGTCTCTCCACATACTCAGTTCTGAGTGATAAGTGTGTGTGAAAGCCGTCCTTCACCTATCTTGTTGGGAACACAAAGTTCCTTTTCAGGTGCAAACTACACTCCTTACATATATATGGGGAGGTACTATCTCCAACTCGGTTTTACAGTGAAAACTGCAGGAACTTCATACCGGCACTAGGAAATACACTGAGAAACCAGACTAAAAGTTTCTCCTGCAACCCGTTCACTATGTGCTACATGAACGAACGTCTCTCACATGATCAGTTCTGAGAGATAATTGTGAGAGAAAGCCATACTACAAATTGCCTGTTGGGAATACAAAGTTCCTTTTTAGTTGCAAACTACACTCCATACATATATATGGTGAGGTACTAGCTCCAACTCGGTTTTACAGTGAAAACTGCAGGAACTTCAAACAGGCTCTAGGAAACAGACTGAGAAAACAGAGTACAAGTTTCTCCTGCAAACTTTTCCCCTTGTGCTAGATGAACGAAAGTCTCTCCACATGCTCAGTTCTGAGAGATAAGTGTGTGTGAAAGCCGTCCTTCACCTAGATAGTTGGGAACATAAACTTAATTTTCAGTTGCAAACTACACTCCTTACATATATATGGGGAGGTACTAGCTCCAACTCTGTTTTACAGTGAAAACTGCAGGAAATTCAAACCGGCCCCATAATGCAGACTGAGAAAGAAGAGTAAAAGTTTCTCCTGCACCCGTTCCTTTGTGCTAGATGAACAAACGTCTCTCCACATGCTCAGTTCTGAGAGATAATTGTGTGTGAAAGCCATACTTAAACTAGCTTGATGGGAACAAAAAGTTCCTTTTCAGTTGCAAACTACACTCCAGATATATATATGGGGAGGTACTAGCTCCAACTCGATTTTACAGTGAAAACTGCAGGAACTTCAAACCGGCAATAGGAAACAGACTGAGAAACGAGAGTATAACTTTCTCCTGCAAACCATTCCCGTTGTGCTAGATGAACGAACGTCTCTCCACATGCTCAGTTCTGAGAAATAAGTGTGTGTGAAAGCTGTCCTTCACCTAGCTTGTTGTGAACACAAAGTTCCTTTTCAGGTGCAAACTACATTCCTTACATATATATGGGGAAGTACTAGCTCCAACTCGGTTTTACAGTGAAACCTCCAGGAACTTCAAACCGGCACTAGGAAACAGACTGAGAAACCAGAGTAAAAGTTTCTCCTGCAACCCGTTCCCTTTGTGCTAGATGAACGATTGTCTATCCACATGCTCAGTTCTGAGAGATAAGTGTGTGTGAAAGCCGTCCTTCACCTAGCTTGTTGGGAATACAAAGTTCCTTTTTAGTTGCAAACTGCACTCCATACATATATAAGGGGAGGTACTAGTTCCAAATCGTATTTACAGTGAAAACTGCAGGCACTTCAAACCGGCACTAGGAAACAGACTGAGAAACCAGAGTAAAAGTTTCTCCTGCAACCCGTTCCCTTTGAGCTAGATGAATGAAAGTCTCTCCAAATGCTCAGTTCTGAGAGATAAGTGACTGTGAAAGCCATACTTCACCTAGCTTGTTGGGAATACAAAGTTCCTTTTCAGTTGCAAACTACACTCCATACATATATATGGGGAGGTACCAGCTCCAACACTGTTTTACAGTGAAAACTGCAAGAACTTCAAACCGGCACTAGGATGCAGAATGAGAAACCAGAGTAAAAGTTTCTCCTGCAACCCGTTCCTTTGTGCTAGATGAACAAACGTCTCTTCACATGCTCAGTTCTGAGAGATAATTGTGAGTGAAAGCGATACTTCACCTAGCTTGTTGGGAATACAAAGTTCCTTTTCAGTTGCAAAATACACTCCAGATATATATATGCGGAGGTACTAGATCCAACTCGGTTTTACAGTGAAAACTGCAGGAATTTCAAACCGGCAGTAGGAAACAGACTGAGAAACCAGAGTAAAAGTTTCTCCTGCATCCCGTTCCCGTTGTGCTAGCGAACGAACATCTCTCCACATGCTCAGTTTTGAGAGATGAGTGTTTGTGAAAGCCGTACTTCACCTAGCTTGTTGGGAACACAAAGTTCCTTTTCATGTGCAAACTACAATCCTTACATATATAAGGGGAAGTACTAGCTTCAAATCGGATTTACAGTGAAAACTGCACGAACTTCAAACCGGAACTAGGAAACCGACTGAGAAACCAGAGTAAAAGTTTCCCCTGCAACCTGTTCCCTTTGTGCTAGATGAACGAATGTCTCTCCAAATGCTCAGTTCTGAGAGGTAAGTGTGTGTGAAAGCCATACTTCACCTAGCTTGTTGGGAATACAAAGTTAGTTTTCATTTGCAAACTACAATCCATACATATATATGGGGAGGTACTAGCTCCAACTCCGTTTTACAGTGAAAACTGCAGGAACTTCAAACCGGCCCCAAAATTCAGACTGAGAAACAAGAGTAAAAGTTTCTCCTGCACCCGTTCCTTTGTGCTAGATGAACAAACGTCTCTCCACATGCTCAGTTCTGAGAGATAATTGTGTGTGAAAGCCATACTTAACCTAGCTTGTTGGGAACAAAAAGTTCCTTTTCAGTTGCAAACTACACTCCAGATATATATATGGGGAGGTAGTAGCTCCAACTCGGTTTTACAGTGAAAACTGCAGGAACTTAAAACCGGCACTTGGAAACAGACTGAGAAACCAGAGTAAAAGTTTCTCCTGCAAACCATTCCCGTTGTGCTAGATGAACGAACGTCTCTCCACATGCTCAGTTCTGAGTGATAAGTGTGTGTGAAAGCTGTCCTTCAACTAGCTTGTTGTGAACACAAATTTCCTTTTAAGTTGCAAATTACACTCCATACATATATATGGGAGGTACTAGCTCCAATTCGGTTTTACAGTGAAAACTGCAGGAACTTCAAACTGGCAGTAAGAAAGAGACTGAGAAACCAGAGTAAATGTTTCTCCTGCATCCCGTTCCCGTTGTGCTAGCGAACGAACATCTCTCCACATGCTCAGTTTTGAGAGATGAGTGTTTGTGAAAGCCGTCCTTCACCTAGCTTGTTGGGAACACAAAGTTCCTTTTCAGTTGCAAACTACACTCCATACATATATATGGGAGGTACTAGCTCCAATTCGGTTTTACAGTGAAAACTGCAGGCACTTCAAACCGGCACAAGGAAACAGACTGAGAAACCAGAGTAAAAGTTGCTCCTGCAACCCGTTCCCTTTGTGCTAGATGAACGAATATCTATCCACATGGTCAGTTCTGAGAGGTAAGTGTGTGTGAAAGCCGTCCTTCACCTAGCTTGTTGGGAATACAAAGTTCCTTTTCAGGTGCCAACTACACTCCAAACATATATATGGGGAGGAACGAGATCCAACTCGCTTTTACAGTGAAAGCTGCAGGAACTTCAAATCGGCCCTAGAAAATTCACTGAGAAACCAGAGTAAAAGTTTTTCCAGCAACCCGTTCACTATTTGCTACATGAACGAACGTCACCCACATGCTCATTACAGAGAGATAAGTGTGAGTGAAAGCCATATTTTACCTAGCTTGTTGGGAATACAAAGTTCCTTTTTAGTTGCAAACTACACTCCGTATATATATATGGGGAGATACTAGCTCCAAATCTGTTTTACAGTGAAAACTGCATTAACTTCAAACCGGCATTAGGATGCAGACTGAGAAACCAGAAGAAAAGTTTCTCCTGCCACCCGTTCCCTTTGTGCTATGTGAACAAAAGTCTCTCCACATGCTAAGTTCTGAGAGATAAGTGTGTGTGAAAACCATACTTCATCTAGCTTGTTGGGAATACAAAGTTCCTTTTCAGTTGCAAACTACACTGCAGATATATATATGGGGAGGTACTAGCTCCAACTCGGTTCTACAGTGAAACCTGCAGGAACTTCAAACCGGCACTAGGAAACAGACTGAGAAACCAGAGAAAAATTTTCTCCAGCAAAACGTTCACTATCTGCTACATGAACGATCGTCTCCCACATGCTCAGTTCTGAGAGATAAGTGTGAGTAAAAGCCATACTACACCTTGCCTGTTGGGAATACAAAGTTCCTTTTTAGTTGCAAACTACAATCCATACATTTATATGGTGAGGTACTAGCACCAACTCGGTTTTACAGTGAAAACTGCAGGAACTTCAAACCGGCAGTAAGAAACAGACTGTGAACCCAGAGTAAAAGTTTCACCTGCATCCCTTTCCCGTTGTGCTAGATGAACGAACATCTCTCCACATGCTCAGTTCTTAGAGATAAGTGTGTGTGAAAGCCGTCCTTCACCTATCTTGTTGGGAACACAAAGTTCATTTTCAGGTGCAAACTACACTCCTTACATATATATGGCGAGGTACTATCTCCAACTCCGTTTTACAGTGAAAACTGCAGGAACATCAAACCGGCAATAGGAAACACACTGAGAAACCAGATTAAAAGTTGCTCCTGCAACCCGTTCCCGTTTTGCTAGATGAACGAACGTCTCTCCACATGCTCAGTTCTGAGAGTTAAGTGTGTGTGAAAGCCATCCTTCACCTAGCTTGCTGTGAACACAAAGTTCCTTTTAGGTTGCAAACTACACTCCATACATATATATGGGGAGGTACTTGCTCCAACTCGATTTTACAGAGAAAACTGCAGGAACTTCAAACTGGCACTAGGAAACACACTGAGAAACCAGAGTAATAGTTTCACCTGCAACCCGTTCCCGTTTTGCTAGATGAATGAACGTCTCTCCTCTTGCTCAGTTCTGAGAGATAAGTGTGTGTGAAAGCCTACCTTCACCTAGCTTGTTTGGAAAACAAAGTTCCTTTCAGTAGCAAACTACAATCTTAGATAAATATGGGGAGGTACTAGCTCCAACTCGGTTTTACAGTGAAACCTGCAGGAACTTAAAACCGTCACTAGGAAACAGACTGAGAAACCAGAGTAAAAGTTTCTCCTGCAATCCGTTCCCTTTGTGCTAGATGAACGAATGTCTCTCCACATGCTCAGTTCTGAGAGATAAGTGTGTGTGAAAGCCGTTCTTCACCTAGGTTGTTGGGAAAACAAAGTTCCTTTTCAGTTGCCAACTACACTCCAAACATATATATGGGGAGGTACGAGCTCCAACTCGCTTTTACAGTGAAAACTGCAGGAACTTCATACCGGCACTAGGAAATACACTGAGAAACCAGACTAAAAGTTTCTCCTGCAACCCGTTCACTATGTGCTACATGAACGAACGTCTCTCACATGATCAGTTCTGAGAGATAATTGTGAGAGGAAGCCATACTACAACTTGCCTGTTGGGAATACAAAGTTCCTTTTTAGTTGCAAACTACACTCCATACATATATATGGTGAGGTACTAGCTCCAACTCGGTTTTACAGGGAAAACTGCAGGAACTTCAAACCGGCTCTAGGAAACAGACTGAGAAACCAGACTACAAGTTTCTCCTGCAACCCGTTCCCCTTGTGCTAGATGAACGAACGTCTCTCCACATGCTCAGTTCTGAGAGATAAGTCTGTGTGAAAGCCGTCCTTCACCTAGATAGTTGGGAATATAAAGTTAATTTTCAGTTGCTAACTACACTCCTTACATATATATGGGGAGGTACTAGCTCCAACCCGGTTGTACAGTGAAACCTGCAGGAACTTCAAACCTGCTCTAGGAAACAGACTGAGAAACCAGAGAAAAAGTTTCTCCTGCAACCCGTTCAATATGTGCTACATGAACGAACGTCTCCCACATGCCCAGTTCTGAGAGATAAGTGTGAGTAAAAGCCATACTACACCTTGCCTGTTGGGAATACAAAGTTCCTTTTTAGTTGCAAACTATAATCCATACATATATATGGTGAGGTACTAGCACCAACTCGGTTTTACAGTGAAAACTGCAGGAAATTCAAACCGGCACTAGGAAACAGACTGAGAAACCAGAGTAAAAGTTTCACCTGCAAACCGTTCCCTTTGTGCTAGATGCACGATCTTCTCTCCACATGCTCATTTCTGAGAAATAAGTGTGAGTGAATGCCGTCCTTCACCTAGATTTTTGGGAACACAAAGATCCTTTTCAGTTGCAAAAGGCAATCCATACATATATAAGGGGAGGTAGTAGCTCCAAATCTTATTTACAGTGAAAACTGCAGGAACTTCAAACCGGCAGTAAGAAACAGACTGTGAACCCAGAGTAAAAGTTTCACCTGCATCCCTTTCCCGTTGTGCTAGATGAACGAACATCTCTCCACATGCTCAGTTCTGAGAGATGAGTGTGTGTGAAAGCCGTCCTTCACCTAGCTTGTTGGGAACACAAAGTTCGTTTTCAGGTGCTAACTACACTCCTTACATATAAATGGGGAGGTACTATCTCCAACTCCGTTTTACAGTGAAAACTGCAGGAACATCAAACCGGCAATAGGAAACACACTGAGAAACCAGAGTAAATGTTGCCCCTGCAACCCGTTCCCGTTTTGCTAGATGAACGAACGTCTCTCCACATGCTCAGTTCTGAGAGTTAAGTGTGTGTGAAAGCCATCCTTCACTAGCTTGCTGTGAACACAAAGTTCCTTTTCAGTTGCAAACTACACTCCATACATATATATGGGGAGGTACTTGCTCGAACTCGATTTTACAGAGAAAACTGCAGGAACTTCAAACTGGCACTAGGAAACACACTGAGAAACCAGACTAAAAGTTTCTCCTGCAACCCGTTCACTATGTGCTACATGAACGAACGTCTCTCACATGATCAGTTCTGAGAGATAATTGTGAGAGAAAGCCATACTACAACTTGCCTGTTGGGAATACAAAGTTCCTTTTTAGTTGCAAACTACACTCCATACATATATATGGTGAGGTACTAGCTCCAACTCGGTTTTACAGTGAAAACTGCAGGAACTTCAAACCGGCTCTAGGAAACAGACTGAG
The DNA here is from genome assembly GCF_036321535.1 of Camelus dromedarius. Taxonomy (NCBI): domain Eukaryota; kingdom Metazoa; phylum Chordata; class Mammalia; order Artiodactyla; family Camelidae; genus Camelus; species Camelus dromedarius. The sequence continues at coordinate 11,093,525 of NC_087443.1, forward strand.
AAACCAGAGTACAAGTTTCTCCTGCAACCCGTTCCCCTTGTGCTAGATGAACGAACGTCTCTCCACATGCTCAGTTCTGAGAGATAAGTGTGTGTGAAAGCCGTCCTTCACACAGATAGTTGGGAACAAAAAGTTAATTTTCAGTTGCTAACTACACTCCTTACATATATATGGGGAGGTACTAGCTCCAACTAGGTTCTAAAGTGAAACCTGCAGGAACTTCCAACCGGCACTAGGAAACAGACTGAGAAACCAGAGAAAAAGTTTCTCCTGCAACCCGTTCACTATGTGCTACATGAACGAACGTCTCCCACATGCTCAGTTCTGAGAGATAAGTGTGAGTTAAAGCCATACTACACCTAGCCAGTTGGGAATACAAAGTTCCTTTTTAGTTGCAAACTATAATCCATACATATATATGGTGAGGTACTAGCACCAACTCGGTTTTACAGTGAAAACTGCAGGAAATTCAAACCGGCACTAGGAAACAGACTGAGAAAACAGAGTAAAAGTTTCACCTGCAAACCGTTCCCTTTGTGCTAGATGCACGATCTTCTCTCCACATGCTCATTTCTGAGAAATAAGTGTGAGTGAATGCCGTCCTTCACCTAGATTTTTGGGAACACAATGATCCTTTTCAGTTGCAAAATGCAATCCATACATATATAAGGGGAGGTAGCAGCTCCAAATCTTATTTACAGTGAAAACTGCAGGAACTTCAAACCGGCAATAAGAAACAGACTGTGAACCCAGAGTAAAAGTTTCACCTGCATCCCTTTCCCGTTGTGCTAGATGAACGAACATCTCTCCACATGCTCAGTTCTGAGAGATGAGTGTGTGTGAAAGCCGTCCTTCACCTAGCTTGTTGGGAAAACAAAGTTCGTTTTCAGGTGCTAACTACACTCCTTACATATATATGGGGAGGTACTAGCTCCAACTCGGTTTTACACTGAAACCTGCAGGAACTTCAAACCGGCAATAGGAAACACACTGAGAAACCAGAGTAAATGTTTCCTCTGCAACCCTTTCCCGTTATGCTAGATGAACGAACGTCTCTTCACATGCTCAGTTCTGAGAGGTAAGTGTGTATGAAAGCCATCCTTCACCTAGCTTGCTGTGAACACAAAGTTCCTTTTCAGTTGCAAACTACACTCCATACATATATATGGGGATGTACTAGATCCAACTCAGTTTTACAGAGAGAACTGTAGAAACTTCAAACTTGCACTAGGAAACACACTGAGAAACCAGAGTAAAAGTTTCCCCTGCAAACTGTTCCCTTTGTGCTAGATGAACGAACGTCTCTCCACATGCTCAGTTCTGAGAGATAAGTGTGTGTGAAAGCCATCCTTCACCTAGCTTGCTGTGAACACAAAGTTCCTTTTCAGTTGCAAACTACACTCCATACATATATATGTTGAGGTACTAGCTCCAACTCGGTTTTACAGTGAAAACTGCAGGAACTTCAAACCGACACTAGGAAACACACTGAGAAATCAGAGTTATAGTTTCACCTGCAATCCGTTCCCTTTGTGCTAGATGAACGAACTTCTCTCCACATGCTCAGTTCTGAGAGATAATTGTGTGTGAAAGCCGTCCTTCACCTAGATTGTTGGGAACAAAAAGTTCCTTTTTAGTTGCAAATTGCACTCCATACATATATAAGGGGAGGTACTAGTTCCAAATCGAATTTACAGTGAAAACTACAGGAACTTCAAACCGGCACTAGGAAAAAGACTGAGAAAACAGAGTAAAAGTTTCTCCTGCAACCCGTTCCCTTTGAGCTAGATGAACGAAAGTCTCTCCAAATGCTCAGTTCTGAGAGATAAGTGAGTGTGAAAGCCATACTTCACCTAGCTTGTTGGGAATAAAAAGTTCCTTTTCAGTTGCAAACTACACTCCATACATATATATGGGGAGGTACCATCTCCAACTCTATTTTACAGTGAAAACTGCAGGAACTTCAAACATGCACTAGGATGCAGACTGAGAAACCAGAGTAAAATTTCTCCTGCAAACCTTTCCCTTTGTGCTAGGTGAACAAAAGTCTCTCCACATGCTAAGTTCTGAGAGATAAGTGTGTGTGAAAGCCATACTTCACCTAGCTTGTTGGGAATACAAAGTTCCTTTTCAGTTGCAAACTACACTCCAGATATATATATGGGGAGGTAGTAGCTACAACTGGGTTTTACAGTGAAAACTGCAGGCACTTCAAACCGGCAAGGAAACAGACTGAAAAACCAGAGTAAAAGTTTCTCCTGCAAACATTTCCCGTTGTGCTAGATGAACGAACGTCTCCCAAAAGCTCAGTTCTGAGAGATAAGTGTGTGTGAAAGCCGTCCTTCACCTAGCTTTTGTGAACACAAAGTTCCTTTTAAGTTGCAAACTACACTCCATAAATATATATGGGGAGGTACTAGCTCCAACTCGGTTTTACAGTGAAAACTGCAGGTTCTTCATACCGGCACTAGGAAACAGACTGAGAATCCAGAGTAAATGTTTCTCCAGCAACCCATTCCCTTTGTGCTAGATGAACGAATGTCTCTCCACATGTTTAGTTCTGAGTGTTAAATGTGTGTGAAAGCCATACTTCACATAGCTTGTTGGGAATACAAAGTTCCTTTTCAGTTGCAAAGTACACTCCATACATACATATTGGGAGGTACTATCTCCACCTCGGTGTTACAGTGAAACCTGCAGGAACTTCAAACCGGCACTAGGAAACAGACTGAGAAACCAGAGTAAAAGTATCTCCTGCAAACTTTTCCCGTTGTGCTAGATGAATGAACATCTCTGCACATGCTCAGTTCTGAGAGATAATTGTGTGTGAAAGCCGTCCTTCACCTAGCTTGTTGGGAATACAAAGTTCCTTTTTAGGTGCAAACTACAATCCTTACATATATATGGGGTGGTACTAGCTCCAAATCGGTTTTACAGTGAAATCTGCCGGAACTTCAAACCGGCAATAGGAAACACACTGAGAAACCAGAGTAAAAGTTTCCTCTGCAACCCTTTCCCGTTATGCTAGATGAACGAACGTCTCTTCACATGCTCAGTTCTGAGAGGTAAGTGTGTATGAAAGCCATCCTTCACCTAGCTTGCTGTGAACACAAAGTTCCTTTTCAGTTGCAAACTACACTCCATACATATATATTGGGATGTACTAGATCCAACTCAGTTTTACAGAGAGAACTGTAGAAACTTCAAACTTGCACTAGGAAACACACTGAGAAACCAGAGTAAAAGTTTCCCCTGCAAACTGTTCCCTTTGTGCTAGATGAACGAACGTCTCTCCACATGCTCAGTTCTGAGAGATAAGTGTGTGTGAAAGCCATCCTTCACCTAGCTTGCTGTGAACACAAAGTTCCTTTTCAGTTGCAAACTACACTCCATACATATATATGTTGAGGTACTAGCTCCAACTCGGTTTTACAGTGAAAACTGCAGGAACTTCAAACCGACACTAGGAAACACACTGAGAAATCAGAGTTATAGTTTCACCTGCAATCCGTTCCCTTTGTGCTAGATGAACGAAGTTCTCTCCACATGCTCAGTTCTGAGAGATAATTGTGTGTGAAAGCCGTCCTTCACCTAGATTGTTGGGAACACAAAGTTCCTTTTTAGTTGCAAACTGCACTCCATACATATATAAGGGGAGGTACTAGTTCCAAATCGGATTTACAGTGAAAACTGCAGGAACTTCAAACCGGCACTAGGAAAAAGACTGAGAAAACAGAGTAAAAGTTTCCCTGCAACCCGTTCCCTTTGAGCTAGATGAACGAAAGTCTCTCCAAATGCTCAGTTCTGAGAGATAAGTGAGTGTGAAAGCCATACTTCACCTAGCTTGTTGGGAATAAAAAGTTCCTTTTCAGTTGCAAACTACACTCCATACATATATATGGGGAGGTACCATCTCCAACTCTATTTTACAGTGAAAACTGCAGGAACTTCAAACCGGCACTAGGATGCAGACTGAGAAACCAGAGTAAAATTTCTCCTGCAAACCTTTCCCTTTGTGCTAGGTGAACAAAAGTCTCTCCACATGCTAAGTTCTGAGAGATAAGTGTGTGTGAAAGCCATACTTCACCTAGCTTGTTGGGAATACAAAGTTCCTTTTCAGTTGCAAACTACACTCCAGATATATATATGGGGAGGTAGTAGCTCCAACTCGGTTTTACAGTGAAAACTGCAGGAACTTCAAACCGGCAAGGAAACAGACTGAAAAACCAGAGTAAAAGTTTCTCCTGCAAACATTTCCCGTTGTTCTAGATGAACGAACGTCTCCCAAAAGCTCAGTTCTGAGAGATAAGTGTGTGTGAAAGCCGTCCTTCACCTAGCTTGCTGTGAACACAAAGTTCCTTTTCAGTTGCAAACTACACTCCATACATATATATGGGGATGTACTAGATCCAACTCAGTTTTACAGAGAGAACTGTAGAAACTTCAAACTTGCACTAGGAAACACACTGAGAAACCAGAGTAAAAGTTTCCCCTGCAAACTGTTCCATTTGTGCTAGATGAACGAAAGTCTCTCCACATGCTCAGTTCTGAGAGATAAGTGTGTGTGAAAGCCATACTTCACCTAGCTTTTTGGGAATACAAAGTTCCTTTTTAGTTGCAAACTACACTCTATAAATATATATGTTGAGGTACTAGGTCCAACTCTGTTTTACAGTGAAAACTTCAGAAACATTAAATCGGCACTAGGATGCAGACTGAGAGACCAGAATAAAAGTTTCTCCTGCAACACGTTCCCTTTGTGCTAGATGAACGGACGTCTCTCAACATGCTCAGTTCTGAGAGATAAGTGTGTGTGAAAGCCGTCCTTCACCTAGATTGTTGTTAACACAAAGTTACTTTTCAGTTGCAAACTGCAATCCATAAATATATGAGAGGATGTACTAGCTCCAAATCGGTTTTACAGTGAAATCTGCAGAAACTTCAAACCGGCAGTAAGAAACACACTGAAAACCAGAGTAAAAGTTTCTCCTGCATCCCTTTCCCGTTGTGCTAGATGAACGAACATCTCTCCACATGCTCAGTTCTGAGAGATAATTGTGTGTGAAAGCCGTCCTTCACCTAGCTTGTTGGGAATACAAAGTTCCTTTTTAGGTGCAAACTACAATCCTTACATATATATGGGGTGGTACAAGCTCCAAATCGGTTTTACAGTGAAAACTGCCAGAACTTCAAACCGGCAATAGGAAACACACTGAGAAACCAGAGTAAAAGTTTCCCCTGCAAAACGTTCCCGTTATGCTAAATGAACGAACGTCTCTTCACATGCTCAGTTCTGAGAGGTAAGTGTGTATGAAAGCCATCCTTCACCTAGCTTTCTGTGAACACAAAGTTCCTTTTCAGTTGCAAACTACACTCCATACATATATATGGGGAGGAACTAGATTCAACTCAGTTTTACAGAGAAAACTGTAGAAACTTCAAACTTGCACTAGGAAACACACTGAGAAACCAGAGTAAAAGTTTCCACTGCAACCTGTTCCCTTTGTGCTAGATGAACGAACGTCTCTCCACATGCTCAGTTCTGAGAGATAAGTGTGTGTGAAATCCGTCCTTCACCTAGCTTGTTGTGAACACAAAGTTCCTTTTCAGTTGCAAACTACACTCCATACATATATATGGGGAGTTACTAGCTCCAACTCGGTTTTACAGTGAAAACTGCAGGATCTTCATACCGGCACTAGGAAACAGACTGAGAAACCAGAGTAAAAGTTTCTCCTGTAACCCGTTCCTTTGTGCTAGATGAACGAACGTCTCTCCACATGCTCAGGTCTGAGAGATAAGTGTGTGTGAAAGCCATACTTCACCTAGCTTGTTGGGAATACAAAGTTCCTTTTCAGTTGCAAACTACACTCCATACATATATATGGGGAGGTACTAGACCAACTCGGTTTTACTGTGAAAACTGCAGGAACTTCAAACCGGCACTAGGAAACAGACTGAGAAACCAGAGTAAAAGTTTCTCCTGCAATCCGTTCCCTTTGTGCTAGATGAACGAACGTCTCTCCACATGCTAAGTTCTGAGAGATAAGTGTGTGTGAAACCGTCTTTCAACTATCTAGTTGGAAATAAAAGTTCTTTTTCAGTTGAAAAATACACTCCGTACATATATATGGGGAGGTACTAGCTCCAACTCGGTTTTACAGTGAAAACTGCAGGAACTTCAAAACGGCACTAGGAAACAGACTGAGAAACCAGAGTAAAAGTTTCTCCTGCAACCCGTTCCCTTTGTGCTAGATGAACGAACGTCTCTCCACATGCTCAGTTCTGAGAGATAAGTGTGTGTGAAAGCCATACTTCACCTAGCTTTTTGGGAATACAAAGTTACTTTTTAGTTGCAAACTACATTCTATAAATATATATGTTGAGGTACTAGCTCCAACTCGGTTTTACAGTGAAAACTGCAGGAACATTAAATCGGCTCTAGGAAGCAGACTGAGAGACCAGAATAAAAGTTTCTCCTGCAACAGGTTCCCTTTGTGCTAGATGATCGGACGTCTCTCAACATGCTCAGCTCTTAGAGATAAGTGTGTGTGAATGCTGTCCTTCACCTAGCTAGTTGGGAACAAATAGTTCCTTTTCAGTTGCAAACTACACTCCTTACGTATATATGGGGAGGTACTAGCTCCAACTCGGTTTTACAGTGAAACCTGCAGGTACTTCCAGCCGGCACTAGGAAACAGACTGAGAAACCATAGAAAAGTTTCCACTGCAACCCGTTCCCTTTGTGCTAGATGAACGAACGTCTCTCCACTTGCTCAGTTCTGAGAGATAAGTGTGTGTGAAACCCATACTTCACCTAGCTATTTGGGAATACAAAGTTCCTTTTCAGTTGCAAACTACACTCCATACATATATATGGGGAGTTACTAGCTCCAACTCGGTTTTACAGTGAAAACTGCATGAACTTCATCCGACACTTGGAAACAGTCTGAGAAACCAGAGTAAAGTTTCTCCTGTAGACCGTTCCCTTTGTGCTAGATGAACGAACGTCTCTCCACATGCTCAGTTCTGAGAGATAATTGTGTGTGAAAGCCGTCCTTCAACTAGCTAGTTTGGAACAAATAGTTCCTTTTTATTTGCAAACTACACTCCATACATTTATATGGGGAGGTACTAGCTAAAACACGGTTTTACTGTGAAAACTGCAGGAACTTCAAACCGGCGCTAGGAAACAGACTGAGAAACCAGAGAAAAATTTTTTCCTCAAAACCGTTCCCGTTGTGCTATGTGAACAAACGTCTATCCACATGATAAGTTCTGACAGATAAGTGTGTGTGAAAGCCGCCCTTCACCTAATTTGTTGTGAACAGAAAGTTCCTTTTCAGTTGCAAACTAAACTACATACATATATATGGGGAGGTACTAGCTCCCACTCTGTTTTACAGTGAAAACTGCAGGAAATTTCAACCGGCACTAGGAAACAGACTGAGATACCAGAGTAAAAGTTTCTCCTGCAACCCGTTCCCTTTGTGCTAGATGAACGAAAGTCTCTCCACATGCTCAGTTCTGGAAGGTACGTGTGTGTGAAAGCCATACTTCACCTAGCTTGTTGGGAATACAAAGTTCCTTTTCAGTTGCAAACTACACTCCATACATATATATGGGGAGGTACAAGCTCCCACTTTGTTTTAAAGTGAAAACTGCAGGAACTTCAAACCGGTACTAGGAAACAGACTGAGAAACCAGATTAAAATTTTCTCCTGCAACGCGTTCCCTTTTTGCTAGATGAACGAAATTCTCTCCACATGCTAAGTTCTGAGAGATAAGTGTGTGTGAAAGCCATACTTCACCTAGCTTGTCGGGAATACAAAGTTCTTTTTCAGTTGCAAACTACACTCCATACATATATAAGGGGTGTACTAGCCCCAAATCGGTTTTACAGTAAAAACTGCAGGATCTTCAAACCGGCACTAAGAAACAGACTGAGAAACAAGAGTAAAAGTTTCTCCTACAACGCGTTCCCTTTGTGCTGGATGAACGAACCTCTCTCCACATGCTCAGTTCTGAGGGATAAGTGTGTGTGAAAGCCGTCCTTCACCTAGCTAGTTGGGAACAAAAAGTTCCTTTTCAGTTGCAAACTACACTCCTTACGTATATATGGGGAGGTACAAGCTCCAACTCGGTTTTACAGTGAAACCTGCAGGAACTTCCAACCGGCACTAGGAAACGGACTGAGAAACCAGAGTAAAAGTTTCTCCTGCAAACCGTTCCCTTTGTGCTAGATGAACGAACGTCTCTACACATGCTCAGTTCTGAGAGATAAGTGTGTGTGAAAGCCAAACTTCACCTAGCTTGTTGGGAATACAAAGTTCCTTTTCAGTTGCAAACTACACTGCATACATGTATATGGGTAGGTACTAGCTCCAACTCGGTTTTAAAGTGAAAATTGCAGGAAATTCAAACCAGCACTAGGAAACAGTCTGAGAAACCAGAGTAAAAGTATCTCCTGCAAACCGTTCCTTTTGTGCTAGATGAACAAACGTCTCTCCACACGATAAGTTCTGAGAGATAAGTGTGTGTGAAAGCCGCCCTTCACCTAGTTTGTTGTGAACACAAAGTTCCTTTTCAGTTGAAAACTAAACTACATACATATATATGGGGATGTATTATCTCCAACTCGGTTTTACAGTGAAAACTGCAGGAACTTCAAACCGGCACTAGAAAACAGACTGAGAAACCAGAGTAAAAGTTTCTCCTGCAACCCGTTCCATTTGTGCTAGATGAACGAATGTATCACCACATGCTCATTTCTGAGAGATAAGTGTGTGTGAAAGCCATACTTCACCATGCTTGTTGGGAATACAAAGTTACTTTTCAGTTTCAAATTTCAATCCATACATATATATGGGGATGTACTAGCTCCAACTCTGTTTTAGAGTGAAAACTGCAGGATCTTCAAACCGGCACTAGGAAAAAGACTGAGAAACCAGAGAAAAAATTTTTCCTGAAAACCGTTCCCGTTGTGCTAGATGAACAAACGTCTCTCCACATGCTCAGTTCTGAGAGATAAGTGTGTGTGAAAGCCGCACTTCACCTAATTTGTTGTGAACAGAAAGTTCCTTTTCAGTTGCAAACTAAACTACATACATATATATGGGGAGGTAGTAGCCCCAACTCGGTTTTACAGTGAAAACTGCATGAACTTCAACCCGGCAGTAGGAAACATACTGAGAAACCAAAGTAAAAGTTTCTCCTGCATCCCGTTCCATTTGTGCTAGATGACCGAAAGTCTCTCCACAAGCTCAGTTCTGAGAGATAAGTGTGTGTGAAAGCCATACTTCTCCTAGCTTGTCGGTAATACAAAGTTCCTTTTCAGTTGCAAACTACACTCCATACATATATAAGGGGTGTACTAGCCCCAAATCGGTTTTACAGTAAAAACTGCAGGATCTTCAAACCGGCACTAAGAAACAGACTGAGAAACAAGAGTAAAAGTTTCCCCTACAACGCGTTCCCTTTGTGCTGGATGAACGAACCTCTCTCCACATGCTCAGTTCTGAGGGATAAGTGTGTGTGAAAGCCGTCCTTCACCTAGCTAGTTGGGAACAAAAAGTTCCTTTTCAGTTGCAAACTACACTCCTTACGTATATATGGGGAGGTACTAGCTCCAACTCGGTTTTACAGTGAAACCTGCAGGAACTTCCAACCGGCACTAGGAAACGTACTGAGAAACCAGAGTAAAAGTTTCTCCTGCAAACCGTTCCCTTTGTGCTAGATGAACGAACGTCTCTACACATGCTCAGTTCTGAGAGATAAGTGTGTGTGAAAGCCAAACTTCACCTAGCTTGTTGGGAATACAAAGTTCCTTTTCAGTTGCAAACTACACTGCATACATGTATATGGGTAGGTACTAGCTCCAACTCGGTTTTAAAGGGAAAATTGCAGGAAATTCAAACCAGCACTAGGAAAAAGTCTGAGAAACCAGAGTAAAAGTTTCTCCTGCAAACCGTTCCCTTTGTGCTAGATGAACAAACGTCTCTCCACACGATAAGTTCTGAGAGATAAGTGTGTGTGAAAGCCGCCCTTCACCTAGTTTGTTGTGAACACAAAGTTCCTTTTCAGTTGAAAACTAAACTACATACATATATATGGGGATGTATTAGCTCCAACTCGGTTTTACAGTGAAAACTGCAGGAACTTCAAACCGGCACTAGAAAACAGACTGAGAAACCAGAGTAAAAGTTTCTCCTGCAACCCGTTCCATTTGTGCTAGATGAACGAATGTATCACCACATGCTCATTTCTGAGAGATATGTGTGTGTGAAAGCCATACTTCACCATGCTTGTTGGGAATACAAAGTTACTTTTCAGTTTCAAATTTCAATCCATACATAAATATGGGGATGTACTAGCTCCAACTCTGTTTTAGAGTGAAAACTGCAGGATCTTCAAACCGGCACTAGGAAAAAGACTGAGAAACCAGAGAAAAAATTTTTCCTGAAAACCGTTCCCGTTGTGCTAGATGAACAAACGTCTCTCCACATGCTCAGTTCTGAGAGATAAGTGTGTGTGAAAGCCGCACTTCACCTAATTTGTTGTGAACAGAAAGTTCCTTTTCAGTTGCAAACTAAACTACATACATATATATGGGGAGGTAGTAGCCCCAACTCGGTTTTACAGTGAAAACTGCATGAACTTCAACCCGGCAGTAGGAAACATACTGAGAAACCAAAGTAAAAGTTTCTCCTGCATCCTGTTCCATTTGTGCTAGATGACCAAAAGTCTCTCCACAAGCTCAGTTCTGAGAGATAAGTGTGTGTGAAAGCCATACTTCACCTAACTTTTTGCGAATACAAAGTTCCTTTTAGGTTGCAAACTACACTCCATACATATATATGGGGAGGTACTATCTCCCACTCTGTTTTACAGTGAAAACTGCAGGAAGTTCCAAACGGCACTAGGAAATATACTGAGAAACCAGAGTAAAAGTTTCTCCTGCAACCCGTTCCTTTTGTGCTAGATGAACGAACGTATCTCCACATGCTCTGCTCTTGGAAGTAAGTGTGTGTGAAAGCCATACTTCACCTAGCTTGTTGGGAATACAAAGTTCCTTTTCAGTTGCAAACTACACTCCATACATATATATGGGTAGGTACTAGCTCCCACTCTGTTTTACAGTGAAAACTGCAGGAACTTCAAACCGGTACTAGGAAACATACTGAGAAACCAGAGTAAAAGTTTCTCCTGCAACGCGTTCCCTTTTTGCAAGATGAACGAAATTTTCTCCACATGCTCAGTTCTGAGAGATAAGTTTTTGTGAAAGCCATACTTCACCTAACTTGTTGGGAATACAAAGTTCCTTTTAGGTTGCAAACTACACTCCATACATATAAATGGGGAGGTACTAGCACCAACTCGGTTTTACAGTGAAAACTGCAGGAACTTACAACCGGCACTAGGAAACAGACTGAGAAACCAGAGTAAAAGTTTCCCCTGCAACGCGTTACCTTTTTGCTAGATGAACGAAATTCTCTCCACATGCTCATTTCTGAGAGAAAAATGTGTGTGAAAGCCATACTTCACCTAGCTTGTTGGGAATACAAAGTTCTTTTTCAGTTGCAAACTACACTCCATATATATACATGGGGTGTACTAGCTCCAACTCGGTTTTACAGTGAAAACTGCAGGATCTTCAAACCGGCACTAGGAAACAGACTGAGAAACCAGAGTAAAAGTTTCTCCTACAACGTGTTCCCTTTGTGCTAGATGAACGAACGTCTCTCCACATGCTCAGTTCTGAGAGATAGGTGTGTGTGAAAGCCGTCCTTCACCTAGCTAGTTCGGAACAAAAAGTTCCTTTTCAGTTGCAACCTACACTCCTTACAAATATATGGGGAGGTAGTAGCTCAAACTCGATTTTACAGTGAAACCTGCAAGAACTTCCAACCGGCACTAGGAATCAGACTGAGAAACCAGAGAAAAATTTCTCCTGCAACCCGTTCCCTTTGTGCTAGATGAATGAATGTCTCTCCACATGCTCAGTTCTGAGAGAAAAATGTGGGTGAAAGCCATACTACACATAGCCTGTTGGGAATACAAAGTTCCTTTATAGTTTCAAACTACAATCCATACATATATATTGGGAGGTACTAGCTCCAGCTAGGTTTTACAGTGAAAACTGCAGGAACTTCAAACCGGCACAAGAAAACACACTGAGAAACCAGAGTAAATGTTTATCCTGCAAACCTTTCCCGTTGTGCTAGATGAACAAACGTCTCTCCACATCATAAGTTCTGAGAGATAAGTGTGTGTGAAAGCCGCACTTCACCTATTTTTTAGTGAACACAAAGTTCCTTTTCAGTTGCAAACAACACTCCATATATATATATGGGGATATACTAGCTCCAACTCGATTTTACATTGAAAACTGCAGGAACATTAAACAGTCACTAGGAAACAGACTGAGAAACCAGAGTAAAAGATTCTCCTACAAACCTTTCCCTTTGTGCTAGATGAACGAACGTCTCTCCACATGCTCAGTTCTGAGAGAAATGTGTGTGTGAAAGCCATACTTCACCTAGCTTGTTGGGAATACAAAGTTCCTTTTCAGTTGCAAACTACTCTATATAAATATATATGGGGAGGTACTAGCTCCAACACGGTTTTAAAGTGAAAATTGCAGGATCTTCAAACCGGCGCTAGGAAACAGACTGAGAAACCAGAGAAAAAGTTTCCCCTGCAATCCGTTCCCTTTCTGCTAGATGAATGAATGTCTCTCCACATGCTCAGTTCTGAGAGATAAGTGTGTGTGACAGCCATACTACACATAGCCTGTTGGGAATTCAAAGTTCCTTTATAGTTGCAAACTACTCTATATAAATATATATGGGTAGGTACTAGCTCCAACTCGGTTTTACAGTGAAACCTGCAGGAACTTCAAACCGGCACTAGGAAACAGACTGAGAAACCAGAATAAAAGTTTCTCCTGCAAATCTTTCCCGTTCTGCTAGATGAAAGAACGTCTCTCCACATGCTCAGTTCTGAGAGATAAGTGTGTGTGAAAGCCGTCCTTCACCTAGCTTGTTGGGAACACAAAGTTCCTTTTCAGTTGCAAACTACACTCCATAAATATATATAGGGATGTTTTTGCTCCAACACGGTTTTACAGTGAAAACTGCAGGAACTTCAAACCGGCACTAGGAAAGAGACTGAGAATGCAGAGTAAAAATTTCTCCTGCAACCCGTTCCCTTTGTACTAGATGAACGAACCTCTCTACACATGCTCAGTTCTGAGAGATAAGTGTGTGTGAAAGCCATACTTCACCTACCTTGTTGGGAATACATAGACCGTTTTCAGTTGCAAACTACACTCCATACATATATATGGGGAGGTACTTGCTCCAACTCGGTTTTACACTGAAAACTGCAGGAAATTCAAACCGGCACTAGGAAGCAGACTCAGAAACCAGAGTAAAAGTTTCTCCTGCAAACCGTTCCCTTTATGCTAGATGAACGAACGTCTCTCCACATGCTCAGTTCTGAGAGATAAGTGTGTGTGAAAGCCGTCCTTCAACTAGCTAGTTGGGAACAAAAAGTTCCTTTTCACTTGCAAATTACACTCCATACATATATATGGGGAGGTACTTGCTCCAACACGGATTACAGTGAAAACTGCAGGAACTTCAAACCGGCACTAGGAAAGAGACTGAGAATCCAGAGTAAAAATTTCTCCTGCAACCCGTTCCCTTTGTACTAGATGAACGAACGTCTCTCCACATGCTCAGTTCTGAGAGATAAGTGTGTGTGAAAGCCATACTTCACCTACCTTGTTAGGAATACATAGACCGTTTTCAGTTGCAAACTACACTCCATACATATATATGGGGAGGTACTTGCTCCAACTCGGTTTTACACTGAAAACTGCAGGAAATTCAAACCGGCACTAGGAAGCAGACTCAGAAACCAGAGTAAAATTTTCTCCTGCAAACCGTTCCCTTTGTGCTAGATGAACGAACGTCTCTCCACATGCTCAGTTCTGAGAGGTAAGTGTGTGTGAAAGCCATACTTCACCTAACTTGTTGGGAATACAAAGTTCCATTTAGGTTGCAAACTACAATCCATACATATAAATGGGTAGGTACTAGCTCCAACTCTGTTTTACAGTGAAAACTGCAGGAACTTCCAAACGGCACTAGGAAACAGACTGAGAGACCAGAGTAAAAGTTTCTCCTGCAACGCGTTCCATTTTTGATAGATGAACCAACGTCTCTCCACATGCTCAGTTCTGAGATGTAAGTGTGTGTGATAGCCATAGTTCACCTAACTTGTTGGGAATACAAAGTTCCTTTTAGGTTGCAAACTACACTCCATACATTTATATGGGGAGGTACTACCTCCAAATCTGTTTTACAGTGAAAACTGCACGAACTTCCAACCGGCACTAGGAAACAGTCTGAGAAACCAGAGCCAAAGTTTCTCCTGCAACGCATTCCCTTTTTGGTAGATGAACGAACTTCTCTCCACATGCTCAGTTCTGAGAGGTAAGTGTGTGTGAAAGCCATACTTCACCTAGCTTGTTGGGAATACAAAGTTCTTTTTCAGTTGCACACTACACTCCATACATATATATGGGGTGTTCTAGCTCCAACTCGGTTTTACAGAGAAAACTGCAGGATCTTCAAACCGGCACTAGGAAACAGTCTGAGAAACCAGAGAAAAGTTTCCCTGCAACCCGTTCCCTTTGTGCTAGATGAACGAACGTCTCTCCACATGCTCATTTCTGAGAGATAAGTGTGTGTGAAAGCCGCCCTTCAGCTAGTTTGTTGTGAACACAAAGTTCCTTTTCAGTTGCAAACTAAACTCCATATATATATATGGGGAGGTACAAGCTATAACTCGGTTTTACAGTGAAAACTGCAGGAACTTCAAACCGGCACTAAAAAACAGACTGAGATACCAGAGTAAAAGTTTCTCCTTCAACCCGTTCCATTTGTGCTACATGAACGAATGTCTCTCCACATGCTCAGTTCTGAGAGATAAGTGTGTGTGAAAGCCATACTTCACCTAACTTCTTGGGAATACAAAGTTCCTTTTAGGTTGCAAACTACAATCCATACATATAAATGGGGAGGTACTAGCTCCAACTCGGTTTTACAGTGAAAACTGCAGGAACTTCAAACCGGCAGTAGGAAACATACTGAGAAACCAGAGTAAAAGTTTCTCCTGCAACCCGTTCCCTTTTTTGCTAGATGAACCAACGTCTCTCCACATGCTCAGTTCTGAGTGATAAGTGTGTGTGAAAGCCATACTTCACCTAGGTTGTTGGGAATACAAAGTTCCTTTTCAGTTGCAAACTACACTCCATAAATATATATGGGGAAGTACTAGCTCCAAATCTGTTTTACAGTGAAAACTGCAGGAACTTCCAACCGGCACTAGGAAACAGACTGTGAAACCAGAGTAAAAGTTTCTCCTGCAACGCGTTCCCTTTTTGTTAGATGAAAGAACGTCTCTCCACATGCTCAGTTCTGAGAGATAAGTGTGTGTGAAAGCCGTCCTTCACCTAGCTTGTTGGGAACACAAAATTTCTTTTCAGTTGCAAACTACACTCCATACATATATATGGGGAAATTCTTGCTCCAAAACGGTTTTACAGTGAAAACTGCAGGAACATCAAACCGGCACTAGGAAAGAGACTGAGAATCCAGAGTAAAAATTTCTTCTGCAACACGTTCCCTTTGTGCTAGATGAACGAACGTCTCTCCACATGCTCAATTCTGAGAGATAAGTGTGTGTAAAAGCCATACTTCACCTACCTTGTTGGGAATACATAGATCGTTTTCAGTTGCAAACTACACTCCTTACATATATATGGGGAGGTACTTGCTCCAACTCGATTTTACACTGAAAACTGCAGGAAATTCAAACCGGCACTAGGAAGCAGACTCAGAAACCAGAGTAAAAGTTTCTCCTGCAAACCGTTCCCTTTGTGCTAGATGAACGAACGTCTCTCCACATGCTCTGTTCTGGGAGATAAGTGTGTGTGAAAGCCGTCCTTCAACTAGCTAGTTGGGAACAAAAAGTTCCTTTTCACTTGCAAATTACACTCCATACATATATATGGGGAGGTAGTAGCTCCAACTCTGTTTTAGAGTGAAAACTGCAGGATCTTCAAACCGGCACTAGGAAACAGACTGAGAAACCAGAGAAAAAATTTTTCCTGAAAACCGTTCCCGTTGTGCTAGATGAACAAACGTCTCTCCACATGATAAGTTCTGAGAGATAAGTGTGTGTGAAAGCCGCCCTTCACCTAATTTGTTGTGAACAGAAAGTTCCTTTTCAGTTGCAAACTAAACTACATACATATATATGGGGAGGTAGTAGCTCCAACTCGGTTTTACAGTGAAAACTGCAGGAACTTCAACCCGGCAGTAGGAAACATACTGAGAAACCAAAGTAAAATTTCTCCTGCATACCGTTCCATTTGTGCTAGATGACCGAATGTCTCTCCACAAGCTCAGTTCTGAGAGATAAGTGTGTGTGAAAGCCATACTTCACCTAACTTTTTGGGAATACAAAGTTCCTTTTAGGTTGCAAAATACACTCCATACATATATATGGGGAGGTACTATCCCCCACTCTGTTTTACAGTGAAAACTGCAGTAATTCCAACCGGCACTAGGAAACATACTGAGAAACCAGAGTAAAAGTTTCTCCTGCAACGCGTTCCCTTTTTGCTAGATGAACGAAATTCTCTCCACATGCTCAGTTCTGAGAGATAGTTGTTTGTGAAAGCCATACTTCACCTAACTTGTTGGGAATACAAAGTTCCTTTTAGGTTGCAAACTACACTCCATACATATAAATGGGGAGGTACTAGCACCAACTCGGTTTTACAGTGAAAACTGCAGGAACTTACAACCGGCAGTAATAAACAGACTGAGAATCCAGAGTAATAGTTTCCCCTGCAACGCGTTACCTTTTTGCTAGATGAACGAAATTCTCTCCACATGCTCATTTCTGAGAGAAAAGTGTGTGTGAAAGCCATACTTCACCTAGCTTGTTGGGAATACTAAGTTCTTTTTCAGTTGCAAACTACACTCCATACATATACATGGGGTGTACTAGCTCCAACTCGGTTTTACAGTGAAAACTGCAGGATCTTCAAACCGGCACTAGGAAACAGACTGAGGAACCAGAGTAAAAGTTTCTCCTACAATGTGTTCCCTTTGTGCTAGATGAACGAACGTCTCTCCACATGCTAATTTCTGAGAGATAAGTGTGTGTGAAAGCCGTCCTTCACCTAGCTAGTTCGGAACAAAAAGTTCCTTTTCAGTTGCAACCTACACTCCTTACATATATATGGGGACGTAGTAGGTCAAACTCGATTTTACAGTGAAACCTGCAGGAACTTCCAAGCGGCACTAGGAAACAGACTGAGAAACCAGAGTAAAAGTTTCTCCTGCAACCCGTTCCCTTTGTGCTAGATGAACGAACGTCTCTCCACATGCTCAGTTCTGAGAGATAAGTGTGTGTGAAAGCCATACTTCACCTAGATTTGTTGTATACAAAGTTCCTTTTCAGTTGCAAACTACACTCCATTCATATATATGGGGAGGTACCAGCTCCAACTCTGTTTTAAAGTGAAAAATGCAGGAACTTCAAACCGGCACAAGAAAAACCACTGAGAAACCAGAGTAACAGTTTCTCCTGCAGCCCGTTCCCTTTGTGCTAGATGAACGAACGTCTCTCCACATGATAAGTTCTGAGAGATAAGTGTGTGTGAAAGCCGCACTTCACCTATTTTTTTGTGAACACAAAGTTCCTTTTCAGTTACAAACTACACTCCATATATATATATGGGGATATACTAGCTCCAACTCGATTTTACATTGAAAACTGCATGAACATTAAACAGTCACTAGGAAACAGACTGAGAATCCAGAATAAAAGATTCTCCTACAAACCTTTCCCTTTGTGATAGATGAACGAACGTCTCACCACATGCACAGTTCTGAGAGAAAAGTGTGTGTGAAAGCCATACTTCACCTAGCTTGTTGTGAATACAAAGTTCCTTTTCAGTTGCAAACTACTCTATATAAATATATATGGGGAGGTACTAGCTCCAACACGGTTTTAAAGTGAAAACTGCAGGATCTTCAAACCGGCGCTAGGAAACAGACTGAGAAACCAGAGAAAAAGTTTCCCCTGCAATCCGTTCCCTTTGTGCTAGATGAATGAATGTCTCTCCACATGCTCAGTTCTGAGAGATAAGTGTGTGTGAAAGCCATACTACACATAGGCTGTTGGGAATTCAAAGTTCCTTTATAGTTGCAAACTACTCTATATAAATATATATGGGGAGGAACAAGCTCCAACTCGGTTTTACAGTGAAAACTGCAGGAACTTCAAAGAAGCACTAGGAAACACACTGAGAAACCAGAGTAAAAGTTTCACCTGCAAACCTTTCCCGTTGTGCTAGATGAACAAACGTCTCTCCACATGCTAATTTCTGAGAGATAAGTGTGTGTGAAAGCCGCCCTTCACCAATTTTGTTGTGAACACAAAGTTCCTTTTCAGTTGCAAACTACAATCCTTACATATATATGGGGAGGTACTAGTTCCAACTCGGTTTTACAGTGAAACCTGCAGGAACTTCAAACCGGCACTAGGAAACAGACTGAGAAACCAGAGTAAAAGTTTCTCATGCAACCCGTTCCCTTTGTGATAGATGAACGAACGTCTCTCAACCTGCTCAGTTCTGAGTGATAAGTGTGTGTGAATGCAGTCCTTCACTTAGCTAGTGGGAACAAAAAGTTCCTTTTCAGTTGCAAAGTACACTCCTTACATACATAAGGGGAGGTACTAGCTCCAACTCGGTTTTACAGTGAAACCTGCAGGAACTTCAAACCGGCACTAGGAAACATACTGAGAAACCAGAGTAAAAGTTTCTCCTGCAAACCTTTCCCGTTCTGCTAGATGAAAGAACATCTCTCCACATGCTCAGTTCTGAGAGATAAGTGTGTGTGAAAGCCGTCCTTCACCTAGCTTGTTGGGAACACAAAGTTCCTATTCAGTTGCAAACTACACTCCATACATATATATGGGGATGTTATGGTCCAACACGGTTTTACAGTGAAAACTGCAGGAACTTCAAACCGGCACTAGGAAAGAGACTGAGAATCCAGAGTAAAAATTTCTCCTGCAACCCGTTCCCATTGTACTAGATGAACGAACGTCTCTCCACATGCTCAGTTCTGAGAGATAAGTGTGTGTGAAAGCCGTCCTTCAACTAGCTAGTTGGGAACAAAAAGTTCCTTTTCACTTGCAAATTACACTCCATACATATATATGGGGAGGTAGTAGCTCCAACTCTGTTTTAGAGTGAAAACTGCAGGATCTTCAAACCGGCACTAGGAAACAGACTGAGAAACCAGAGAAAAAATTTTTCCTGAAAACCGTTCCCGTTGTGCTAGATGAACAAACGTCTCTCCACATGATAAGTTCTGAGAGATAAGTGTGTGTGAAAGCCGCCCTTCACCTAATTTGTTGTGAACAGAAAGTTCCTTTTCAGTTGCAAACTAAACTACATACATATATATGGGGAGGTAGTAGCTCCAACTCGGTTTTACAGTGAAAACTGCAGGAACTTCAACCCGGCAGTAGGAAACATACTGAGAAACCAAAGAAAAAGTTTCTCCTGCATCCCGTTCCATTTGTGCTAGATGACCGAATGTCTCTCCACAAGCTCAGTTCTGAGAGATAAGTGTGTGTGAAAGCCATACTTCACCTAACTTTTTGGGAATACAAAGTTCCTTTTAGGTTGCAAACTACACTCCATACATATATATGGGGAGGTACTATCCCCCACTCTGTTTTACAGTGAAAACTGCAGGAACTTCCAACCGGCACTAGGAAACATACTGAGAAACCAGAGTAAAAGTTTCTCCTGCAACCCGTTCCCTTTGTGCTAGATGAACGAACGTCTCTCCACATGCTCAGTTCTGGGAGGTAAGTGTGTGTGAAAGCAATACTTCACCTAGCTTGTTGGGAATACAAAGTTCCTTTTCAGTTGCAAACTACACTCCATAAATATATATGGGTAGGTACTAGCTCCCACTCTGTTTTACAGTGAAAACTGCAGGAACTTCAAACCGGTACTAGGAAACAGACTGAGAAACCAGAGTAAAAGTTTCTCCTGCAACGCGTTCCCTTTTTGCTAGATGAACGAAATTCTCTCCACATGCTCAGTTCTGAGAGATAGTTGTTTGTGAAAGCCATACTTCACCTAACTTGTTGGGAATACAAAGTTCCTTTTAGGTTGCAAACTACACTCCATACATATAAATGGGGAGGTACTAGCACCAACTCGGTTTTACAGTGAAAACTGCAGGAACTTACAACCGGCACTAGGAAACAGACTGAGAAACCAGAGTAAAAGTTACCCCTGCAACGCGTTACCTTTTTGCTAGATGAACGAAATTCTCTCCACATGCTCATTTCTGAGAGAAAAATGTGTGTGAAAGCCATACTTCACCTAGCTTGTTGGGAATACAAAGTTCTTTTTCAGTTGCAAACTACACTCCATACATATACATGGGGTGTACTAGCTCCAACTCGGTTTTACAGTGAAAACTGCAGGATCTTCAAACCGGCACTAGGAAACAGACTGAGAAACCAGAGTAAAAGTTTCTCCTACAACGTGTTCCCTTTTTGCTTGATGAACGAACGTCTCTCCACATGCTAAGTTCTGAGAGATAAGTGTGTGTGAAAGCCGTCCTTCACCTAGCTAGTTCGGAACAAAAAGTTCCTTTTCAGTTGCAACCTACACTCCTTACATATATATGGGGACGTAGTAGGTCAAACTCGATTTTACAGTGAAAACTGCAGGATCTTCCAACCGGCACTAGGAAACAGACTGAGAAACCAGAGTAAAAGTTTCTCCTGCAACCCGTTCCCTTTGTGCTAGATGAACGAACGTCTCTCCACATGCTCAGTTCTGAGAGATAAGTGTGTGTGAAAGCCATACTTCACCTAGATTTGTTGTATACAAAGTTCCTTTTCAGTTGCAAACTACACTCCATTCATATATATGGGGAGGTACCAGCTCCAACTCTGTTTTAAAGTGAAAAATGCAGGAACTTCAAACCGGCACAAGAAAACCCACTGAGAAACCAGAGTAACAGTTTCTCCTGCAGCCCGTTCCCTTTGTGCTAGATGAACGAACGTCTCTCCACATGATAAGTTCTGAGAGATAAGTGTGTGTGAAAGCCGCACTTCACCTATTTTTTTGTGAACACAAAGTTCCTTTTCAGTTACAAACTACACTCCATATATATATATGGGGATATACTAGCTCCAACTCGATTTTACATTGAAAACTGCATGAACATTAAACAGTCACTAGGAAACAGACTGAGAATCCAGAGTAAAAGATTCTCCTACAAACCTTTCCCTTTGTGATAGATGAACGAACGTCTCACCACATGCACATTTCTGAGAGAAAAGTGTGTGTGAAAGCCATACTTCACCTAGCTTGTTGTGAATACAAAGTTCCTTTTCAGTTGCAAACTACTCTATATAAATATATATGGGGAGGTACTAGCTCCAACACGGTTTTAAAGTGAAAACTGCAGGATCTTCAAACCGGCGCTAGGAAACAGACTGAGAAACCAGAGAAAAAGTTTCCCCTGCAATCCGTTCCCTTTGTGCTAGATGAATGAATGTCTCTCCACATGCTCAGTTCTGAGAGATAAGTGTGTGTGAAAGCCATACTACACATAGGCTGTTGGGAATTCAAAGTTCCTTTATAGTTGCAAACTACTCTATATAAATATATATGGGGAGGTACAAGCTCCAACTCGGTTTTACAGTGAAAACTGCAGGAACTTCAAAGAAGCACTAGGAAACACACTGAGAAACCAGAGTAAAAGTTTCACCTGCAAAACTTTCCCGTTGTGCTAGATGAACAAACGTCTCTCCACATGCTAATTTCTGAGAGATAAGTGTGTGTGAAAGCCGCCCTTCACCAATTTTGTTGTGAACACAAAGTTCCTTTTCAGTTGCAAACTACAATCCTTACATATATATGGGGAGGTACTAGTTCCAACTCGGTTTTACAGTGAAACCTGCAGGAACTTCAAACCGGCACTAGGAAACAGACTGAGAAACCAGAGTAAAAGTTTCTCATGCAACCCGTTCCCTTTGTGATAGATGAACGAACGTCTCTCAACCTGCTCAGTTCTGAGTGATAAGTGTGTGTGAATGCAGTCCTTCACTTAGCTAGTGGGAACAAAAAGTTCCTTTTCAGTTGCAAAGTACACTCCTTACATACATAAGGGGAGGTACTAGCTCCAACTCGGTTTTACAGTGAAACCTGCAGGAACTTCAAACCGGCACTAGGAAACATACTGAGAAACCAGAGTAAAAGTTTCTCCTGCAAACCTTTCCCGTTCTGCTAGATGAAAGAACATCTCTCCACATGCTCAGTTCTGAGAGATAAGTGTGTGTGAAAGCCGTCCTTCACCTAGCTTGTTGGGAACACAAAGTTCCTTTTCAGTTGCAAACTACACTCCATACATATATATGGGGATGTTATGGTCCAACACGGTTTTACAGTGAAAACTGCAGGAACTTCAAACCGGCACTAGGAAAGAGACTGAGAATCCAGAGTAAAAATTTCTCCTGCAACCCGTTCCCATTGTACTAGATGAACGAACGTCTCTCCACATGCTCAGTTCTGAGAGATAAGTGTGTGTGAAAGCCGTCCTTCAACTAGCTAGTTGGGAACAAAAAGTTCCTTTTCACTTGCAAATTACACTCCATACATATATATGGGGAGGTAGTAGCTCCAACTCTGTTTTAGAGTGAAAACTGCAGCATCTTCAAACCGGCACTAGGAAACAGACTGAGAAACCAGAGAAAAAATTTTTCCTGAAAACCGTTCCCGTTGTGCTAGATGAACAAACGTCTCTCCACATGATAAGTTCTGAGAGATAAGTGTGTGTGAAAGCCGCCCTTCACCTAATTTGTTGTGAACAGAAAGTTCCTTTTCAGTTGCAAACTAAACTACATACATATATATGGGGAGGTAGTAGCTCCAACTCGGTTTTACAGTGAAAACTGCAGGAACTTCAACCCGGCAGTAGGAAACATACTGAGAAACCAAAGTAAAAGTTTCTCCTGCATCCCGTTCCATTTGTGCTAGATGACCGAATGTCTCTCCACAAGCTCAGTTCTGAGAGATAAGTGTGTGTGAAAGCCATACTTCACCTAACTTTTTGGGAATACAAAGTTCCTTTTAGGTTGAAAACTACACTCCATACATATATATGGGGAGGTACTAGCTCCCACTCTGTTTTACAGTGAAAACTGCAGGAACTTCAAACCGGTACTTGGAAACAGACTGAGAAACCAGAGTAAAAGTTTCTCCTGCAACGCGTTCCCTTTTTGCTAGATGAACGAAATTCTCTCCACATGCTCAGTTCTGAGAGATAGTTGTTTGTGAAAGCCATACTTCACCTAACTTGTTGGGAATACAAAGTTCCTTTTAGGTTGCAAACTACACTCCATACATATAAATGGGGAGGTACTAGCACCAACTCGGTTTTACAGTGAAAACTGCAGGAACTTACAACCGGCACTAGGAAACAGACTGAGGAACCGGAGTAAAATTTTCACCTGCAACGCGTTACCTATTTGCTAGATGAACGAAATTCTCTCCACATGCTCATTTCTGAGAGAAAAGTGTGTGTGAAAGCCATACTTCACCTAGCTTGTTGGGAATACAAAGTTCTTTTTCAGTTGCAAACTACACTCCATACATATACATGGGGTGTACTAGCTCCAACTCGGTTTTACAGTGAAAACTGCAGGATCTTCAAACCGGCACTAGGAAACAGACTGAGGAACCAGAGTAAAAGTTTCTCCTACAACGTGTTCCCTTTGTGCTAGATGAACGAACGTCTCTCCACATGCTAAGTTCTGAGAGATAAGTGTGTGTGAAAGCCGTCTTTCACCTAGCTAGTTCGGAACAAAAAGTTCCTTTTCAGTTGCAACCTACACTCCTTACATATATATGGGGACGTAGTAGGTCAAACTCGATTTTACAGTGAAACCTGCAGGAACTTCCAACCGGCACTAGGAAACAGACTGAGAACCCAGAGTAAAATTTTCTCCTGCAACCCGTTCCCTTTGTGCTAGATGAACGAACGTCTCTCCACATGCTCAGTTCTGAGAGATAAGTGTGTGTGAAAGCCATACTTCACCTAGATTTGTTGTATACAAAGTTCCTTTTCAGTTGCAAACTACACTCCATTCATATATATGGGGAGGTACCAGCTCCAACTCTGTTTTAAAGTGAAAAATGCAGGAACTTCAAACCGGCACAAGAAAACCCACTGAGAAACCAGAGTAACAGTTTCTCCTGCAGCCCGTTCCCTTTGTGCTAGATGAACGAACGTCTCTCCACATGATAAGTTCTGAGAGATAAGTGTGTGTGAAAGCCGCACTTCACCTTTTTTGTTGTGAACACAAAGTTCCTTTTCAGTTGCAAACTACACTCCATATATATATATGGGGATATACTAGCTCCAACTCGATTTTACATTGAAAACTGCAGGAACATTAAACAGTCACTAGGAAACAGACTGAGAAACCAGAGTAAAAGATTCTCCTACAAACATTTCCCTTTGTGATAGATGAACGAACGTCTCACCACATGCTCAGTTCTGAGAGAAAAGTGTGTGTGAAAGCCATACTTCACCTAGCTTGTTGTGAATACAAAGTTCCTTTTCAGTTGCAAACTACTCTATATAAATATATATGGGGAGGTACTAGCTCCAACACGGTTTTAAAGTGAAAACTGCAGGATCTTCAAACCGGCGCTAGGAAACAGACTGAGAAACCAGAGAAAAAGTTTCCCCTGCAATCCGTTCCCTTTGTGCTAGATGAATGAATGTCTCTCCACATGCTCAGTTCTGAGAGATAAGTGTGTGTGAAAGCCATACTACACATAGGCTGTTGGGAATTCAAAGTTCCTTTATAGTTGCAAACTACTCTATATAAATATATATGGGGAGGAACAAGCTCCAACTCGGTTTTACAGTGAAAACTGCAGGAACTTCAAAGAAGCACTAGGAAACACACTGAGAAACCAGAGTAAAAGTTTCACCTGCAAACCTTTCCCGTTGTGCTAGATGAACAAACGTCTCTCCACATGCTAATTTCTGAGAGATAAGTGTGTGTGAAAGCCGCCCTTCACCAATTTTGTTGTGAACACAAAGTTCCTTTTCAGTTGCAAACTACAATCCTTACATATATATGGGGAGGTACTAGTTCCAACTCGGTTTTACAGTGAAACCTGCAGGAACTTCAAACCGGCACTAGGAAACAGACTGAGAAACCAGAGTAAAAGTTTCTCATGCAACCCGTTCCCTTTGTGATAGATGAACGAACGTCTCTCAACCTGCTCAGTTCTGAGTGATAAGTGTGTGTGAATGCAGTCCTTCACTTAGCTAGTGGGAACAAAAAGTTCCTTTTCAGTTGCAAAGTACACTCCTTACATACATAAGGGGAGGTACTAGCTCCAACTCGGTTTTACAGTGAAACCTGCAGGAACTTCAAACCGGCACTAGGAAACATACTGAGAAACCAGAGTAAAAGTTTCTCCTGCAAACCTTTCCCGTTCTGCTAGATGAAAGAACATCTCTCCACATGCTCAGTTCTGAGAGATAAGTGTGTGTGAAAGCCGTCCTTCACCTAGCTTGTTGGGAACACAAAGTTCCTTTTCAGTTGCAAACTACACTCCATACATATATATGGGGATGTTATGGTCCAACACGGTTTTACAGTGAAAACTGCAGGAACTTCAAACCGGCACTAGGAAAGAGACTGAGAATCCAGAGTAAAAATTTCTCCTGCAACCCGTTCCCATTGTACTAGATGAACGAACGTCTCTCCACATGCTCAGTTCTGAGAGATAAGTGTGTGTGAAAGCCGTCCTTCAACTAGCTAGTTGGGAACAAAAGTTCCTTTTCACTTGCAAATTACACTCCATACATATATATGGGGAGGTAGTAGCTCCAACTCTGTTTTAGAGTGAAAACTGCAGGATCTTCAAACCGGCACTAGGAAACAGACTGAGAAACCAGAGAAAAAATTTTTCCTGAAAACCGTTCCCGTTGTGCTAGATGAACAAACGTCTCTCCACATGATAAGTTCTGAGAGATAAGTGTGTGTGAAAGCCGCCCTTCACCTAATTTGTTGTGAACAGAAAGTTCCTTTTCAGTTGCAAACTAAACTACATACATATATATGGGGAGGTAGTAGCTCCAACTCGGTTTTACAGTGAAAACTGCAGGAACTTCAACCCGGCAGAAGGAAACATACTGAGAAACCAAAGTAAAAGTTTCTCCTGCATCCCGTTCCATTTGTGCTAGATGACCGAATGTCTCTCCACAAGCTCAGTTCTGAGAGATAAGTGTGTGTGAAAGCCATACTTCACCTAACTTTTTGGGAATACAAAGTTCCTTTTAGTTTGCAATCTACAATCCATACATATATATGGGGAGGTACTATCCCCCACTCTGTTTTACAGTGAAAACTGCAGGAACTTCCAACCGGCACTAGGAAACATACTGAGAAACCAGAGTAAAAGTTTCTCCTGCAACCCGTTCCCTTTGTGCTAGATGAACGAACGTCTCTCCACATGCTCAGTTCTGGGAGATAAGTGTGTGTGAAAGCCATACTTCACCTAGCTTGTTGGGAATACAAAGTTCCTTTTCAGTTGCAAACTACACTCCATAAATATATATGGGTAGGTACTAGCTCCCACTCTGTTTTACAGTGAAAACTGCAGGAACTTCAAACCGGTACTAGGAAACAGACTGAGAAACCAGAGTAAAAGTTTCTCCTGCAACGCGTTCCGTTTTTGCTAGATGAACGAAATTCTCTCCACATGCTCAGTTCTGAGAGATAAGTGTTTGTGAAAGCCATACTTCACCTAACTTGTTGGGAATACATAGTTCCTTTTAGGTTGCAAACTACACTCCATACATATAAATGGGGAGGTACTAGCACCAACTCGGTTTTACAGTGAAAACTGCAGGAACTTACAACCGGCACTAGGAAACAGACTGAGGAACCAGAGTAAAAGTTTCCCCTGCAACGCGTTACCTATTTGCTAGATGAACGAAATTCTCTCCACATGCTCATTTCTGAGAGAAAAGTGTGTGTGAAAGCCATACTTCACCTAGCTTGTTGGGAATACAAAGTTCTTTTTCAGTTGCAAACTACACTCCATACATATACATGGGGTGTACTAGCTCCAACTCGGTTTTACAGTGAAAACTGCAGGATTTTCAAACCGGCACTAGGAAACAGACTGAGGAACCAGAGTAAAAGTTTCTCCTACAACGTGTTCCCTTTGTGCTAGATGAACGAACGTCTCTCCACATGCTAAGTTCTGAGAGATAAGTGTGTGTGAAAGCCGTCCTTCACCTAGCTAGTTCGGAACAAAAAGTTCCTTTTCAGTTGCAACCTACACTCCTTACATATATATGGGGACGTAGTAGGTCAAACTCGATTTTACAGTGAAACCTGCAGGAACTTCCAACCGGCACTAGGAAACAGACTGAGAACCCAGAGTAAAATTTTCTCCTGCAACCCGTTCCCTTTGTGCTAGATGAACGAACGTCTCTCCACATGCTCAGTTCTGAGAGATAAGTGTGTGTGAAAGCCATACTTCACCTAGATTTGTTGTATACAAAGTTCCTTTTCAGTTGCAAACTACACTCCATTCATATATAAGGGGAGGTACCAGCTCCAACTCTGTTTTAAAGTGAAAAATGCAGGAACTTCAAACCGGCACAAGAAAACCCACTGAGAATCCAGAGTAACAGTTTCTCCTGCAGCCCGTTCCCTTTGTGCTAGATGAACGAACGTCTCTCCACATGATAAGTTCTGAGAGATAAGTGTGTGTGAAAGCCGCACTTCACCTATTTTGTTGTGAACACAAAGTTCCTTTTCAGTTGCAAACTACACTCCATATATATATATGGGGATATACTAGCTCCAACTCGATTTTACATTGAAAACTGCAGGAACATTAAACAGTCACTAGGAAACAGACTGAGAAACCAGAGTAAAAGATTCTCCTACAAACATTTCCCTTTGTGATAGATGAACGAACGTCTCACCACATGCTCAGTTCTGAGAGAAATGTGTGTGTGAAAGCCATACTTCACCTAGCTTGTTGTGAATACAAAGTTACTTTTCAGTTGCAAACTACTCTATATAAATATATATGGGGAGGTACTAGCTCCAACACGGTTTTAAAGTGAAAACTGCAGGATCTTCAAACCGGCGCTTGGAAACAGACAGAGAAACCAGAGAAAAAGTTTCCCCTGCAATCCGTTCCCTTTGTGCTAGATGAATGAATGTCTCTCCACATGCTCAGTTCTGAGAGATAAGTGTGTGTGAAAGCCATACTACATATAGGCTGTTGTGAATTCAAAGTTCCTTTATAGTTGCAAACTACTCTATATAAATATATATGGGGAGGTACAAGCTCCAACTCGATTTTACAGTGAAAACTGCAGGAACGTCAAACAAGCACTAGGAAACACACTGAGAAACCGGAGTAAAAGTTTCACCTGCAAACCTTTCCCGTTGTGCTAGATGAACAAACGTCTCTCCACATGTTAATTTCTGAGAGATAAGTGTGTGTGAAAGCCGCCCTTCACCAATTTTGTTGTGAACACAAAGTTCCTTTTCAGTTGCAAACTAAAATCCTTACATATATATGGGGAGGTACTAGTTCCAACTCGGTTTTACAGTGAAACCTGCAGGAACTTCAAACCGGCACTAGGAAACAGACTGAGAAACCAGAGTAAAAGTTTCTCCTGCAACCCGTTCCCTTTGTGATAGATGAACGAACGTCTCTCAACCTGCTCAGTTCTGAGAGATAAGTGTGTGTGAATGCAGTCCTTCACTTAGCTAGTGGGAACAAAAAGTTCCTTTTCAGTTGCAAAGTACACTCCTTACATACATATGGGGAGGTAATAGCTCCAACTCGGTTTTACAGTGAAACCTGCAGGAACTTCAAACCGGCACTAGGAAACATACTGAGAAACCAGAGTAAAAGTTTCTCCTGCAAACCTTTCCCGTTCTGCTAGATGAAAGAACGTCTCTCCACATGCTCAGTTCTGAGAGATAAGTGTGTGTGAAAGCCGTCCTTCACCTAGCTTGTTGGGAACACAAAGTTCCTTTTCAGTTGCAAACTACACTCCATACATATATATGGGGATGTTATGGTCCAACACGGTTTTACAGTGAAAACTGCAGGAACTTCAAACCGGCACTAGGAAAGACACTGAGAATCCAGAGTAAAAATTTCTCCTGCAACCCGTTCCCATTGTACTACATGCACGAAAGTCTCTCCACATGCTCAGTTCTGAGAGATAAGTGTGTGTGAAAGCCATATTTCACCTACCGTGTTGGGAATACATAGATCGTTTTCAGTTGCAAACTACACTCCATACATATATATGGGGAGGTAAGAGCTCCAACTCTGTTTTACAGTGAAAACTGCAGGAACTTCCAACCGGCACTAGGAAACAGACTGAGAAACTAGAGTAAAAATTTCTCCTGCAAACCGTTCCCTTTGTGCTAGATGAACCAACGTCTCTCCACATGCTCAGTTCTGAGAGATAAGTGTGTGTGAAAGCCATACTTCACCTAGCTTGTTGGGAATACAAAGTTCCTTTTCATTTGCAAACTACACTCCATAAATATATATGGGGATGTACTAGCTCCAACTCTGTTTTACAGTGAAAATTGCAGGAAATTCCAACCGGCACTAGGAAACAGACTGAGAAACCAGAGTAAAAGTTTCTCCTGCAACGCGTTCCCTTTTTGCTAGATGAACCAACGTCTCTCCACATGCTCAGTTCTGAGATGTAAGTGTGTGTGATAGCCATACTTCACCTAACTTGTTGGGAATACAAAGTTCCTTTTAGGTTGCAAACTACACTCCATACATATAAATGGGGAGGTACTAGCCTCAACTCGGTTTTAAGGTGAAAACTGCAGGAACTTCACACCGGCAGTAGGAAACAGACTGAGAAAGCAGAGTAAAAGTTTCTCCTGCAAACAGTTCCCTTTTTGCTAGATGAACCAACGTCCCTCCACATGCTCAGTTCTGAGAGATAAGTGTGTGTGAAAGCCATAATTAACCTAGCTTGTTGGGAATACAAAGTTCCTTTTCATTTGCAAACTACACTCCATAAATATATATGGGGATGTACTAGCTCCAACTCTGTTTTACAGTGAAAACTGCAGGAAATTCCAACCGGCACTAGGAAACAGACTGAGAAACCAGAGTAAAAGTTTCTCCTGCAACGCGTTCCCTTTTTGCTAGATGAACCAACGTCTCTCCACATGCTCAGTTCTGAGATGTAAGTGTGTGTGATAGCCATACTTCACCTAACTTGTTGGGAATACAAAGTTCCTTTTAGGTTGCAAACTACACTCCATACATATAAATGGGGAGGTACTAGCCTCAACTCGGTTTTAAGGTGAAAACTGCAGGAACTTCACACCGGCAGTAGGAAACAGACTGAGAAAGCAGAGTAAAAGTTTCTCCTGCAAACAGTTCCCTTTTTGCTAGATGAACCAACGTCCCTCCACATGCTCAGTTCTGAGAGATAAGTGTGTGTGAAAGCCATAATTAACCTAGCTTGTTGGGAATACAAAGTTCCTTTTCAGTTGCAAACTACACTCCATACATATATATGGGGAGGTACTAGCTCCAAATCTGTTTTACAGTGAAAACTGCACGAACTTCCAACCGGCACTAGGAAACAGTCTGAAAACCAGAGACAAAGTTTCTCCTGCAACGCGTTCCCTTTTTGCTAGATGAACGAACTTCTCTCCACATGCTCAGTTCTGAGAGGTAAGTGTGTGTGAAAGCCATACTTCACCTAGCTTGTTGGGTATACAAAGTTCTTTTTCAGTTGCACACTACACTCCATACATATATATGGGGTGTTCTAGCTCCAACTCGGTTTTACAGTGAATACTGCAGGATCTTTAACCCGGCACTAGGAAACAGACTGAGAAACCAGAGTAAAAGTTTCTCCTGCAACGCGTTCCCTTTTTGTTAGATGAAAGAACGTCTCTCCACATGCTCAGTTCTGAGAGATAAGTGTGTGTGAAAGCCGTCCTTCACCTAGCTTGCTGGGAACACAAAGTTCCTTTTCAGTTGCAAACTACACTCCATACATATATATGGGGAGGTACTTGCTCCAACTCGGTTTTACACAGAAAACTGCAGGAAATTCAAACCGGCACTAGGAAGCAGACTCAGAAACCAGAGTAAAAGTTTCTCCTGGGAACCGTTCCCTTTGTGCTAGATGAACGAACGTCTCTCAAAATGCTCAGTTCTGGGAGATAAGTGTGTGTGAAAGCCGTCCTTCAACTAGCTAGTTGGGAACAAAAAGTTCCTTTTCACTTGCAAATTACACTCCATACATATATATGGGGAGATACTAGCTCCAACTCGGTTTTACAGTTAAAACTGCAGGAACTTCAAACTGGCAGTAGGAAACAGACTGAGAAACCAGAGTAAAAGTTTCTCCTGCAACCCGTTCCGTTTGTACTAGATGAACGAACGTCTCTCCACATGCTGAGTTCTGAGAGGTAAGTGTGTGTGAAAGCCATACTTCACCTAGCTTGTTGGGAATACAAAGTTCCTTTTCAGTTGCAAACTACACTCCATACATATATATGGGGATGTACTAGCTCCAAATCGGTTTTAAAGTGAAAACTGCAGGAACTTCATACCGGCACTAGGAAACAGTCTGAGAAACC
Source organism: Camelus dromedarius (assembly GCF_036321535.1). NCBI lineage: Eukaryota > Metazoa > Chordata > Mammalia > Artiodactyla > Camelidae > Camelus > Camelus dromedarius. Next base: position 11,125,355 of record NC_087443.1, read on the forward strand.
AGAGTAAAATTTTCTCCTGCAAACCGTTCCCTTTGTGCTAGATGAACGAAAGTCTCTCAACATGATCAGTTCTGAGAGAAAAGTTTATGTGAAAGGCATACTACACAAAGCCTGTTGGGAATATAAAGTTCAATTATAGTTGCAAACTACACTCCATACATATATATGGGGAGGTACTAGCTCCAACTCGGTTTTACAGTGAAAACTGCAGGAACTTCAAATCGGCACAAGGAAAAACTCTGAGAAACCAGAGTAAAAGTTTCTCCTGCAACCCGTTCCCTTTTTGCTAGATGAACGAACGTCACTCCACATGCTCAGTTTTGAGAGATAAGTGTGTGTGAAAGCCGTCCTTCACCCAGCTTGTTGGGATAACAAAGTTCCTTTTCATTTGCAAACTACACTTCTTACATATATATGGGGAGGTACTAGCTCCAACTCGGTTTTACAGGGAAACCTGCAGGAACATCAAACCAGCACTAGGAAACAGACTGAGAAACCAGAGTAAAAGTTTCTCCTGCAAACCTTTCCCGTTGTGCTTGATGAAAAAACGTCTCTCCACAAGATAAGTTCTGAGAGATAAGTGTGTGTGAAAGCCGCCCTTCACCTATTTTGTTGTGAACACAAAGATCCTTTTCAGTGGCAAAATAAACTCCATACATATATATGGGGAGGTACTAGCTCCAACTCGGTTTTACAGTGAAAACTGCAGGAACTTCAAACCGGCACTAGGAAACAGACTGAGAAACCAGATTAAAAGTTTCTCCTGCAATGCGTTCTTTTTGCTAGATGAACGAACGTCTCTCCACATGCTCAGTTCTGAAAGTTAAGTGTCTGTGAAAGCCATACTTCACCTAGCTTGTTGGGAATACAAAGTTCCTTTTCAGTTGCAAACTACACTCCATATATATATATGGGTAGGTAGTAGCTCCAACACGGTTTTACAGTGAAATCTGCAGGAACTTCAAACCGGCACTAGGAAACAGAGTGAGAATCCAGAGTAAAAATTTCTCTGCAAACCGTTCCCTTTGTGCTAGATGAACGAACGTCTCTCCACATGCTCAGTTCTGAGAGATAAGTGTGTGTGAAAGCCGTCCTTCACCAGCTTGTTGTGAACAAAAGGTTCCTTTTCAGTTGCAAACTAAACTCCATACATATATATGGGGAGGTACTAGCTCCAAATCGGTTTTACAGTGAAAACTGCAGGAACTTCAATCCGACACTAGGAAACAGACTGAGAAACCAGAGTAAAAGTTTCTCCTACAATGCGTTCCGTTTGTGCTAGATGAACGAACGTCTTTCCACATGCACAGTTCTGAGAGATAAGTGTGTGTGAAAGCCGTCCTTCACCTAGCTAGTTGGGAACAAAAAGTTCCTTTTCAGTTGCAAACTACACTCCTTACATATATATGGGGAGGTACTAGCTCCAACTCGATTTTACAGTGAAACCTTCAGGAATTTCAAACCGGCACTAGGAAACAGACTGAGAAACCAGAGTAAAAGTTTTTCCTGCAAAACTTTCCCGTTGTGCTAGATGAACGAATGTCTCTCCACATGCTCAGTTCTGAGAGAAATGTGTGTGTGAAAGCCATACTTCACGTAGCTTGTTGGGAATACAAAGTTCCTTTTCAGTTGCAAACTACACTCCATACATATATATGGGGAGGTACTAGTTCCAACTCGGTTTTACAGTGAAAACTGCAGGAACTTCAAACCGGCACTTGGAAGCAGACTGAGAAACCAGAGTAAAAGTTTCTCCTGCAACCCGATCCCTTTGTGTTAGATGAACGAACGTCTCTCCACATGCTTAGTTCTGAGAGATAAGTGTGTGTGAATGCCGACCTTCAACTAGGTAGTTGGGAACAAAAAGTTCCTTTGCAGTTGCAAACTACACTCCATACATATATATGGGGATGTACTAGCTCCAACTCGCATTTAAAGTGAAACCTGCAGGAACATCTAACCGGCACTAGGAAACAGACTGAGAAACCAGAGTAAAAGTTTCTCCTGCAAAATTTCCCGTTTTGATAGATGAACAAACGTCTCTCCACATGCTAATTTCTGAGAGATAACTGTGTGTGAAAGCCGATTTTCACCTATTTTGTTTTGAACACAAAGTTACATTTCAGTTGCAAACTACACTCCATACATTTATATGGGGAGGTAGTAGCTCCAACTCGGTTTTACAGTGAAAACTGCTGGAAATTCAAACCGGCACCAGGAAACAGACTGAGAAACCAGAGTAAAATTTCTCCTGCAACCCTTTCCCTTTGTGCTAGATGAACGAATGTCTCTCCACATGCTCAGTTCTGAGAGATAAGTGTGTGTGAAAGCCATACTTCACCTAGCTTGTTGGGAATACAAAGTTCCTTTTCAGTTGCAAACTACACTCCATACATATATATGGGGAGGTAATAGCTCCAACTCCGTTTTACAGTGAAAACTGCAGGAACTTCAAATCGGCACTAGGAAACAGACTGAGAAACAAGATTAAAATTTTTTCCTGCAACCCGTTCCGTTTGTGCTAGATGAACGAACGTCTCTCCAAATCCTCAGTTCTGAGAGATAAGTGTGTGTGAAAGCCATACTTCACCTAGCTTGTTGGGAATACAAAGTTCCTTTTCAGTTGCAAACTACACTCCATATATTTATATGAGGATGTACTAGCTCCAACACGGTTTTACAGTGAAAACTGCAGGAAATTCAAACCGGCACAAGGAAAAACACTGAGAAACCAGAGTAAAAGTTTCTCCTGCAACCCGTTCCCTTTTTGCTAGATGAACGAACGTCACTCCACATGCTCAGTTTTGAGAGATAAATGTGTGTGAAAGCCGTCCTTCACCCAGATTGTTGGGAAAACAAAGTTCCTTTTCAGTTGCAAAGTACACTCCTTACATATATATGGGGTGGTACTAGATCCAACTCGGTTTTACAGGGAAAAATGCAAGAACTTCAAACCAGCACTAGGAAACAGACTGAGAAACCAGAGTAAAAATTTCTCCTGCAAACCTTTCCCGTTGTGCATGATGAACAAACGTCTCTCCACAAGATAAGTTCTGAGAGATAATTGTGTGTGAAAGCTGCCCTTCACATAGTTTGTTGTGAACACAAAGATCATTTTCAGTGGCAAACAAAACTCCATACATATATATGGTGAAGTACTAACTTCAACTCGGTTTTACAGTGAAAACTGCAGGAACTTCAAACCGGCAGTAGGAAACAGACTGAGAAACCAGAGTAAAAGTTTCTGCTGCAACCCGTTCCATTTGTGCTAGATGAACGAATGTCTCTCCACATGCTCAGATCTGAGAGATAAGTGTGTGTGAAAGCCATACTTCACCTAACTTGTTGGGAATACAAAGTTCCTTTTAGGTTGCAAACTACAATCCATACATATAAATTCGGAGGTACTAGCTTGAACTCGGTTTTACAGTGAAAAATGCAGGATATTCAAACCGGCACTAGGAAACAGACTGAGAAACCAGAGTAAAAGTTTCTCCTGCAACGCGTTCCCTTTTTGCTAGATGAACGAACGTCTCTCCACATGCTCAGTTCTGAGAGTTAAGTGTGTGTGAAAGCCATACTTCACCTAGCTTGTTGGGAATACAAAGTTCCTTTTCAGTTGCAAACTACACTCCATACATATAAATGGGCAGGTACTAGCTCCAACTCTGTTTTACAGTGAAAACTGCAGGAACTACCAACCGGCACTAGGAAAAAGACTGAGAAACCAGAGTAAAATTTTCTCCTGCAACGTGTTCCCTTTTTGCTAGATGAATGAACGTCTCTCCACATGCTCAGTTCTGAGAGGTAAGTGTGTGTGAAAGCCGCCCTTCACCTAGCTAGTTGGGAACAAAAAGTTCCTTTTCAGTTGCAAACTACACTCCTTACATATATATGGGGAGGTACTAGTTCCAACTCTGTGTTACAGTGAAACCTGCAGGAACTTCATAAATGCACTAGGAAACACACTGAGAAACCAGAGTAGAAGTTTCTCCTGCAAACCTTTCCCGTTGTGCTAGATGAACGAACGTCTCTCCACATGCTCAGTTTTGAGAGATAAGTGTGTGTGAAAGCCGTCCTTCACCCAGCTTGTTGGGAATACAAAGTTCCTTTTCCATTGCAAACTACACTCCTTACATTTATATTGGGAGGTACTATCTCCAACACGGTTATACATTGAAACCTGCAGGAACTTCAAACCGGCACTAAGAAACAGACTGAGAAACCAGAGTAAAATTTTCTCCTACAAACCTTTCCCGTTGTGCAAATGAACAAACGTCTCTCCACATGATAAGTTCTGAGAGATAAGTGTGTGTGAAAGCCGCCCTTCACCTAGTTTGTTGTGAACACAAAGTTCCTTTCCAGTTGCAATCTAAACTCCATACATATATATGGGGTGGTACTAGTTCCAAATCGGTTTTACTGTGAAAACTGCAGGAACTTCAAACCGGCACTAGGAAACAGACTGAGAAACCAGAGTAAAAGTTTCTCCTGCAACCCGTTCAATTTGTGCTAGATGAACGAATGTCCCTCCACATGCTCAGATCTGAGAGATAAGTGTGTGTGAAAGCCATACTTCACTTAACTTGTTGGGAATACATAGTTCCTTTTAGGTTGCAAACTACACTCCATACATATAAATGGGGAGGTACTATCTCGAACACGGTTTTACAGTGAAAAATGCAGGAACTTCAAACCGGCACTAGGAAACAGACTGAGAAACCAGAGTAAAAGTTTCTCCTGCAACGCGTCCCTTTCTGCTAGATGAATGAACGTCTCTCCACATGCTCAGTTCTGAGAGTTAAGTGTGTGTGAAAGCCATACTTCACCTAGCTTATTGGGAATACAAAGTTCCTTTTCAGTTGCAAACTACACTCCATACATATAAATGTGGAGGTACTAGCTCCAAATCTGTTTTACAGTGAAAACTGAGGAACTTCCAACCGGCACTAGGAAACAGACTGAGAAACCAGAGTAAAAGTTTCTCCTGCAAACCTTTCCGGTTGTGCTAGATGAAAGAACGTCTCTCCACATGCTCAGTTCTGAGAGATAAGTATGTGTGAATGCCGTCCTTCACCTAGCTAGTTGGGAACAAAAAGTTCCTTTTCAGTTGCAAACTACACTCCTTACATATATATGGGGATGTACTAGCTCCAAATCGGTTTTACATTGAAAACTGCATGAACATTAAACAGGCACTTGAAAACAGACTGAGAAACCAGAGAAAAAGTTTCCCCTGCAACCCTTTCCCTTTGTGCTCGATGAACAAACGTCTCTCCACATGCTCAGTTCTGAGAGAAAATTATGTGTGAAAGCCATACTACACATAACCTGTTGGGAATACAAAGTTCCTTTATAGTTGCAAACTACACTCCATACATTTATATGGGGAGGTAGTAGCTGCAACTCGGTTTTACTGTGAAAACTGCAGGAACTTCAAACCGGCACAAGGAAACACACTGAGAAACCAGAGTAAAAGTTTCTCCTGCAACCCGTTCCCTTTGTGCTAGATAAACGAACGTCTCTCCACATGCTCAGTTCTGAGAGATAAGTGTGTGTGAAAGCCGTCCTTCACCTAGCTAGTTGGGAACAAAAAGTTCCTTTTAAGTTGCAAACGACACTTCTTACATATATATGGGGAGGTACTAGCTCCAACTCGGTTTTACAGTGATACCTGCAGGAACTTCATACAGGCACTAGGAAACAGAGTGAGAAACCAGAGTAAAAGTTTCTCCTGCAAACCTGTCCCGTTGTGCTAGATGAAAGAACGTCTCTTCACATGCTCAGTTCTGAGAGATAAGTGTGTGAAAGCCGTCCTTCAACTAGCTTGTTGGGAACACAAAGTTCCTTTTCAGTTGCAAACTACACTCCATACATGTATATGGGGATGTACTAGCTCCAACTCGGTTTTACATTGAAACCTGCAGGAGCATTAAACAGGCACTTGGAAACAGACTGAGAAACCAGAGAAAAATTTTCTCCTGCAACACTTTCCCTTTGTGCTAGATGAACGAATGTCTCTCAACATACTCATTTCTGAGGGAAATGTGTGTGTGAAAGCCATACTACACATAGCCTGATCGGAATACAAAGTTCCTTTATAGTTGCAAAATACACTCCATACATATATATGGGGAGGTACAAGCTCCAACTCGGTTTAAGAGTGAAAACTGCAGGAACTTCAAACCGGCACAAGGAAACACACTGAGAAACCAGAGTAGAAGTTTCTCCTGCAAATCGTTCCCGTTGTGCTAGATGATCGAACGTCTCTCCACATGCTCAGTTTTGAGAGATAAGTGTGTGTGAAAGCCGTCCTTCACCCAGCTTGTTTGGAAAACAAAGTTCCTTTTCAGTTGCTAACTACAATCCTTACATTTATATGGGGAGGTACTAGCTCCAACTCGGTTTTACACTGAAACCTACAGGAACTTCAAACCGGCACTAGGAAACAGAGTGAGAAACCAGAGTAAAAAATTCTCCTGCAAAACTTTCCCGTTGTACTAGATGAACAAACGTCTCTCCACATGATAAGTTCTGAGAGATTAGTATGTGTGAAAGCCGCCCTTCACCTAGTTTGATGTGAACACAAAGTTCCTTTCCAGTTGCAATCTAAACTCCATACATATATATAGGGAGGTACAAGCTCCAACACGGTTTTACAGTGAAAACTGCAGGAACTTCAAACCGGAACTAGGAAACAGACTGAGAAACCAGAGTAAAAGTTTCTCCTGCAACCCGTTTCATTTGTGCTTGATGAACGAATGTCTCTCCACATGCTCAGTTCTGAGAGATAAGTGTGAGTGAAAGCCATACTTCACCTAACTTGTTGGGAATACAATGTTCCTTTTAGGTTGCAAACTACACTCCATACATATAAATGGGGAGGTTCTAGCTCCAACTCGGTTTTACAGTGAAAACTGCAGGAACTTCAAACCAGAACTAGGAAACAGACTGAAAAACCAGAGTAAAAGTTTCTCATGCAAACATTGCACGTTGACATAGATGAACGAACGTCTCTCCACATGCTCAGTTCTGAGAGGTAAGTGTGTGTGAAAGCCGTCCTTCAACTAACTTGTTGGGAACACAAAGTTCCTTTTCAGTTGCAAACTACACTCCATACATATATATGGGTATGTACTAGCTCCAACTCGGTTTTACAGGGAAAAATGCAAGAACTTCAAACCAGCACTAGGAAACAGACTGAGAAACCAGAGTAAAAATTTCTCCTGCAAACCTTTCCCGTTGTGCATGATGAACAAACGTCTCTCCACAAGATAAGTTCTGAGAGATAAGTGTGTGTGAAAGCTGCCCTTCACATAGTTTGTTGTGAACACAAAGATCATTTTCAGTGGCAAACAAAACTCCATACATATATATGGTGAAGTACTAACTTCAACTCGGTTTTACAGTGAAAACTGCAGGAACTTCAAACCGGCAGTAGGAAACAGACTGAGAAACCAGAGTAAAAGTTTCTGCTGCAACCCGTTCCATTTGTGCTAGATGAACGAATGTCTCTCCACATGCTCAGATCTGAGAGATAAGTGTGTGTGAAAGCCATACTTCACCTAACTTGTTGGGAATACAAAGTTCCTTTTAGGTTGCAAACTACAATCCATACATATAAATTCGGAGGTACTAGCTTGAACTCGGTTTTACAGTGAAAAATGCAGGATATTCAAACCGGCACTAGGAAACAGACTGAGAAACCAGAGTAAAAGTTTCTCCTGCAACGCGTTCCCTTTTTGCTAGATGAACGAACGTCTCTCCACATGCTCAGTTCTGAGAGTTAAGTGTGTGTGAAAGCCATACTTCACCTAGCTTGTTGGGAATACAAAGTTCCTTTTCAGTTGCAAACTACACTCCATACATATAAATGGGCAGGTACTAGCTCCAACTCTGTTTTACAGTGAAAACTGCAGGAACTACCAACCGGCACTAGGAAAAAGACTGAGAAACCAGAGTAAAATTTTCTCCTGCAACGTGTTCCCTTTTTGCTAGATGAATGAACGTCTCTCCACATGCTCAGTTCTGAGAGGTAAGTGTGTGTGAAAGCCGCCCTTCACCTAGCTAGTTGGGAACAAAAAGTTCCTTTTCAGTTGCAAACTACACTCCTTACATATATATGGGGAGGTACTAGTTCCAACTCTGTGTTACAGTGAAACCTGCAGGAACTTCATATATGCACTAGGAAACACACTGAGAAACCAGAGTAGAAGTTTCTCCTGCAAACCTTTCCCGTTGTGCTAGATGAACGAACGTCTCTCCACATGCTCAGTTTTGAGAGATAAGTGTGTGTGAAAGCCGTCCTTCACCCAGCTTGTTGGGAATACAAAGTTCCTTTTCCATTGCAAACTACACTCCTTACATTTATATTGGGAGGTACTATCTCCAACACGGTTATACATTGAAACCTGCAGGAACTTCAAACCGGCACTAAGAAACAGACTGAGAAACCAGAGTAAAATTTTCTCCTACAAACCTTTCCCGTTGTGCAAATGAACAAACGTCTCTCCACATGATAAGTTCTGAGAGATAAGTGTGTGTGAAAGCCGCCCTTCACCTAGTTTGTTGTGAACACAAAGTTCCTTTCCAGTTGCAATCTAAACTCCATACATATATATGGGGTGGTACTAGTTCCAAATCGGTTTTACTGTGAAAACTGCAGGAACTTCAAACCGGCACTAGGAAACAGACTGAGAAACCAGAGTAAAAGTTTCTCCTGCAACCCGTTCAATTTGTGCTAGATGAACGAATGTCCCTCCACATGCTCAGATCTGAGAGATAAGTGTGTGTGAAAGCCATACTTCACTTAACTTGTTGGGAATACATAGTTCCTTTTAGGTTGCAAACTACACTCCATACATATAAATGGGGAGGTACTATCTCGAACACGGTTTTACAGTGAAAAATGCAGGAACTTCAAACCGGCACTAGGAAACAGACTGAGAAACCAGAGTAAAAGTTTCTCCTGCAACGCGTCCCTTTCTGCTAGATGAATGAACGTCTCTCCACATGCTCAGTTCTGAGAGTTAAGTGTGTGTGAAAGCCATACTTCACCTAGCTTATTGGGAATACAAAGTTCCTTTTCAGTTGCAAACTACACTCCATACATATAAATGTGGAGGTACTAGCTCCAAATCTGTTTTACAGTGAAAACTGAGGAACTTCCAACCGGCACTAGGAAACAGACTGAGAAACCAGAGTAAAAGTTTCTCCTGCAAACCTGTCCCGTTGTGCTAGATGAAAGAACGTCTCTTCACATGCTCAGTTCTGAGAGATAAGTGTGTGAAAGCCGTCCTTCAACTAGCTTGTTGGGAACACAAAGTTCCTTTTCAGTTGCAAACTACACTCCATACATGTATATGGGGATGTACTAGCTCCAACTCGGTTTTACATTGAAACCTGCAGGAGCATTAAACAGGCACTTGGAAACAGACTGAGAAACCAGAGAAAAATTTTCTCCTGCAACACTTTCCCTTTGTGCTAGATGAACGAATGTCTCTCAACATACTCATTTCTGAGGGAAATGTGTGTGTGAAAGCCATACTACACATAGCCTGATCGGAATACAAAGTTCCTTTATAGTTGCAAAATACACTCCATACATATATATGGGGAGGTACAAGCTCCAACTCGGTTTAAGAGTGAAAACTGCAGGAACTTCAAACCGGCACAAGGAAACACACTGAGAAACCAGAGTAGAAGTTTCTCCTGCAAATCGTTCCCGTTGTGCTAGATGATCGAACGTCTCTCCACATGCTCAGTTTTGAGAGGTAAGTGTGTGTGAAAGCCGTCCTTCACCCAGCTTGTTTGGAAAACAAAGTTCCTTTTCAGTTGCTAACTACAATCCTTACATTTATATGGGGAGGTACTAGCTCCAACTCGGTTTTACACTGAAACCTACAGGAACTTCAAACCGGCACTAGGAAACAGAGTGAGAAACCAGAGTAAAAAATTCTCCTGCAAAACTTTCCCGTTGTACTAGATGAACAAACGTCTCTCCACATGATAAGTTCTGAGAGATTAGTATGTGTGAAAGCCGCCCTTCACCTAGTTTGATGTGAACACAAAGTTCCTTTCCAGTTGCAATCTAAACTCCATACATATATATAGGGAGGTACAAGCTCCAACACGGTTTTACAGTGAAAACTGCAGGAACTTCAAACCGGAACTAGGAAACAGACTGAGAAACCAGAGTAAAAGTTTCTCCTGCAACCCGTTTCATTTGTGCTTGATGAACGAATGTCTCTCCACATGCTCAGTTCTGAGAGATAAGTGTGAGTGAAAGCCATACTTCACCTAACTTGTTGGGAATACAATGTTCCTTTTAGGTTGCAAACTACACTCCATACATATAAATGGGGAGGTTCTAGCTCCAACTCGGTTTTACAGTGAAAACTGCAGGAACTTCAAACCAGAACTAGGAAACAGACTGAAAAACCAGAGTAAAAGTTTCTCATGCAAACATTGCACGTTGACATAGATGAACGAACGTCTCTCCACATGCTCAGTTCTGAGAGGTAAGTGTGTGTGAAAGCCGTCCTTCAACTAACTTGTTGGGAACACAAAGTTTCTTTTCAGTTGCAAACTACACTCCATACATATATATGGGTATGTACTAGCTCCAACTCGGTTTTACATTGAAAACTGCGGAAACATTAAACAGGCACTAGGAAACAGACTGAGAACCCAGAGTAAAAGTTTCTCCTGCAACGCGTTCCCTTTTTGCTAGATGAACGAACGTCTCTCCACATGCTCAGTTCTGAGAGGTAAGTGTGTGTGAAAGCCATACTTCAACTAGCTTGTTGGGAATACAAAGTTCTTTTTCATTTGCAAACTACAATCCATACATATATATGGGGTGTACAAGCTCCAACTCGGTTATACAGTGAAAAATGCAGGATCTTCAAACCGGCACTAGGAAACAGACTGAGAAACCAGAGTAAAAGTTTGTCCTACAACGCGTTCCCTTTGTGCTAGATGAACAAACGTCTCTCAACATGCTCAGTTCTGAGAGATAATTGTGTGTGAAAGCCGTCCTTCACCTAGCTAGATGGGAACAAAAAGTTCCTTTTCAGTTGCAATCGACACTCCTTACATGTATATGGGGAGGTACTAGCTCCAACACGGTTTTACAGTGAAACCTGCAGGAACTTCATATAGGAACTAGGAAACAGACTGAGAAACCAGAGTAAAAGTTTCTCCTGCAAAACTTTCCCGTTGTGCTAGATGAAAGAACGTCTCTCCACATGCTCAGTTCTGAGAGATAAGTGTGTGAAAGCCGTACTTCAACTAGCTTGTTGGGAACACAAAGTTAATTTTCAGTTGCAAACTACACTCCATACATATATATGGGGATGTACTAGCTCCAACTCGGTTTTACATTGAATACTGCATGAACATTAAACAGGCACTTGAAAACAGACTGAGAAACCAGAGAAAAAGTTTCCCCTGCAACCCTTTCCCTTTGTCCTCGATGAACAAACGTCTCTCCACATGCTCCGTTCTGAGAGAAAATTGTGTGTGAAAGCCATACTACACATAGCCTGTTGGGAATACAAAATTCCTTTATAGTTGCAAACTACACTCCATACATTTATATGGGGAGGTAGTAGCTCCAACTCGGTTTTACTGTGAAAACTGCAGGAACTTCAAACCGGCACAAGGAAACACACTGAGAAACCAGAGTAAAAGTTTCTCCTGCAACCCGTTCCCTTTGTGGTAGATAAACGAACGTCTCTCCACATGCTCAGTTCTGAGAGATAAGTGTGTGTGAAAGCCGTCCTTCACCAGCTTGTTGGGAAAACAATGTTCAATTTCATTTGCAAACTACACTCCTTACATATATATGGGGATGTACTATCTCCAACTCGGTTTTACAGTGAAAACTGCAGGAACTTCAAACCGGCACTAGGAAACAGACTGAGAAACCAGAGTAAAATTTCTCCTGCAACGCGTTCTCTTAGTGCTAGATGAACCAACGTCTCTCCACATGCTCATTTCTGAGAGATAAGTGTGTGTGAAAGCTGTACTTCACCCAGCTTGTTGGGAAAACAAAGTTCCTTTTCAGTTGCAAACTACACTAATTACATATATATGGGGAGGTACTAGCTCCAACTCGGTTTTACAGTGAAACCTGCAGGAACTGCATCCAGGACTAGGAAACAGACTGAGAAACCAGAGTAAAAGTTTCTCATGCAAACATTTCACATTGTGCTCGATGAACAAACCTCTCTCCACATGATAAGTTCTGAGAGATAAGTGTGAGTGAAAGCTGCCCTTCACCTAGTTTGTTGTGAACACAAAGTTCCTTTTCAGTGGCAAACTAAACTCCATACATATATATGGGGATGTACTAGCTCCACCTCGGTTTTACAGTGAAAACTGCAGGAACATCAAACCGGCACTAGGAAACAGACTAAGAAACCAGAGAAAAAGTTTCTGCTGCAACCCGTTCCATTGGTGCTAGATGAAAGAACGTCTCTCCACATGCTCTGTTCTGACAGATAAGTGTGTGTGAAAGCCGTTCTTCACGTAGCTTGTTGGGAACACAAAGTTTCTTTTTAGTTGCAAACACCACTCCATAAATATATATGGGGAGGAACTAGCTCCAACTCGGTTTTACAGAGAAAATAGCAGGAACTTCAAACCGGCACTAGGAAACAGACTGAGAAACCAGAGTAAAAGTTTCTCCTGCAACCCGTTCCCTTGGTGCAAGATGAACGAACGTCTCTCCACATGCTCAGTTCTGAGAGATAAGTGTGAGTGAAAGCCGTCCTTCAACTAGCTTGTTGGGAACACAAAGTTTCTTTTTGGATGCAAACTCAAATCCATACATATATATGGGGATTAACCAGCTCCAACTCAGTTTTAAATTGAAAACTGCTGGAATTTCAAACCGGCACTAGGAAATAGACTGAGAAACCAGAGAAAATGTTTCTCCTACAAACCGTTCCTGTGGTGCTAGATGAACGAACGTCTCTCCACATGCTCAGTTTTGAGAGATAAGTGTGTGTGAAAGCCATACTTCACATAACTTGTTGGGAATACAAAGTTCCTTTTAGGTTGCAAACTACACTCCATACCTATAAATGGGGAGGTACTAGCTCCAATTCTGTTTTACAGTGAAAACTGCAGGAATTTCAAACCGGCACTAGGAAACAGACAGAGAAACCAGAGTAAAAATTTCACCTGCAACGCGTTCCCTTTTTGCTAGATGAACGAACGTCTCTCCACATGCTCAGTTCTGAGAGGTAAGCGTGTGTGAAAGCCATACTTCACCTAGCTTGTTGTAAATACAAAGTTCCTTTTCAGTTGCAATCTACACTCCATACATATATATGGGTAGGTACTAGCTCCAACTCTGTTTTACAGTGAAAACTGCAGGAACTTCCACCCGGCACTAGGAAACAGACTGAGAAACCAGAGTAAAAGTTTGTCCTACAATGCGTTCCCTTTGTGCTACATGAACGAACGTCTCTTCACATGCTCATTTCTGAGAGATAAGTGTGTGTGAAAGCCGTCCTTCACCTAGCTAGTTGGGAACAAAAAGTTCCTTTTCAGTTGCAAACGACACTCCTTACATATATATGGGTAGGCACTAGCTCCAACTCGGTTTTACAGTGATACCTGCAGGAACTTCATACAGGCACTAGGAAACAGACTGAGAAAGCAGAGTAAAAGTTTCTCCTGCAAACCTGTCCCGTTGTGCTAGATGAAAGAACGTCTCTTCACATGCTCAGTTCTGAGAGATAAGTGTGTGAAAGCCGTCCTTCAACTAGCTTGTTGGGAACACAAAGTTCCTTTTCAGTTGCAAACTACACTCCATACATATATATGGGGATGTACTAGCTCCAACTCGGTTTTACATTGAAACCTGCAGGAGCATTAAACAGGCACTTGGAAACAGACTGAGAAACCAGAGAAAAAGTTTCTCCTGAAAGACTTTCCCTTTGTGCTAGATGAACGAATGTCTCTCAACATACTCAGATCAGAGAGAAATGTGTGTGTGAAAGCCATACTACACATAGCCTGTTGGGAATACAAAGTTCCTTTATAGTTGCAAACTACACTCCATACATATATATGGGGAGGTACAACCTCCAAATCGGTTTTGCAGTGAAAAATGCAGGAACTTCAAACCAGCACTAGGAAACAGACTGAGAAACCAGAGTAAAAGTTTCTCCTACAACGCGTTCAGTTTGTGCTAGATAAACGAACGTCTCTCCACATGCTCAGTTCTGAGAGATATGTGTGTGTGAAAGCCGTCCTTCACCTAGCTAGTTGGGAACAAAAAGTTCCTTTTCAGTTGCTAACGACAATCCTTACATATATATGGGGAGGTACATGCTCCAACTCGGTTTTACAGTGAAACCTGCAGGAACTTCATACAGGCACTATGAAACAGACTGAAAAACCAGAGTAAAAGTTTCTCCTGCAAACCTTTCCCGTTGTGCTAGATGAAAGAACGTCTCTCCACATGCTCAGTTCTGAGAGATATGTGTGTGTGAAAGCCGACCTTCAACTAGCTTGTTGGGAACACAAAGTTCCTTTCAGTTGCAAACTACTCTCCATACATATATATGGGGAAGTACTAGCTCCAACTCGGTTTTACAGTGAAAACTGCAGGAACTTCAAACCGGCAGTAGGAAACAGACTGAGAAACCCGAGTAAAAGTTTCTCCTGCAACCCGTTCCCTTTGTGTAGATGAACCAACGTCTCTCCACATGCTCAGTTCTGAGAGATAAGTGTGTGTGAAATCCATGCTTCACCTAGCTTGTTGGGAATACAAAGTTCCTTTTCAGTTGCAAACTACACTCCATACATATATATGGGGAGGTACTAGCTCCAACTCTTTTTTACAGTGAAAACTGCACGAACTTCCACCCGGCACTAGGAAACAGACTGAGAAACCAGAGTAAAAGTTTCCCCTGCAACGCGTTCTCTTTTTGCTAGATGAACGAACTTCTCTCCACATGCTCAGTTCTGAGAGGTAAGTGTGTGTGAAAGCCATACTTCACCTAGCTTGTTGGGAATACAAAGTTATTTTTCAGTTGCACACTACATTCCATACCTATATATGGGGTGTTCTAGCTCCAACTCAGTTTTACAGTGAAAACTGCAGGATCTTCAAACCGGCACTAGGAAACAGAGTGAGAAACCAGAGTAAAAGTTTCTCCTACAAAGCATTCCTTTTGTGCTAGTTGAACGAACGTCTCGCCACATGCACAGTTCTGAGAGACAAGTGTGTGTGAAAGCCGTCCTTCACCTAGCTTGTTGGGAACAAAAAGGTCCTTTTCAGTTGCAAACTACACTCCTTACATATATATGGGGATGTACTAGCTCCAACACGGTTTTACAGTGAAACCTCAGGAACTTCAAACCGGCACTAGGAAACAGACTGAGAAACCAGAGTAAAAGTTTCTCCTGCAAATCTTTCCCGTTCTGCTAGATGAAAGAACGTCTCTCCACATGCTCAGTTCTGAGAGATAAGTGTGTGTGAAAGCCGGCCTTCACCTAGCTTGTTGGGAATACAAAGTTCCTTTTCAGTTGCAAACTACACTCCATACATATAAATGGGGAGATACTAGCTCCTACTCTGTTTTACAGTGAAAACTGCAGGAACTTCCAACCGGCACTAGGAAAAAACTGAGAAACCAGAGTAAAATTTTCTCCTGCAACGTGTTCCCTTTTTGCTAGATGAATGAACGTCTATCCACATGCTCATTTCTGAGAGATAAGTGTGGGTGAAAGTCGTCCTTCACCTAGCTAGTTGGGAACAAAAAGTTCCTTTTCACTTGCAAACTACACTCCTTACATATATATGGGGAGGTACTAGTTCCAACTCTGTGTTACAGTGAAACCTGCAGGAACTTCATAAAGGCACTAGGAAACAGACTGAGAAGCCAGAGTAAAAGTTTCCCTGCAAAATTTTCCCGTTGTGCTAGAAGAAAGAATGTCTCTCCACATGCTCAGTTCTGAGAGATAAGTGTGTGTGAAAGACGTCCTTCAACTAGCTTGTTGGGAACACAAAGTTCCTTTTCAGTTGCCAACTACACTCCATACATATATATGGGGATGTACTAGCTCCAACTCGGTTTTACATTGAATACTGCATGAACATTAAACAGGCACTTGGAAACAGACTGAAAAACCAGTGAAAAAGTTTCTCCTGCAACCCTTTCCCTTTGTGCTAGATGAACGAATGTCTCTCCACATGCTCAGTTCTGAGAGAAAATTGTGTGTGAAAGCCATACTACACATAGCCTGTTGGGAATACAAAGTTCCTTTATAGTTGCAAACTACAATCCATACATTTATATGGGGAGGTACTAGCTCCAACTCGGGTTTAGAGTGAAAACTGCAGGAACTTCAAACCGGCACAAGGAAACACACTGAGAAACCAGAGTAGAAGTTTCTCCTGCAAACCTTTCCCGTTGTGCTAGATGAACGAACGTCTCTCCACATGCTCACTTTTGAGAGATAAGTGTGTGTGAAAGCCGTCCTTCACCCAGCTTGTTGGGAAAACAAAGTTCCTTTTCCATTGCAAACTACACTCCTTACATTTATATTGGGAGGTACTATCTCCAACACGGTTTTACATTGAAACCTGCTGGAACTTCAAACCGGCACTAAGAAACAGACTGAGAAACCAGAGTAAAAGTTTCTCCTGCAAACCTTTCCCGTTGTGCTAGATGAACAAACGTCTCTCCACATGATAAGTTCTGAGAGATAAGTGTGTGTGAAAGCCGCCCTTCACCTAGTTTGTTGTGAACACAAAGTTCCTTTCCAGTTGCAATCTAAATTCCATACATATATATGGGGTGGTACTAGTTCCAAATCGGTTTTACTGTGAAAACTGCAGGAACTTCAAACCGGCACTAGGAAACAGACTGAGAAACCAGAGTAAAAGTTTCTCCTGCAACCCGATCAATTTGTGCTAGATGAACGAATGTCCCTCTACATGCTCAGATCTGAGAGATAAGTGTGTGTGAAAGCCATACTTCACTTAAATTGTTGGGAATACAAAGTTCCTTTTAGGTTGCAAACAACACTCCATACATATAAATTGGGAGGTACTAACTCGAACACGGTTTTACAGTGAAAAATGCAGGAACTTCAAACCGGCACTAGGAAACAGACTGAGAAACCAGAGTAAAAGTTTCTCCTGCAACGCGTTCCCTTTGTGCTAGATGAACAAACGTCTCTCCACATGCTCAGTTCTGAGAGTTAAGTGTGTGTGAAAGCCATACTTCACCTAGCTTATTGGGAATACAAAGTTCCATTTTGGTTGCAAACTACGCTCCATACATATAAATGTGGAGGTACTAGCTCCAAATCGTTTTACAGTGAAAACTGAGGAACTTCCAACCGGCACTATGAAACAGACTGAGAAACCAGAGTAAAAGTTTCTCCTGCAAACCTTTCCGGTTGTGCTAGATGAAAGAACGTATCTCCACATGCTCAGTTCTGAGAGATAAGTATGTGTGAAAGCCGTCCTTCACCTAGCTAGTTGGGAACAAATAGTTCCTTTTCAGATGCAAACTACACTCCTTACATATATATGGGGATGTACAAGCTCCAACACGGTTTTACATTGAAAACTGCATGAACATTAAACAGGCACTTGGAAACAGACTGAGAAACCAGAGAAAAAGTTTCCCCTGCAACCCTTTCCCTTTGTGCTCGATGAACAAACGTCTCTCCACATGCTCAGTTCTGAGAGAAAATTGTGTGTGAAAGCCATACTACACATAGCCTGTTGGGAATACAAAGTTCCTTTATAGTTGCAAACTACACTCCATACATTTATATGGGGAGGTAGTAGCTCCAACACGGTTTTACAGTGAAAACTGCAGGAACTTCAAACCGGCACTAGGAAACAGACTGAGAAACCAGAGTAAAAATTTCTCCTGCAACGCGTTCCCTTTTTGCTAGATGAACGTACGTCTCTCCACATGCTCAGTTCTGAGTGGTAAGCGTGTGTGAAAGCCATACTTCACCTAGCTTGTTGGGAATACCAAGTTCCTTTTCAGTTGCAATCTACACTCCATACATATATATGGGTAGGTACTAGCCCCAACTCTGTTTTACAGTGAAAACTGCAGGAACTTCCACCCGGCACTAGGAAACAGACTGAGAAACCAGAGTAAAAGTTTCACCTGCAACGCGTTCCCTTTCTGCTAGATGAACGAACGTCTCTCCACATGCTCAGTTCTGAGAGGTAAGTGAGTGTGATAGCCATACTTCACCTAGCTTGTTGTGAATACAAATTCTTTTTCAGTTGCAAACTACACTCCATACATATATATGGGGTGTACTTGCTCCAACTCGGTTTTACAGTGAAAACTGCAGGATCTTCAAACCGGCCCTAGGAAACAGACTGAGAAACCAGAGTAAAAGTTTGCCCTACAATGCGTTCCCTTTGTGCTAGATGAACGAACGTCTCTCCACATGCTCATTTCTGAGAGATAAGTGTGTGTGAAAGCCGTCCTTCACCTAGCTAGTTGGGAACAAAAAGTTCCTTTTCAGTTGCAAACGACACTCCTTACATATATATGGGGAGGTACTAGCTCCAACTCGGTTTTACAGTGATACCTGCAGGAACTTCATACAGGCACTAGGAAACAGAGTGAGAAACCAGAGTAAAAGTTTCTCCTGCAAACCTGTCCCGTTGTGCTAGATGAAAGAACGTCTCTTCACATGCTCAGTTCTGAGAGATAAGTGTGTGAAAGCCGTCCTTCAACTAGCTTGTTGGGAACACAAATTTCCTTTTCAGTTGCAAACTACACTCCATATATATATATGGGGATGTACTAGCTCCAACTCGGTTTTACATTGAAACCTGCAGAAGCATTAAACAGGCACTTGGAAACAGACTGAGAACCCAGAGAAAAAGTTTCTCCTGCAACACTTTCCCTTTGTGCTAGATGAACGAATGTCTCTCAACATACTCAGTTCTGAGAGAAATGTGTGTGTGAAAGCCATACTACACATAGCCTGATCGGAATACAAAGTTCCTTTATAGTTGCAAAATACACTCCATACATATATATGGGGAGGTACAATCTCCAACTCGGTTTTAGAGTGAAAACTGCAGGAACTTCAAACCGGCACAAGGAAACACACTGAGAAACCAGAGTAGAAGTTTCTCCTGCAAATCGTTCCCGTTGTGCTAGATGAACGAACGTCTCTCCACATGCTCAGTTTTGAGAGATAAGTGTGTGTGAAAGCCGTCCTTCACCCAGCTTGTTTGGAAAACAAAGTTCCTTTTCAGTTGCTAACTACAATCCTTACATTTATATGGGGAGGTACTAGCTCCAACTCGGTTTTACACTGAAACCTGCAGGAACTTCAAACCGGCACTAGGAAACAGAGTGAGAAACCAGAGTAAAAGTTTCTCCTGCAAACCTTTCCCGTTGTGCTAGATGAACAAACGTCTCTCCACATGATAAGTTCTGAGAGATTAGTATGTGTGAAAGCCGCCCTTCACCTAGTTTGATGTGAACACAAAGTTCCTTTCCAGTTGCAATCTAAACTCCATACATATATATGGGGAGGTACTAGCTCCAACACGGTTTTACAGTGAAAACTGCAGGAAATTCAAACCGGCACTAGGAAACAGACTGAGAAACCAGAGTAAAAGTTTCTCCTGCAACCCGTTCCATTTGTGCTTGATGAACGAATGTCTCTCCACATGCTCAGTTCTGAGAGATAAGTGTGAGTGAAAGCCATACTTCACCTAACTTGTTGGGAATACAAAGTTCCTTTTAGGTTGCAAACTACACTCCATACATATAAATGGGGAGGTTCTAGCTCCACCTCGGTTTTACAGTGAAAACTGCAGGAACTTCAAACCAGAACTAGGAAACAGACTGAAAAACCAGAGTAAAAGTTTCTCATGCAAACATTTCACGTTGTGCTAGATGAACGAACGTCTCTCCACATGCTCAGATCTGAGAGGTAATTGTGTGTGAAAGCCATACTTCACCTAGCTTGTTGGGAATACAAAGTTCCTTTTCAGTTGCAATCTACACTCCATACATATATATGGGTAGGTATTAGCTCCAAATCTGTTTTACAGTGAAAACTGCAAGAATTTCCACCCGGAACTAGGAAACAGACTGAGAAACCAGAGTAAAAGTTTCTCCTGCAAACCTTTCCCGTTGTGCTAGATGAAAGAACGTCTCTCCACATGCTCAGTTCTGAGAGATAAGTGTGTGTGAAAGCCGACCTTCAACTAGCTTGTTGGGAACACAAAGTTCCTTTCAGTTGCAAACTACACTCCATACATATATATGGGGAAGTACTAGCTCCAACTCGGTTTTACAGTGAAAACTGCAGGAACTTCAAACAGGCAGTAGGAAACAGACTGAGAAACCAGAGTAAAAGTTTCTCCTGCAACGCGTTCCCTTTTTGCTAGATAAACGAACTTCTCTCCACATGCTCAGTTCTGAGAGATAAGTGTGTGTGAAAGCCGGCCTTCACCTAGATTGTTGGGAAAACAAAGTTCCTTTTCAGTTGCAAACTACACTCCATACATATATATGGGGAGGTACTAACTCCAACACGGTTTTACAGTGAAAACTGCAGGAACTTCAAACCGGCACTAGGAAACAGACTGAGAATCCAGAGTAAAAATTTCTCCTGCAAACCGTTCCCTTTGTGCTAGATGAACGAACGTCTCTCCACATGTTCATTTCTGAGAGATAAGTGTGTGTGAAAACCATACTTCACCTAGCTTGTTTTGAATACAAAGTTTCTTTTCAGTTGCAAACTACACTCCATATATATATATGGGGATGTACTGGCTCCAACTCGGTTTTACAGTGAAAACTGCAGGAAATTAAACCGGCACTAGGAAGCAGACTCAGAAACCAGAGTAAAAGTTTCTCTTGCAAACCGTTCCCTTTGTGCAAGAATGAACGAACGTCTCTCCACATGCTCAGTTCTGAGAGATAAGTGTGTGTGAAAGCCGTCCTTCAACTAGGTAGTTGGGAACAAAAAGTTCCTTTTCAGTTGCAAACTACACTCGATACATACATTTGGGGAGCTACTAGCTCCAACTAGGTTTTACAGTGAAAATTGCAGGAACTTCAAACCGGCACTAGGAAACAGACTGAGAAACCAGAGTAAAAGTTTCTCCTAAAACCCGTTCCCTTTGTACTAGATGAACGAACGTCTCTCCACATGCTCAGTTCTGAGAGATAACTGTGTGTGAAAGCCATACTTCACTTAGCTTGTTGGTAATACAAAGTTCCTTTTCAGTTGCAAACTACACTCCATACATATATATGGGGAGGTTCAAGCTCCAACTCGGTTTTGCAGTGAAAACTGCAGGAACTTCAAACCAGCTCTAGGAAACAGACTGAGAAACCAGAGTAAAAGTTTCTCCTACAACGCGTTCAGTTTGTGCTAGATGAACGAACGTCTCTCCACATGCTCAGTTCTGAGAGATACGTGTGTGTGAAAGCCGTCCTTCAACTAGCTAGTTGGGAACAAAAAGTTCCTTTTCAGTTGCAAACTACACTCCATACATATATTTGGGGAGCTATGAGCTCCAACTCGGTTTTACACTGAAAACTGCAGGAACTTCAACCCGGCACTAGGAAACAGACTGAGAAACCAGAGTAATAGTTTCTCCTACAACCCGTTCCCTTTGTACTAGATGAACGAACGTCTCTCCACATGCTCAGTTCTGAGAGATAACTGTGTGTGAAAGCCATACTTCACCTAGCTTGTTGGTAATACAAAGTTCCTTTTCAGTTGCATACTATACTCCATACATATATATGGGGAGGTTCTAGCTCCAACTCTGTTTTAAAGTGAAAACTGCAGGAACTTCAAATGGGCACTAGGAAACAGTCTGAGAAACCAGAGTAAAATTTTCTCCTGCAACCCGTTCCCTATTTGCTAGATGAAAGAACGTCTTTCCACATGCTCAGTTCTGAGAAATATGTGTGTGTGAATGCCGCCCTTCACCTAGTTTGTTGTGAACACAAAGTTCCTTTTCAGTTGCAAACTAAACTCCATACATATATATGGGGAGGTACAAGCTCCAACTCGGTTTTACAGTGAAAACTGCAGGAACTTCAAACCGGAACTTGGAAACAGACTGAGAAACCAGAATAAAAGTTTCCCCTGCAACCCGTTCCATTTGTGCTAGATGAACGATTGTCTCTCCCCATGCTCATTTCTGAGAGATAAATGTGTGTGAAAGCCGTCCTTCACCCAGCTTGTTGGGAAAACCAAGTTCCTTTTCAGTTGCAAACTACACTCCTTACATAAAAATGGGGAGGTACTAGCTCCAACTCGGTTTTACAGGGAAACCTGCAGGAACTTCAAACCAGCACTAGGAAACAGACTGAGAAACCAGAGAAATAGTTTCTCCTCCAACCCGTTCC